>NW_027287205.1:56208728-56943728 GCF_022747635.1 Hetaerina americana | reverse complement strand
TCCACTCAACGTCAACACGAGATAAGTAAATACCTTGAGGTCGGTCATACTCCCAAAGACGCATTTGACGCATCGTTGGGAGCGAATCACCAATTTTAACAACACTGAAGTCCGATTCCACAACGCAAAATAAAGTAATACTTTATTTGAAAGACCAGACATGCCGACCATTACCCTCCGCTTATCCACACCAACTCCTGTGAGTGGACATTAATGCTCAAGACTCGAGAACTGCTTCACGCACCAGACAACACCTAACTCCTAAAACACAATGATGCGCAAAAAAAAAATCCACGCACCGCACGCGAAGACCCCGGCCCTCACACTCCATTTACCCCGCCCGATGTCCCTCCTCGACTATAAATTCTGAAAACCTCTTAACGTCTAAAACCTCCAAAGGAATCCACCATTCAACATCTATTTCAAAACGGAGGGGTCGGAACGTGGGGGAGAGATGCAAGTGAGAAATAGGGGAAGCGAGAGGTAACGGAAATAGTGGCCGTAAACGTAACGAGATTGAATGAATCGCGAAAAATATGCACTGCATATCTAGCGAGACAGAGCAACCAATGACGGATTACTTTCAAGTGTGGACGAAGAGATACGAATACGAAGGAAAATGAGGAGGAGAACAATTGAAACTAATTGGGCACATCCTGGAGCACGATACCAAAATGAATGAAACGGGAACAAATAGAGAGGGAATCCAAACCTGAAATATGAGCCTTGGAGTGATGGAAGACGTCATGCAAGGAAATGCGAAGAAAATGAAAACATTGGTAGGTGAAAGGATACCTTAGAAAGCTGTAACAAAACCAAAACGATGGGATTGATATAACCCCAGACGATGAACTACGCAGGTATAAAAGTTATAATGTGCACATTAAAGGGCGATGCAACTGGTTGTCTACCGTTTGAAGAAAGTTTTAGATAGACAATCTGTACGCTCCTATCTTTCTAAGCCTCGCCTAGCAAAGAAAAAACCTGACACCCCATAACACAATATCGTCATTCAATTCTGCACACCCCCTACCTCCCTTCACCCAGTCCAAAATCACTATCCCATTCCTACCCACATCTTGCTCGCCTAACGTGATCCCCTCTATCACCGAATGCAAAATTCAACAGCCTATCAAAACGCTCTGCACTCAAATACCCTGCCTTCTTTGGATTTCTGCCAACGACGCTCTCACCTTCCAAACCATGCCTAGTACTTCTTTGTTAGCTTTACCATTGATCCATTTTACCTTTCCCATCCATCTCCACCAACAAATCACAAAAGCCTACAATCTACGATTACTATTTTGCTTCAACAACCATTATTCCGCGCCGTATTAAACCACGCTCCATATGAAAACTTTGATCAGCCTTTACATTCTTTCTCAACGAACCTCGCAACAAATTCCTCCTGAAAGCTTATTGGCCTAAGGCAATTGTTCTTCGTTTTGCCCTACCACACGTACTTCAACCATATTGGTCCAAAACACTAACGAGACACTTCCGAAGATACAATGACACTTCCTCTGTCCAAAAAACTTCACCTTTTTTGGTTTACATTAATTCTCATCCCATACCTATTGCCCTGATTTTATGATGCGGTCAGCAATGATTGTAGCCTTTTGGTTGACTGGTTAACTTAAGCTCGATCATCCTCACACCCAAGCGATTTTGTTAATTTCCTAGAGACTTTAATTCCTTTCTCCAGTCATTCGTATATCTAGACCGGTCTGAGAGATGCAAAGGTTTCCGATACGTCTCCTATCCCTCCAACCTACCACTCAATTCTGCAAAACATTCATTAATTCTGCCAATTAACTTTATGTAACGCCTCCTCGATATCAACGAAAGAGAAAAATACATCCTGGTTGTACTCTATTTTCATTTATTGGTGAACTCATTAATGAGATGGTAACACGCGTGACTCTCCCCTTCCTGAACCCAAACTTGTCACCCACCATGCAAGTATCACGAAAAAAAAAATATATATATATTATTTATATATATATATATTTTATTTATACATATATATATTTTTTATTTATATACATACATATATATATATATATATATATATATATATATATATGTGTGTGTGTGTGTGTGTGTGTATATATATATATACACACACACACACACACACATCACACAAACACAGATGTCTCCTTCTGTTGACGAAGAAGATGCCTCCATGACCTAAAATATTCGATATTTTCACGATGCTCTTTATCATAGGACCTTTTAAACCAACACTATAAACATGCACATACATAAGTGTATATATACATACATATATATACAAATACATATGTGTACATACATGTGTATATAAAATACACACACACACACACACATATATATATATATATATATATATATATATATATATATATATAAAGAGGCCACTGTCCATCGGCAGTAGAAAAGGAATGATAAGGGGAAAATAAAAGAGAGGGAAGGTAAGAGAAGACACGCAGAGGGAGGGACTATTTCCCCGGAGAGACACGACAGAGCAAGGAGGGGCCAAACCCCATGGCACATATTTCACGTCCGACCGCCGCCAACACCCACCCTCGGCGATAAGTGGAAGGATACGGGAGGGGGAGATGTGGGCGGAGAGGGGTTGAGTTGGAGCGAGGGCTGGAGGGAGTGGAGGGTTCGTCGGGGAGGGACACGGGGGCGATTTCCTGCTCCCTGCCCGCCCACTCTCCCCTCCAACCCTCCTCCACCTCAATTGATTACCATCCCCCTCCCCTAGCCCACTCCAACCTCACGGTCGCCCACTCACCCACCTACCCCCCCCCCACCGGCCGTCTTAAGCACCTCCTTTTCAATCACGACTATCGGGGATAAGTGCCCCTTAACACGGTTAACCAACATCGAATACAAATGGCGAGTATTTCGACCCTCGGTATCCATGACGACGGCAAAAGGGTTAGTGGGTGGGTGTGGGGGAGGATGAGGAGCCGTGGAGGGGGTTGGACGGCCACAAGGGCCCTCGGTGGGAGGATCCTGAGCCCATGGGTGGGGCGGAGAATGGAGGGGGTAGGGGAGGGCCAAGAAGAGGGAAGGAACAAGGGACACTCACTCGAGGGGATGACGGTCCGGAAGAAAGTTCCGGGTGGACGGAGTTATCTGTTAACGATTTCCAGGGCGAAGATTGGCCCCGCTCGCTGTTAAGGGGCCTCATATATATCTGTAGATAAGCAGGGCCATTTTTTTTCAATTTACGCCTTCGAGGAGGAACTACGCGGGAGCATTTGACCAAGCCGATGCACACAATGGGAGACATTTTAAAAGAAAACAAATGTTTAGCAGCAAAGAAGTATGAAGTATAAATTGCTCGAATGGAAAGGAAATGTTACACGAAATAATACTGGGTTGGCAAAGATGTGGATGTGGATGCTGGGAGGGATGTAGAAAATGAAGGAATGCCCTTGCTAATATTCATATTTGAAACCGAACGGTGAAATTGAAAATAAAAATGTATTTTCATAAAAAATAAATTCATTTCCGTGGAAAATCCATTTTAGAATCGAATCATTTTAAAAATGTATGAAAATCACGTCAAACGATGCATACTATGCAAACGATGCATACTACGGGACACATTTTATAATAACCTAAATATTTAGCATCAGAGAAATATAAAGAATTCAGCACTTGAATGGAATGAAATATTACCTGGAGAAACATTGTATGGCGGCGAAGACAGAATTTGGAAAAAGGATGGAATGCTCCTGGAAATTTTCAGATCTTAAACCTGAGGCGGACACGAAGAAGGAAAACGAACTTCCGTAGAAACAAAATGCATTTCCATTGAGAATCATTGAACGTTTGCAATATTTAAAAAATGCATCAAAGCAATGAATCAAAATTCATGTAACAAAAAGCCAGTACTTCATACATCAGAAATAAAGTACCTACGTACTCCTAGTGGCCTGAGGAAAAAGTGAACAATTCTACTCTGCGTCCGAAAAATCATGAATATTTGACAAAGCTATTTTCTACACGATTTCTTTCTGTTTTCTAAACAACCGATACAATAGTTTAAATCACTCGGGTAAATAAACGAAAAGTAGTAATTAGCTGGCTTCTTCAAGTCATTCACTTCTAATTCCCAATCAGTATTCCACATTGCCTTGCTCCATAGCAGCACAAGAGCAAATTTCCGCACGGTTTTTTGAAAACGGAATAATGAAAAAAATACACCATTCTCTTTTTAAGTGCGGACCACGTGTTCAAAACTGAGCCCAATGAAAAAAATACACAGTACTCAAAACGCGAACCTCGCGAGTAAAAAACGAGTCCGTTGTATCATCGAGACACGGGCCTCATATTTTTCATCCGAGACCATCACCCTCGATGCCGCGTCAAAAACAGCCGCAGGGGGCTAAACGCCTACGACCCACCATGTATCGCCGGGCTTCGCCGGGAATGGACGAAACACCACAGGATCACCCTACCGCAACATGGGCGGCAAAGTATTCAATAAGGAGGTCACGGAAACCGTGGCGTCCCTAGCGGGAGAGGTTCGCGGTGCGGAAGAGCCGGAGGAAATTAAACGAGGGGGTCCAAACGAACGAGTGAGATAGAGAGACGGGGGATGGTTACAGCGGCTCTGGAAAGAAGAAAACCACCCAGAATAGAGCAATGATAACAACGGCACGAAATCCTTATCTCCTCCCACCGCCCACACGCACCCCTCCACCCCACTCACTGCCCATCACGCCGCATCTGCTACCTCAAAATCCTCCCCGTATTCCTCTCCCCCCAGACTTGCGTAAGTCCCCTCCCTCACGAGACACACACATACATCGACGGCAATAACCGGGGCCTCCACCACCTTCAAAACCTCTCTCCCGGGGACCCTTGAACTCAAAGCGACTTCTACCGAGCCATCAAATAAATGCCTTTTGCCGGAACGATGCTGCTGTAGCGGGAAAGAGTTTTCGGGGCGAGGGGGTGAGGAGGGGTCTGGGTAGAAGGACTCGGCTCGGTGGGGACGCGGAAGGGGACAGGGATGTTGGGGGATGATCGGGGAGAGGGTCGGGAAATCCCGTGGAAGTGGAGGGGGAGGAAGGATATCCCGGGGTTAGACGGGGCAGCGGCGCTACGGAGGATATCGCCTGGAAGGACGAAACGAGAGGATCTCTCTATATGAGCCATCCGTTGCCAAATATGCTGGCGAGGGCAATATGAAAGGGGAGGGGATTTGGCAATCTTACCACAAGTCCCTTCCCTCGCCACCCATCTCCCACATCCCTCGTTTTGACTCCAACCCAACCTCCCCGCCCCAACTCTCTCCTTTCCAGCTACTCCCACCCCCACCAATACCGACGGTTAACCTCTCCCTCAACGACTCAAGCCACGAAAACTTACTACACACATTTGGTCTCTTTCTCTCCCCTCTCTCGCCGCCGGGAACCCGCGGGAAAAAATACACTGGTAGAGAAGGGGAGACTGGCCGTTTATCAACTCCATATCCCCGAGAACCAAAAAAAAAAGAGTCGACGGGAGGAGGGGGGGAAGAGAAAGAAAGCATTTTCACTGAGGAGGAGGGGGAGGGGAAGGAGAGAGAAATGATCCGAAACAAATGCAAAAAAAATTGGAGAGAAGGGCCGAGTGAAGAAAAACGTCTCGGAAAATAAGGAGGGAAGGCACTGCGGCCTCATCAAATACGAAAAGGCAAAAAATAACGAGATTACCGCGCGAATAAAGTCTACAATGCATAATAACTCCTCTTAAGAATGAGTAAACGTCAACTTTTCAAAATACCACGTGTCACTCGACATGAAATAAATCACACTTTCACGCAACACTAGCGTGGAAATCTAGAGCTATGGATATTAGAGAAAATCCCTCGGCGATAAGTAATTAGGCATATATTTGCTCTTAAAAAATATACGCCAATTAACCACGTGAAAATAATCAACATTATGATGTGCTTTAAAGGAACCGACAGTAGAGTATTAAGAAAAAATAATCACCAGGAAATCATTTACAATAACATACCCAATTAAATAAAATGTAACCCACCTAATGGATCGATTCGCCGAGGAATAGTAATGGGAGAGAGAAGGAAAAACCTCGAGGGCATGAAGGGTACGTTACATACCCGCACTTCGAAAGCGATACTACGTTGAAATCACCCGTAAGAATTTACAACCTCTTAACTACCAACATGTGAGAGAATGGAAACGGGAGAAGGCGAGAGAGGAGTGGAAGACAAGGAATTGGGAGGCATACTAGGCCACTATAAAATGGCGTTGGGGAGGAAGGAGTGCGGATCGGAGGAGAGGAACATAAAAGAATAACGGCGAACGTAAAAGGGGGAGGAGAAAGGGGGCGGCGGGAGGAGTGGGGTTCTCCACGGATGAAGAGAAGAGGGGAGGAGCGACGGAGCCTTATAAAAAAGAATGAAAACGAAAAAGTATGGGCCGAGTGAAAATGGGGGAAGGAAATGGGGTGAGGGCGGCAAAGGGGGCACAAGAGGGGTGCAAAAGGGGGTTGTGGAGAAGTGGGAGAGAGAGGTCGGTGAGGGAGCCACTGGAGCCGGCGAGATCAGACTCACTGAGGTGTAAAGGCGGATGGGCCGTGTTGGAGGGAGGAGACGGAAAAGGGTGCGGAGGGGGAGGAGGGACGGGGAGTGTGTTGGAGTAGGGGACCCTGGGACTTTACGTTAGGTTAAGGAGGTAAAGTGAGGAGGAGGAGGAGGAAAGAGCAGGAGTCGGACTGTTAGCGGTGGGAAGGCTGAGTGTTAGCCGAGCGTATGACGGCAGTGAAGTCGGTTTGAGGGCCTAGGGGGGATGGAAGGGAAGGGGAGAAAAAAAGAGGACGGGGCCTGGGATGAGACTCTGTAGGACTCCTTAAGGAAGGATACGGGAAGGGAGCGGAGGAGGTCGTCTGGAGGGTTGAGGAAGAGGAGAGAAAACGCTCCGATGGCCGGAGCAGAGTTGGGAAGCCTTGGGAGCAAATGGCATGGCAAGGAGAGGGGAGGGGTTGTGGAATCTCCAGGGAAATGGTAGTGATAGAGGAAGATGGGGGAGGAATTTCTTGGAAGGGTGGGGAGAGGGAAGTAAGGTTATGCGGCTGGGTCTTCCCTCCCCACATCCCCCTTCCCCCTCGGAAGTTCCCTCGGCTCCTTTCCTTCCACCCTCCCACCCATCCGCCACCCTCCCCCGACCCCCGCTCCGCCCTCTGATGGCACGCCATTCAACAAAGGGGTCTTCTCCTCAGTTGGATTGAAGTGCCAGGAGGATAAGTGGTGGGGGGGAGGAGTAGGAAGAAGGGGTGGTTATTTGTTAGGGGAAATACATATATTCGAAAGGGCAGGAATGCGCACGAAGGATCCGGGCATGCGGAGAAAAGGGGGTAAAACACGAAAAGAAGACGGAGGAATATATCAATTTCAACGAGGGACCAAAGGCATTAAATTGTATTGTGTCAAATTCAACGAAGCATGCGTAAAAAATCAAGGGAAAAGGTATTTTCCCCCTAGAATAAAAACCTTTCACTACGGATTACAACTAAAAGATGATTGCATATGACGGGAATACTATGAGAATAATATAACCTGAAAATTACAGGTAATCATATTTGACAAAACGATATAATGATGGAATGCAGAACTTGAATAAAAACTGTCCCTATAAAATGATGCGACACGATGGCTAGCGCTTTCTATGGCCAGTTCCAAAAGTGAAGTCCTAGTTGCATCACACCTGTACGAGTATGACCTTACAGCTAGGAAAAAAGGTTGACATTGAGACAAGAATAATACACAAACATGTGAATTAATACACAATATTTAGGGGTACCATATATATATATATATATATATATATATATATATATATATATATATATATATATATATATATATATATATATATATATATATATATATAAGACTATTAAGTATATAAGTATATTCAGAGAGCTAAGAACAGCAAGTATTTAAAATCCGTTTCAAAAAACAAAAAGAGAATAGTCCTATTTTTAGCTATGCCCAAGATACTACCGATTCTACTACCCAAGTACCTATTAAATTGTTTGTTTCTAATTTCTAATTTAGGATAACATTAACATTTCATGTGTTTCATACTGTAAAATTAAAATTTGCGAAAGTTCACCACATAACAGAATGCCGAATGATAACGAACAAATATGGTAGTAAGTTTGAGCGGTTTAAAAACGATCTTCTCCTCGAAATATATCATACACTTGTTTGAAAAGGAAGAACTCCCTATAAGCCCATGAAACTATTATTGTTTTACCACAGGATTATCACAATTGGGAAAATCGAAGTTAAACTAAATAAAAGCGACCGAGGCATGACGGCCAAGGTAAGAACCACGTTATGCACAGAAATGGGATTCTCCAATTCTCAAACATATCAAGTACAAGATATCTAAAGAGTACTCAATTCCGTGGTCGCAAAATAGCAAGGGAGCATACTATGTCTAATAGTCAACATACTATGTTAAATAGCTGATACCTTTTGAAAATGTTTCATGTATAAATTACGAATACCTGTTCTTATTATATAAAAAAAGGGAAAACTCGCACAAAAACTAGGAAAATAACGAACCTTCTGAAGCGTCGGGTGCTCAAGGAAAGCCTGACCAATAACGTTTCACGCCATACCTTCCAGCCTTAAGAGCAATGCGGACTTTTCCTTACAGCAAAAAAAGCTTTGCACACAACGACAAAATCATATAATAAAAACGGTTATGAAGAAGAGGAAATGTCAGTATGTTTATAGATGGCCAGCGATTACATTACACTAAATGATCTGAGCGACCCATTGAACAGTATAAAAGAATGTAAAACAGAAAATATTAATAATAAATAAATAAATAAAAGATTCGGATTCATGCTTTCGAAATCAGATTGTCTTCAAATTAGTTAATATGTTAAAATTGACATTAAGCGACAATGAGTCATTCAAGTTAGAACAAATATTTTTTAAAAAACTATACAAAAATGATAATTGCATTAATTCAACGACACTCTGGTATTAACAAAAATATACAATGGTAAAATTATTCGCTAACGATTTGTGGAAAAAAATTTAGTTTCAAAATAAGTATCCCAAAAAGATACTAAGGAATATTGTAATTAATTGTGTATATCATGTTAGGTTTATCCAGCGTGAAAGCAAAATAGATATTCACAAGTTTATATATATTATTTCAAGATTCACTTCAATGTCACTAATAGACTATATTAATACCTCTTTCAAATTAGTGGTCTTTACGAAACCTTTCGGGCTATGGTTAACAAAAAACTAATCAGTTTTCCTTAAAATTATAGCCGCTTCTCAAGAAAAATTAATACATTTGAAACAAAATAATATAATTGAAGCCAACGGAAAACATGAAAGCTCGAAAAAATATATGGAAAAGTAGAAGCTCTCTTCCTTCACCTTCATCATATTAATGACTATAAACTAAACGTGAAATATAAATAGCGGAATGAATAAATAATGATATAGGTTTTACAACTCGATACACACAAGCACATCAAGCAGAAAAAAAGTTCAACGAGTAAATTAAAGGGTTAACGAGGCGATTAATTGCACTTTAATATTTTAAAAGTGATTCGGTAATTTTAAGTGATTTTAATTTTCAATCAAAGCGAAAGTTTTTAAAAATTAACGACTTAAAAAAAATGGTAATTCCCATACATCTACTCAAATTAAAGAATTTCGGAAAATTTAATTTAATGGCTGCTCAGACCGAAGAAAAAAGGTCACAAATTTTATCATACCTAGCTCACAAAATAATCAAAATCACTACAGCGGATCCTACGACAATAATCAACGAGGATGAAAGTTTTTCCAACATATAACCTCTTATTGACATTCGTGTTACTAATATTAAACTTTCAAAAACAAACCACAGAAAGATTCACGTAATTTCAATAAAAACAATGAACCCAGACACTGAGATATAGGATAAATGGAACAAATTAACAAATACGGAAATGAAATGATGCAGGGTCTCAGCTACCACGATAATAAATGAAACGCACAAGACGATAATGCATCGAATACATCGAATGATTAACAATTAAATTCGAGTAACAGAAATCCAGATCAACTATACGGACATGACATTACTTTAACTTCCATGACCTAATATAGGGATGCATTCAAATATAATGAATGGGATATATGCCATTTTACATAAGGATAGATACATTTTATACTTAGCTGGAAGTCAGCTTAAAAGTTGACACAGGCAACTTCATTCACGATTTATAACAAACATCATAGGCAGCGAATTCAGGTGCATACGATGCTACTTAAATCATAATAGGCACTCTTATTCACTTGTGGACAACACTGCCAAAACCCAAAATGACGAAATGCTATCATGGAAGGGAAGTGGAACGATTACATGTTTAACAAATAAATCACTATGAAAATATAATCCATGCCTTATCAGACGGTCTTTACCAGTCAGCATGAATACATGGAACCAATATAATGAACTACTTTATGTAACTGAACAGAAACTAAATGTACGTTTCGTAAAAGGGACAATAATTGTAAAAAATAGATCGGTAAAAGATACCTAAGAAATTTTAAAGTATTCATGTTCTCATGTAACGGAAAAAATATACCAAATGAAATAATAAGGCCATACAAGTACTATCACAAATTATCTGCACGATTCAGCAGTCCATGTTCTCCACCCGGCTAAAATTTAAGGGGAGACTGAAGGACATAAAAATTATTATTGATGAGATAAAGAGGTCTTATAACAAAGGAAGACGAGGAGAATGGAAAAATACGTGAACTTTATAAGTTCTTTATAAGCCTGCAGTATGAAAACAAACGTGAAGAGGATTGAAGATTTGAATTTTCATCTTGAACTAAAATACGATTCAGTTTCATCAAATAGCTATAAATCCGCTTTTTCGTCGAATACTAAAGTGAAAAAAAACTAATTGATAGAAAATAGGTAAAAACTGATGAGCTCGTTTCTAGGTTCCACATCAGAATCGTCAAATCGTCAAAAAAAAACTAAAATTAACTATCCAAATATGAATTCATAAGGTTTAACCTGCAGTTGTCTGTTTTTACAGCCTTTCGCACACACGTAAAATATGAAACGAAAAATTAATGTAAATTTTCAAAAAATATTGAGAAAAATACAACTGCAATAGCAGCACTCGGATATAGTTATATGGAGCGTATACGAGCCCGTATAAATGGAGAAGGAAAGAAACTAGGTAGGGATGGAGAGGGGACACGAAAGAGATTGGAGAGCGAGAGAGAGACGAGAGAGAGCTCTGGGCCCCATACGAGGAACGCATACGAATGGGTTCTTGAGAGCTTAGCAGTGGTGGCGAGAGGAGGTTTTCCTTCGATGGAGGAGGGTGTGGGAGGGCGAAGAGAAGAGTCAAGACCGACCGCTAAAGGCTGGTATGCAAAGGAAGGCATACGAGAGCGCCACCATCTCGAGCAGTACGACGGCAGAGTAGTGTGTGTGGTATTGGCGGAGAGGTTAAGAGAGAGCGAAGGGGGAGGTGGGAGCGCTGGGGAGATATCCCATTTTGCTTGCCCAACCCTTCAGCCTCTCGGCGGTCTTCGGCTGGGGGATTCCCCTTGAGGGAGGGGATGTTAGAGGGCAATTCTGGGAGGGGGGAGGAGGGAATAGATGGACGGAGAGAGACGAGGCGGAGGGAAAGGGGGTCTCGGAGAGAGAGCAGAGAGGGAAAATAGTGTGGGTGGGTAAGGGGAGGGGGAGGAAGGCAGTTTGCGGAAGGCCAATTACCTTACGGGAAGGGGTGAGAGAGGGGGGACAGAGGAGGGAAAAAGGGGAGCCAAGGAGGAACGCAGAAGAGAGAGCACGGAGTGGATGGGGAGTGGTAGGGAAGGCGGATGATCAGGAGGAAGGTTTTGAGGTGAGGAAAGGGATGGGAGGGAAGAGCGAAGGGAAATGAAGTAGAGAATAGGAAGGCTGATGGAGTGGTATACGAAGTGAATTTAAAAACGCCCGAGGATTGAAGGATGGTGGGAGAGTCAGGGGGGGGGGGAGGAGTGAGGTTTGAGGCTGAGAGTGGATCGGAGAAAGAGGATAAGGGGCTCAGCAAGATGATCGCGGGCATCAGACGAAAAACCTCGACTTTACGACGGTTTTTTTTTAGACATCTTCACCGACTTCGTGGAATAAAAATAAAACTTTATCATATCACCGGCGTCATTATATTATACGTCCTGAAATAAAACTGCACTCGCGAGTCTCCCTATATTACGCCATGAGCTAAGAAGTTTTAATAACACTATAGCAAGATTGAAGCTGTGATTATTAGTAGATGCCAACGCCTAGGGAGCTGACCCACGTCATCAGGTGTAAGTGCGTAATTAGGAGTGGCAGGAGTTTTGACACGGATCGGGGAGAAAGTCGGAACACGTATTTGCAAACCCAAGTAACTTTCAGGTGTTCACGCTAGGGCAACAGGGGATTTAGCGCTGTAGCAACCGAACACCCGTGCAAAAATAAAAAAAAATTCCATTGCATTCCTCTTTCATTTCCATTTCATACCTTTCCAATTCATGCAGTCTAGTATTACAACACTAAGGTGTACCTATTCCCGAAACTAGAATATTATACAACTAAGAAGTTCCGCGAGGTGATCGTTAACACTGGCCTGATTTCTACACCTTTTTACGTATTCACTTTCAAGGTAATTCAAACGAAGTGTATACAAATAATTTCTCCCAAATAATGATATGAAACTGCAAGACCCACCTTCTCCATTGAACAACGAAACGACGACGACCACCGAGATTTCAATTTTAGAATGCCTGGTCCATAAATATTATCAGTTAATATTTTATGAGCGCTCAAATGAAATTTTTGTCGATAATTTATCGGTTTCAAAAATCTCGGAACAACCATGTAACCAATTTTTATCGAGTAAATCCCACCTCAATATGTTTTCCTAATAAGTACTCTAAATTTGATATTGTTTAACAGGAAGATCTGGTACCCGAAAAATCACACAGCTTGGGTGGAGCTGAGGGTGCTCAAAGTGGCGTGCTCGGGAATCAAACCGGGCCCCATGATCAGCAGTTCAACCCTCTACCCCTTGAATACCGCGACCCTCCATTTATTGAGCACATTCAAATTGATTTCTTGCATTTCCAGTTTGGCAAGGGTACTTTAAATCATGCCCCGTTGAAAATCGTGATCAATTCGGTGATTATTAGAGTTCACGTCAAAATAACTTAAAGGATGTGTCCATGGGATCGAGATATTAATTTTTCGTACAAGATTTGTATAAAAAGTACAGATATCAATTTTTTCCTGATGTGTGCCAGAAGTGCTGAATTCATACCGTCACTTAAGAGTGCGCATGATCGCATATCGTATTGGCATTGATCAGATGACAGTGCACACCATTGTCACTGAAATTTTGGCGACGTGAAAGATCTGCGCTTAACTCGTCCCGAAGGTCTTGACTAAAGACCATGGGCAGAGTCGAGTGCCTGCATGCGAAGACCTGCAACGACATCGCGACGAATCCCCAAACCCCTTACAATCCCGACTTGCCACCGGTAAACTATTTCCTATTCCCAAAAGTGAAACCTTTCCTCGAAGGACATCACCATCGGACCGTAAGTGCCATCAAAGAAGCTTGCGTACCCTTAAGGACTTTCCGGAATCCGCCCACCAGGGAAGCATGGTGTCGTGGAAAATCCGATGCACTTAGAAGATATTCTAGGCATTATAGCAATATCTGAAATAAATCTATTTTTCCGAAACTTTTTTCGATACTTCTTGTACAAACCATGTATAATAATTTCACTTTTCCCATTATTTTAGAACTTTTCTGTTACTTAAAAGCAGACTATTACGAAAAAAATATTTTTACATTAAAGTTATATGCAACCAATAAGCAGTTTACCGCTCGCGCAAAAGAATGAAAGCACTGTCAGCATTAACTAATGCAAAAAACAATGCTAAAATAAAATAGGAGCTTAGGAGGAATATCAATATGGAAACATTTATAGCTTGTAATGGACGATAGATTGTGGTAACAAGGGGAAAGAGAACGTCCATATATTATGTCATATCCGAAGCGGGAGGGGGACCACTATATGACACGTGGAACTAGGGGTTACAGGATGGATTACGGGACGAGAAAAGCTCGATGAACATGATAAAAATAAAAATAATACACTTACGCTTTCCAGAACGCTGAGAGACAGATGTGAAACAGTACGTTTAAAAATATTGATTGCAATAAGAAAAATGTAGGAATTTTAAGTATCCGTTGTGACGCAATTTGAGTGGGGAATGTATAACAGATTTTTGACGAAAAGTTACATGATGAGCAAGAGGCGAGGCATGACAAGAGGCAATGAATCGCACACCGTAACTAATGGACTACTAAAAATTGAAAGAAACATTTAGCGGATCAAGATTTTAAGACCATGCTTACATTTTCAGATCGATAGAGTTGCCCTTGGACCAGTAGAGCACCAATATTTTGTTATTCTATCATAGCATCTTTTGCTATGCTATAAAATGAACATTTATTGAAAACGCAAAGTCAACAATTCCAACTGGAGCTGCACTAACAAACGAATTACTACTCGCTTCATAATGCTCCCAATTTTATACAGCCAATTCAACTGTACAACGACAGATTTCCTTACCTCTTCTAACAAAACAAACTAACATCTGATATCAAACAAAGTCCCTCTTCTATTCCCTATACTTCCTTCCTCCCTTCATTCCATCCAATTTCTACCCTATTCCTACCCCGCCTTAATTGGCCCAATGGGCTCCCCTCTCTTGTTGCCTTCAACATCCCATCGCCAATCAAAATACTCTGCATCAATCTTTCCTGCCTCCTTTGGATTTCTCCCAACAATCCCCTTTCCACCCCCACCATACCTAGCACTACCTCGTTTGACTTCCTTTCTTTCCGTTTTTCCTATGCTATCATTCCCCACACCCACGTTTCAAAAGCCTCCGATCAACACATGCCAGTCATCTTGCTTCAATTGCAATGCTTCCGCGCCGCACAAAGCCACGCTCCATTTCAAAGCTTAAACGAGTCTTTTTCTAATATAATCACTGATTGTCCATGTTTTCAATTCCCTCCTCTTTGTGGAAGCTTCTTTGCCAAGCGCAATTCTTTTTCTTATATCCCTAACACTGACCATCTTGGTCTTAAACTCTTACGAGATACGTTAACTGTTCCACCAGCTCAAGTTTATGAGCACCTATTTAAATATTAAACTTAGCTCTTCTCTCTTTCCCGCATAAACTTTGTTTTGCTAACATTCATTCTCAGAGTCAAATCCTAAAAAAATGAATTTTGAATTATGGTAATATTTTCGTCTAATACGATACTTGTACTTTTGCAAAAGAGCATTTTAACACTCAATTTTTTCATCTATATTTTTTTAGGTTTACAGCAGTGGCAGGGAAACCAATTCAAAAGCAATTTCTTCTCACAGTGTTGGATTTATACCTACTTTAACCTTCTCGGATTCTGCCAACAGGAATTTCCTGATATAGGAGAATTATCAACCAACCTAATCGGGGGAAGCCTTCCACGTTAGCCCTACAAAATAACGCTATACGCCTTACAATGTCATAATGAATTAAAATTATTTTTTTTTGTCACTAATTTCGAAATTCAAATGAACGCAACCTAACACATGAGAAATCTAGCAATTAATAGTTTTTTTTCAATCCCATTCTTCGATAATATATTTCATGGAACACGACGTTTGACACACTCGTAACCAGATGTCTCTCCATCAATGCGATAGCGAACGACAGACGTAGGGAAATGATTTGCAAAAGGGGAGATGGGTTGAGTGAGATCGGTAAAATAGGAAGATAGTAGAAACGAATGGGTAGGGAAAAAAAGGTTGCGTACCGAGGGGGCGGGTGCTCGGAAAAGGAGGGTGCTGAAAGGAGAGAGAATTGGGGAGGGAGTGAAGAAAGAGGAGGGAGAGACGGGAGAGGTTGAGGGGGACGGGGCTAAGAGATCACCCAAGAGAGCATATTGAAACAAGCTGATCCTTTCCCGACCCCTTCTCTACGCCCCCATTCCAACTTCTCCCCACTCCCCCGCCTCTCCACCGCCTCCTTCCGAGTTCCCCTTTTTTATTTATCGGGGAAGAATGTAAAGCGGGGAAATATTCAACGCGAGGCTGGGAAAATATTCGACACAATATCGCCGAAGCCGGGCTCGGGGAGAGGGGAACGGGTGGCTCCCATTTTTTATGGGGCGGGGAAGAAGGAAGCGGCGGGAAATGGAAAAGTGAAAAAGATGGCAAAAGTCGAAAGCAATTAACTGTTAAAAAAAAGCCGACCTACAAGACAAAAAAAAGCTGCGGTTCTGAGGAATAATAAAGTCGTAAAAAGTGATCCAGAAAAATATTTAATTGCTTTGCATAAGCGTTCCTATCCCACACTACCAAGTTAAATTGCATTCTTCGCTAATCTTGTTAACAGCAATTTAGGCCAAAATATTTTAGATAGTATTATCTATAACATGTTGACGCGAAAATGAGGACTTGGCGTATTGAAATGTGACAATCGATTGGGGTTACTCACCAGAAATGTTTCATACATCGTCTTGCCAAGATCCGAAAACTGAATATCTTACCTGAAAGAAAAAGGAAATGTTTAGTACATAAAGAAAGTACAAACCATATTTTCACGGTTAAGGTAAGTTTTGGATGGACACAAATACCAAATTTTGTACCTTTTGTAGAACTACACTTTATTTTTTCTCCTAACAAAATACAACCTAAGATCCTACATTGCAGGTCCCAATTAATCTCTGTGTACTACCATCCTCCCTTCATCCCGTCCAACATGCCTATCTTATTCTTGCCCTTTCCTCGTTTGTTTGTATGTGTTTCTTGTTGATCCTGGATACCTCAAGCTGCGTGGGAAATCGAACTTATTTTCCTGTACGTAGTCCTCACATGATGTAGCCTTTACCGTTTACGGAATAGGAACTAACACTGATCTCACAAAGTCTACCGGCCAGATTCCTTCCTCATATATACTACTAATCAGTCCATATTTACTCTTCCTTCCACATTTTCCTAAACCTTTTAACAGTTCCGCAGGAATATTGTCTACCCCCACGGCCTTATTTTATTTCAACTCCCTTAAAGCCCTTTCCATCTCATTGTCGAGTATGCCTGGACCTAAGCTATCTTCAGCTACGTCATGCTCTTTTCCTATGTCTAAGCTTGTTGGCTCAAGTTCTTTACTATACAGTTATTCTATTTATTCCTTCCATCTCTCTTGGATCTTTTCTATTTCAACTATTATCTTACCCGACTTATCTCTAACTGTTAAAACAGATCTCCCCTTCTTACTTACCGTTAGTGTTTTAACCGTCATGTATAGCGCACCAATTTTACCATTTCTCTAAAAACTTTCCATCTCCTCGCACTGCGTTTTCCACCATGCTTCTTTTGCTTTATTTGTTGCCCGTCTCAATTTATTATTTAACTCTTTGTCCTTCCTTCTGCCTAACTCTGTGTTTACATTCTTCCATTTCCTTCTCTCATTTATCTTTCTAATCATCTCATCTATGATTAATGGCTTCCTTTTCCCATTATCCGTTCCAATAATTTCTTTCGTGGTTTTCGACATCCCTTTTTATATGAATTGCCATTTTTCTCGATAGCACTCAGCTCTTTTCCCTCATCCATGGTTTTCTCCACAGCCTACTGATACTCCTTCCTAGTCACTCCAGTTAATGCTTCATTTTATTTCCTAACCCGCCGACCTTGCCTCATCTTTTCGAAACGGACTTTATAACAACTAAATTGTGATAAGAGTCCGCATCCGCCCCGAGGAAGCTGTGCGAATTGATTACACTGTTCCAAAACCTATGCCTAACCGACATACAACCTAACTGATACCTTTATGAATCACCCGGTATTTTCCATGTAGACCTATGCCTTTTTTTGTGTCTAAACCAAGTGTTGTTGATTTTATTCCAGGAATTATTTATTTCGGAGATCAAATAAAAGGAATTAAAAGCACATCTAGCTTGGCTGTGAGTTGATCAATAGAACTACTAAAGATTTTCTCATTTTTAACGTAAACCAGGGCGATATAATTTCCTTCAAAATAATCTTAGAAATGACAATTTCACCCAAAACAAGAAATAGTATACTGATGGCATAACCTAATACTAGTGAAGGAATATTTTACCACGAGGCCTCTTCGGTCGTTGGTATTTCAAAAGCCACACCAGTCTGTGAGTACACCTACACTTCCAGAACGCATAACAAGCGTAGTGATGACACGCAAAAGTCAATACTAAGAGACTAACAACGACGGAACAATCGCCGAGTAATTCAGAAGAGTTTTCAGAGAACGGGAGATCTTGTATTCAAAGAAAAGGACATTGAAGCTCAGAGTGTACCACTCTTATATAACAGTATTTGCAAATAGCTATATTTTCCAGAAATTTTAATTTGACGCTAAGAAGTTTAGAATTTTAGAAACAAACAAATGTTAAATTTGATTTTTCCTGGACCACAATTTAATAGCAGTGACGGCTCGAATAAAAAAGTGAAGACGCAAAATTATTGCTCCCAAACCGTCTGTGTCGAGTGTTTTCAAAGAATTTGCTCATGACGTCTGCAAGCGGATTTCAGGAAGAATTGTTCCCCAATACTAGATAATACTTAAGTAGTCCTGTAGGACGTCATTTCTACTGTCTTTAAGGGGAATCGGGCGGCGGGGGTGAAACCAGGTCGATGAGGTTAGGATGAATGTACACGCAATCCGTCTAATAACCTACACACTAAACCCTCTGTAAGGACGTAATCGCCACCTGAGCCCACAAAATCACTGATTAACGAGGGTCCGATATGCGAATTGCCGTCCCTGCTAATCCTCTCCTTTGCTGAGTCAGCGAAAGCGTATGACTTCGGTTCCTGATATTTCGGCACCACCCATTTTGATGTGTCAAACAGGGTGAAGTTAAACCATGAAGAAATTTTACAACAAGAGTACATTACAGTCCTATCCATGAGGGTGGAAAAAACACAACTTTCATTTACCGATAAAATTTTGCAAACTTACCAGTCCTGTAAAAAATCTCACAGGACACATACTTGCAAGAGGTTACAGCTTAAAAGGCCGAAATTCATGTCCGAAAACTACTGCGCCTTTAAAAAACTCACGTGAATCAGCTGGGACTTAAATTACATGATAATATGTAACAATGGCAAAAGAACAAACTAATAAAGAAGGTTTTCGTAGAATTATAAAAAGCTTAAATTAAAGTTTGGAAAACGGTGTCATACAGTTTACATCTATGGTCCAAATGATAAGATTATACATTTTTTTATTATTTTCTTGAACAAATGAAGAAGCAGAAGAATGTAGTCCGGTGTGTCCCAGTAAAAACCTTGCAATTGGGGATCGCTCTGCTATAAATAAGAACGTCATGGAGAGATGCGTGCTTACGGAGTGCGAAATTCGTAGACACAAAAATTGTAAATCTGGGACACAATTTTTAATTATTCAAAGAAACACACCTTCAACTCCATTTTTTACAGCTCTTTCAATTACACGAAAATATGATTGCTCTCATCGTGCGGATGCTGACTAAATGAGCTTTTTTTTACGAATACCTATGGGCGTTCAATGCAAATGGTTGAAGTTTTTTCGCCATCTCTACGTCATCTCAGATAGTCTAATTAGATTCTTCCAATTATCTTTCCGTAGCCAGCGCGCATTCGACAGCACGATAAACAGGTAATGGTGGAAGTTAGCGTGGCTCTGTTACAAAAGTTTCTTTACCATTGCATAACGTGAGAAATAATAATTTGAGAATGGTCAGTGACAGGATGCTTTCTAAATGCATTATTTTTTTGAATTTCAATAGCAAAACACTTTCTTTTAAGTACAAATGTTTTAAAAGCTTAAACTACCTTCCAATATTTTTCATGCAACCGATTCTAAACTACGATTATATTTAGACTTAATACTAAAGTCATAAATGAACTAGAGTACATCGACATGTAAATAAAATGCATCGTATACATCGACATATAACTACAATGCATATGCATCGACAGTATATCTACAATAAGTTTTTAATAATTAGTTTTAGAGAAAAATTAAGCAATGAAAATCGTATATCCTTCATAAATTTTCCGTAGATCGAAATGAATAATTCTCCAGTATTCTATATAATTCAAAAACCAGCAACCAATCAAAAATATTTGTATTTTAGAGGGGATCAGGATGGTGCGGTGGTTGACCTACTGGCTTCCTACCCAGAGGGCCCAGGTTCGAATCCCAGAGGCGGCAGATATTTTTCAGTGGTATCCCGATACCTACTTGAGGCGCTTTGTGGATGGCACTTTGAGTGAGTACCCCGTCAGCCGGATGGGACGTTAAGATGAGGACCCCTTGGCGCCTATCAATAAAAGATCTAATGCCGAAGCCGAGTTTGACTCTCTCCTTCATCCTTTTCTGTTTATTCCTAGTGGCGCAAATAACCTCAGATGTCGGTCGTCTCCCCTGAAAAAACGACTAACCCTTGTATTTTAGGCCCACAATATCATTCTGCATACTATCCAGAACAGATTTCTAAATAGTATAAAGGATTCCAGACGTGCGAGTTGGTCACGCTTAGTTACGCTATCGATAGAATCCTGAATACTATCAGATGAGTAAGTACTTGAACTGTTTTGGAAAGGGATTTAATGGATGAATCGACCCCAATGGGTCGAAAGTAAGAGAAACCAAATGTATAATATGAACTTCAAACCTAAAGACAGTTAAAAAACGAACTACTTTGACTTAATGTGTACGAAATAGGTATTATCACAGCAAAACATGAGACTCAATCGGTAAACTTTAGCAATGCCGTTCTCCATGTGTAATAAAATTCCATGCCGTTGACAATTTCAGTGGGTCAATGTACGGCCAATATAAAACAACTTAAAGATAGGAATCATATTCAAACATTAAAAAAAAAGGAAATGATGAAATATAAGATAGGAATTTGATCAGATATAATGCACATAGTCACATCTATACAATGCCGCAGGCCTCCAAAAACCTCAAAACGTGACAGATATTTCAAAGGGTTATCCTACTGCATTGGGCAAAAGGAGATATGCAAAGATGAATGTTCGAAAATAAAGAGATACTTTGGGAATAAAAAAATAGCCTACATCCACTTAACCCTCACGGTACACAACACATTTGATCAGAACTTCATTGAAGTACGCAGAGAACAACGGTATATATTTTAATTAAAATATTTTTCCCTTGCCAAGGTACCTGAAATGAAGGGATTTTTCTTATCAACAAAAGAATTTTGCTCGGTTGCAAATACGCGACCATATGTGCGAGCGTAAGCAGCGAAATGAGTCACTTACGAATGATCTCTCGAATACATGGAAATCAGAATTATGAAATATATGTAACAGGAAAACTGCACAACCCGATCGATAGAAAAATGATTTTTCAATATTTTCCGGTACAATACCCGCTTTAACTTTACTGAGTTCAATGAGGTACCTTTATCTGATGAAAATTAGATTGGTTTTTTTTGGGAGGACCTTCTGAAATTAAGAAAATCACTAGTTTAATAAAGCGTAAGCTAAATACTAGAAGGTAACCTGTATGGCATATTTTGAAGTTGAAGAGAAAGAGATGAGACTACTGCGGCTGATGGCCTTACAGATGACTAGATACCTTAAATAAAAGACAAAATTTAAAAAAATTTAAAGCGTCCACATACTGACACATCCCTGACAATATTTCGTAAAGGAATTGGAAATACAAAAGAATTACAAAACTATACGTATACATGACTCTAAGGCTTTAAGAAAATACAACAATGAATTTTCCTTAAGTTTTAAATCGCCTAAAAACAGCAACGTCATAGATCGCATTCCTAATGTTTCACGTATCTTCAAACTGTTTACCTTAATTCCTTGACATATTTACATTATCGTCCACTTTCTTGTCATGATTTTGAGCCGCAATCATCTTAATAGGTTAAAGGCAAATTCTCGAGATCTGGCACTACAGCAGGGATGCCCCGATTCCCTTCATCGCGGTGGACCTCCCAGTAGATGAGCTCAACGCTCATCATCATCATAGTGTGACGATTAATTAGGCAACGAAAATTCCACAAAAAAAATTTCACGCAGATGTGGAATTATTTAAAAGTAAAACTATTCTCAACTATACGAGTAGTTACTCCTTCGTGTCCAGAAACGCCCATTCTCTTCAACATACGACCTCCGTTATACTATTACAGCCAGCGTCCAACTAACCTTCTAACTCTAAAAAAGTAATCCACCTTCTTTGAATGTGATCTATTTTATCTCGCCCCGTCCCCACCACAACGCACAAAATAATTGCACATCATTGATGCCAAATACTCTCTCAAAGTGAAATAAAATTTGTCCTTGGGACAACAGACATTTCTAATCTAAAATATTTTAGCCGAAAAAAATAATTATTTAGTGTGAAGCACAACGTGGAAAATCCTGCAACGGTAGCGGTTAAATTAGAGAAATAATGTCTTCGAAGTAAATTCCGTAAATGATTTTAATCACATAATGCGTTACCTCCTTAGGTTTAAACATTAATTAGCACTTCTTATTTAAACCTTGCACAAAAATACAATGTGGCATTATTTTGCCTCGCAAATTATGTGCCATTAAATAAAATTATGAATATATTACGATTCAACCCGCACAACTGATGCATATTAATATATACCGATATGCTAATACAACTGATAAGCATTGAATATCAATGGAACGTTTTTGAGAATACCTTGTGGTAGGTGAATCATTCCGATAGCAAAATTACGCCCGGATTAAGTTACCACATAAAAACAATTCTAAAGCCGAACCCAAACAAATGGCAAACTTAATCTTTATATGACCAACCACTGCCGCCGGTGGGAATGGATCGAACAACAAAGCAAGCAATCTCTCCGCGGAATACTAAATCCCATACTACGGAGAACACCAGATAGAGCGCTGCCCGTAACGTTAAAAACGTGCCGCGGGCAATGTTTCTCGCAAAGGGAACGGAGGCCGGGGGGAGGCGGGGCGGGCGGGGAGAGAGGGAGAACAAGGGAGGAACACGCTCATAAGCGAATGCGCGAAAGAAATTAACTCGCTCCTAAACTCATCACCGCGAGAGACTTGACGGAGCCGGAGTTGGACGTCGGAGAGACCGGGATATGAGGACGAGGAAGCGGGGGACGGAAGGGTGGGGGGGGAGGGATGAGGTGCCGCGGAATGAAGAAGAGGGAAGGGTCTTGGGGAGGAGAGGGATGGATGAATAGATAGAGAGAGTGTGTGTGTGTGTGCGTGGAATGAAAGAGAGTGGGAGGGGGGCGAGAGAGAGCTTCGAGATGGAGATAGACGGCGGTAGGGTTGAGAGGGGAGGAGGAATGAGGGGGAAGTAGGTGGAAGGAGGTTAAGACCGTGGCTGAGGGGCGCCAAAACATTCTCCGGGCCAATCGTAAAACAGGCGCCTTCGCCTCTGGGAAGCCACCAATTAAGTAAGATGGGTTCTCACCATTACACAATCCGTCCCTCCAACACACACACACACACACACACCCAAGCACTCACTCACCCACACAGACACACTTAAGCGCACACACGCCCTCCGTGCCCACTCATGGAAACTCCGTTCCAACACCGCCACACTCCCGTCCTTCTGGGGGAGGGAAGCAAGAGAGGGAACGGTGGAGGGAGGGAGGTGCGGCGGGGGAGGTTTTGTGGATTGGGACGGGGGCCGGGCGGGGAGGGGATGGGGTGGCGGCGGCGGCGAGGGGTGGGAAAAGAAGAGTTAGGAGCAGATACGAAACCCACCTCCTGAGCCTCCCCCGGACCCCTCAACCTCCCCACCACCCCCCATAAATATGTATGGCATGCAGGCAAGTATTGATCCGACCTACCCACTCCAAAGTCCTAGTGAATACACGTAGGAGAGACCTTCTCGGAACACCCCTCCTCATAACCCCCGCTCCCCACACACCCACCCTCCCACACGACCCTTCCCCAGGCTCCTCCCCGCAGTACACACGTCTCCATCCTAACCTCCAACAGCCCGAAACTCTCCAACTCCCTTCCCATCATTCCACGCGAAGAATGGGAGTGATAGAGAGCCTCGCAGGAAAGGGTGGGTAGGATGTGTATTAGGTTTTCGCTGGATAAAGGGAGGATGGCGGTGGGGGGGGGGGGGGAGAGGTGGGAGGTGGGGAGGACTGGATACGACTCGTAGTTCACCTACAAGGGGGAGGGGGTTCTGGTTTTATTTTGGCGCTGGAGATCCGTCTTCTCCATCCCCGCTCCACCTTTTTATGCCTCCTCCTCCCACTCCAACCCTCCCCCATCCCGCCACGCTTACCTCTCCCGAAGCCCCACCCATGGCATCGCAACGAATCAAAATGCAGTCCTCCCCTTCTCCCCACCCACCCACACACACACTCTTTCTCTCTCTCCACCTCCCTTCCTCTCCCTTGCATGCCAATACATATCCAAAGGCACTCGAAGCTAATATATGTGGTCGTCCTTTTTAAGTCCTTCCACCCATTCCCTCCGCTCTCTCCTTCTCTCTCTCTCTTTCGCCATTTCCCTCCCCAGAACTACCGTCCCCTCTTCCCCCCCCCAGATCTAGGGAACCGACCAAAAACATTGAATAAATATTACGCGACAGATAAATTCCCCTACGTCCTCCGCTCTTCCGCGTGGACCGGCAGTGGCGGTGGTGGGATGGGGGGTTGGGATGGGAGGGGCGTTAGTGCGGCCATAGACGCGGCCCGCCGGGGCATCATCGCACGTACGCGACAGATGAATTCCGCGGCGACGACGCCGAGGAGGAGGTTCGTCTCGTGGACGCGTGATGGAAACAACCAGAAAAGGAACTAATTTTCGAGAGGATCGTGTGGCGGGCTATGGCGCGGCTATATTTCCCCAAGAGATGAGAGAGACACTAGTTCGCTCAAACATTTTCTTTTTATTTGATTAAACATTCTGGCGACAGGAACGAGCTGTACAAGTACCCAACCTTCGTGCAGATTAGCGTTAATATAATAAAGGATCCAACGCAGGGACACATTTAAATTGTATCACTCCCGAACACGCATTCACCAGTTTCAACATTTTGTCCAAAAGAAAGAATTTATCCATGTCCGTCGGCGATGTGACAACTACGTCGGAAACTGATCTTCAGTTTGGATGTAACGTAAAATTATATCTGCCTTGACATCTGATTTTGCATTACAACTAGCGCTTATTTTACGTACACCGAATACATACAATGCAACCCAAGAATTCTATCATGCACAATGGTTATACGGACTTCAAAACATTTCGCAAAGAAAAATTTTTTTTAAGTAATCCGGGGTAGGTATTAATTTTAATATAAGCCTAGTAGGCGTGAACCTATTTAAAACAAGCTATTTTCCAATTACAGCGGAGACTTTTTCAGGTAGAGAGCTCGTTTCGGCTCGCCAAAATAATTTCCTCACATAGCAAACACTGTTGAGCAAATACCATTCCCGAATTTCCAGTTGGACGAGAAACATAGAAAAAAACTTATGGTCATAAAAAGATTCAACGTGCACTAGCATAGACCGGAGCGCGTACGGCTACAAAATAGTGTATGAACGCCAGCTTTTGTTAACTACACCTCCATAGATAGGATACGTTTGCGATTTTGTTCGCTGAGCAAAATAATAGTCGAGCTGAAGATATAAAGAAGAAATATAAAAATCTAAATCAGCAGACTCTTTATTAAAATATTCCCACATGCTCGAGTTTTATTAGAGAATGCTAATCTCAAAATCCCGCTCGATGCAAAAATCGCGGCGACCAAGGGCTTGACTCTAATGCGGTGAGCGCCATCTCCTAGATTCTTCCCCACCCCAAACCAAGTCCTCGACTACATCATGGCCGGTGCACCAGACGTGAAGAAACGTGATGAATTGGATTCCGCTTCCCAAACCGGCTAAGAGACAGTGTAATGGATATACTGCGGCTGTGTAATGGAATTCGACTGGTGCGATTCAAGTGAAAATTGCTCCGGAGTAAAGTTGGTTATTCCGAGCAAAATTCACTCATTACGAGTGTTCCCTTGCTCTCAGAAAATCGCGATGAACATGCGCTCAGAAAGTTATCATGAGCCTCCCATTGTAATACACACGGCACACATGAATCCAAACCTGACACTGAGAAAAGTAATTTACCACATTTTAACCGGCAGCCGCCGTTCGCCTAACACGAGAGCCTTCAGTAACTCATTTCGAAATACGATACTCGGTCGTATATATAATATTTCAAGATGCATACCTTATTTCAGAGGAAATCTTTACACTACGGCATTATAGCCGATTTAACACATGCTTCTGTATTTAACAAGCATTGTGCACAAAAGCATTACCGAAATGCAAAAGCGAGTTTTTCAAATGAAGTTCCGCTAGAAAAAGAACCCTTCCGGCATTAGTTTCTCGGGCTTGGCGTTAAAAATAAATGAGGATGCCACTGCGTAATGCTCCCACAAGACAATAACAACGATCTCTTCAACCCGAAAGCGCAACGCCGAGCTGACGCGACGAGGTAAAATAGAAAAAAATATTTGAAACAAAGACGGAAAACATTCAAAACCTAGACTTGGCATCAATAACATGCCCCTGGATGCAGAGTCGGAGGGAGGGAGAGAGATAGAGAGAAATGACCACCATGCGAACACCGCATCCCTGTCTCACAGTCACAATAACCGCGATTGTTGGGGAGTGCACACACTAACTTACAAGCCAGACCTGTTCCCCGAGGGGTCATGGGTCAAGCCCGGTGCGAGCGAGAACCCCGATGCGAGGGGGAGAGTGGTGAGGGTGGAAGAGGAGGTGGGGGATAGTGGGAGATGGAAAAGGGGAGCTCTTGACAAGGGTAAAGGGATGTAAGTGATGTCTTACAATCGAATCGTGCCCGCTGAACCGCGCAGACCCCTTCCGCTGGCGCTCCGACCGAAACGATACACAATCCTCTCTCCCACATTTTTCTCCCTCTCCTCCACCCTCCTCCTTTCGTCCCGTTCCCCATTCTTCCCCCTCTCCCGCCGCCGCATCGCCAAGGAACGAGGTTAAAGCGGAGGAAAGGGCGCAGCACACACTTCGGCTCCTGCACCGAAAGCCTCCCCAGACCGCCACCCACCACCACCCTTTGGGGGGAGGTTGGGCGAAGAAACCCCTTCCAGCCATTCTTACACATCACGTTCACCGAAGCCGGGGACAAGGAAAACTTTGGCAAAAAAAATAGCAAATAAAGTTCGCATCCCCCTCCCAAAACCCCGTTATTTTATTTCCAGCCCATCCTCCCCGGGGTTTTTTTTTATCTATTTCCCGGGAACGTCCTCTTCTTATTCTTCCGAAGCTCCGGAGAAAAAAATGTACAAAAAAAAAGAGGAGGTGGTCCGAGAGGGCAGTTCCTATGGTTCCTTGGGGGGCGGGAGAGGGCTTTCAAAAAGAGGAGAGAGCGAGAGAGAGAAAGGGAGGGAAGAGAGAGATAAGAGCCGCTGCTGGGGTTCCGACACACTCACACACATACATCCCCCCTGCAATGGGGCGGGGCCCGAAAGAGGGCGGAAAAAATAGGGCGCCGTCACCCGCGTTCTGAGGGCGGAGGGGACAAGTGAAGAGTGCGAGGCGCGGGGGTGGGTGGCGCGGAGGGAGCAAGAGGAGGAGGACGCGAGTGACTACGCCAACGACGGCAATGGATAGGTGGGAGTTTTTTCAAATGAGAAAATAAAATAGAGAAATATCCTCAAATGCGAGACGAAGCCCGACCCCCTAGCCCACCCGCCTCCCCCCGAACGGCCTCCCACTCACCACCCCCCGTAACTCTTGCCCGGGGCGCGGCGTTTCCTAGCGCACCGTTCGAATCAGGAAAAATGCACCTATATGATGGAGGTAATACATACACGAAATTGGAAATTCCTTTTACTGTATCCCGGGCTTTGGGGCATGGGAATTTCGTTTGCTCACTCCATCGCACACATTTCCACGGAACAGATGCGCGATATACAAACTAACATGACGGTAAAGGAGAGCATAACACTTGTAGGGAGCCATATACTTAAATAAAGCCTGCAATATACTATATATATATATATATATATATATATATATATATATATATATATATATATATATATATATAGTAGTAGTTTTAAGGGGAGGCGACCGACAGCTAAGGTCATTTGCGCCATAGGGGATGGACAGGAAAGGATGAAGGGTGGAGAGAAACCCGGCGTCGGCATTAGCCTGCTCTTTACGAAAGGCGCCAAAGGGTCCGCAGTTTAACGTCCCATCCGACGGACGGCGTACTCACTCAAAGTGCCCTCCACAAAGCACCTCAAGTAGGGATCGAGATACCTCTGAAAAATATTCAACACCGCCGGGATTTGAACCCGCGCCCTCAGGGTGGGAAGCCGCCATATATATATATATATATATATATATATATATATATATATATATATATATATATATATATATATATATATATATATATATATATATATATACATACACGCATAACATTTGGACGTCACAATAGAACACTAATGAAATAGATAACACTTAAAAGGACACTCACATTGTAGATTAATATAGCCTTCGGCTTTCACGGGGCCTTCTTGCAGGAAGAAAGCCTTTTATTGGTGTTCTATTGTGCCGTCCAAATGTTATATTGCTCTTGTGAGTGCTTCAACATCATCGATATATATATAAATAAATAAATATATATACATACATACATATATATATATATATATATATATATACACACACACACACATACATACATACACACACGAACATATATCATAATCATTTTTCAAATCACATCTTTGAATGGAGACAAAACATTCTCCAAAAGTTGGTTTTCGTTGCGTATGGCTGCGTTAGGTCCTTTTTTTGTTTCGGAGGAACATATAATGGTAGGGAAATAAATAGAGGATTTGACGTATTTAGTTAAGTCTGCAAACTCTCCTTTAATATTATTACTCTTTTAAATGATAATGAGAACAGCAGAGTTGTTACATAAAATATGATATATTTTCAATAAAACAAAGAAATGGTCGATCGCCGTACAGTTTATGAAAGGTACAGTAATCATGGTAATAATTTCTTTAGCAATGTCTTCCGCTTCCAAGCATTGTATTTTTCCATTCAAGGACTTCGTCCAGTGAAAATGGCAAAAAATGAAAGCCAAATCAGGTCGGGATTCACCAGATTTCTTAAACGAATGCGTCAATTTTCCTTCACCTTCATCTTACCAATTTTTAACATAAAATAAATAAATTCTGCGACGTAAAAATTACTCGAATTGTTTGTACCTACGTACCACAGTTTCCCACCACGATTATGAGCAAACACTTATTGTTTATACCAAACGAAAATAACTAATATTTTTCCCTTCTCATGGATTGGAAGAAAAAAGAGATTTCCATGGATACTATACTCACTTAAAAACAAAAGATTTGAAAAATAAACTTGTACGCATACATAATACTACTAATTATACTTATACATAAAATACTGATGCCCTAACGCCGCTCACCACACGCCCAAACGGCGGCTTACATAGCACAGTTTTAGATCTATAGACGCGTTCTTCACACAAGATTCCGACGGAAAAAAACAATGGGAAAATAGAACTATGTCCTCGACAGCCATAATGGGAACATCAAAATTTCATCCTCACTCGCCGCTATATTCTTGGGAGCCCCTGGCGCACACATTTGATGAAGTGCCTCTTTTGACCCTCAAATCTAATTATCGAGGGCGAGACGCCTGGGGAAATGGACAAATGAGCACGGCGGTGCCTCACGACTGCACGCTGCACTCGATGATCTCAAGGGGCTTGCGGAGTCCTCGACGACAACAAAAGAAAAACGCTTCGGCACACTGCGGGCGGAGGGCGTTACCCAACTCCCCCCCCCCCACCCACCCTCGACCTTCTTCACCCGTGGAGTGGGAAGTCCTGGGGAGACTTAATCTGGAGACGCCGACAGTAGTGGCGCTACGGGGTTGGACTGAGGGCTTGCGAGGGAAAGGGAAGGGGGATGGAGCAAGTTGGGACATCGGCAGCTGCAGAAAGGGTCCTTGGGGAGTGGATATCCCAGTGATCTAAACGGCACCACCACGGCCACGACACCACTACCAGCAGCACCCTCCTCTCCGCCCCACGTCGAAACAAGAGCCGAGTGGGGACAGCGAATGAGTGACGGGGTGGTGGAAATGGGGATTGCCGAGAGGGGATGAGGGGAGCGGGGGGGCATGTTGGGGGCTGGCAAATCGCCAGTCACGGATTCCCCGAGAGTGTGATCCGCAAATGACCGAGGGGGTCTTGTACTGAGGCGAGAGGGGTCCCACGGTGAGGTGGTGGCTGGAGAGGAGGGAGGAACACGGCGATGATGGCATAAGGCACATACGAACCAGGGGAAGTATCGGCGACGGCCAAGTTGAGAGAGTACATCGTAGTCATGAGCTACGAGTCTCCTCGGGGGTGTGTGGCAGAGGGTGTGAGGGTGACACTAGCCTTTGTTAAGTCATAAAGAGTACACCTGATGTACTTGTAATTATAATATCTTATTGCAATTAGGTTTTTCAATCACATTTTTGAAAACGTGAATGTAGTTTATGCTATGATCAGAAAACGAAGTTGTGAGATTACAGACACGTCGGAATGCTAAGTAAAACGTTAAAATAGAAGAAAATAAACTTAAGAGTATGTGAAGCAGTTCGTGTATTGAGGCAGTTTTTTTGAGAAATATGGGCCTAGTAGGGGAAATATTGAAGTGAATTGCCCTGGCAAAAAAAACATTAAAAAGAAGAGTTTTGATGACGGGCACACTTAGTAAATATGCGAAGAAAATATTAGCAAAGACTTTGAGGCAAGTTGAGGATGTGAGGATGAGTCTAGATTGGACGTTCTTGAGATGTGGGTTGGGCGGAGAATAGAAAAGATAAGGTACACAGAGAAGAGGACAAATGATGAAGTTTTTAAGTATGGTGGGTGAAGAAGAGGCTACGGGAGACGAGTAAAACGCATAATAGATGCATAAAATTGGGTGGAGAAAACAATGAAAGACTGCGTACAATATGAATTGAAACTTCCACTTGAAAGTGGAAAAGTTCTACGATCAGTCATTCACTATTTTCGACTTCCACCACATCACGCCTGAAGCTACTCAATTTGTATCGTGTACAAGGTCTGTTAAAAAAATATGACAATGTTTGAAGGAATATTTCATTTTTTTAGTTACCTTTAATCATGCTAATCGCCTGCAAAATTCCTTGGCTGCCAAAACAACGCTCCCAATTTTTTTTCCAGCTTTCGAATGCCGCATGGAACGCTTCCATCGGGATAGAAGCGTTTCTTTGAGGCTGCGGTACAATTTTGTGGAATGCTTTCAATAGTTTGAAATGTGCAACCTTTCAAGGTGGATTTCAACTAAGGAAATAGGAAAGTCCGCCGGAGCAAAATCCGGAGATTAGGGTGGCTGGGAAATCACCGGTGGGCTGTTTTTAGCCAAAAACTCAGAAACAATCAATTGGTGTTCGCGCCGGTGCATTGTCGTAATGAAATTGCCAAGACTTATTTTTCCATATTTGTGGTCTCTTCTTCAACATGGCGAGTCTTAACCTTCTTATAACCTCTATATAAGGCAACCCGTTCCTCGTTTTCCTTTGGTAACACATTGACAATGAATAACACCTTCCCAATCGAAGAAAATCATCACCATCGCCATCAGGTTCGATCGACACATCCGAACTTTAATGGGTCGCGGGGTAGATGGCCCCTTCCACTGAGAAGTTAGGAATTTGGTTTCTATATCTTAACCATAGATACAGGTTTCGTCGACTGTGACGATTGTTTTTTAAGTGTCAGTCCCCGTTTGAACGATCAGGCAGTTCCGTCATCTAACATCAACACGTTTTTCCTTTGTATACTGAAGGCCTTGACAGAATGATGAATGCAGGGTAGGCGAAGTACAGGAAGTAAAATAATTTATATTAATCCTTTGTTTTACCTAACAGAAAACGAGAAAACTCTGAAGGGAGACTAATGGGGATGCATTTTTAAAACAGTACGCGGCACCTGATAGGGAACGCTTAAAAATATTAATAATAGTTTTAATAGAGAAGGATGACCATGCTAGATCATGTAGCATAAAATGTTTTCATCAGTGGTCACAATATAAACTATGTGCATGAAGGTTGAGATAAAACCGTCTTAATAATTAAGTAACAGTCGAAGGGTTAAAAGACTCGTAGTGATCGGGTTGCCAATTCAATTAATAGCACTGAAATTGGAAATGGACTCGGTTTGGAGCGGCGGTGAAATTTTTCAGCGGTATCCCAATCCACACTTGGGGTGCTACATGCAGAGCACTTCCGAGTAGAATCACCCCTATCGTGCTAAGGCTCACAGAAAGAGAGTACGCAGTCCATCGGATAAGACGCAAAATCGTGGATCCTTAGGCGTCTTTCATTTAGGCGAATGCCGACGCCGGCTTTCTCTCCGCCCTTCTTCCATTTCCTCAAAGTCACACCTCCACCATATTACCCACCTATCTCTAATGGCGCACACTCGGCTCTCGATCTATACCACGGATAACTAATATTACTCCGGAGTGGAAGGTATCACAACGCAATGCACGAAAGAAAACCAGCCGCAGCAAAGACGCAGTAACTTCACTGTTGCAATACACTGTAAATGCATTCCTTCATCGAAAATATTATCATCTTAAATTCTTATTGAATTAATCAAAATTTAGTCAGAATTCATTTTTCTCTAACTTTGCACACGCTTGAGGAGTCAGTTGTGAGTAATATGATAACAACAACTGATAGAACAAATAAAAGAACAGAATTGCCCCGCGATTGATGCCCCCCGTTTTCAGCAGTATTTGAAATTTTAAAAAAACTATTTTTTTACTATTCTAAAAAAACTATTTATAACGTTTTTCCGTTGTATACATCCATGTTGTCCACTATACTCTGGCCGGGACCTTCTCGAAATCTAAGATAAAAAAATACATCCTGGTTAAATTGTAGATCAATTCCATTAATGGTCTCATAGTTGCACCCCTTATAACTACCCAATTTCTAAACCGAAGCTTCAGTTTTCGTACGTCTATTCTCGCTAGCCTTTATGTATGCATGGGCTATCCAAATTGACGCGGCATTCTCCATGTGAGAACTTCCTCGCCCGGTATCTTTCTCAAACACATTTCACCATACCAAAATATCTTCTGGTTTGATTGATAATTTTAATGTTTTGAGATTTTCTGCTATCTTATAGTGAGTGCCGATAAATATAAATTTAATTCATGGTAGTTCTTTCACCTCCCAGTAAACAAGCCCGTTTTTCCGTCTCCATATCTCTGTACTGCTCTTTCCAGCTCGTGTCTTGGGCTCCATTAGTTTCTCGCCCTAGTTTATTTAATAAAATATATAAATCCAGATTTTAATTCATCCCATTTGGGAAATTTAACAGCACATTTAAGGAAGAAGAGTAACTTTATTTGACAGTAGTCGCGCCTCATTAACCATAGGGCCATTACGGAAAGCATTACTACTCTCCCTGTAAGCATGATTTTCACTAAAAATAATTCTTAACAAAAATTAAAAACATTTAAATATTATTTATCTGAAAATAACAGTATAAGTTGCTAGAACAAGTGCTGACGACAGCTAAATTTTCAACAGTTAAAAAGTTTTTCTTGCACGCAATTTATCTTTTAGACGCTCGCCTCCAAATATTATAATGCATCCACTAATATTGGCTTTCAAACGCCTATTAACACACCTTTAAAACTAAAACAAGTTCGTACTCAACTCTGAATACGTTTTATTTATAGAATTAATAAAGATAAAGTATAAAAAGAATATCCCTCATTAGGAATTTAGCTGTAAAACGTGGCATAAATTACTATTCCATAATAAATAATTAGAATTTTACAGTTTCCGCTTTTCAAATTTGTTTTTAAGCTTATTTCACTCCTACCATGACTGGCCAGCATTAAGCATTCGAGAGACGGCACATTTGCCGATGAAATGTATCTACTGATCGTGCAGTGTCCTGCCATCTCGCAGCGAGGGTCGGAACTTCCAGGCGGAACAACCAGCATTTACGGGCTAGAGACTACTTCGAACGGAACTCGCGGCAGGAGATACTGTATGAATGCCAAATAAAGAAATAATGACCATTTGTACTAAATTCCGACGTTTCAATCATTCATCATAGAACGGGACAATAACTGAAACATTTTAATGTTTTTTTAATACCTGCAACATGAAAGTATAACTGCGGGAAGATTTTCAGCACTAAAGAGAAGAGAAGCAATTCGCAACAATATTATTAAACTTGCTTTTAGAACTAGATCATGAAATTTGAGTTTACTTTAAAAATAGATACTTGGAATAGATCTAAAAATAGCTTACGGTAATTACATAGCTTTATTAAAAGACATGTACAAATTAAATGAAGAAGATGATACTCATTTAAAAATCACAAGAAACTGGAACGGAAACACAAAAATTCTAAAAACCAAAAAATGCCAAAACACTAAAAGTGCTATTGCGTCATTTGCAACAACCAGAAAACATGTCCGCAAACGCAAAGTTACCAATAAATTCACTATGAAAGAAGTAACCCAGGTTTTCCGTTTGAAGTAAATATAACAGGTGATGGGCTGCTATGGGGTGGGCAGCATCACAGGGGCGAGGATAGAATTGCGCACTGAGGCACGATCTATGAAACGTCCAAGACTCAAACTACATCGTTACACGGTGCGACTTTGTAAATAATTTTTTTCACATTTAACAAAAAAAATGCCACCGGCGGATGATAGGATAGGCAAGCCTTTTACGCTCGCAATGGTCCAAAATCTCTCTCACGGCTTCCGGGACGGCTTGTTACGGCCGCATTCTCGGCTGGCGAAAAAGAAAAGCGACGCGGATCAGAGCCACGCTTTACGTCCACGCTCGGACCGCGTTAAAAACAAAATAAATTCGCTGGGTGGAGGAGGTTGTGCGGGAGATGTGAGTGAGTGAGCGCGGAGACGAGAATCGGATGACAGCCGGGGCCTGCAGGCGCCGTCGCCCGGCGATGCTACCCCCCCCCCATAATCGTAACCCAACTCTTTTCACGCGCACCGGGGAAACATGGCGGCCAAGCTACCACCCCATCCCCCCTACACACACGACCGAAACGGCTTACGCATGCTTTAAAATCCTTCCACGGAATGAAAAGGGTAGGGAGGGCGTGCACACCACGAGTCAGGCACCCGGTGGGTGACGAAAGAGACAAGGGGTGGAGGGGGCCTGGGTTGGCCGCTTGGCCGTGTGTGTACTCCGGTGTGTGCTGAGTGTTTCGGTCCGGAAAAGGGTCAAAAGCATTAATGACGGTGACGGCTCGGGTCAAAGGGTGAGCGCGCGATAACGCAAAAAGGCCCGCGGGGGCAAGTGGGATAGAGGGTGGGAAATTGAGGTGGGGGGGGTCAACCGTGGTGAAGGGTGAAAAGATATGGAATGCGCGGCGGTTGAATCCGTTTCGCGGAGGGGGGTGGTAGCACAACCCTCCCCCAACCCCCTTCAAAACACTCCTCCCCCCCCCCCCCACGCCGCCTATCCATAAGTCAAAAAGTGCACGAGTGCCCTAGAGGTTAAGCCATTAACCGCAGGAGATCCGCCGAGATGCTGGCGACACTTCGGGGACGTTTCCCCCGAAAAGGACAAACAAGTAGACGCTAGGCGCTCGGCAGCCTTGTTTCCACAAGCGAGAGACCTCGAGCCCAACCGAAACCGCTGAAAACGAGTGGTGAGTCCGCAAAGCGACTCGGGTGACGAGGCTAAATATAAGTCGCGTTGGGGCACCTCTGAAATCTTCACTCAAAAACCATCAATCCCTGGAGGCCTTATGGAGTGCCCCGACCGCACAACATCAGCGGCAGAAGACAAGCTCAGTACGGCATGTTAGTGAAGATCACTATGTGGAGGCGTCTAGCCACGCTAATTTGGACGAAAAGGGCAATGCGTTAACGGTAGGTAGACTTGAAAGAATATAACAAAACTACACGAGAACCGAATCGGGATAATAATGGCGAATTATATTTAGTACACGTAAGGTCTCAGTCCAAAGAATCTTATTTATTCTAGCTGCGATATAAAGCTGTTGCCGTATAAAGTGTTAAGATCATAGATTATTCGTGCGTCAAAATTGTTTAATTATCTCTGGTTAGCATTCGAAACCTAAAGAAATACAAATTTATTTGACGATCCCTAAAAAACATAATGAAAATAAGAGTCCCCTAACGGAGAAAACTAATTTTCTTTCACTTCACCAAATGAACGCAAAAAATTATTCGCATTTCATGATCAGATTATAGGTATCAACTTGCATGCATCAGAGCGACTTTCGCGAGAATTGTGTATTTCGCGCCTAAAGACGTTAAGGATTCATCTTAGTTTTAGAATACATTCCAACTCGGTACAACTTAACTTTCACACGATACGGCCAAATACTTTCATCAGCCTCCAAATTCAATAAGTTGTAGATTAAGCAAGACAGAGTACGAGTACATACATTCCTGCTCATCCTCTATGAACCCTGAGTATTTCAAGCATGCTTTCAAGCATGAAATGAGAAAATGATCGATGGTTAAATTAGCTTCCAATAGAATCAAACTAATAAACTGGTCAATAAAAGAGATTATTTGGGGCTGATAACAATAACGTAGGTTTTACAAACTAACACGTCGACAGCTCGCAAATATCAAACAACGTATCCCACAATTTTCTTAATCTCAGAAAAAATTCCTAGCAACTCCTAAATTATATCTACCCTTGGTGATAACCGTCAACATTTGAACTGACATTTTTCCACCAGCGACCAAAAAATACATACGAGGGTGGTCTGAAAAATACTGACCTCAAAAATTTCAGAAAAAATGTCTTGTATCTTTGTTAGGTCGGAAACTTTTCAGACCACCCACGTATTTCAGGTAGGAAATTTGGTAAAGTGCTCCAGACTTGATCTTTCGTCACGATATATTAACAAAAATTTCCATTGCATTTATAACTCTCGCTGCCACCAATGAATATATCCTTTGATCAATCTGTCTCCAAAAATCACTAAGGTGAACTATCTCCCTAGGAGAAAAAAATAAATCCCAGGATAGCATATCGCACAAGCTTCCAACCAACCACAGCAATCAACCAGGCTGGTTTGACACCTCCGCCACGCGCCTTGGCGGGGTATTATGTAGATATAGATAAGTGATGGTAGATCTCTCCTCGTATTATGCTCTACACGGCGGTGAAATTCTCACATCAGGGAAGGGAAGGGATGACCGTTTACTTCCGTGCCAAATGTGGGTTCCCGAGAAGATCAGCCGTGGCATCCGAAAAATCAGTCAACTTGGGTGATGCTGAGGGTCCCCAGAGAAGTCGCCTGGACTCGAACCCAGGTCCAGCGTTCTGGACTAAAACACACCCAAAAATAAACTTATCCAGTAAGTACATACACTAATGTTCAATTTAATTAGCTGATCTACCATTTAAGGTTGGTTTTGAATGGGCACACTGAAAACCGCTACGTTTCCAAGCCTCGCCTAGCAAGAAACAACCTGACAACCTATGATGATACAATATAAGCTTTAATTCCACATACTTCCTGCATACCTTCATTCCACCAAGCAGGCCCATTCTTTTCCACCCCGTAACTGGATTAACCTTCTCCCTTCTGCCGAGGTCCAAGTCATGAAAATATGTCCCAAGTTGAACCAGTCATTTGCCATCCAAATCGAATGAGAAAGGAATTGGCATTACCCATGTTTAAAAAATGTTTATACGGCTCATATTTAAACACGCGATTACGGCCTCAAGTAGTATTAGCTTTAGGGGAGACGAAAAACAGCTGAGGTCATTGGCGCCATTTGTGATGGATGGGAGGAAGGGTGGAAAGAAACCGTTGTCGGCATTAGCCTACTCTTTAACGAAAGTCACTAAGGGGTCCACGAGTCCCTTTCAACGGACGGCGTACTCACTCAAAGTGCACTCCAAAAAACACCTCAAGTAGGGATCAGTATACCACTGAAAAAGATCTACAGCCTCTAGGATTCGAACCCGATTCCTCAAGGTGGGAAGCTAGTACGCTAGCCACCGCAGCATCCCGATCCCTTATAGCCTCAATTCGAAGTATACACTAGAATGATGGTATCAGGACAGCAGAGATGATAAGATGAGCAATTAAAGTTTACATACATTAGATTATCATAATAACTAGTACAGGTTTCGGGTAATACGGACATTCTATATTTTCACTCCTAGCACTGGATCAGTTAGTTTCACCGCTTTCTCTATTTCGTTTTCATTTCAACTATAAGACCATATGACAATAAGGTCTTTGCAGCCACCCTTTTGCCACGCCTCAGGATACACAATTGAGTCTTTCACTCTGTCGCGAACACTTCAATTTTATTCGCGAATTTGGTAGCTGGACGCATGAAATGACTTGCGCGTTTTCTTTTATCAGCCGCTTACTCATAAAACGAAAATGATAACACTTACAAAGTTACCCACCACTCGAGGACGCCTGTTACGTCATTAGAAATTTTTCCCAGAGGCATCTCGGGCCACAGTATGTGAGTGGCAGGGGAGACGGAAGGCGCCTACCGACCGACAAAATTGGCTCGAGCCGTGGCGATACGATGCACGATGTTCACGCTGTCATAAACACTGCGTCGACGCTTTCAGCAAAAGGGTTAAGTGATTTGTTGTTTCGTCACCTCTCTTCTCAAAAACTAGGCCATAGGTTAATAATAGAAAACATTTTGTGTCTCCCTATGTTTATTTTATTAACATTATATCAAAAAGAATACAATCACGACGTATTTGCCTGTTTCGTAAATTTTGGAAAAGCGTTCGAACGAGTAAATTGGGAAAAGCCAATGAGTATATTGCAGAAAATAGAAATAGATTGGAGGGAAAGGAGGCTAGAGGAGAGGTACGCGTGATGCCATTGCAGTAATGAGATTATTAATCGAGAGGAAAATAGAACACAACCAGGAGGTATTTGCCTGTTTCGTAGATTTCGAAAAAGCATTCGATAGAGTAAATTGGGAAAAGCTAGTGAGTATATTGCAGAAAATAGGAATGGATTGGAGGGACAGGAGGCTAATCCGCAACCCGTTCATGTCTCAGACTGCTCAAGTGCGAGTGGGGATTGGGGTATCTGGATTGGCAGTGTTAGGAAGGCAAGGCAGGGTTGTCCATTATCACCGTTGTTGTTCAACGTGCATGTGGAGGAAATGATCAAAGAGGCATGGGAAGAACTCGAGGTAGGAACGAAAGTGGGCGGGGAATTCGTAAAATCAGTTAGGTTCTCTGAAGACCAAGCTTTAGTTTGTCAGTCAGCCAAGGGGTTGCAAGTATTGTTGAGTGAATTGGAAATTCAGTGCGACAGCTATGGGATGAGAATCAATATTAATAAAACAAAGGTTATGCGATTTTCTAGAAAGAAAAAGGCTAAGCTAAACATTAAAATAGGAGGGCAAAAACTAGAGCAGGTAGAACAGTTTACGTATCTCGGTAGTGTTTTGGACCAACACGGTCCAAGTAGTAGGGATGTAAGGAGAAGAATTGCGCTGGGCAAAGAGGCTTTCTCAAGGAGGAGGGAGTTGATGACAGGGACGTTGAGTAAGGATGTTAAGAAAAGACTCATAAAAACTTTAATTTGGAGCGTAGGTATGCACGGCGCGGAAACGTGGTCATTGAAGCAGGAGGATAGACGTAGATTGGAGGCTTTTGAAATGTGGGGATGGAGAAGAATGGAGAAGGTGAAATGGACAGAGAAGAAAACAAACGAGGAAGTACTTGGTATGGTGGGCGAAGAGAGGGATTTGTTGGGAGAAATCCTATGGAGGCAGGAAAAGTGGATGAAGGGGGTATTGGCCGGCAGTGGGATGTTGAAGACTGTACATCTACATCTACATCTACATAATACCCCGCAAGCCGCCGCAAGGGCGTGTGGCGGGGGGTGTTAGGTCACCAACCGTAAAAAAGAAAAATACCACATGCAAAAAAAAAAAAAAACAACACGGAAAATTACACCCACAGCAGCGCACACACTCATGCAAAAATCCCTTCATCCAATACTCATGCAAACACATAAACCGCAAAACAACTAAAAAACTGCACCCCATGATGCAGCACGAAAGACATCCTACAACACGGAAGCCAGGACACAACAAGCAAGAAATTGAAACACCACATGAAAATGCACCACGAAACACTCTGCCCCCAAAGAGTCTTTAAAAGGCAGGGAATGCGACCCAACGTTGCAGGTAGCAGGAATTTCCCCCCGCGGAGAGGGACGAGGGATTGAAAGGGAAACTTAAAAACAGATGAACAGAACATGAATGAGGTCATTCGGGAAGAATGTGTTATTATAACAAAACACATAAGGTTAGTGGAAGAGCATGCATTTAAATACAACTAATTATTTATTAGACGCTGAGGGTGGCAAGTGGAATTTTTGCTATCTATAACCCTGCAGTTGCTATCCCGTATTGTCCGTGGGAAGAAGGAGTCCTTGAGTCGGCTAGTTCTGGCATCTATTTCCCGAATTTTATATGCATGATCCAAGCGACTAATGTATGTAGGAGTACGAATAATTTGCGAGACCTCGGTGCTGAAACATGCGGATCTAAATTTATTTAATAATTGTAATTGAGGGGAGAATGTTAGGCAAATGAGGAAAGGGAAGGAACAGGATAGGGATGTTGGACGGGATGAAGGGAGGCAGAAAGTACTCAGATATGAAGAGGGACCTGATATAGAGTAGGATGCTGGATTTTGTGTTTTGTTAGGAGTAACAAAATGTTTTATTTAGTAGCTTTGTCCATCCAAAAACCTACCTTAACCAGTAGATTACCTAATAAATAAAAAAAGTATACACACAGATATATATATATATACTATACACACACATATAGTATATATATATATGTATATATATATATATATATATATATACACACACACATATATATATATATATATATATATATATATATATATATATATATATATATATATATATCTGTGTATATATATATATGTATATGTATATATATATATATATATATATATATATATATATATATATATATATATATATATATATCTGTGTATATATATATATGTATATGTATATATATATATATATATATACATATACATACGCACGCATATGTATATATATACACATATGTATAAATATACATATATTGATTACTGCCTCCTTAATTCTCTCCAGAGGGAGGAGGAAAGCAGATCCTTGCGTAAAGGAAAGGACGGCAACGCAGTAAAGAGTTATTTGGGTAATAGTAGGGGTAGGGTCACTTAAATGGGAAGCAAAGAAAAGCATTAGGGGAGGAGGAGATTGTGGAAACTTCATTCACCTGCCGACACTCGAATCACACGTTTCTGCGGGGGCAAACTTGTGCGAAAAACAGCTGGCTGCACACTGATGGCGGCGACATGTGGGGAGGAACGGAGGGGAGCGAGAGGGAGAAAACAGATCCCAGGGTTGTTTGGACGCTGGGGAAGGGACGAGGCTACAGTTGGGAGTTCAGGCGTAGGGTGAGAAACGAGGAGTCCGTGAGAGCTTGGAATAGGGGAGGGAGGAGGTCAACGGCAGAGGAGGACGATGGCGAGATGGGGAAACGAGAATTTAACCCCGAATATAAAACGAGACAAAATTATTAACAAAAAAAATTGAGGCAGGCGAAAGGGGGAAGGGACCGCGGGGAAAGGGATGAAATTAAACCCCGAAGAAAGGAGGCGAATATGAAGCTTTATTTATCCTGCGTGTTTTCATTTTTTTTCTGTTTTAATTCTCTCCTCGGCCGCTTTGAGAGCGCGCCCGTTAATGCCACGCATTTGTCGAAAGAGGGCGTTCGGATTTGCCCCGCGGGCAACGCGGCCAAGGGGCATTACACTGCCGACCTCCCCATCGCAACAAAACTAATTTGAAGTTATGAACGCACGGGTGATGTCGAAATTATTGTACAGGGAATACGACGAAATTACAGTCGTTTTAATCACTCTTTCAGCCGTCGTCTTCCGGAAAGGCATCGAATTTCAGCGCCGAGCTTTTACTCCACGAGTGCCTCATGAATAGAGACGAGTATTTTTCACATTTGTACACACACACACACACACACATTCATTGAAAATATTCCAGCATATTTACTTCATGGACATGTAAACATGGGAGTCTTATTTGCTCACGGACAGGGAGAGGAGGATCGCCGTACAGGATAACGCGAATGGAGTTAACTACAGCGGGAGTCCCAAAATGAGAACATTAAGAAAATAACCTAGGGCCCAACGGTGAAGAAATATGAAGACATAAAGAGGTTAGCCGCTGGTGGATGTGGGTGGAAAACTTATGAAATAAATTACTGGATTCGTGATGATAAATGGCGTTTCAATTGTCATCCAGAAAAATAATTTGCCATCAGCTTAATTGGTTCTCATTATATTAATTGCAGCATAATGGTCTGCTAAAAGTCGGCCCCAAGATCGATGCGTTCGTGCGCATTGTCTTGAAGGCATCCGATACTATACGCACATAGGAAAGTGTGTTCATGGAACACTGGGTGGATATACATGATATACATATATATATATATATATATATATATATATATATATATATATATATATATATATATATATATATATATATATATATATATATATTGTGAGAAATAAAAAATAATTTAATTAACAAACGGGTTTATTACACTGAGTATGACTTCAACATAAGATTCTCGTCATCTGGAATCGTGTTAGCTTAATAATGGCCTTTTTGTTTCGGAACCGAGTTCGTTGCAAGGAAACAGAATAAAAATTAAATACTAAAGTGCTATAATAGAATATAATAGAATTAGCTTCTGGTCCTTGGGATCTATACACACGAGAATTCAGCTGCCAAAAAAAGGGCGGTTTGATTTCACTTTTCAGATGATTTAGAGTAACAAAGACGAGGTAAATTTGCAGAATTATGTTATGATAGGCTCGGTATTGTGACTAGATTTTATAAGGACAATGTTGTTAATCCATCGGAGACCGAAAGTTAAATTACAGACTAAAGCTCTAACGCTAATTTGAAACAAGCGCCTTGAATAAGTTGAAATTTCATTGCAAAAAAAACAAGTTCCAAGAAAAATACAAAAGGTTGTTATTGCCCTTGAGAATAAGGATCTTAAGAAAAACGATAATGGCGGTCGATATTTCAGGAAAATAATTACGTTGGCGAGATAATAATTTGCTGGAAGGGAATTAATGAATGAAAGGCACAATAAGCATGAACGTAAATAAAACATTAAAAAAATATTTCATATAGAAGCTTAAGGCTGCATGGATCCAAAATCAGGAATGTGAGGCAAGATGACAAACGCAAATTACCAACTTCTGAGATATTGGCATGGAGAAGATTGGAGAAATTGAACCAGACAAGAGGGGACGACACAGATGCTGAAGTTTTAAATAGAGTGGAAGAAGAGAGGGAGTTGCATGGGGAGGGGGAATCCGAAAAAGTCAGAGAAAGTAGGAGAGGGAAATATTCAAAGGCAGTAGGCTGTCGAAGGCCGTCATAGAATGGAGAGAGTTCGATACGCGGGGCAGAGCGTAGGCTTTCTAGACAGCACGAAGGCAGGCAGAAGTTACGCAGAAGAAATGGAGAAAGGAATAATGAATGGCTTCTTGATTCTCCTCCTTGTATTTCGCAGAGGTGGAGTGGAGGAGTGAGGATCGAAATAATGGGCCCAGTGACGATCGAATCCCGTTGAGTCCTGGGAACTGACCGTAAACTAGGAAAGCAAAAAAATAACACGGGCGGAGAGACCATGGACCAAGGGGGTTACGCGTACTCTCGGACGGGCAATGGCGGAGAACTGGAGGAATGGAAATCGTTTCAACGGAGGCTGCCGACGGCCTTTATCTTTCCACCAATTAAGATGAGAGCAGAATCCGATTGAGAATGGTCGAGAGCAGCAGACTCTTCGAGCAAGCACACGACAACTTAAAAGCAGCGCACAAGATACTCGCGAAAAAGTGTTGCCGTGTGTTTCGAGTGAGGGCAGTCCAACCTATAAACTGTAGATAAAGATCGCCAGGCTAACTGGGTCGATGAACCCGAACATTTCGCTATGTTTCGAACGCCTACTCGGCCACAATACTCGGAAAATAACACGGATATTATAAAAACTACCCCTAAGTACCCCCTGTCCTGGGTCCGTCACACGAAAATATAAAGAACCTCTATTACTCACTGTTGCTTCCAGTATACATGGTATTGATGCAATCAAAACTTTAATTTTATTATTGCTATAACTACCTACTCGCACAAGGACAAATGTTTATTCCCTCAATAATTTCTTTATTAGAATGCAACGTTTTTAAAACAGATTTCACGTTCAATACGCAATTGGTAAACGGGCTTTCAGTGTAAATTCCTGAAATTTACGTTGACAACTAGAATTACTCAGACTCATTTAACAAGTATAGAATGCTCATTGATTAAAACACCTCTTGCACACAGTATAAAACCGAATTTGAGTAAATGACATAAAATTAAATAAGCACATTTTCCAATCAGAATCAATCATGCAATTAACGTTCTTCCATCTTAACTTTATCACTGCTTTACCCTCCCCTACTCCAAACGACGGAGTGTGATTCTTCTAATTCGCTTCACCCAGGTTTTTGCAGGAGTGCGGCTGAAAAAACACACGCACGCGAAGACGGTGGGAGGATTACAAAAGGAGTTAATCAAGCATATTTGTAAGGGGACCGACAAAAAAGTCTATTTCCGCGGACGTTGAGCCGACTGTCCCACGGGTAAGCTTTGCTGTGATACCTAAGGGGCATTACTGCGGATTTAATGGAACGGGAACCACGGCGAGTTCGGGGAAAACGACTTGATCTCGCGAGCATCGCACAGCTCTGGCGCAGGAGTAAACCGGCGCTCTTTCTCATTCGGTGCGTGGGAGAGAGCGACACGGAGACAGACGAGAGAGGGAGGGAGTCAGTGGGGAAAAAAGCAAAGACGGCGGGAGCACTCAGCCAAATAAAGTGACGACGAGCACAATTTCTTTCCCTCGCCGTTTGGTGTTACGTGGATGAGGTTTAAAATGCAATTCAATCAATGGGTGGCGAGATCGAAACCGTAATCAAAACAAAAAGGAAATGGGAAAAGCTTCCTTCTCCTCTGGGAATTAAGGTCTCCCGTTGTCTTGGAATAATCCTCAATCTTTTATTTTCGTATTGGAGAGAAATAATATTTAACAATTGTGATTTCCGCCATAATACTAGATTTACTAAAGCGGAAATCACAATTGTAAATTATCATTTCCCTCCGGAATGGAAAGTTTCCACACAGTTAAGCATAAAACTAAGCGGTTTTTTTTTTCAAATTATGCAAGACCGCAGTTCTATCCTACGTGCCCAAGAAAAAAATTATGCCAGAAAATAACGTTAAAATGCGTAAGAAGAACGAGCAACGGACGTGGAGAAATCAGAAAAATGTTTATGAGCCCTCAAAAATATTACAGGGTATTGAATAAATTCGAATGGAAAGGGATTGACGAAAGAGACCATGAATTAACTATTCATTAATGATGTATACAGTAGATGAATGATATAAAACCTATTGTATTTGTGAATTGTCCGTCCGGAATGCTTAGAATACTAGCCGCTAATAAGTGTCTGGATTGCATGTGTGCCTGTCCTCTTTTGACGTATTTTCTTGTCCTCTCTGTGTAGGCATAGGAATATCTGCTAACCATACTATACTTGTAATATATGTAGGCATGTCGCATGATTAGTGCTCGGTCGCCCCCCTCCACGCGGTTTTGGTGGATCGCGGATTGGTAGGTACTTGAGGAAATAGAGTGATGTATGCAAAATGGCTGGTGACCTACCACCCCCTGCCACACGCCTTTGCGACGGCTTGCGGGGTATTGTGTAGATGTAGATTCCCGGGTAAGCTTCTCTGGTCACCATCAGCTCCACCCAAGCTGTGTGATGTTTCTGGCACCTACCTGGTTTTCTGGTGCCTGGTATCTTCCTCGGAAACCATAGCCGGCACAGCGAAAGGATCGGGCCCCCCGTACCCTGATGTATAAATTTCACACACCTTCGGGCTTAAGGCTGGGTGAAAGCTACCATCAGCCACCAAACCGAACCTAGGGTTGATTACAGTGTTTATGGTTTCTCGTATTTTAAGATTATGCCTAATTTGGGTAATTTGAATTACAATTTTATATTACATTAAAACGTACTACGCTGTGGAAATAGTTATTATTAGTCAAATATAAATAAGTATTATGAGTCAAATATGCCAGTCAAGCTAATTTTCAAAATTATAAAGACTGCCGAAGATACCGCAACAGTAAATTTTAACAGAGTCATCCGCTAAATGCGCATAACAATGCAATACATTCCAGGAAAATGCGGGATATACTGCGACAGTAACTTTTAACGGAGTCATCTACTAAATGTGCATTCCAATGCGATGATTTAACCATTCGCCTTGACAGGGATCTCGGAGTGTAAGAGGACGCCTCTGTAACTTAACTGGCTAAAGCACTCGGCCAGACACTGAGGGAACCGGGTTCGAATCCCGATCAAGGCGATGGATTTTTACGCTTTGATATTGATGCAATATAATTTTCCCAACCTAAAAATTGTAAATAATCTCTATTGCATTGCAAACGAAAAGGAAATTACCGTGATGGCAATAATTCGTTCAAACAAAAATTGTTTAATATCAACAAATCGGATTAACTTTTGATGAGTTAGATGAGAGGTGCACAAAAAAGCGGTAGCGACAAAAAATGCGAGGTAGGTTGTCAGTCGTGGCAGGACGTCCAAGTTCATATTTGATTTAAACTGGGGCGTGGCATTTAAAGTTGGAGCACCCCTGGGTTAGACAAGTCATACATTAAATACCCACTAATTTCCTACATAAGGTTTACTGCCAAAAAATGATAAAATTCTTTAGAATCTCCAACAAGTCTCCAATTGCGATTGCCATTTAAAATATGTGAATAGGCGCAAATAGGTGAATGATCTCCAAAAGCCGACAACTCCTAAATCATATCTTTCTCTTAAATAACTTGCTATTTCTTGAAAACGCGTTCACATTCCTGCAAAATTTCCACATCTTTAAATATTCCTCAAATGCAAAAGAGAAATTGAAAAAAACTCATTAAAACTACGGAAAAGAAGCCGATGGCCATGCATTAAATACAAAAAAAGGATTGTCTAGACTCCCTCATTATCACGCTCCCGTACTCGTTTATTCGCTGGAGCTTTGACAGATGGAGAAATCGCGAATATCCTGATGTAAACATCGTTTCGTCGAAGGGGCCAAGGTCATTACTCCTGACTCGTTAGGGGGGCCCTTCGACCAGATTACCAACCCGCCTCTCCCGATGAACCGCCAAGGGTGAGGAGAGGCTGCGTGGAGCTCCCCTCCCCACCCTTAGGCCTGAAACCTAAACCCCTGACGTAATCTGTTTCCCTTAAAACCAAGCACGGAGGCACTCCTGGTTCCTTCCCACAACACGCGCACACAGATTAAATCTGCGAAAACTCCGCTTCCGAGGGATACCAAACTAAAAGGCTTTAGGGGAACCGCATGGCCGTTAATGAGGACGGGCCCTTTTGCTTTTTAAGCACTTCCCCGACTCACCCCGTTTGTCAGCTAATTAAAAATATTTTTTTCTCAAAACGTATATTTCCCCTCTTTTCAGAAAGCAAGACGGAACCAAACCCAGATTACTATTCATTTTTTTTCCAAATGTATTTCCTTTATTCGCGAAAAATCCAACGTGTAGGCCTGCCACTACCAATGTGTTTGGAGATAGATGTACGAATGTACGTATGGTAAATGTATGTATATACGATGTACTCCTATGTACATTACATACGTACACATATATACATAGATATATTTTCAAAAGCTAATGCCATGCAATTATTTACTGATCACTGTATGAGCAGATTTGTCATTAAGGAAGCATGAGTTAGAATAGGTGCCACTCGACTTCATCGAAATAAAATATATCTCCATTTAGTCATAGAGCTACTTTTATCTTGACTCTTCAAGGCAATACTCACAAGGACTTAAACGAAATGGCCATTAATTCAGGTTATTATACATATTTTACCTACAAGTGCGAAGCGACTAAAATTACATTAAGCATATTTTTGAATAAGCCATTATCGCAGATGAGCTGGTGCACCAACTAATGGACTGAATCAATGAACTTTTCTATAGACGACAATGTTAAGAAAACGAAAATTTTAACAGTAGGAAAAAATGCACATGAGTATGTATTCTGCAGATAAGTCACCAAATACTTGCTTTAATTCGCTGTATCTTAACTCTTCTAGGATTGTAGGCAAATCAAGAATTCAAAAAAGCTGAAAAATTCGATACTTTTCTCAATAATCACCCGAATGGTGTCCATGATGCGTACACACCAAGGCCCGAATAGCCCATACGAAAAGTATTGTCCTGCGTGAAGCATTGCCTCCCTTCAATGGAGGACACGACCAGAAAACTCCAAATAAATTATTGAAATATTTCCAAGACCTAAAACATCAATGTTAAATTCGTGCCCCGTGGTTTTCAACACATTGGCAAGTCACGTTCAATCAGAAAACTTGGGGCTGGTATGTATACACACACACACATATACATATACATATATATATATATATATATATATATATATATACATATATATACACACACACATATACACGAATATATTAATTGCTAGCATGGCTCCACCAAGAGAAAAAAACAGAGTATCTGCCCATTAGAGCCACGTCTGATAAGATTCTCAAACAGAGAGAGAAGATAAATAAAATATCTCGAAACTCAACTCCTAAACAGTGATATAATGACCATGAAATAATAATCCATGTTTGTTACAAATCTACCGGTTAAGGAAGGTTTTTGAATGCACACTACTACCAAATAATTATCTGGTCTCTCCTAACAAAACACAACCCAACATCCTATTCTACAACAGCCTCTTCATCTCCGTATCAGTGTACTTCCTTCTTCCCCTCATTCCATCCAACATTCCCCTTTCTCTTCATGCCTTCTCCTCGTTTGCCTAACGTTCTCCCCTCTATCACTGTCTTTAACATCCCACTGCCAATTAATAGGCTTTGCATCCATTTTTCCTGCCTCCATATGATTTCTCCCAACAATACCCTCTCCTCAGACACCATTCCTAGCACCTGATTCGTTTTCCTTTTTGTCCACTTAGCCTTTTCCATTCTTCTCCACACCCACATTTCAAAAGCCTCCAATCTACGCCTATCATCCTGCTTCAATGACCATGTTTCCGCGCCGTACATAACTACGTTCCATATCAAAGTTTTAACGAGCCTTGTTCCTATAAATTCTAACGACTTATAGCTATAAGAATACGTATTTGGTAAGAACTGAAAACGCTTAATACTTCTCAGAGGTGACGTTTTGAGTATTTTCTCAAGCATAGATGTAATAAGCCAGAGCAAAAGGGCTGAGACCACAATTAAGGAGGAGGAAGGGCGGTATAAGGGAATGCAAGCATGGTTCACCCCCGGGAAACATGTCCTCTTGTAGCAAAACGATCCTATTACGTTAGCAGCACGAGCTCCTGCTACTCCCGAGGGTGAACAACGGAAGGAGGTAATATGTTTTCGAAAATTAACGGAAACTTTCTATTCAATTCAACGGGCACCTTTAAATGTGTTACCACAATTATGAATTTCCCCACCCACTAATGTCTACTCGTCAACAAGGATTTATTTCAATATACTCATGAAATTTAACAAAAATTAACGGCAACCGGATAATAAAATTTGATGAGTACAACAAATAATTCTTAATGAACACAATTTACTTATTTTCACTAAAAATTAACTACAGATTCTCCGAATTTAACTATGGAATTTTCTCAAAGCAGCGATTGATGACATCAGCATCGTTTTTTTTGCGCACCTGGGGTTGTAATGTATTTGAAGACGTCTTACGAGGTATAACTAGCTGTACCTATATAGAAAACAGATTCAGGTGTGATGTAATGAAACTGTTCCATAATAACTGAGACAAAAACCCTTTCAATTTTGAACTTAATAAAACTTTTCCTTAAACGACTGGACCCTCCTTACTCCTTTGTCCATCCCTCTTTCTTTACGAGCCTTCAATCTCCACCTCCAAACTTGACCCGCTCTTTCTCTCATCCTCGAGAGCTTCGGTTTTTCCCACTCGCCTCTTCCCCGGCCCCTCCCAGCACGTGGAAACGCCCTGGTTTCCTCACCTTGTATGTTTTGTATACATACTGGACTCTGCACACTGAGAGCTTCACTTGAAAATGATGAAGTACATCGACACTAGTCGAAAATAAATCTTTCTTAAGTGGAAAATTGCAAGGGATTTTGTCTCTGTCATTATAGCTGTGCCCATTTGAGAATGTTGCAAAGCTCTTACCGTTAATATATTCCTCAAAGTAATCCCTAAAACCAACTTCAATTCCATCAGGTAACTATTGGAGACCGGACACCTCTTTCAATTTATGCCTCCTATGAAGTGCTCAAAAACGAGATAATGCGCCATACCTGCCGAGCAGTAAATATAAATCTAATGGTAAGTAATATCCTACAATTAACGCACATAATATAATTTACCGATTATTTTTGCAAAGCAACATTTACAGGTGAAAGTGCGAATTTATCAGTTTCCGTATTTACGATGGGGGACACAAGTGGAGGGCATAAAAACTTTACATCCCGTATAGGTTCGTGGAACCATATTGAGGCAGGCGGTGTGGGCAAAAATGAAATTGTAGGCATTAACAGCTTCATCATTAAAACGTAAAAATATTTTTTCGATGTTCACACCCATAAGCCAAACGCAATTGGCATGATGAATGAATGTCCAATCAAACACAAACCCCACACCAGGACATACTTCATAAAGGATTTCCGAAATAAATAATTTCACAGATTTTAAGCGAAATCACGGTTCATGTCAAAAATTAAATGCAGAAAATACGGTCTTTCCACTCGAAAATCGAATAATAATCCCATAATTAGTCAAAATTCAAACAAGAACTGCGATTTTACAAAACAAGATATTAAAATTTTTTAATGCATTAATTTGGTATGCATCCATGATTCGATAGCGGATCTAGAATGCCTTCAAAAGTGAGAGTAGAGCGAATTTTCTTATTTTTATTAAAAACGGATATAAAAATAATTTTAAACCCTTATTTCATAGAAATGTCAAAAGCATGTTAAATTGTACACTAATCACTCTGCTCATGAGACCGGAACACATTACACAGTATATTGAAATGAAGTGGCATTACTGTCTCTGTAATTCCACATACTTTATTAAAAACACGACCCAGGTTTCGACGTTGAACGTCGAAACCTAGGTCGTTATTATCGGGTGACCTGAAGACGACGTTCAGCGTCAAAACCGGGGTCGTGTTTTTAATATAGTATGTGGAATCACAAAGCCCATAATGTAATTTCATTTCAGTATGTCATGCAAATACCATAAAGTTACGCCGGAGAAAACAAATTCTACAATATATTTACGATCAGGCTGGAGTAGGTATTCAAAATTGATTTCGGACATGTAAAAAAAAACAGATGCTTTTATTTAGGCCAAATATGTTCTAGAAAAAGGGAGGAGGTGGTTCCAAGGAAGTACGCTGCCCTCCCTTGGATTCACCCCTGTCGTGATCCCATGGGAAGAAATACTTGGGATCGAACGCATTAAAATGGACATTTGAGCGCTCCGGAATACGTATACGTTGACTAAGAAATACGTCGATATATTTCTACTACGCACAACACGATTACGCTCTGAACCTTTTATTTGCGAATATTAACATTCAGCGGATTAATAGCGGATTCCGTTAGGAAAACATGCTTCTACGAAGAGGCGGGAGTTGAAAACAGAAACCTTATGTAAAAAATAGTCTGGATACAGAGCGCGGTTATTTATAGCTCGGAAACTTGGTTGCTAAAAATAGGCGTAGATTAAAGGGTAGTGAGAGATGGGTGAAGAGAAAAATTGAGAAAATAAAATAGAAGATACGAAACGAAGTTCTATGTACGGTGGGAAAAGAGGCTGCTGCTGGAGTAAATTCGAAGACAGCAGGACAAATGGACTCTTAAGAGGCAATTGGATGCTGAAGAAGGTAATAGAGGGGAGAATGCTGAAAAAGCTAAGTAGATGGAGGAAAAAAGAGGCAGTTTGGATAGACTCAAGGGAGGTAGGAAATATACAGCACCAAAAATTAGTTTTTCCAATTAGGTATGGGGATTAAGGGAATTTGTGTTAGAGCTTAGAAACCAAGCGGTGTGTAGCAGTGTCTGGGCTCATCAAAAACCTACCCCAATCCGGTAAACTACTGCTAATAATAATAAATATAGTGAGTCGAAGTAAAGAAAAATGTGAATACCCCATTTTCGCATGTACGACTTCTTGTCTGGTGGGAACTTAAAAAAACAGTATGTTCCCATATTTTTCTCGAACTAAGCTATCCGAATTATCCTCGCTCGAGACTAGCTGACAAGATAACTCCTAAGTATTGAATTACGGGCACGTTTATGAGCAAGGGCGGCGCTGGTCAAACGAGGTCCCAAGGAATAAAAATCATAACCGCGAGCTTTTTCCTCCCTACGTATAAATGGTTGACAATCCCGTAGTTAAATTGGGAAAGAGAGGCGGAGAGCATGCCACGACACCTCGCACGCACCTACACAAACAACTCCCCAACGCCACGCACGGGCGCTAAGTCAAACGCATGGAGGGCACCCACATTTTATTTATTCCGACAATCCGCGGAATAACTAATCAAACGCGAGCGCGCTCGGGGGAAAAAAATATTACCTGAACGCGCAATTGGCGAGGAAACACTCCCGCGACCCCTCACGCGACGAAGATTTCATTTACCCGCGAACAAAATGAAGAGGGCGACGACGATAACTTAATTAGCGCCCGTAATTAGCGCGGCGAACGTGCACGTCGAGTGCGTGGGAGTGGCGGGCGGAGCGAGAGCCCGGTCGCACCTCGAGAGGGAAGGGATTCGGGCGGCGCAGGGGCACACAAAGGGGATTGCTTACCCGAGGTCAGGGCGTAAAATGGTGAACGCGTGACGCTATCGAGGCGCCGGCGACAGAAGCCATCGCCGCGGGGGAGGGCAGTCCGTTACGCGGGGGAGAGTAACGGTGGGACCGGAGAAAGTGAATCAGGACGGGGAGGACGTGGAATGGAAGGCGATGTCTAAGTATTAATTACGCAATTCCGGACACAATGGACGAAGGAGAATGGGTTCTGGGGCTTCGAACGGGGCGGATCAAGGGTGCCTACCATCACGGAGGCCTTCATATAGCGCACAAGTTATCGCTATTAACGCGACGAATAAGGAAAACTCCATCATCGCTAATCGAATTCCACGCCGAGGACGACAACGTAACGCCTGATGGCACAGCGAATCATTAGAGACGAGTTACAAGATGCGCCATCGTAAACAGAGGGAAGTCACGTTAAAGGCGGTGAAGTGAAAACAAAAATCCGTAATCGCACCATGTGGCTGCGCGAACTAGCCACGCCCATGCCGGTGAAATGCTTATGAGACATCTAATTTTTATGTTGAAACCCTAAGCAAACGTACGAGACTAACGACACATTTAATCCACATGCTTTCATAAACCAATTGTTCCTTCACCTCACATTTCCTATTTTATCACAAACAAGTCTTCAGTATCACATACCCATCGCGCCAGTCCACGACTATTCCCACAGTGCCGTATACATTCATGCAAAAATCCTTTCATGCTACACTCCTGATTTGATAGGCGCGCGATGAAGAACACGGTCTTAAATTGGTCGATCATTATTTCCGAACTAAAACTGAGGGCTGAGTAAAGGGTCACAATGAGAACGAAAACTGTTTGCCAACGTCCGCATTTGGAAGCATGTTGACTAATCCGTGACAACCTTCCTCAAACACACTCGACACGCGCACCGAGATTTTTAATTAATTGCTCAGCCGAGGATTTTCAGAAATTACGGAATGAAAAATGCTCTTGAGATACGATGACTTAAACCAGAGACGAAGGGACACGCTTCAGTACTTGCAGCACCGATCAGAATAAAATTTCCAACATTTTTATTATTACTCTAAGTACAGGTAATCTTCCTGTTAAAATAGGTTTCGGATGGTCACATAAATATGTCACCTCTCCTAACAAAACACAATCCAAAATCCTGCTCAACAACAAGCCCCTCTTCATCTCCGTATACTTCCTTCCTACCTCCATTCATATCCTATTCCGGCTCCTCCATCGTTTTATTATAGAATATGTTTTTGTTGATAAGTAACCCAAAATTGGCACCTACTGGGTTGTAACATCGAATTTATATAAATCATTTCTTTTTCCATCAAGGCTTTGTCTTGTTAGATGAATCTAAATATATTCAAAAAAATAAATTCAGATCCGCATGTTTCAGCGCCGAGGTCTCGCAAATTATTCGCACTCCAACATTGGTCGCTAGGATCATGTACATAATTTTCGGGAAATAGAAGTCAGAACTAGCACACTCAAGGACTCCTCCTTCCCAGGGGCAATACGGGATAGCAACTGTAGGGTTATGGATAGTAACAAATCCACTTGCCACCCACAGCGTCAAGGGAATAATTAGTTCTACTCAAATGTATGCACTTTCACTAACCTCGAGTGTGTAATTGTCAAAACCCTTCCCGAATGACCGCATGTGAATGCTATTAAAGAATGAACTGCTCGTTACAGTATTGCTTACTCTGCTTTGTTTGATTTTAGGTATCCCCTTCCATCCCTCGTCTCTCACTGTGGGGGTGACCCTCCCACTGCCTGCAGCCTTGTGTCACATTCCCTACCTGTGTCCTCGGGGGCGGAGACCATTGTACGTTGCATGTCCTTGTGGAAGTGGAATTTAGCCTCTTTACATTTTATATTCTAGTTTGCACGTTATTGGATAAATCTTCACTAAATTCTAAGGTGCATGTGTTTGTTAGTTGATAGTATATGTATATGAATGCGTGTATGTTAAAAAGGTTTTCTCATGAACGTATACACGACTATGGGTGTAGGTTAACCCATCATTCAATAAGTCCCGGGACTTATTGAACGGAATATTATTTTGGGGGGGCGCAAGGAATACTTTACATCGACTACCTTGAAAGGGGAAAATCTATCAACAGCGATTATTACACTGAGTTCTTGGTGCTTTTGAAGGAAGAAATCGCAAAAAACGACCGTACATGAAGAAGAAAAAAATCATCTTTCATCAAGACAATGCACCGGGCCACTAGTCAATGAAAACAATGGCCAAATTAAACGAGTAGGGCTTAAAATCTGCTTCCCTCACCCACCATACTCTCTAGATCTAGACCCCAGCGACTAATGGCTGTTAGCTGATCTCAAAAAGATGCTTCAGGGAAAAAGATTTGGCTCGAATGAGGAAGTCATCCCAGCGACTGAAGCTCATTTTGAGGACAAGGACAAATCTTTTTACAAGCATGGTATCGAAAAGTTAGAAAGGCGTTGGAATGATTTTATAGCTCTTGAAGTTGATTATGCTGATGAATAAAAATTAATCTTGCGAAACAAATGTTGTTTTCTTAGTTAGTCCCGGGACTTATTGAACGATTGGTTAGAATAAATATGTGGATTTTGCATGTGGTTTTACTCTCTTTTACGCGCGGTGACCTAACACCCCCCGCCACACGCCCTTGCGGGGTACTATGTCGATCATTCTGGAAGGCGCCGTATTAATGGACTTCCAAATGTGTCTACACGAAACATGGCGACCCATCGGTCGAAGGCATCAAATCATTCCGTCCGGTAAGGAGAACAAGGCAGCATCACCGGTCGCATGCCACCCAATTCATCCCCGCCAACCGAAAACGTATCCGCTTGAACTTGAGCTTTCCTCTCCGAAGACCCGGGTGGATTGCTTGCACGGCGAGAGAAAGATAATGATGAAACAACTGAAACGTGGGAGGTTGAAAAGCCAACCGGTTACGCACGCACATGCACTCCAATGTTTATTCCGACAAATCCACCACAAGCAGACCCGTAAAATGAAAAAGAACACCATGAACTCCCGTGTCTGCAAATTCCAATTCATCCCGAACCCTGTGCTTCGCTTTCCCTCCTCGACCCTGAAACCTCTTGAGATCCACCCACCCACATCCATACACTCCGGTGTATCCGAACGCCGTGAGCACGTCTCCTCCTGACTAATCCCCCTGAGCCCCCCGGCCCCACGCCACCGCAAGCCAGGTAGACACCACGCCACATCCCTTCCACCTCCCCACTCCTCATCCCCCCCACTAGAACACGCCTCCCTCCTTGATCCCCTTTTCCGACCGACTTCTCCCAACAACCCCCCAAACCCTTATTCGGTTCCGGATTAAACCTCATCGGATGATCCCTTAGCAACCACCCTGTCCCATCTCCCCCACGCCCTCCCTCTCTCACTCAGGTCCTCCCGTCCCCTTAACTTTACGGCGACGCGAAGATCCGAGCACGATGCGTCGCACTGGTTACCTCACGAGAGCCACATTTCTGCCTTGGTACGTTGGAACAGGGGGGGCTGATCTGGGCTTTGGTGTGGCGAAGGGAGGCAAACAGGGCTTCGGCCGAGAGGACACAATTTCCCGCCGATGAAAGACAGTTCGCCAATTCGTACGTCACCATGGTTCCACTTCGATGATGCTCGAGAAGAAAGTGAACGAATAATACAAATAGCATGTTGCCGGAAACACTAATGTCATACAGACAGCCATTTCGTTGTATTCGTGCGCTGTAAAACTTAATTTGCCCCGAACGATAAAAAAATCAAAATAATTTTAAACGGCGGCTCTAACAAAATATTTTTATGCTAGCTTGAGTTCATTTTTTATCTAACCCTTACCTTATCGTTCACCTTACTATCAGCTCATCTTGCAGTCGCTAAGAAGTACTTCAGATGTATACTACCTTGATCAAAAAGTTCCCGGAATAACCACCGTGTGGCGCTCCCATCGGTCCGAATTCAGTTCTGTTTTTTTTGTTAAATTGGTACATCTGTTGTTGATATTCCCTTTAAATCTTAGTGTCATAACTTGACATTTGCAAAAGTTACGGTCGGTTTTCGGTATGTCCATCAGTGCTTCCTGCGATTTTTCCATTACTTCCTCTCGGCTGCTAAAACGCGTTCCCCGTAATGGTTTTTTAACTCGATTGAACAGAAAGAAGTCACAGGGAGCCAAATCAGGTGAATTCGGTGGCTGTTGGATGGTATTTGTTGCATTTTTCGTCAAAAAATTACGAATAATGATAGCACTGTGCGACGGTGCGTTATCATGGTGCAAAATCCACGAGTTTTCTGCCCACATTTCTGGTCTCTTTCGGCGAATTGCTTCACGCAAACGTCTCATAACGCCCAAATAATACTCTTTGTTTACTGTCTGGCCTTCTGGCAAAAATTCATGATGCACTACACCGTTGTAATCCATGAAAACCGTCAGCATTGCCTTCTTTTTTGACTGAAAACGACGTGGTTTTTTTGGTCTCGGCTCATTTGGTGAACGCCATTCACTTGCCTGATGTCTGGATTGCGTGTCGTACTCATAAACCCACGTCTCGTCTCCAGTAATGATCCTTTTGATGAATGTGGGATCGGATTCAGCCTCGCAAATCATGTCTTTTGCGACGTCAACACGGTCTCTTTTTTGCATGAAATTGAGGTCTTTTGGCACCAACTTTGCTGCTACACGACGGAAACCCAAATCATTAACCACAATGTCTTGGGCGGATCCATAGGCAATATTCAAGTCCTCCGCTATTTCTCTGATGGTTAATTTGCGGTTATTGACCAACATTTCTTTTACTTTATCAATTTTTTCACCGACTTTCGATGTCGATGGTCTGCCACTGCGTTCATCATCTTCGATTGACTCACGACCACTTCTGAACCGCTCGTGCCACTGGTAAACGACCGTTTTTTTTAGAGAATCGTTGCCGAAACACTTTTCCAACATTTCCAACGTCCGTGCGCCACTAAATCCGTTTTTTACGCAAAATTTAATACAAGTTCGTTGTTGCAAATTTAAATCCATTTCTGCAATTGTAAAAAATCGCCAACACACACAGAGATAGATGTACTCTTGGCTACGTAACTTTTGCAAATGTCAAGTTATGACACTAAGATTTAAAGGGAATATCAACAACAGATGTACCAATTTAACAAAAAAACAGAACTCAAATCGGAACGATGGGAGCGCCACACGGTGGTTATTCCGGGAACTTTTTGATCAAGGTATATATTAGAGTTATGGGTTAATTGAAAGAAGGGACCATTAGGTCTCAATTTCGCCCAAATAAAGACCTCTATCTATCTATCTAAATATATTCTTCGTACCATTTTTGCCTTTGCTTTCTATATCTTCTATATTCTTTGAAACACGTACACATAGAGACTGTAACCTTGACTCCAATGAATATATAACTCCGACAGTTTTTGGCGCTACTTCCCGGGAGTCTTAGATACCATGGTCGAATTGAAAATGGTTCTTAACTTTCCAAGAAGTTATAAATTGAAGGACGACCGTTTTCCCAGATAGTTTGCATTTTAATCCCGTTCTAATGCACAAAGCCATGGTCCATAAAAGCGAAACTTGCTTTAAGATATTCTGAAGAACATTTTGGGAAAATTTTGAAAAGAGTGTCAACCTCGTGACCGTGAGTTCATAAGCAAAATAATATCTCTTTAGCCTGGTTTCACCAAATGAAGTACATATCAAATCCCATGTATTTGTTTATAATAACTACAATAAGAATTTCAATGAATTACCAAGGTGTGAGGAGAATATAACAGTTTCATCTTACAAATTTCACACTGGTGACATTCAGGAGGCGGAATAGATTATTACTGCAAGACGAAATAGAAAATATTCATTAATTTCCGGCAATAATAAAAATCTACGCAATGAACCTACATACGTAATAAAAACACGTCGAAGGCATTTACATTAACAAAGCGTATGCTGCGGACTAAATAAAAATAGTAAAAAGATTCCGCAGAGTTAAGCTTGGAACCATTTCCTTAAATAAACAAATTGAGTAACTTCAGGCGTGATGTGGTGGAAGTCGAACACAATGAATAACTGATCGAAGCACTTTTCCACTTGATATCAAGTGGAAAATTACTTCCATCAGTTATTCATTATCCTTAAATAAAGATAATCTATGCGTAGTGAAATGATAAAATGAATCTAGCTGATTGGTAATCCAAAGGGAGTTAAATGCCCCAACTATTCCAATGCCATGTAACGTTATATATATTTAACTTGACATTTGATTCACAATTATCTTAAGTTGGGATTTGATTAATGAAAACGTCTTTTTGCGTAAGAAGACGACACAACATTAATACCATCCAAATTATTTTCGGAAATTATATGGCGGATCCATAGGCAATGTTCAAGTCCTCCGCTATTTCTCTGATGGTTAATTTGCGGTTATTGACCAACATTTCTTTTACTTTATCAATTTTTTCACCGACTTTCGATGTCGATGGTCTGCCACTGCGTTCATCATCTTCGATTGACTCACGACCACTTCTGAACCGCTCGTGCCACTGGTAAACGACCGTTTTTTTTAGAGAATCGTTGCCGAAACACTTTTCCAACATTTCCAACGTCCGTGCGCCACTAAATCCGTTTTTTACGCAAAATTTAATACAAGTTCGTTGTTGCAAATTTAAATCCATTTCTGAAATTGTAAAAAATCGCCAACACACACAGAGATAGATGTACTCTTGGCTACGTAACTTTTGCAAATGTCAAGTTATGACACTAAGATTTAAAGGGAATATCAACAACAGATGTACCAATTTAACAAAAAAAAACAGAACTCAAATCGGAACGATGGGAGCGCCACACGGTGGTTATTCCGGGAACTTTTTGATCAAGGTAGTATACCGTGGTGCATGTAGCCTTTAGCAAACTTTAATTTCTTTATTATTTGAATTTCTTAACATTTTACCGGTAATAAACTTTTAAGCATAGCTTAATTTTGACGCTAAATGTTGGCGTGAAATCACCCCTGCCAGAGCGGTATCTCTCATGGTACCACGTGGACGCAAAATGCCTCTCTCTAAAAGGTATTTACACACTCTTTTCAGAATAGTTTCAAGATTTGTTGATTTCAAATACTCTTCATTCCCTAGAAGCTTCGCGATCAAAAAAACAAAGTTGAACGACCAAATCCTATTAATGCAGACACGTCGTTACTCGTCAAAGCTTGTGGGAACAGTTACCATACCAACATTTTTCCTTTATGAACACATGAAAAATTCTTGCCTAGTGAAATTCCCTGAGTAAGGCCAACATCCTAACACTCCCCGCGACACAAATGTGGAGTACCGAAGAGCCTGATGGATGTCAGCAAAAAAGTATCGTCTATTACTAAAGTCAGAGGGAAGACTGATTGAGGATCAACTACAGTGGACACAGCATTCAATATCGGCTGTAAAAAGGACATACGATCGGCAACATTTACTACTGGAAAAATCATACTGCTATGCAATTTATGCACGCAGTACTTTCATGATAACTGTGATAGCTTATCATTTTGCCTGTAGATTTTCGAAAAGTCTGATTAATATTAAGAGGTAGTTTTGACATGTGGAAGGAAAACATCCGACAAAAGTCCGACAAAAGGAAAATAATAAATTAGCGATTGAGCTGCTACAATATGTCTGTTAATGCTGTACAATATACTCTTAACTTCTCGGAAAAACAAAAATGGGGAGAACGCGAAGTAATGCAAATTCGGGAATGACTAACAGACCACAGGGGGGGGGGGGCAACCTCCGCGTGGATTCGAATTGAGTATATCGCCGAATACTGGGCATAGGCGCAAATGATTCGCGAAGCAGAAGACGAACTCTGCTCGATAGAAGGAGAATTGAGTGGGGGAATATTCGTTAGAAATATTTCAATATTCCAGTTCAGAATGAAAGAAACTCGATACGAAATATTCACTCAACAGAAAAAAACTGCCCTCACAGCAAAGCCGACCTTAACACAGGTGACAAAAAGTCTTACGACAGCTTCAAATCGTCGTCTATGACGTTCCTCGTCCTTCAGAATACTAAAAACATTTGATTCGGTCCAGGGTGGCATTTAACTATGAAATTCGATGAAACGCATATTGTATATTAATTGCTAAGGGCTAATTATTAGCTTAAATGTGCATATTTACAACATCTAAAAACTTTTCCGTAATTGTTCCGTTCTCACGGAGAATGTCAAAACTCAAAGTCAATTCTACTACATTTACTGTTATAATACATGGATACGTGTGCTAACAAAATATCTGATTCGGCGAATATCGAGTGTCTAAGGAAATGAAAAACGATTAGTTACTTGAAGACTTGGCGAAAGACAAAAAAACATACCCAAATGCTTAAGGTGAAAACTTAGCACTTCATATATAGGAGTGTACAGACTTGTACACCTTGACATTAACAGACAAGTAGGGGAAAGATACGGAGAATTGGGCAGGGCAATATTAGCGATGGTGTAAATCATATGTGCATTGGTGGGCGAGCGATTCTTTATGTTGATAAATTTTTTGCGGGAGGAGAAAAAAGCCACGTCTTGAAAAATCAAAAAATTAATTTGCTCATAAGTCCCACACCAGATTGTCCGCTGTTCAGCACAATAAATTTCTTGATTTTTTCCAGGTTTTACGGAAGCTTCTTTCACTTTTCTACGGGGTTGCATGAATGAATACGCGTGCACGAACCGATCCGAAAAACGCATTTATATACATGTGCATCCACAAAAACGATAATTATATGCCTGACTTCGCAATTTAAAAGGTTCAATACAGTATTCACTGTCTACACCTTTGACGACATAATATTCTCTAGAAATTCCCGTATAACCTTCCAGAAAAGTCACTACGCCCAGCACTTGTTTATAGAACGCGAGAATAATGTGTTCAGGAAAATGAATCACAACGTCAAATGGAATCGATAATAGGAGAAAGAAACTTCTACAGGACTTAGATGAACCGTTCGAATTTTACACTGTTGCGAAATAAAAATACGAGACCCAGAAAATATGACGAGCTTACTCCAAAATACATATTATTAACCATATATTAAAGCATTCACATTTATTACCTTCCTCAATGGCACCAAGAGGATCGTTATTTAATCTATAACTCGAAAACTCCTTTCCACAAAACCCTGTAACTCCTCTTCCTCATAACGGTGCAGTGTGAATTTTTCGACCAAAATATTCCTCATTAGAACATCTCAACCCCTCAAAGCCTTCTATAATTCCAGGATCAATTGATTCTTGAACCGTTAAGTTGAAAGTCCGTCATACCGTCTCAGCGATCTGAAATTGCGTGAGTTTACACTTGAACGAAGCAAATACTGCCCGACGGAACCACGCCATAATATTACACGACGACAATCTATTCGCCGCGAAAAGCTAACCAACTCGAACCGTGCGAGAGAGAACCTTTGGACGGCTTCCCTAAAACCCAACTCTATACATTTAAACCTCCACTCTATGGTACAAGCCGGACTTCCTGCCCAAACTCAAACCGCCAACATCCCTCCCTCCGACACCCCCGTGGACCTCACCGCTCCCAACTTACCCTCGCCGCCACCTCACCCAAACGAACGAGCACTCCCTCATCCCTTCAACTCCCTGTCCTGGAAACCCTCCCCCACCATCCCTCACTCCCTTCCCTTCCGCCTCCTTTCTCTCGCCCTCCCCACAACCTCAGCCCACCCTTCCCCAATTCTCCCCATCCACCCGGGGCTGTTTGAACTGCACTCGGAATCAAAGGTAAACACATTAGTAAACACCACGGGAGAAGGGGTTCATTAAAAGCGCCCGGGTGGCCGTGGCATGAGCATGAGTGAGTGTATGTGTATTATGTTGGTCGGTGGGTCGTGTTTGCTGGACCGAACTGAGTAACGGAAGGGAGTAGAGGAGGAGGGAGATCGAGAGGAAATGGCGAGAGGGAGAGAGATGTATAGAGGGAGAGGGAGGGATGGGAATTGGGGAGAGGCGAGAAGGCGGAAGATGTGCGAGGGCGGAAACGGGGAGAACACACACACGCGCGGGGGACTAGGAGGCAAGGATCTCCCAAAAAGAGTTATCCAAAGGTGAAAATCATGTCCATGAAGCTCGGTTTATGCGGCGGAACGACATGCCTTCCCGACGACCACACCGAACTATGGCATGGGATGTCAGGACGGAAGGCTTTTCTTCGGTAAGTTATTCCGGGCTTGACTAAGTGATGCTTGAAAGATAAAGAATCATCTTTCCGTAGGTTTGTTGTACATCAAATCAAATTTGGATACGTAAGGACAAATTTGGAAACCATAAGGAATTGCCCCTGGACCTTCAATAACATTGCGGAAAATTGACCACCTTGGACTGCGAGATAAAAAGTGGAGGAACTTGAGAAAATATTTTGGTACGTACTAGTAGATGCATACATTAGGATTTCGCAATAGTCATTAGGATTTGACTAGTCTAGCCAAAATTACACTAGCAACTTTAAAGAGTCAGAAGTAAAACAACATTACTATTTCTTCTACAGTAATACCAAAATAAATGCCCAACTAACCTGCTCACAACAGAGCATTTATCTAATTTTTGAGTCATCATAAATAAAAGCAACATTGATATAATTATTGCATATATGATTAAAAACGTTACTTGCATTGCTGAAAGATAATTTATAAAATGCGACTATATTGATGGCAAATTGTGAACCCTGACTCACTGCTGCAAAGAAAGTTTTTAGGTGCTTGCAAAGCAATAATATTTATTACTTGTGAATATCAATCGGGTATTATATATTATCAATACATGCAAGAAATTAGTATTAAAGAATATATATTCTTTTTTAACTTATTTTAAATTTAAAATACAACTGGTTCTTTAGTAATTAATAAAGAGAGATAGCTTTAACGAATGAAAACTCACTAACAAATGCCAAAAACATTAATTTGAGGCACTGTTTTCCACTTGTATTGATAAATTTGAAAATGTTGAAACTTTAAGGACTAATAACTCCAAAAGTATCACGGGAAGACATGTTTTCATGAAAATAAAAACATTATATCATTATGCTAACTATTTGCTTTTTAAACTGGGGTATTCTTTCACATTCTGTATAATATGTTTGGCTGATGCTGAATATAAAAATAATGGATCAAGCCAAAATAATGGAAGTTCAAGAATAAGATGATAAAACACAAAGAATAAATCAAAGAATTTGCATTTCCACAGGAAACGCAAAGTCTTTGATTGTTTCTTGTGCTTTGCAAATGAGTTTCCACAGAGCAACAGCCTCAACCATCTCTCAAAACAAGATGATAACTATTTATAATTAGTAAACAGAATCACCATCAACAGCATAAACGGGAGAAAGACAGCACGTGGAGTGTTGCAAGCTAAGAAAGCTATCTAACAGAATAAACTATTGATGAAAATCAATGTTACTCTAGATACCTTTTCCTATTTTCCCTCCAGCTTTTATTATCACATCATTTGGGTCATATGTGTATCTGCTCGTGGGATACAAGGGAACCACCCCCAACAATTCTACAATTTTTGCAAAATATTAGGATTTCAAATCATTATTTAATACTGGGAAGAGTTCTCCAGCACAAATTACAGATTTACAAATTTATATCAAATCTAAATTTTGAATAATCTCATAACCAAAAAGGAGTGTCTTGTGCCTGCATGCCTCCAAACCCCACCATTTAGAAGGACTCATTTAAAGATTTATGCACGATATTTTTAAAGCAGCTACTGCATCATTCATTTGCCTATGGATAAAGGATGATCATATTGACTTTCAAAATAAAATAAAACTTGAACTCCTTACCTTAGTTTCACTCAGCTCTGTTGATTTGCTCTCTTCAGTTTCAGGTACATTGAGTTCAATCAAAAATTTCCTTCGTTCAGCATCATAAGTAACTGCAGTATCCTTAATGGCCGACAGATAATGAGCAAAGTTCACCAATTTGTGAGCACGAATGATGGCCTGAAAATATTTGATAAATAATAATTTTTATGCTCAAAGCAATTTAGTTGCCAGTGCCAAAAGGAAAGCGATAGAACAAAAAACACCCCATAGTACCTTATATCATCACTCTTTCCCCTTCTATCATCATAAAAATTCAAATCCTATTTACTCATCATGACAATACATTTCATTTACCAATTAATTCCATTCTTGAGAGTGAGTGTAAGCTCAATATTCAATACCATGAGCCATTCCATATTCCTTATATTACCCTCTTATTTCTTAGAAATCCATTATTCCATTTCCTGCTTTCTTCCCATTTTCATTAACACCTTTCCTTTACACTCGCATACCTCCATACCATGGCTAAGTATTCAACTTACAATATTCACTATAATGGTCAGACCCACCTGAAGATAATAGCGAAAGAGAATTGCCCCGAATAGTCTCATGGGAAATCCTAAGAGAGTTCTCCAAGAAGCAAAACCTCAAAAACAACAAAGAGAACCAGAATATTTTGCCAAGTTTTAGGAGTGACATGGTGGAATTGGAACATTATAAGAACACATTGTAATACTTTTCCACTAGATTTTGATTTATTACAAGATTGGTTTCACTGGTTGGCTTCACCTGATTATTTGTAGATTATTAAAGAAAGCCAGAATTTGAAGGGTGATCCTAAGTACAAAAATATATGGTTACTGTTAGCAAGTAAAAAACTAATCCACCAAAGGAGAGTTCCCATTACATAACTCCAAGACGTAAACTAATGACTTAAAAACATAAGAAACACCAGGAAATGCAACCTGATCTAAAGTGAACTGCTATGTGCTTAAAGCATTGGCTTTAACCTGGACTATGGCATAATACACACAACTAAGATTATTACAGGTATTGTACTGGTTAAGGTAGGTTTTGGATGGACAAAAGCTAACAAATGGTACAGAGACAATTTACTTGCCTCTCCTAAAAAAAAACACAACCCAAAATCCTACTCTACAAGAACCCCCTCTTTATCTCCATTTATTTTTGTCATCCTTTCCTCCTGTCCAATGTCCCAATCCTACTCCTGCCCCTCCCTTTTTTACCAAAAAATCTCACCTCTGTTACAGCCTTTCCACATCCCATTGCCAATCAATATGCTTTGCAACCACTTTTCCAGGCTCATAATGATTTCTCCCAACAAGCCTCTCTCCTCCCTCACCATACCCAGAACTTCCTCATTTGTTGTCCTTTCTGTCTACTTCACCTTTTCCATCCTTCTCTACACCCACCATTTCAAAAGCCTCCAATCTACTTCATGATGTTTTCTCGGGTTTTCCACTGGGTGAGGGGTTCCATGTTGGCTGACGTTTCGAAGTTTGACCCAAGCATCGTCTTCGGAGCTGATGAGCTGGACTCATGTATAAAGTGGGGACGATGCACAAGCCGAGCTTCGATACGTCAGCCAACATGGAACCCCTTACCCAGTGGAATACCCAGGAAAACTTCATAAAGCTTATATACCAGAAAAGCACCAGATTATACTCCTCCAATGCCTAAGAGTTTGCTTTAATGGACATGTTTCCTTGCCATACATAACTACACTCCATATCGAAGTTTTAACGAACATTTCTTCACATTCTTATTCAACGCCCCACACATCAATTCCTTTCTCCTAGTGAAAGCTTCTTTGCCTAATGCAATTCTTCTCTAGTGGTACCCACTACTTTGACCATTTTGGTCCAAAAATCTTCCGAGATATGTGAAATGTTCCACCAGCTCTAGTTTTTGCCTTCCTATTTTAACATACAACTTAGCCTTTCTAGGTCTGGAAAATCACATAACCATTGTTTTGTTTACATTAATTCTCATCCTATATCTATCAAACTGCATTTCCAATCCACTCAGCAATACTTGCAACATTTTGGCTGAATGACAAACTAAAGCTTGGTCATCATCAAAACCAAATGATTTCATGAATTTCCCTCAGACTTTATTTTTCTATCCTCAGTTCTTTCCATGTCTCTTTTGCCATTTCCTCCACAGATGTCTTACCCCTCTTCCTAACACTGCCCATCCTGACTCTCCATTTCCCATCCCCACATGAGCAGTTCGTGACATGTACACGATGCGGATAAGGCTCCTGTCCCACCAATATGCTACTTTTTTCAGCAATACATTCAAAGCTCAATTTCACTCAATTCACTCCATACAATGCTTTCTCAAAATCTACAAAATGAGCAAAATATATCCTGGTTGTATTCTGCATCCCTCTCGATTAGTGATCTAATTACTACTAAGGCATCATTTTTTTCATCCCAAGCCTCTCAATTTCTTTAGTTTCCCTGTTTCTTTGGGTTTTCCATTTTCCCCTCTTTGTCCCCACCTAACTTACTCCTCAACTCTTTTCTTCACCCCCCTTCCTCAAACAGGTATAAATATGATGTATCACAAGTTGAATCTTGTCTTGTACCTGAAGATGGTTCTATGAACTGAAATACTTTGTACTCGTACATTACAAATAAATCTGTGAAAAAGTGCAAATTTTGTTTTTCTCATAATAACATCATGCCTGCCTCTCCCTTTCCTGAACCCAAATTGGTATTCCCCTTAGTTATCATTTACCCTGCTCTCCATCCTCTCGCTGATGATCCTGAAAACCACTTTAGCAGTTTTCCACCCACTATAGTTTTTGCCCACCTACGTTAGTTACCATTTAACTTAGCCTTTCTCTTTCTGGAAAACCACATAATGGCTTTAACTTTTTGTCATTATTTATTTTATAAAATATGAAAAAAGATTTAAACTTACCTCTTCAAGGGAATTCATGCTGTGATGCCTCAGATAATCCCAGTCCAAGGTATCTTGCATTCCCTTGAATATTGGAATACCCTTAAGCAAAACATCCTCTGGCAGTGGTACTTTTTCAGAAATTTCTCTTATGTCTTGTAACTTGAAATGCTCAATCCCATCAGAGCCTAAAAGATAAGTAACACCATAATTTTAAATCAGCACTTAGTAATGAGGTAAATTGGTCACATAAGGTGAAGTAACAATGAATACTTTGTTATCCAAATTAATATTCACTCACCAACAGAATCAATCCTCATAAAAACACGAAAATTCAAATGTGCAACAATTGGATGAATTAAGACAATTCTTATGAGCAATGCAATTTTTAGGACCATTACATGCTACTAAGACCCTAATTTCCAATAATAGCATTTTAAATATATAGGTAGCTTATATTTTAAAGAGGCTATAGAGAAACTGAAGGAAAGAATAATAGAATAAAGATGAATGGAAGAAAGATACAACGAAACAGGTTTGCAGATGACACCACAACCTCAGCAGAATCAGACAAAAATATAAATAGAATGCTCACAATCTTGTCCACAGCTTTAACAAAATGAAAACTAAAAATAAATGTGAAGAACACCAAAGCTATGACAGTTCTAGAAACAGGACAGAAACCCGGGTAAATTTAAAGATAGGGGAATCACTGATAAGCAAAGTAGAAGACGTCTGCCACCTTGGGAGTATAATTATAACAGATAACAGAGGCACCAATGAAATTAAGGATAGCCTTGGCAACGAAGGTACATGAAAAATAAAAAAAAACTTTTTGGAAACAAACACATGAAATTATAAAATTTTCAGCAAAAAGGTTCATTTGGAGTATATAGTTATATGGTCTGAAACTTGGTATGGTCTGGTATGAAACTTGGAGATTGGGAAAGATGGAAAAGTCTTGGTTGGAAGCAATAGAAATGTAGATTTGGAGAAGGATAACAGGAATGAGATGGATAGACATGAAAAGCAACATAGAAGAACCAAGATGAATTAAAGCGGAAAGGAATTTATGATAGACATGGAGAAAAGGAAATTTAAATTTGTTGGAAAAGTTCTGCGGCATAACAACATTCTTGAAAATATAAGGGAGGGAAAAGTACTGAGAAAAAGAGGAAACTTAAGGCTAAGAAAGAAGTTTCTGGATTACATAAAAAGTACCATGAGAGTCAAACAAATAAGGATTTGAAACGAACAGCATAGGAGAGATATATTAAGGCTGCAACAAAAAGGTTATAGAACAGGGGGGGCCAACCTGCGGCTCTTTGAAGGAAAATTTGTGGCTCTTGATAAACTCCCGAGTTCCCTTTTCATTTTTGTGTTATTATATTTCAAAAAAATTACTATCGTTCTGTACGTGTTTCAAAATGCCTTTTAAATCACTGACAACAAATATGAAAGACTAAGTGCAACGTTGTAACAAATTTCATATCTGTCCAAGTGAAGAATTATATGACTCATCGAAAACTGTGTGAATGAACATAAACAGTGACATAATCGACAGACTCTGAACTGATTTTGAATTTTTAAACTTTCATTGCAACAGACAGTTGACATAGTGCTCTGGAGTAAACAATTTGTATCACTCTTGCTACCGATATAATTTGTAATTTGAAATTTTTGGTAAGTTAACTATAATTTGTTTCACAGTATGTAACACGTGTTTTTATTGTTATAAAAACACAAAACTTGTATTTTCTAAATTTCTTTATTTATTTCCAGTTCTTTTAAAACTATGTTGACAGAGAACAAAAAAAAATACAAGCAAGAAAATAGAGTTTTAATAAAGAGTGGCAAGAGAATTTCTTTTTTATTGGCCATAATGGAAAAGCATTATGTGTCATTTGTAAATCTAAGGTCAAAAATTATAAAGCTAGCAATTGACGTCAACATTACGAAACCAATCATCCTCAGTTTTATAATCAGTATCCACCAAATTCCAAATTAAGAAGAGATACACTTGTTTCTTTAAAGTCAAATTTAAATAAACAACAGTAAATTTTGGCGACCTTTAGCAATCAAGCAAATAATGTGGCTGAAACCAGTTTTGTCATTGCCTGGAATATTGCTCGTGCCAAACGCCTGTATGGAGAGGGAGAGTTTATCAAAAAAAACTTGGAAGATGTACTTCAAAGTTTTAGATCCATATTATGCAGCAATGCACAAAGTTGTTTCACAAATTCCCATCTCGGGACACACAACCGAACAACGCAAAACAGCAATTAACACATCTCTTGAATATAATTTTTTAAATGATTTGAAGAACTGTATTGCACTCAGCTTAGCCCCTGACGAATCGACAGATATCATGGATCTTTTCCGATATTAATTCATTGCCATTTAGTGGAAGTGTACAGGGAGAAGTGTATGGACATCAAAAATGTGCAGAAGCAGTGCAGGGAGTTTTTTGATAGCCAGGAAAACGTCCACGATTCGGAGCGGTCAGAGCGGCCGAGTTTGCCAGAATCAACAGCAGCTCCAATTGACAAGATGGTGTGCAATAACTGGAGAATTACCCTTCACGAGTTAAAGGAAGGCCTTAATGAAGAGAGTGGCTACTTTTCCGTGCAGAATATTGTGTCGGAGGTCCTCGTTTACAACAAGGTGTCTCATGAAAGGAGTGTTTGCATCATGACAATGCATGTCCACATGCTCCACATCAAATGACCACCCTACTCAAAGAATTCGGATGAGATGTCATCGACCACCCCCCTTACAGCCCGGAGATTGCCCCCAGCGACTACCACTTGCTTCCCGCTCTCAAAAAACACCTTGCAGGGTAGAAATTCAAGTCAGATGAGGAATAGCAAGAAGCAATTGTCAGTTGGCTCTGTGATGAGGAGGGAGAAAGGTACCAAGAAGATCAAGCTCTGCAATTAAAATATAAGTCGATGCCAATTACTGAATTTTGGAAATTTGTACCAGAATCGAATTATCCTGAATCAAAAAAGGCTGCTTGTCAAATTAATTCAATATTCGGAACAACGTACTTATGTGAATCATTTATTCCACTTTAAAATTCGTTAAATCCAAACACTGATCAGTATTAATTAGCCATCATCTGAAAGAATTACTGAGAAGTGGTCACCAATTATTTACCAAATTTTTAAAAAAAATTCAAGAGAAATAAAATAAATGTGTTTGATTTTCAATATTTAGATTCAATACACATAATTTGTACTTTTATTTTTATGTTTTCAATAAATATAATTTATCTAAAAAAAATGTTTAATACCTTTTTGCATACCTTTTAAATACGTATTTAATTGTGGCTCGCGAAAAATTTCAAATTTTTAAAAATGGCTCGGACTATCAAGGAGGTTGGCCACCCTTGCTATAGAAGATGATGATGAATTTCTAATTAATACTGCCAAGTTATCTTACAAAATTTTAGAAATTGTACATTAATTCGTCTTAAGTTTAACAGTGGGTGAGGCTATTTACAGCCTATAGCTATAGACCACCTGGTATCAAACCAAAGAAAACTTGAGTACATCATTTGCATGAAAGGTATCAGATCCTATTTCATTTTAGAATTTAATACATAATTATCTAATGATGGAAGTTCAACTGTCACAAGAGAGTGTAAAATACATGTGATTATTTCATATTCTCAAAAGATTATGTACATGGTTTGTATAAATAGTATAAGGAAAACTTTTGGAAAAATAAATTTATTTCAGACATTGCTACAATGCCTCAAAAATTCTTCAAAGTACATCCCTTGAGCATCGACACATTTTGGCCGGTGGCTTTCCCACGACTTGAGGGCTCCCTGGTGGGCAGATTCCCAAAGGTCCTTTAAGGTATTGCAAGCTTCTTTGACAGGACTAAGGGCCCCATGGTAGTATCCTTTGAGGGATGATTTCACTTTTGGGAATAAGAAATAGTATGCTTGTGCCATGTCGGGACTGCAATTGGGCCTGGGAATCATTGCAATGCCATTTTTCGTCAGGTAGGTTAAATGCCATTAAATCAGTTAGGTTTCCCAATGATTGAACATTAATTTGCCAGTCAGTCGGCTTCCAGACATCACTGAGCACATCAAAAATTCAGTGATTCAGATATGGGATGAGAATAACCGAGAAACCCAAAGGCTATGCAATTTTTGAGAAAGAAGAAAGCTAAGATAAACATTAAAACAGGAGTTCAGAAACTAAAGCAAATAAAACAGTTTCCGCACACCTTAAGTGTTTTGGACCAAAAGTGCCGAAGGATTAGTGACATAAGGAGAATAATTGTGTTAGGCAAAGAAGCTTTCACAAAGAAGAGGGAATTAATGACAGGGATGCTGAATAACGATGTTAAGATAAGACTCTTCAAGACTTTGATTTGGAGCATGCTTTTATACATTTAAGACATACTGTCCTCGGAGCGAGATGATAAGTATGGATTTGGAGGCTTTGGAAATATGGATGTAGGAAAGGATGGAAAAGGTGAAATGACAGAAAAGAAAACAAACAAGGAAGTGCTAGGCATAGTGAGAGAGGGAGTTATGTGATAGAAGGGAAGAAAAACAGGGGAGGGGTTGAAAAAGGATATGGAAGTTTGGCATAGGAAGGAATAAACTATGCCGAATTGAAGAACGGCTAATTGCAATGTCCAATGTCAGGTTTTGTATTGTTAGAAGAGGTAAAGAAATGTATGATTATAGCATTTTTTTAGTCTGTGCCCATTCAAAATATATCTTGAATGGTAGAGCATCAATAATAAAATTAAAGTAAGATGTGTGCTTGTTAAAATCCCTTTTTTAAAAAGTGATAGTCAACAAAAATAACATTTTTGTCAATTTGTGTGCGTATTATAGCTTGTGAGAGGTGTAAATTGCAAATAAATTGTTTTAACAACTCATCTGACCATGTGGTAAGCTCACTTTCACAAATGCCTGAAAAATATGTGGAACCAAATAGAAATCACACTTGAACTGACCAAACTATCCCTAGAGCCCAGGTTGAAATGCATGTGAGAACATAAAAACTAATGTCATGCTTAGAAGGATGAAATGACATAATTCCATGCTGCCTAGCATTAAACAATAAAGTGCAAATTTTACCCTGACTACCAAAACAGTTAAGTAAATTACAAAAAAATAATTTTGATATTAAAGTGATCGAAAAATGTAATTAACCACTAAAAATTAACACTAGGATTTATTTACTAACCTGTGTCAGCCAAGACTGAGACATCAACATTAACCAGGTTGGCCAGTTTTATAACACGCTGGAGAAGGAGTGGTGAACTTCTGGCACAGGCACTTATCACAGACCCATCCCCTCTTAACCAGTCAGAGCACACCTTGACAGCACCCACAAACCTAACTTCCCCATCTTCACCATTCCCCATGAGGAGATCCAACACAAGACGCCACACATCTTCTGATGGCCCCTTCCTCTCATCCGCAGCATCACTTTCTGCCTTCCCATTCGATTCTGCTTCTCCCTTTAATGTCTCCGATACGGCTAGACTGCTGTCTTCCTCTTCTTCATCATCTGAGCTCTGCACAACTTCCTCCTCTTCCTCAAGCCCCTCACTCTCACTTCCGTCAGAGTCGCCTTCCTCTGAACTGCTGCTCCCTTCATGGGAATCAACTGAAAAAAACACAACAGATTGTTATTAACAGTGTGAGACAAGATGCAGCGGAATTATTTTCTATTAAAAATAGATCACAAAATTTAAGTAGTTTTCCATTTTCCACTTATCTTCGTTTCATTCAGAGATATTTTCAAGAAAGTCAGCAGTACTTTTATGATAAGTGAGAATTTTTAATATTCTCAAAAGATAATGTACATGGTTTACATAAATAGTATCAAGAAAAATTTTGGAAAAATTGATTTCTGATATTGCTATTATGCCTCAAAATTCTTCAAAGTATATCCCTTGAGCAGCGACACACTTTTGTCAGTGGCTTTTCCCTGACTTGAGGGCTCTGTGGTGGGCAGATTCCAGAAGGTCCTTAAGGGCACACATGCAAGCTTCTTTAACGGCACTTAGAGTCCCATGGTGGTGTCCTTTGAGGGAGGATTTCACTTTTGGGAATTGAAATAGTCTGCTGGAGCCAAGTTGGGAGTAAAAGGGGGTTGGGGAATCACCAAGATGCCGTCGCAGAAGGTCTTTGGAAGCAGACTACACTTTTGGCCATCCATCAAGACTTTTGGGATGAGTTTAGCAAAGACCTTTAAAGTTGCCATATTAACATCCGATATCCATCCAGCGCAGGGATCGTCCTCCACTCTCCCAACCATCTTCAAGGAGCTTGTACCACTTAAAAACTGCAGTTTGTGGCATGCTTTCATCCTTGAACACTTGGTGAATCATGTCTAAAATTTCCGTACCCAAATTCCCCAGCCCAACACAAAATTTGACGGCGTACTGCTGTTCAATCGTTCGCTGCATTTTACGCTTGCACCGAGTCATTCGACAGGGGTCCACTAAAAACATGATCTAGCCTGAATGAATGCTTGCAAATGATTGGTGCTTGGCACCTGTTTAAATTGTTCCTGATACTTTTTATAAAAACCTTGTATGATGCTACTTTTGCAAACTATCCATTTTAAAAAGATGATCACTATGGCTGCAATACAAGTAAATCTTCCTCACTATTCCTGATGCATTTCACACATAACTCTATTCAGCATAGATTTATAGCACTATAAATTTTACCTTCAGCATTACTCGTTCAATCAAAATCCCCATTTTGTGCATGCTAATTATTTCAGTCTACCTTAATATTCAGGATACAAATTAGAATTCATACAAATTAGCATGTGTGGAATAAATTGCTCATAAATGCATGCTAATGTTGAAAATGAAATATTTTAAACTAAACTTGGCATCCATGTCCAGCTAGAGAGAGTGTTGGGGTGGGGAACCTGTGACTTGAGTCCCATGTACTTAGACCTCTTGGTCCATTGTGCCACTATCGCCTTACCTGTTTTAAGAGAAACCTCTTTTGAGTGACCACTATGCTATTGCTTTCATTATTTTCGTTTAACAATTCTCCAAGATAAAATATACACCTTATATGAGCCTGAGGTAGACATAAAATCTGCAAATTAATCAAAATGACAAATGCATACAAAATTGTTGGTTAAAATTAAAATTTTAACCCTTTCGAGTGCCAAGCATAATTGCTTAATTAAATACAAAAATTGCTGGGCTATGTAAAGAGAAATGGAAAACAAAAAATTTACAGAATTTACAAAAAATTTCAGTTAAAACATTATTATTTATTTTAATTTTCCGAAAGCTGATAAAACTTATATGACACACAACAAAAAGAATAAAACATTAAAGTAAGAATCATTAATTTTCTATTTACCTTAATAGCTATCGAGAAAAGACTCACCCGGAGGGATGATGGCATTTTTTGAAAAATTTGTCAGCGTCGCTCAGTGACTTTGGCATTTAAAGGGTTGAGAGTTGAGTCATGAGTTAACAAAAGTAAATGTCTTCATCAATGCCACAATTCCTAAATTACAACTTAAACATTTAAATGCATGATACTGAGGAAATTGCAAATTACTTTATAGTTGATACAGTGATATGGCAAGTATCACACAAATTATTGGAGTTTAATTAACTTTTATGAAATAAAAAGAGGAAAACCTAGCTTTATTCACCCCAGGCAGTTAATGCACTGTCTAGCGACTACTTCTCATTGTTTATTCAGCTCTCATCATAGGACAATTCTTCTCCATATCCATTTAGTGTTAGTTTAAGAGTTCATAAATCAGATACAGCTTCCGATGGCTAGCACACTTTTGAAGGGGCTTGGAAATCTGATGCATTAACGAGTAAAGCGTGCTAATCATGGTTGAACTATGGCAAGTTACAAGTGTGATTCGGGTAGAGAATATATGAAATAGCAACTGATTACTTACATACTAGGTATGGTGGGGGAAGAGAGAGGATTGTTGGCAAGGATCCAAAGGAGGCAAGAAAAATGGATGCAGAGTATTTTGATTGGCAATGGAATGTTGAAGAGGTGATAAATGGGAGAATGTCAGGCAAATGAGGGAGGAATGGAAAAACAACAGGCATGTTTGGCAGAACAAGGAAGGAAAGAAGTATGCATAATTGAGGAGGAGCTGTCATTCTAATTGTAGTGTGGGATGTTAGGTTGCAACTACTTTGTTAGAAGAAGGAAAAAAGTATTGTGAAAATGTGCAAAATACAGGAAATTGCATATAGCAGGAAAAAGAGAATTTTCACTTTTACATGGCTCATTACTGAAGTCATTGCCTATTGTATTAAAATCAACAAACGAACTTCAACTGGAATCTATGTCAGGACAAAACTTAAGATTCTATAGGTGCAAAAAGTGTAATTGCTAAAACTTGTGAACAAGAGAAAAAACATTGAACTGTCTCTTTTGATTTTCAAAAGGAAAACCCAAGGAACTGCCTTCAGGTGTGTTTTCCCAAGTTCATCTTAAGGGCTAATTGGAAACAGGGGGGATGAAGTCGTGGATAGACAATGTGTGGTCTGGGCACCCTGAAACCTGGCTGCCTAGTATGGGATTAGTTTTGGAATCACAGACCATAATCTGTGAAAAAATTAAATCAACCTAGTGAAAACTCAAATAGCTCTAATTCCAGGTGACCTAACAAACCAGTTTAAATCTTTAGATCTTGCATCAATAAACCAATTAAACGATTAATAAAGGAGAAATAAAACAGTAGAATGTAGTTCACAGAATATGAATTGACAGCTTAAGGAAGGAAGAGAAGGCATAGCATTTCACAGATTTCTGAATGGGTTGAAACTTCATGGAATACTGTCAAATGTGAGACATTCATAAAGTCATTTAAGAAATGCTGAATTATTAACGTACTTGATGACAGAGAGGACAATTTGTTACACTAAGACTCAATTTCTGATGAAGAGACTTCAAGTTCTGGGTTTTGAGATTGGCGATGAAAAGATCCCAAACCACAATTTTCCCTAGTTACATTTTTATAGACTTGAATTAAAATAAAATTAGAAAAATAAGTCATTATGGCAATTCATTTAGACTGTAAAAAACATTTCCTAAAAATAGTACAAAAAATGGGGTGCATCTTGTACACCAGTGAATCCTATATGATGGAAAATACAGTGATGTTACCACAGGCTTGTCTACTTGTGCATCAACAACTTTTAACTAAGCTTTGTCATTGAATGTACAAAAAAGTAACCAAAATGTGTTAACCATAATTATTCCTATTCTGTTGGGTTTGGGGCCTTAAGGAATGTATGTACTAACAAGGAATGTACAAATGAGAGTCCAATGTATTACTTTTTAATCAACCTTTATGAAATAAAAATGGAGGCAAAGCTATTTTCACCCACCCCAAGTAAAGTAACATGTTCACTGATTATTTCCCTCAGTACTCATCATAGCACACTTCTTCTGTACATCTATTTAGTATCACTGCAAGTGCTTATGTAATGCTCATAAATCAGATAGGGTGAAACATACAGCATCGGGTAAAACCTGCCTACAGGCAGCTCACTTAAAAATAAGATATTTTAAGCATAGCATCATCTTACCATCACTTGCATCAGAATCTGAGCTATTTTTCCTAATTCTTCTCCTTCTTCGCCTCCTGAGTTTAGACAAGGAGCTCTTCTTTTTGCACTTCCCATGTTTCCCAGTTCCATTCACCATTTTGACTCGTTCATCCGTACTAGATCGATGGGAGCCACCATTCTCCGTCACAGTTTTTTCACTGGAATCAGTCCAATTGACTGGAGATGGGACTTCATCTGGACTCTGTGGTGGCACGGCATCCTGGATGCACTGAAGAACATGTTGAATCAGCAGGGAGAACATAGCCAGTGTAAAGGCAACCACAGCTGATGCATTCTGAGACCCTGGAACAAAAACAAAATTCAAAATTTTGCTGCAAGAATGATCCCTGCTCAAGACTTTTTCAATTGTAGGTACATAAAATATTTTCAATGTTTTTTGAAAATCATGGTCAATCTGCACCAATTCTAGCCTTTTAAAAATTCAGTGCAGTGAAGCCTTACTTTTACACAAACGTTTACAAAATGCTCTGAATCCACCTTTCCATTTACCTTTGGGTTTCTCCCAACAATCTCATTATCCCCCCAAACTGTACCCAGCACTTTCCTTTTTTGTTTTGCTTTCTGTTCACTGCATCTTCCACCAGGTTTCTTTAGCTCTATTTGTACCCAATTCAGTTTATTATTGAACTTTCTTAACTTCCTTTTACCTAAATCTGTACTTGCATTCTTCAATTTCCTTCCCTCATCTATATTCATAATCTTCTCGTCCGCAATCCATGGTTTCCTCATCCTTTTCCAAGTAACAGTTCCGATAGTGTCTTTTGCACGTTTCAACATCACTTTTTAATATATTCCCATATTTCCTCTTTCGTACCCAGCTCCCTCCCCTCACCACGATTTTCTCCACAGCCTACTGGTATTCCTTCCTCGTCAATCCACTAGATGCTTCTACATTTCATTTCCTAAACCGCCTTCCCTGTTTTATCTTTTTGAATCATACACTACACAATTTAAACCCTAAATTGTTATAAGAGTCCGCATTCTCCATAGTCAGCAATCTTGGTAAACTGTATGAAAGCACCACGCTGTTCCTAACCATAATATGGTCTAACTGATATATTGCTGTCTCCCAGCATTTCCCATGCATACCTATGCCTATGGTGGTGTCAAAACCAAGTTTTGAAGCTGATTGACCCCTGCCTCCGGTAGAACTTGACGTGCTTTCTCCCCAGTCATTCCCCGCTCCTAAAACAGTCCTCCACTTCATTAAAATCTCTTCCTGTGCCTACCACCACGATCCAATCTCCAATCTCTATCTGATGTTTCCCACCAGAAACACAGGCAATTATATCCTCTAACCCTATTGACTTCTTATAGGTGGTGTGTTGACTTGAACAATGACCAAGTTCATTAGTTCAACTTTTGCTTCTACCAATAATATTCTATCAGTCGCTTGCTCTATATTTACTATGCATCTTCCTATCTTTTTGTTTAACATTATTTTCACTCTGCGCTGGCTCTCTACCCCTGCACAGTATACTACTTTATAATTATCACTCCAGTAATCCCTGCTATCCTTCCATCTCAACTCACATGGACCTAAAATATCTGTATTTCCTCTTTGCATCAAATCAGTTTCCGTCTCACTTCGTACAGACCTAAAACATCTATTTTTCCTCTTTCCATCTTTTGCTTTATATTTTCTCATTACCCTGCCCTCAACCTCATCCAAACATTTCAAGCTCCTAATCTAACTAATTTGGTCCTCTTCTGTGTGGCTGCTGTCCCTTTCACTTTGCAAGAATTTCCTGAGATGATGACCGTGAGAGCCTTGCTTTTCCTGTTACCACGCATGGCACACGGCCGAATGGGCCGAGTCCTGTAATTGCTAGGACTCATTTTCATTATGGGATCCATCATAAAAATCATGGGATTTATTGCTTAGTTGGTTTTCCCGTTGCCTTCCCCTAGAGTGTCTTTAATGTGACACCATCGCTCAATGGCCGCCTCTCTAGGGTCAGATGCCTTTGTAGCCACCTTACTGAGAAACAGATGCTTTGCGGACTACCTTTCATCTGGCTCTTAACCTTTGACCTGTCTGGCATGGGTGGCCCTACCAGAAGCAATTATAATTGCTCCTGCCAGCACAGCTCTTGGGGTCATTGGGGCATGCAAGCATTTCTACCATATCAAGGTTGTAGTCTATGGGAGGGTACATACTGATGGTTCCTTGAAAACCACATACATATTAATTCAATAATGAACATTACTAGACAGTTGAAAGATATATATTTAAAATAAAATTCATTTCTCTTAAGGAGCAAAGACTGGGAATTTCATTGGATACATACTTTTCCTATTTATTATACACATACATTGTTATTTATGTCAAATAATGACTTTATAAAGAAAAATAATGGCATTTAAAGCCACAATGGTGAATTTTAAAGCATATATCTCGTTTTTTATCTTGAAATCTTTTTTTTTCCACCAAAGCAATTTGTACCATAGTAAATAGCAACATAATTACATCAACAGCACGCTTATAGACAATCTGCACCTATAAATTCTCATATTTATATTGTTAGTAAATTATTACTAATAAGTTATTCAATATTAGACTATATCACATTAAAAGACAAACGTTTAATCACATTTTTCTATAGGCTGAATGGAAGTGATCGCATTCCCTTTTAAGTTACATGCGAACTAATTCACCCGAAATGAAAGGATTCTGTTTGAATTAATAAACATTAAACTCTGCAGAAGGAATCTTTTGTATTCATATGGAACTAAGCAAAAGAACTGCCATAGCATTAAACTTAATGAAAATTTTCCAAAACTTACCATTTTTCTGCATCCTGTCCAAGCACATTAACAGCATTACCATCATCCTGAATACAATTTCATCACTTAAGTAATGGGGATTTTCTTTATCTCCTGCAACTGACATTCCATTCCTCATATTTGAAAGCTGATCCACATTCATTTCGTCTTCACTTATCTTTAAATCTGATTCTTTGGATTTTGAGAACGTTATGCACTGTTGAAAGTCCATCAGGGTTTGATGACATAACTGCAAGTAATAAAATCAAATTTCAGGATTGCCATTAAGAAGCAGTGGCATTATCTTGAACACAAAATGATATTTAACTATTCAATTTTTGAAAATAAATGAAAATGCATTTAAGAGTGAAATGCAAATCTGAAGGAAATCTTTTTGTGACATTAATTGAGAAAATAAAAAAAGCATTATGATCTGAAATTGTGAAAAGATATGAAACTCTGAAACAAGAATTCTTTGGTACTATTTGCCTCTGCTAACATCTTTCATGCCAGAAGTCATGAAATAAATAAGATTTGAACATGGAATTACATTAAAAAGTAAAATCAACTAAAGAAAACTTAAAGTATAGTAATTTTCTTTCAAATTGAAACTCAAGAACCCTCTAATGAAGTTATTTTTCATTGAATGGATATTTAAATGGCAAGCAGTTGTAGTGTATTGTGGTTTTTATACATGATCTAATTTATGTGTTCTTTTTCAAGCATGTTCATAGAGTTGAAATTTACCTGTATTTTGTACTTTTCTTTGTGTATGATGACTTACCTACATGCTTTGCATGATCAGTGAACAATAAAAATATTATTATCACCATTGTAAAAGTTAACAAATAGCTTCCTGGTATGGAATTTCTGTCAAACAACATGCTGGTAGCTATATTCAGCCATATACTTCACCATTAACAAAAGGTGAAGTATTGCATTCCAATCATTCATTACTTGATATTATGGTAAATACTGACATTTATCACAAAAACTAAGAACTTTTTGAAGTTCACTATCAGATGAGGATGAACTGAAATATTTTCACAATTGGCATACCACTAATTTTGGGTTTATGGTAATCATTTACTTGAGAATTATATATATGTGGCAGACTTACAATGGCAAATTCCACAATTTTTAATTAAGTTCAGGAATGGAGACGACATTGGAAAAATTCAATGATATAAATGGCATTATAAGAGCAATTTTACTCAATGATGTTCAAAAAGAAAAATTAACCTTTTGGTTTTCTTTTTCCTGGTATTCTAACAGGTTGAGTAGGTTTTTGATGAACAGTGGCACTACATACTACTGTACACACAAACCCAAATTGAAATGACTCAAAATATCCTTCAACTCCATAATAGTTACAAAAAAACATGCTTCTTTAGTTCTATATACTTTGTACCGCCCGTAAATCCACCCAAAATGACAATTCTTTACTTCCCTTGACCTCTGATATCCACCCTCAAATTTCAAAAACCTCCAATCTATGCTTATCCTCTTGTACCAATGAACAAGTTTTCAAGCCATTCAAAAATTATGCTCCATATGCAGAATGACAATAGTTATAAGAAAAATATTACAAAAAAATGAGGTCTGTACATAGAATACATAAGAACATCCGAAAAATTGGTGAAATATTAATTTAAAAAATACTCAGAATAAATGCAATAATAAGTATTGCATCAAAGTCAACTTCAAGTAAAACACTTGAGTACAAAATAAATCACTTTTTTACTGAAATTCTTAAATGCATAAAAAACATGATGGATGCGATTAAAAAATATCATTACCTGATTCATGTCCACCACTGGCATTTTGTCAAAGAACCATGCACCAATGAGATTAAGAAATCTTGCCACACAGCAATGAATCTGATCTTCGTGGCTCACAGTTGGTTGATTTTCTCCTTGGGACAGGTTCTCCGCCAACTTCAACAAGTGAGCATCTAGCCAAGCATTATTCTTTTCCAACATTCTTTGCAAATTTCCTTCTGCACCTTCAAATGACTGAGGACACACCAGGCTAAAAAAAATAAAGTGAAAAGATACCATCATAATATGGCGCATTGAAAAATTGATTAACTCATTATTGTTGTTATAAAGAGGAATTGGTGATGCAGCATGAAGATAATAAATTCTATATCACAGAAGGTCACAACAACTATGAGATAATAGTTTACATTTGAAATTTTAATTTTTCCATTTTGATTATAATTTTTAAAGGTGAGGTCTCAAAAGTCCAAACATTTAAAGGAAACAAAGTATTATTCGAAGACTTAAGCCAAGGAGGTCAGCGCATGTCTTTGCAACCTCAAACATGTATCATTTTTTCACAGAACTTGAATGAAAAAGGGGATTGAGATGGTGCAGTAGCTATCACACTGGCTTCCCACCCTGAGGGCCTGAGTTCAAATCCCGGCAGTGTTGAATATTTTTCAGTGGTCTCTCGATCCCTACTTGAGATGCTTTGTGGAGGGCGCCTTGAGCGAGTACACCGTCCGTCGGATGGGACATTAAGCTGCGGACCCCTTGGTGCCTTTCGTAAAGAGTAGGCTAATTCCGACTCCGGGTTTTTCTCCACCCTTCATCCTTTCCTGTCCATCCCTAATGGCGCAAATGACCTCAGCTGTCGGTTGCCTCCCCCAAATACTACTACTACTACTTGAATGAAAACTAAGCCAAATAATCTGGGGTATTATAACATCAGCACTTATTTAAACATGAATTTAGGATTTAATTTTCTCCAACCTCCCAATTATCTCCCAAACCAATGAGTCAGCAGAGGCCATCAGCTACTCTTCTATTAAAATTACGATAGACCACACTACAAAGGGATTAGGATGGTGGAGTGCCTTATGTCCTCATTTCCCACCCCAAGAATTAAATTTTGGAGGTTGCAGGACTTTTCAGTGATATCTCAAACCCTTATCGCGGTTCTATGTGGAGATCAACTGGCACACCATCAATTGGCTAGGATGTTACAGTGTAAACCACTTAGGCGCCTTTCATTAAGAATTGGTTATCGCCAATGCTAGGTTTCTCAGCACCCTTCCCATATCCCCTGAATATTTTGCAAGCCAGATTTTCATGAACAAAATTTCTACATCTGCATCCATTAGTCCAAATCTACCACTTTCTTTAGTCTAAAAAGACTAAGGACATAGTATACATTCTTCTCCATTCACATATAGCCAATGGTAATACCTTTCAATACCAGATTTTATTAATTGCAAAAAAACCTGCTTCTCCCATTACTGCTAATTAATATGGATAAAAAATAATTACCATCTCATATAATGGTAGCTGGCATCAACACTATGATTTTGAGTTGCAGCTAATGTCCCAAGTTGATTATGCGGCATACCCACTTCAGGGTTGAAATTCAGGGCCTATAAAAGTAAACAATGAACTTCAATATACTTCATTTCTACAAGGAAACAAATCAACTTTTCCACACGAATTTTTCACTAAATATATGCAAATTTTACGATATTTGTGAAAATATTTAACTGTGTGATGTTCTTTACTGCTCATGTACATATTACAAATTCATTTAAGAATCAATAGAAAACTTAGCAGTCAGTCAACAAAATAAATCAGCAAGAGTACGGCAGGTATAATTTAGAGATGGACAAATAATTATTTGACACATTTAGTAAATTAAACATATCACAGCTGATGTATAAACACTTATGAGAAACAAGAAAACATTTTTATCCTAAATTAGCACTCTTTGGTGATTAGAACTATTTCTCAAAGTTAAACAAATGACAAAGCAATTTTCTTTTCCGTGCATTTGGAAGAAATAAACTATCATAAAACCTAACTCATCGGCCAAAAATTTCACCAGTGGAGAGTTGGGTAGTTCTCGAATATTAATAATGTATCTCAAATAACATATAACATCAATAACTGCAAAAAAAAACTTCCTGTTCCAGGGAAAACCATGGATGCACTACAAACACTCCATGGGCCTAAGAATTCTACACCAAGAATTTCACGATTCAAGAATATTGAGCTAAAATATGTGGGACAGTGTGATTCTTATCCTTCCTCGCCCTAACAAGACAATGAAAATGATTGTCACATTTATTTAATGAATACAAAAATTCCTCCCTCAGGAGAATATTTCTAGATGACATTTATAGTTGCAGAGAATCTGTGAATTCAATCAAGTAATAGAATGGGCAAGGACAGGCCTTTGGATCATTATGAGTACAAGTACTCTTGAGATTATTCTTTTACAAAGTTATTTGTGAAAACAGCCAGCATAACATTGACTTAAGGAAGAAGGGAGATGGGCTCCACACCTTCACTGGTGCCTAACAATCTGCCCCCGATTAAACCAAGCCATTTTATTTTAAATATTTTGATGCGCTCTGGACCTTAATGGAATTTTAATTCTTTAGGGCCTCCCTACACATTTTTATTCACTCCAATAGTTGGTTACCTCCAATCTAATAAATATATATTTACTCATAAAATTATAGAAAGGATTATAAGATCCGCATACCTGAAAATAGTATCTGGTGGAAAGCGTTACATCCCAGCAAGGATGAAGATCTGATAGGTACCTGCTAAGATCCCCAAGATATACCAAACATCGATGAACAGCCTGCCTTGCCCATTCCATACCACTAACTTCAGGCAGTTTCCCCACAGATGACTTCCCTGAAAAAAACAATATATTAAAAAATGGAAAAAACATGGTACGTATTCTGTTTAAATTTTAAGGTAGCAAAGGATATACATTTTCATTAGAAGAAATAACTTAATTTTGACCATTAATTAAACAGCATTAAATCCCATTATGCAATAAATTTTTATCGCTAATGATACAACAGTAAATAGAGGCAAAGCTAAATTGACAAGGCCATTTAATTTCAGTGGGTAACAGTAAAATGAAATTAAAAACAAACTGATTTTTCGCAACAATGTATTTCTGCATTCTGGATCTTTGATTGCAAAGTAAAAGTTCATCACTGAGAACACAAATATTTTTATAGCTAATGATCCAACAATAAATAGTGGCAAAGATAAATTGACAAGGCCAACTAATTTCAGTAGTTGCCAGTAAATTTAAATTAAAAACACATTGATTCATTGAATTAATGTATTTCTGCATCCTGGCTCTTTGATTGCAGAGTAAAAGCTTATCACTGGGAACACAAAAATAATGTAATCATATTTAATTAAAATATAAAATCTATGAAAGAAATAGAATGCTATTTACCGCTAGGTGGATACTTGTACATGTCAATAATTTGTCCGTAATGACCATTGGGAAAATTTTCTTAATCGATACCACAAGGTCTAGTTAATAACTACTACAAAAATTTATCATTTTGTACCATCATCTGGCCCATAACAACTGCTATATTACTAATATTGTTTCCATTTTTTAATTTTAATATTATTTAATATTGATATTTTGTCAATATTAATTAACCTAACTCGGCATGTTTGCATACCTATATACCTTATGATGTCTTTCATACATTGCAAATCAAAATTCTCAATAATGAGTATGTAACTTTGTATGATTTGTAACGTTTGAAAATGTTTTTTTTAATTGTGGAACCAATATGTTCTTTGCCTTTCTTTGTGTGAAATGGTTATTCTCGTCAAATAAATTAATAAAACACATCTAAATTACTCCCCATAGAGGATGTGTAAAACCATGTCAAATCCACTAAGATAGCAGGAGAAACAAAAAAAATTACTTATGATGAGGTAACACAATGCCCCTCATTTTGGTACATGGTGCAAAAACTGTATTAGTCCCCTTTCAATCCCCAGAATCTCTTGTACATTGTTTTCCACCACTCGGCAGATAATCATGCAATTACAACACACATATAAAGCAAGTACACACATCAACTTTTCATAATTTCATACTAATGTAAATAATGACTTTTTATTGAAAATTTATCTAAAACAAATATTATGAACTCTCCTGAAAAATGTGTAATAATGAAAACACCCTATCTACGAACGATCAAATCTTCTAATAAGAGATGTAAGGGACTATAAGCAAGTCTTACACTGACCACAACTGCAAATGAATTTATCTCATTCAATAGGTACCTCAACTACATCAACTGTCATTCAATTAGGCCTACCTTTGGATAGTCCTCCAACATCCACAACCAATGGAAAATCGATGATCCCTCGGAGGTCCAATTTATACTCTATTTGCATCCGAAAAATTAAGTGATGATAGTTTCCTACTCCTGCTGACAAATGCTTCTGTAGATAAGCAATATCTTCCACGCTCCAGGCATTACCCTACAGATTGCATATAAGAGGTATGGTATTTATAACACATCAAAAATCAAATCAGGGCTCCGTAAATGGAGAGAAAGATTTCCAATTAATTAAATTTCAAACTATTGCCAATACCTACTCGCCAATGCAAATGAATGATTTCAACATACGTTTGAATCTATCATTTCCCTCCTAATTAAATGTTTGATTCATAGTCTATGTAAATTACAGACCAAATATAATGTTTGAAAAAAAAATAAACTACTATTTTAGTTTCAACAAAAATTTATTAATATAATACAAAGTCACATGTCCTTGAATGAAAGAATCACTTGCCTTCCTCAGCCTTTTGGCAGAAGTCAGAGCCTCATAATAAGCTTTTCTCCAAAGCAACTCCTCTCCTTTCCTCCCATAGCCTACTGGATCAGAAAAAATCAACCTCTCGCAATATTCTCTTAACCTGGCTCGATGAGTTTCCATATGAGGTAGGAATAAATCTGCACATGTTTTTGCCTTTCCTTGCTGATCATCTAGGTAGCGCACGGCCTCTGATATTGTCCTAAGCGGAAAAAAGAAATGTCACGTAGAGCATTAATTACTCTCAGCGATAAAATAATAAGGAGCTGGGAGCAGACTTCACACTTTGCCTAGAGATATGATAAACAAAAAATACAAAATAACGTAACAAAGATTTTTAAGAGTGGTATTAACAACATTCCATGAATTCCTAACAATTAAGTTACTCATTTCACCCTCGTTTATAAAATTCTTATCGAGAAAATGTTATCCAGTTTTGAACATGTTCTTCACTTATGTCTATTTAATTTTTTCATACCTGTAGAGACGTTTCGTTAAGTCCACGTTCTCGGCCCTCCCATCAGTTATCGGGTTATAAAACTTCTTCATGATGTCAACTCATCTTACAGCTGAAATTATAGCTAGACAATTTTCATTTTCCACACATTCTGACAAAAATGAATTCATGATCTCGATCAGGTTGTGTTTTGAACTTCATTTTACAAGTTATAGAGGGCAGTTTCTTCAGAGGATGAAAACACCGGATGTTGCGCATTATTATCTTCGTTTGGATCGTCTCCGTTGATGTTAGGGTCGTCGATGTGGGAAGTGTTTTGGCAAGAGTTGTTTGTTGTATTATTGCGTGACTACTTGGTTGCATTTCTTAGAAAATGAGTCGAAGAAGGCCTCATGAGGAAGATGACGGATATGGTAATGTTTTGATATGTATAAGACTGATGATTTATTGGTAGTAATTCTCTAGCATTTGGCTTTCCGTCGAATAGCTTTAGTAAATCCCATCATATCAATTGAAAAACTGCATTTCTTTACCATTTGGTGATAGAGTATTTTACCAAAACATTTTCTCTTAGTGTTGATGCGAAACTACATTGCAGTTGGAAAATATTCCTTGAGAAATATTGTGAAAAGCATTTCTCGCTCTTTAATGTGTGTACTTTTGCCAGAAAAATTATTTCCATCTAACATTTTAAAATTTATCCTAATTTCTTGCATGGAAAATGAAGGAAAGTTAAATCATTTTATGGTCATAATTCGAGCAAATACCTAATGATTGTGTAGTTTTTACACGGACCAAACACCGGCTTAAAGCATACTGGTGGACCCAAACAAAATATTCCTTTAAACATTTTACTCGTGTGGTTTTTAAAAGTTCAATTAATTTTGCATCATATTTTTAGTAAAGAAACGCCAGAGTATTCCGGACTTCGGATTTAGTTCAGTTTTGTAAATGTGAAAGGTTATCTTGCACATAATTTTAGTGTATTTCTGGACTTCATGCACTCAGTATTAAGATATTAGTGTATTTGTACCGTAGGTGTGCACTGTTTGTTGTTTTCTTTCTTCCTCTCCATTTCTTCTAGAGAAAGTTTTTGTTTGGAAGATTTCAAACACTCCTAACTGTCTAGGTCTTTTTGATTTTGGGCTTGTCATTATTGCTTTTAACATAGTACAAGTAAACGGTAATTTCAGCATTGTAGAAGCGTGAATGAACCTGACACTGCATACTTTTTGCTATTATTGTTAATAATCAATGCATTACAGTAGTGAAGCTATTTTGTACATTTAACGATCATACAGTGATTGTCTACAAAAGTTGAATTTTTATGTGCAGGTGTAAAGATTATTTTTTACCATTTCTATTTTCTTTCATTATATGGATTTGTTGTGTTCATTTTTATTTGTTCAATCGTAGTGATAAATAGTATTATACAGGTTGGTGCATATTGGATTTGATTTCGTTAGTTTATGCTATCGTTCCCACAGTTGGTTGTGCTATGACTAAAGATCACATCTTTTTCCTTTTTTGTTTTGCTAAGGATGTGTGTGTATAACCTGCGTTTCAATTGTACGTGGTACATTTTCTTAGTGTGAATTTTGTTTTTATTGGGTGATTTGATGTATCACAGTATGATGATAGCAGTACTTATGATGTCATTTCTATTGCAGAGAGAGCATATAAGAAGAGGCGTCGCGTCTCAGAAAACCAAGAAATAGAAGACCGTTTGGAGTCATTGATAATTCGAGTTGGTGAAAAGGTAAGACTTCTCCTAACAATTTCAGCTCCTGTTCAAACTTTATTTGATGCATGACATTATTGATATTTTAATGTATATGAGTGTGACAGTGTTAAGTTTAAGATATTATTTGTTTTAAGAGAATCTGAATATTTTGCACAACAATATGGTGACCATTTTGTAAAGTTCTTTTGCGTTTATTTTATAATGCCTAATCAGTGGCGCCTGGCAGTAAAAGCCTAAGTAGAAAATCCTATTTTCAAGAAAAGGCGATAAATGCTTAAAAGATTTTGATAAATCAGAAAATTGATTTGTGTGTTGTTAGTATCCCGTATTAGTGATATGGTAACTGTAGAGAGCCATAGTCAATTTCAACGTTTTTTACACCCCTGTCAGTGGAGCTTGGCAATTACATCAAATTGTTATCATTTTCCTGTCATAGCATATGCAGCTATTGCATATTGTTGTAAATAAGCAGGGGTGGGGCATATTGTTGAAAATAATGGGGCCCATTATTTCCTTAGTGATTTGAATCAAATGAATGTTTCCAAACACCTCCGCATTATGTTTCATATGAGATTAATGCAGTTGCAACCTTGAGGCATTTCTTTTGTCATCTTTATTGTTTTAAATCAATAACATATCAATTGAATATATTTATCAAACCTGGGGCTCAGGTTTTTGGTATTTCAAAGGAAATTGAAGTAAAAATCATCCTATAAGGATGGAAAACTTAGGTATTTGGTGGTGTTCTTACTTTATTTCATAAATTGAAATGAGTTGCTTGCTATTATTACTACCCAGGAAATTTCCCTCGTATGTTTCACAAAATATTTGTTAAAGGTCATCAGGTGTAAATTGTAATTCTTTGTTGCTTTTAGTGCTCTTAGGTAGTATTTTTATGTGAAAAAATCGAGGGGGGGGATCATTATGGTTGCATAAATATGCATCATGTTTTGTATCCATTTCTCTTAGTTGTCTAAATGAGATAAACATTATTTTTCTTTTTTCAGAGCACATCTTCTCTAGAGAGTAACTTGGAGGGCCTAGCTAGTGTCCTAGAGGCAGATTTGGCAAGTTTTAGGAATAAAATTTTGAGAATATTATCAGATTGTGCAACAAAAATGCCAGAAAAATGTACAATCTATACAACATTGGTTGGTCTCTTAAATGCAAAGAATTACAACTTTGGTGGTGAGGTTAGTACACCCACAATTTTGAACCATACAAATTTTGTTTCAATTATTTTTATGCAAAACTGACATAGTATGTGTTATTTTAGTTTATGGAGTATATGGTCCGCAGCTTCAAAGACAATCTGAAGAGTTGTAAGTGGGATGCAGCACGTTATGCTTTGAGGTTCTTAGCCGACTTGGTCAACTGCCATGTAATTGCTGCAGGCTCTCTATTGCAATTGTTAGACAATATGGTCGATGCTGCTAAAGAAGATGGTGTTCCTCAGGTGATATGCATTTTACTAATGATTTTTCATTGCCACTGTTGAGGCATTGATTTGCAATTTTATTTTGCTGGTAATTTATTTCAGCTAAGAATCTCATTCTTTTAAACCAAATATTTATATGAATTATATTTTTTGGTTTTGTTAATTATATAAAAAGTAGTGAAGTCTTCATTTAATATCTTTGAAGAAAGATGGGAATATATTTGGGAAATAGCAACAGAATGTATTCCTTTCATCTCGTTACAAGCCTCGTTCTCAAATTTAAAAAATTCAATACTTTCTTTTATAAATTTCAGTCTAAGGGAAATGCTCAAGTGTATCTGAGCATTGTCTTGGTTCTTTCTTCAGAGTTGTGTGTGTTATTGCAGTGTCTCAGTGAGAGGCTTTATTTTATTGAATGCAGCCACATGAAAAGTAAAAGTTTATTGTTTTTGTTTGTGTCATAAAGACTTATGTAAAATTCAGTTGCTTTGAGGTAGCAAAAGGACCTAAAACAATATCATATTCTTTCAGGTTCGCAAAGACTGGTATGTGTTTTCGGTTCTTGCTACTCTTCCATGGGTTGGCAGAGAACTGTATGAAAAGAAAGAGCAAGCATTTGAGCATTTGCTCACCACCATCGAAATATTCATAAGAAAAAGGACAAAGCATCACCATGCAGCTCTCCAAGTATGGTATTCTGGCACCGTCCATCCACAAGAGGAGGTATGAAATCCCAACAGTTAAAAATATTTTTTACTAATTCAATGGTTTCAGGCTCTACTTTGGGAAAATTTATGATTGCTAAATGATTAAACTTGATATTTTTTCACAAAAAGTTTTGAAAAAATTTTCTGAAAAGTTTTGTGAAAAAATACCAAGTTTAATCGTTCATTGATTTCATATCAAACCTGCCAATATAAGTTTGAGCTAACTAGCAATCTGTTTGCAACAGGTAGACTGAATCCTTGTCTTTTCTAATTCTTTCATGTATACTCAAGTTTATCCAGTTCATTTGCTTGACATCCAAGATCGTAATCACTTCACTCATAAGCTTTAGTTCTCATTTTAACCATGAAAAACCTCACAATTTGAAATAATAATCCTGGAAAAATATAGATTTGTTTGATCAAAAATGGCTCAAAAGAGAATTTTTTTAGAAGTTTACATCTCTGTTTAGTAGTTATGGATTTTAGGTACCTCTGGCATTTTCTGTGATATTCCCATTTTGTTTTTAGTACTTGGACTGCCTCTGGGCCCAGATTAAAAAGCTTAAGCAGGACAACTGGGCAGAGAAGCACATTCCACGGCCATACCTTGCATTTGACAGCATACTCTGTGAAGCTCTACAGCATACTCTCCCTGCCATCATTCCTCCTCCCCATCATGATAGTTATCAATACCCAATGCCATGGGTAGTTTTTCGTATGTTTGACTACACGGACTGTCCTGAGGTAAGTATAAGTGTATTGTGTAGCCAATCGAATCTTTGATACCTATTGTGTTACAAGGGATTGCTGCCTAGTTAATCATTCAAAAACTGCACCACTCTTATTCTATGATTTCTGTGATACACACCTGTGATATATCCAAACATTTTTCATAAAATTTCCAGACCTTCCCTTTAAAATGCATTGCAATGGTATTGGTACCCAAAAGATATTCCATTTTTAATCTCATGGAACATTTGGTCACTCTTAAGTAGCCTTCATGACATCATTTTACGAATCCAGCTCTAAATTTACTCATTGAACTGGAGCTTTGCTACCTGCAAAGTTGCAGTCAAATATGCTCTCCAAAGATATCATGCATGTACCATTCCGTATTTTTGTCTGTCTCAAAGAGAAGGAAATGTGGTGAAAAAGTGTTAAAATAATATTTTAAAAGGTCTCTGAAAATAGAGCCTTAAAAAAATTTTTGATCATCAAGCACCTTGAAAATATTTGGAATACAATTGTTCATCTATATTGTTATGAATGATTATTTTTCTAATTCTGTGTAAATAAAATTTTTGATCATCAAGCACCTGGAAAATATTTGGAATACAATTGTTCATCTCTATTGTTATGAATGATTATTTTTCTAATTCTGTGTAAATAGCTGACCGTACGTTCAGAAGAGTATATTTTCAAAATCTTTTAAACGTCTGTAATCTAAATTTGCTCTCTTGCTCTGAAAACTATAAAAATCAACTTGGGAATGATTTTTCCAGATATCTGAAAGAAGTAATGCAAATTTAGGAAGCATATTGAAATGCCGCATAGCAATCAAAAGTTACATTTATACTTCTTTATCTGTTATACTTTAGATATTATTTTGAAAATTTATCTCAGTATGCATCGTTTGAGGCAAAAAAGGCTGTGAAAATATATGTTTTACTCAACGAATGAGTATTGAGAGTAAATATGTAATGGTTGTATTCAAAATTATCATTACATTCACAACTTCCTGCTACTTTTCATATCTTCCTCATAATTTTGGCTGTATTTAAAATTCTTATCAAAACCTGAAAGCACTTTTTGAGTTTTTGTTGATTCCAATGCCTAATGTATTCAGCACATGTATAAGGATATATAATATTTTTCCAATGGAATTTGAGGTAAATAGGGTAGGATTCAATTCTCCTTAATGTCATGTTTTTGAAAATTGGCTATGCTTTGAAAATTTTCACCTGATTTTGATTGGTTGGAATCATTTTCTCTTCTACCTACTCAGGGACCTAGCCTTCCGGGAGCCCATTCCATTGAGAGATTTCTCATTGAGGAACATCTTCATCAAATCCTAGAGATGCACCATTTGGAACGGAAAGATTGGTAAGTTGGGTTCAGTCAAGGCATTTGATGTATGTTAAAAAAACATTTTGATGTAAAAAGTTTGAAAATGCCCCTTGTTTCCTTTTCTAGTGCTGCAAACTTGCTGAATTATCCGTACAAGCTGAAAATACCTCTGGACTACATGATTGTTGAAGTGATATTTGCCGAACTGTTCCATATGCCCTCTCCAAGATTTCTGGAAATTGCTTATGGATCTATTTTAATTGAACTCTGCAAACTTGAGCCAAGTACAATGCCTCAGGTAATTATTGAAAGTACTCATCCTAGCACACTTAACTGGAGCATGTATGTACATTGGTGATAGGATTCTTTACTTTAATGTAGCAATTTAATCTGTATTATTATGTCTTAAGGTTTCTTTTATATTGCCTTGCCGTTTAGGTTTTAGCCCAGGCCACTGAGCTTCTGTACAGTAGAATCGACACAATGAATACATCATGTTTCGACAGGTATGTAATTGAAAAACTTTTGATAGGTCAGTGCATTTAAATTTTCACTGTCTTAATGTTTATTTATAATGTTATGGTTTTGATTATTGCAGATTTGTGAACTGGTTCTCATATCACTTAAGTAATTTCCAATTTCGATGGAGTTGGGATGATTGGGAAAGTTCCTTACAGCTAGATCCAGAGCACCCGAGGCCTAAATTCATCAGAGAAGTCTTGCTTAAATCTTTAAGGTAATGATGCTTCTATTGTAATGTAACTCAATTTATTTTTTTCAAAAACTGTTTATTACATTATTCCTTTTACTTTCACAAAAATACATTTATATTGTCATTTTCCCCTAAAGTATTTATGTCCATTATCTCTAATTTGGTCTACAATGTTCTCTACTCTTATATAAAACAATTGAATTTACCTTAACAAAATGGTTTCAATTTCTTTTTTTTATTACTGAAAATCTTATTTACATGGAACTTATTGTATCACATTTAGAGATGATAATATCACAATATCTCATCTTCATGCCTAACCTAACACAAGAAATCAACAGTTAAATGAAGACATGGTTTATTTCTAGGTTGTCATACCATCAACGAATACGGGACATCATGCCAGAGGCATTTGAATCTCTCATACCTGCTAAAACAGAGCCAAAGTATAAATACACTGGGGAGAATGCAGGTAAGAATGAATTTCTACTTTTTGTGACTTTATGAATTGATTCCAATTTCACGGGCCCCTCATTTCTTTTTTTGGCTTTTTAAAATCAGACAGTTAATAGCTTAATTTAATCATAACAGAATCAAATTATGTTCTTATTCGAATAATAGTAAGAGTCAGTTTTTAAAATTTGTCTGATTTGTTTGTATATTTGTATTTTTACATGAGTTTCCCCATTTATTTTATTTTAAGTCAACTTATCGCCTATGGAATGGCTTTTTCATTGCAAAAGGGAACAGCAAACAATATAATTTGAAAAATCGGGCTTCAAGTATCAGTGCTATTTTGATAGCTATTTTCAACATCTATTATACAGTGTCTTCCATGTAGTTATAAAGGTTTTTCCACAAGATGTAAGATATGTATACCAGGCAAATATAAGTACACCAAAAGCATAATTTAGATAAACAGTTCACTTCAAATGAAATTATTTGTGTGCTCTATTACTGGCTCACTCATGTGGTTTTAAGGTTTTTTATTGCTTGATGGCTGTATTCTTGTTTCCTGTTTGTTTGAATTTTTTGAATTAGAATCCACTGTTGCCCCCAACCCATCTCTCCATGAAGATACTCTTGATTTTACTGATGATAAACCTTCATCATTGAAACTTTGGCTTAAGTGCTCTGTGACTCTTGCCAATGCAGACAAGGACTGACTTCCTCTCGGATAAGACTCTACTCTATGTTCCCTCTGGCTTTTAATGTGTAATTTTGTGGAAAATGATTCATTGTAGCTATTTCTCCAGGAATTGTGTAGTTTTGCATCTGATGATGTAGCTTGAGGTCCAACTTCCTTGGTTTGCATGTTTATGGTTGTCCAGTCCCCAAAAGAGCCTTGTGCCGAGATATTTCGGTCGTTCTCACTTTTATCTTGAGAACCTGAGGTTTGATCACCATTCTGCCAATTATTTCTGAAGAGGTTTTCAATCGGAATTTCTATTCCTTGTATGGTTTGCACAGGAATCAGGGATACTTGAGATATTGGTTCTTGCTGTGCAACAAGGGCCTGTGACAGTGCTCTTTGATCCTGTGTCTTTCCACTTAGGTAGAGTGGGTCTGCTTCAGAAAAGCGCTGAAATGGTGTTGATGGTCTGAACACCTTGAGTGCTTGGGAGGGTTGATGGTAACCAGAAAATGATGCTGATTGGTCTCTATAATGGTGATGATATTGTTGTCTTGTTTCTTCATGTGGTTGATAACTTGTGTACCTTTGCCTATAATATCGAACTTGCTGCCTCCTTGAGTTTGTATTCTCTTGTTGTCCACTGAAATGCTGTTGGTATTCTTCAACTGCTTCTTCTTGTGGTTGGAATGAAGTGTAATGCTCATCGCCATATTGTTTGTGGTAATTCTGCCTTAATGACTCCCTGAATTTTTCTCGTTGGGGCTTAGGGTATTCCTCCGTCAGTTCTACCTCATATTCTTCTCTTGGTGGCCCTCTGTATTCCTCCCTCGTTGAAATCTGAAATCCATCATGCACTGGGGTGTGGTATTCCTGCTGAGGCTCATGTGACTCATAAACCGGAAAGTACTGTCGTGGGCGGTTATTATTTTGGTCTCTGTTCTCCTTAATTGTCTGATATTTTGGAAGGCTATCCCTTTGACGTAGAAAGGCACTGACCACTGTGCCATATTCTTCTATAAAGCGTGGATTATATTCTTTTGGCCCATTTCTGGTGAATATCGGTATTCCTCTGAAGAGGGGTGAGGGGTTGTGTCTAAAAGGCTCCACCCTGACTGGCTCTGTTTCTATCTGTTGGTCATCTACCACAGGAATGACATTAAAATGAAGCTGGTATTGCGGTTGATCCCTGCCAGGACCACTGTGTCTCAACCTCCGCACTGACCAGGATGCTAACGTTCTCGCATCCCCACAGGGACATGATGAGACCCCATCACTCACAAAGAAAATAAGCTCACCATCTTTGTGTATGAGTAATCCTTCGGCCAGAGTTGATACATCTGTCTGGTCATGCCCTTGACCACGGTCACCTTGCTGCCTTGCTCCAATGAACTCCGCAATGGAGAGGCGTTGCCAAAGCTCATGATCTGCATCATCTTGTATGCTTGGCGTTATTCCACGGTACCCAAGCAAAGTGCCAGCACCATTGCGTAAGCTCTGGAATGCTGCTCTCCTCAGTGCTTTTTTCCATGACTCAGGGAATTCATTGTCTGGTGGTGGCCATGTTGGTCTTCTGGATCGAAATGTGTTCCCCCTGGGAGGTGGTAATGGTGGTGTTGGTGTTGGCCGTCTGGGTCCTGGTCGTCTTGGTGCAGATGGGAGAGGGGATGTGTGTGAAGAGGGGTCCCTGCTCAGTGGTGCTTCATCTTCCGCTGTCCATCTCCAAGGGGGCAAGACCGGAGCAGGGCTGGCCGTTGGGTTTATGATCCCATCGGGGTCAAGAGTGTATATTGTTGCAGAGCATATGCTTCCTGAAAGCCACACCTGTGGAAAATAAACAGAATTATGTACTTAGTTCTATGCAGAGATAATTTCAGTTGCATCGTCTTGAGTGGTCTTCTAAATCAAAATGTTTTTTAATGGAAGCAGCAATGTACTATTTTTTCATGATTTAAATTATATTCCTGAAGAAATCAGAATTTGTGACATATTATGTCTGGTATTTCATCACATCTTGTTCCTTAAAGTCCCCAAAATTTCAGTGTGAGAGGATGCCTCGGTATCTTAATTGGCTAAAACACTCGGCCGGATATCAAGGGAACGAGGTTCAAATTCCGGTCAAGGCGAATGATTTTTGCCCTCTGAAATTGTTGCATTGTAATTTGAAGTGTAATGAGAAATATTACATATCCCATCCTTAGAAATCATTGCCATTAAATAATATCATTTCATGAATTCTTTATTCGACAATTAATTTGATGACAAAAATACTGATAATCATTTCAGTATTTTTTTCCTTTGAATTCCATATATTCAGTACACTTGTCAGTTAAAAATTTCCTGATGGCTCATTCTTTCATATTTTACATCAGTAATTCCTTTAGCTTGTTTGCACCCTATTCCTGTACTCTGTCTTAATTTCCCTTGAATGTTTAGTGGTATGGTTGTACCCATGTACAAACTCTGACTTTTTTCACATTTGTTTTTCTATTCCTCAGACCTCATGTCATATGTATGTATTATGTTTCTTTTTTCCATCAGGAGTTCTGTATTGTGTCATTCTTCCTAGTGCATTCTTCCCCGTGTCAAAATCTGAGGAAACAATCATTGTTTCTTTTGAGGTAGGAGTTTGGCAAATATATATGTGGTGTTCCCATTTCAAGAACACTTTTCATGTTTTTCCATCCTTTTTCTAAATGTTTAGCCAGTTAATCATGGCATTCTAGTTTACAAACTCCATATCCATTACTCTGCTCCTCTTAATTTGGCAATTATTATGATTTTTTCATGATTAATCTTCAGATTTACCATGGTATCACTCCTACAATTCTCACCTATCCACTTCAGATCACCTTCTTTCTCTCTCATAACAGTATCGTAAACAACACTATCATATACACAGCGTATTGTATACAAAAGTATCGTAAGTTTGTTGAGAAAATTCAGTATGCTGTCCTTCATCTTCCCTTTTTTTATATGTATCATCTCTCCTTCAGTATTTTCTTTGGTTTCATATGTTGTCACTGCTATGGAGAAACTAAGGAGAACAGGGGATAATTTAGATTCCTCCTGCTTTATGACCCTGGTTTCAATGTTTAACTGATGATGACATTGAACATTTAAACCAGAGTTGTGTCTGAGTAAAATATTGTAAGTTGCAGAGATATATTTTTTCATTGAAGTATCAATATTTAGATTAAATTGCTATTTTTGTAGCAAACCATGGATTTGAAAAAATAATTTTCTCTATTGAAATGTAATGAAATAATTGACTTTGTGATTCCACACACTTTACTTTAGTGTGGAATTACAAAGTCAATTATTTCATTACATTTCAATATGTTATGCAAATTCCATAAAGTTACGCCTGAGACAACAAAAAAATAATCTAATTTTCTCTAGCCCATATTTGTTATATTTACATTAGTTGGTACTGAATCTATAAACTCCCTGATTCCTCCAACATGATTGGTAGTGTGGCATCCTCTAGAATTCTCTCTCTCCCAAGTTCTCAACTTGCTCAGAGTTTCCGAGTCCTAACCAGAGATGTTAAATAAACCTGCACTGATTGTTTCAGAATTATTCTCTGTGAATTTGCATTATAGTTGCATTTCAATGGAACCATACCAAAAATGGAGCTAAGTATTTTGAACAAAAAGTAGCCATTCTCAATTTGGAACTCCTCCTTTTTCTGGAAAGATGTGGAAGGAACGTTTCATTTAGGTAATGCAGATAAAAAAATTATCTGAGAACTTCTACAAAATAATGATATTTTCATCAAAATAATCCATTTCCTCAGTTATGTTAATCCTAATATTTCAATAATCAATTTCCCTGTTGATACAATAGAAAAATAGATAGTCCTTGTTAATGGATGAAAGGAACAGAAATGTTTGCGTTCGATGGCCTCATTGTCGTATGCAACAGAGTAATGTAAATACATGGCTGAAGTGATTTCATCTGATTAGAGTCAAAAGATTTTTATGAAACTGTGGCAATGTTCTCTTCCAGTAATGCCGGAACTCCTGCTGATTATTTTTGATAATTAGGAATATATGTCATCAACTACTTCATTTTCAAAAGTCAGTCAACAATGCGAAAATAGAGTAATTGTAGAAGTAATCACATTCAAAAGTGTAAATCTCATTCTGCAGAACGATTTTAAATGTTCTTTCCATAAATTTCGCTGTAATATATACTAATGCCTGTCATGAACATAAAATAGTTCTGAAAAGAAAAGTTCCGGAGCGCAGTGGTTCTTTCCAACGGTAAAGTTTCATTCTGGGATGAAACTGAAGCCATGCGGAGCATATTCATATCTGACAGTCCTGGTCCTAATGAGTCCTCCCACAAGGATAACACCGACGCTGCGGTTGTCAACGACGGACGCCGTGACTGATTTTCCCCAAAGTCATTGAATTTCCGAACACAATGAGAATGAATGGGTGGTGGTTGAGGGCCATTTTTTGTAGAGATTTGATTTTGAGTGTGACGAGGTAATGTGGTAGCGAAGTCCACGTTAAGGTCAGCTGATGGTCCTTCATCGTAGCTGGGATCTGCGCTCTTGCCAAGTTTTCCTGCTCCATTGGACGCACTCGCCGTCCCGTCATTCACTTCTCCCTTTCGGACGACGTGAATGACGGGAAGCAGTGCTTTCCCTTTCACCTGTTGATGCATTTGATTGATTTGGGTTGCAGTACCCGCGAAAGTTTCCGTTTGAGTTGGAAAACGCATTCGCAGAAAATGATAAATTCGTTCGCGAGAGCTGACAACGGGAAATGGCATTGAATTACCTCAACAGCAAACTCACTTTGAAGAAGTGTCTCGCCGTTTTCCAATCTCGGTAATTTTCCCCCCAATCACAATTGCACGTATGCAACCTGGTGTCGAGATTGCTACATCATCTAATTGCACTGCGATGTTTGAACTGGAATGTGGGAATGAAATTGTTTGAGGAGAAATGGAAACTATGTGCTACGTCAGTTCACCTCTTCTAAACGCTTTTGAATGAGACAGAATCGGTCGTTTCGCGATTCAATGACACATGGGTCGGCATTTCTTCTCAAATCGAAAAACAGTTATTCATCTTGGTAATTTCAAGCGTATCCCCAACGAGGGTAAAGTTGTAATTATAAACTTATTGCCAGAATACATTTGGATACTCTTGTATTTCCATCACATGAGCCATCTCTACCTGTTAAGGAATACTTTCACCAGCTAGAATAAGTTGTAATGCCATATTAAAAAAGACATTTTTGGAGTTTTCTATCAAATAAAAAGTTTTTATAAATGACGCGCTTGTCAACTCAAAAGGTCACCATCCGGGCCACGAGATTTCCTTCTAACTGACGATGACTCTGGGGAGTTGAAACGCGCTTCGTTTGTAAAAACATTTTATTTTGTGGAAAATGTCTAAAATCTCTTTTTTTGATATGATTTCCTTCCAAATCCGGCCAGAAACTGTGACTTATTCTACCTTGCCTCCCGATATTTAGAAGTGTACCAATTGAATAATTATCCATGAATAGCATTTCGGGATATATTAATCATTTGCTTGAACATAAGAAATGCAGCGCAACTGTCTTTCAGTTTTAAGAAAACGTGTTTTTGCCAATGTTGCTCAAAACTCACGTTATTTTTACGCTGGGCGATACAGAAGAGGTTACCCCTCGGCCGTCCGAACCTCTTCGAGTCCTTTGTCCACCAAAAGCTTATTGAACTTCCTTTGCGCATTGGTTGATATCATTGTATTATTATTAGTAATCTACTGGTTAATGTAGGGTTTGTATGGACAAGGCTACACAACGGCGTTACGATAATTCCCTTGCCTCTTCTACAAAAAACACAACCTGACATCGGGCTCTGCAATAAACCCCTCTGCAGTTCCGTATAATTTCTCTCGTCATTTCTTCCAACATCCCTATCCTGCATCTGCCGCTTCCTTATTTGCCTAACATTCTCCCTTCTTTCTTAGTTTTCAACATTACACTGCTAATCAATATGCTTTGCATCCATTTTTCCTGTCTCCTTATGATTTCTTTTATCAATCCCCTACCATTCCTAGCACTTCCTCATTTGTTTTCTTTTCTATCCACTTCACCTTTTCCATCCTCCTCCCATTCCACATTTCAAAACCCTCCAATCTACGCCTATCATCTCGCTTCAGCGACCATATTTCCGTGCCGTGCAAAGCCACCCTCCGTATCAAAGTTTCCATCAAATCATTGTATTATCGTGCAAAATAGACGTGTTTTCCGTGTTACATTACATTTTCTGTTGTACCCTATATCTCATTTGCTCAATGTCCCGCCATATTCCCACCTTCGGTTTCGGCTTATCTTATGGCCCTTTGCATATATTTGTTTTCGATACATGATGATGTGATTGATTGGAAATATGTTATTTTGATTCCGCAGGAAAAGGACGAAGCACGTTTTGATTGTGGTCCATTTCGAGATATTTTTTACGCTTATTTATATTCCATTGCCTATTCTGTTGTATGTTGCCATAAATCTTGTGCTGTTTAACGCGGCTTTTCAATGAAAGATTTTTCCATCGCTCAGTGGTGGGGGATTGTAGGGGAAAATCCAAACGAGCCAGGAAATGTGAATCCAGAGCATTTTGATAGGCAATGGAATGTTGAAGACTGATAGAGGGGAGAATGTTAGGTAAGCGAGGAAGGAGTGGGAATAGGATAGGGATGTTGGACGAATTGAAGGTAGGAAGGAGGTATGCGGAATTTAAGAGGGGGCCAGTTGTGGTGTTGGATATCAAGTTTTGTTTTGTTAGGAGAGACCAGGGAATTGTCGCTTTACTCTTTGGTAGCTTGTTTCCATCAAAAGCCTACCTTAACCGGTAGATTATCGATAGTAATAACAGTAAAATCTGAAAGCAATGAGACTAAAAAAGGATTTATCTTCTTATTCAAAGAAACTCTCCTCAAAACTACTTAATTCAACTATTAAGGGTTTCTCTTCACTCGTCTCGTAATAAAATACCCTCCTTGCTTTGCCATATTGCAACAAAAATAAATCGTTTTTCGCTAATAAGCCGTAATTAATTTAAGAAGTCCTAAATCGATATAATTTTAGCGTATCCTTACTCCCAAAAAATAATTTGGATGGTATTAATGTTGTGTCGTCTTCTTACGCAAAAAGACGTTTTCATTAATCAAATCCCAACTTAAGATAATTGTGAATCAAATGTCAAGTTAAATATATATAACGTTACATGGCATTGGAATAGTTGGGGCATTTAACTCCCTTTGGATTACCAATCAGCTAGATTCATTTTATCATTTCACTACGCATAGATTATCTTTATTTAAGGATAATGAATAACTGATGGAAGTAATTTTCCACTTGATATCAAGTGGAAAAGTGCTTCGATCAGTTATTCATTGTGTTCGACTTCCACCACATCACGCCTGAAGCTACTCAATTTGTTTATTTAAGGAAATGGTTCCAAGCTTAACTCTGCGGAATCGTTATACTATTTTTATTTAGTCCGCAGCATACGCTTTGTTAATGTAAATGCCTTCGACGTGTTTTTATTACGTATGTAGGTTCATTGCGTAGATTTTTATTATTGCCGGAAATTAATGAATATTTTCTATTTCGTCTTGCAGTAATAATCTATTCCGCCTCCTGAATGTCACCAGTGTGAAATTTGTAAGATGAAACTGTTATATTCTCCTCACACCTTGGTAATTCATTGAAATTCTTATTGTAGTTATTATAAACAAATACATGGGATTTGATATGTACTTCATTTGGTGAAACCAGGCTAAAGAGATATTATTTTGCTTATGAACTCACGGTCACGAGGTTGACACTCTTTTCAAAATTTTCCCAAAATGTTCTTCAGAATATCTTAAAGCAAGTTTCGCTTTTATGGACCATGGCTTTGTGCATTAGAACGGGATTAAAATGCAAACTATCTGGGAAAACGGTCGTCCTTCAATTTATAACTTCTTGGAAAGTTAAGAACCATTTTCAATTCGACCATGGTATCTAAGACTCCCGGGAAGTAGCGCCAAAAACTGTCGGAGTTATATATTCATTGGAGTCAAGGTTACAGTCTCTATGTGTACGTGTTTCAAAGAATATAGAAGATATAGAAAGCAAAGGCAAAAATGGTACGAAGAATATATTTAGATAGATAGATAGAGGTCTTTATTTGGGCGAAATTGAGACCTAATGGTCCCTTCTTTCAATTAACCCATAACTTTAATATATTTAGTGATTGGAAAATAATCCTTAGAAAGAAGAAAAAGTATTCAATAGTTAACGAGCTACGGATTTCAAATAGCCGGGTTTTTCGGTCATGGTACCTCATTACAATTCTTCTTTACAGAATGTAATTTAAAATGGCATTATTCTCAAAGAGTCGTTCGGAATGGGCGATTTTTATTTAGCCCCTTGTTCAGGAAGGTTACTTGATAGGCTATTTCTTCGCTCTAAATTGGCAGTATATTTCAGTTATTTCCCCGTAGTGATCTGTGTCAGTACCGGAGGGAGAGGTGCACTACTAGGTTTAAGAGAGGTTTCAGACTAGGTGCAAGGCATGATGGGAAGTATTAGGACGTGTAATTGTAATGTGCCAACATTTTCAGCATATGAGACGCTGGGCGCTCACGGTATCTATTATCCTCTTTCTGTCTTTTAAAGAATTCTATGTCAAAATTACTTTTGTAATTTATTTCCTATCTAGCAATGTTACAAATGGAACATAATCAAGTTTTGTAGATGTTTCCGGTATCAAGCTGCAGTCACTCGGGGGCAAGGGCTACCAGCAGAAATTGGTGAGAGTCTTCCACATGTATAAATTATTTGCTCGAGTATGATCTTCGTTGCAGAGATATTGTGAAAATTATGAAATGGTGTCAAAATGATTCGCGTTTTAATTCTTTCTATTAGTAATATCGAAAAAATGTTGAAAATACCTCAATATTTAAAAGAGATTGTCGAGTTTTTGGAGATATTAAGTAATGCTATTCGGAATCGGGAATTTCCTATTACATTCGTGTTTCATTTACATAGTACAGAGATTAGGTCGTGTTTGACGTGGTCCATCGCGCGTGCAAAAAATATGTTACCACTTCTGTGATATCTGTGGCGCGCTGAATGTTTATTTATGGTCCATAAAAAGTACTTAATCACATTCCAACCTCTCGATAGAATATTCAGAGAAAAACTTGGATGGAAGTATAAAAAATCGGAAGATCATCATTCTTTTAGAATGCCTAATCTGCGCACTCAGTGTTTCGCAGTTTTCATTGCCCTCTCACCGCTGTGCGGTAACAGTTTACGGCATTGTTCGGCGGCTGTAACAAAATCGAACTCCTCCCACTCTTACTTTCGTTGTGCTTAGCATGGGACCGTGAACGATTTTTTTCACGGCGATTCGGACATAATTTACTCGCTTTGTTCAGGCGCGATAGCGTGTAACAATGTCAAGATCTTATGCTTTACGTCTGTCTCATTATGAAGATTTCAACTTTCGCCCGTAACCGGCGGGGCATGAAATTAATGATAAATTGAACTTGAGGCCAAGAAGAAAAGAAACAGCTGTTTCCGAGATCTATCTCCCGCATTCTCAGCACTCGTGGATAATGCGTATGTCACTTGTGTTAATTGACTTTCCTGTGTATATATGTTCCCCGGATTTAAACATCAAGAAATTCGAATAAAATTAAAATATAGACGGTCGTTGAGTCTATTTTTGGAGATGTTACTTGGAACTACTGAATAATTTGCTACGGTAACTCAGGATTTGCATTAGTCAGGATTTTTTTGAATTTCTCTTTTCAGGCAATATGAAAATTATATTTTAGCTGTCAACTGATTGCGTTTCCCGAAAAACTTAGTTGCCATTCTAATCTGAAAAGCATGTGGACACTTTTTTAAGAATTTGGAGACTTTTTCAACGACATGCCTTGTTACTTTAATCAAAATTGAAAAACAGGAATGGTAATCATCTGTGAAATATACGAAGACTACTACCTCCGTGAACAATCTAATCGGGAGGTAATTTTTTTAGCCTCGGTGACATCGGTTTTGTTATTCCAAAGGCACATGAGAAGGTTATGGCTTGATTGCCGGCTCTCTTTGGTGTAATCTGTTTTATAGAACTCATATGCGAAAGAGTTCTCTCAGGATTAATTTGTAACTGCGAAAAGTTATGTTTCGCAATGTTGAGCAATCATGTAACAGAGCACTTATTCATCTTTTCGGCGATACCAAACGTGGATAGCTCGTTTTATTTTCGAGATTGCCATTCAATACGCTAGTTGTGTCGTGATTATTAAAACACTTTTGGGTAATTACTTGTGCACTCAGTCCTGCTGCTTATTCTTGTTGCACAATTAGTTCCTAAAATTTCAGTAAGTCGGTACGACAATAAAACCATTCCGAGCCACTGTGGGGTTCATCGGGTTTTATACCCGCTGATAATGTAATTCATAAACGAGTTTGAATATCGTATTCAATGTGAAAATATATTGGTAGTACAATAAGTTATTATTCCACGGTACCTTTATGTAATATCGGTGTCGGCCACCCAGAATTTTCTCTCATTCTTTTCGGAAATCCTTGTGTAACACGAGGCTGGGAAGCACCCGTTAGTTCGTTGTGAAACAAGGCAACCCGTCTCGCCGAAGCTTTTTTTTATTTTAATGTATATGCAAGGAACCTTACATTGCCTTCTGCCAGGTGTTCTTTCAGTTAAAAAAAACGAAATCTACAAAACAATTAAAACGTCCTTAATTTGTCATATGTACCTATCTCTTGGTCTTCCGCGTGGAATCTTCCCTTCTATTTTTACTTACATTATATTCCTAATCAATCCATTGTGTCTCAATGTGTGTCCAATCCATCTACATCTTCTCTGCCGTAGAGTTCTCCATATGGTCCTATCCTCTTCTGCTATCCTGTCTGTCCATTTAATCTTCAGCATTCTCCTTCAGCACCATGTTTCAAAGGCTTCCTTTCTTCGCTGGTCCATTTTTCCTATGTTCCAAGTCTCGAAACCTCGAAACCATGCTCCATACGAAATTGCTTCCTTGTTTCCAGTCTTAGGTTCTTTGAACATAGTAATTGCCTCCTCTTCTTGAATGCGTTCTTAGCTTGGGCAATTCTTCGCTTGCTGTCGGTCAAACTTCTTCCATCCCATATTATGTTGCTGCCCGGGCAGATGAAGGATTCCACTTATTCTAGTTTCAACCCTCGAATTGTGATGTCTGCATTTCGCTTCTCTCTTCCGCACACAAGGATTTTAGTCTTCGTCTTGTTGATGTTCATATTATATTCCCCCAGTACTTAATCCTTAGCACATAGAGTTGCTTGCAGTTCCTCTCGCGTTTCCGCCACTACTGCGATGTCATCTGCAAACCGTAGCATGTTGATTTCTTCTCCATTTACCTTGACTCCTTTGATACCCAGTTGCTGTGTTTCTTTTATTGCCTCTTCCAGGTATACGTTGAATATTGCTGGCGAAAGGTTGCATCCTTGTCTTACTCCTTTGTTTATTTTGGCTGCTATTTTTCTTCAATTTTTCGTTTGAATTGTTGTAACCTGAATCTTGTACAGGTTATGGATAATTCTTCCGTGGTCATAGTCAAATCCAAGCGCCTCTAGTATGTTGGACATAAAGATATACATACATACACACACGAATATATATAGGGTCGCGGTAGTCCAGGGGGTAGAGCGTTGGACTACTGACCGTAAGGTCCCGGGTTAGATTCCCGGGAAAGTCTTCGGGCACCTGCAGCTCTACCCAAGCTATGTGGTTTTTCGGGTACTAGATCTTCCTGGGAAACCATAACCGGCACAGGGAAACGAACTGGCCCCCCTACCCTGATGTGGGAATTTCACACGCCGTCGGGCTTAGTACTTGGTGGGACTACTCTACCATCACCTACCAAACCGACCTTCGGGTTGATTACTGTGTTTATGTATATTTGTGCGTGTGTGTATATATATAGCAAATATATGTATGTATGTATTTATTTATGACTGTACTTGTGATTGTTCGGGTACATTTTCCTCCATTCTTCGCTTAAGAAGTTGAGCTCTCGGAGATTCGGGCGTGCATTTCAACGAGCAGAAACGACACGCTTAGAAATTTCGTTCCACCTGTCAAAGGGTCGTCCTCCCTCGCCCGCCGTTCGCCCCCTAATACCCCGTGTCCCTGGATGGTAAAGAATCCAAAATCGTTCCATTATTCATGTTTTTCCATAATAGTTGTCCGCGGAAAGGAGAATCTAACGGATCTCTCCTGTGGTCTGAAGGTTGAGTGTATAAAGGAGTCGAATTTTCACGGAATGTTCCCCCGCCTCGCGATTCCTATCGTGGATTGTGTTTTGCTTTTGTACTTGTGCTTTCTCTTCCGATCGCCCCGTCTCGGGTTGGTGCACGTGGTGCCTCCCGTTACAATCCGAAGACAGAAGGAGCTTTGGTGCCCATGATTGAATAATGCAACGAGTCGTAGCAGTTCTCTTTCCGCAATAATTACAGAAAGATGCATGCTCGATAAGCTATTACACTTAAAGGTTCTTATGAAACTCTTCTTTGTAGGTCGTCCGCTGACGAAAATAATTTCCTGTTAGCCAACCAAATAGGAAGCGCGGTGTTTCCAAAATACACAGACACGTACCGTTACATCTTAATCCTTTGATTGAATTTATTTTGTATTAAGTCCGAGACGAGAGAGAGAGAGAGGTAGAAGTACGAGAGTCCTCTGGCGTTCAGATGAGTGAAATTTATCGTGGAAGCATGTTGCAGTTCAATCTTAATTTTCTTACGTTGAACGCCTACGCCTTTTAGATGTAGCCGAACTCTGCTGAGGGATAACCGAGTGCTGACCAAATCTGGAGCAACGATAGTCAGCCGGTAATTTCAACGCTTGAATGGGAGAGTATCAAAGGTTCTCAGTGTAAAAAGTAAATCTCTGTATGATAATAGTGTTAGCCATTTGGGCTGCAGTCACCGCCAAGTGTACCCAGTGAATCGCGATTACTAATGTTGGATTTTAAAATTAGTTCGCTGGTATAAGATGAACAAATAAACCTGTCAGTCTCGCGCGCGCGGGTAATTCTCCGCATGGTTTTGTTTCGGGATGGGAGACACCATGCTGCAATATAATTTCCACGTATACGGTATTACCGTGGATTATACTACCTTGATCAAAAAGTTCCCGGAATAACCACCGTGTGGCGCTCCCATCGTTCCGATTTGAGTTCTGTTTTTTTTGATAAATTGGTACATCTGTTGTTGATATTCCCTTTAAATCTTAGTGTCATAACTTGACATTTGCAAAAGTTACGGTCGGTTTTCGGTATGTCCATCAGTGCTTCCTGCGATTTTTCCATTACTTCCTCTCGGCTGCTAAAACGCGTTCCCCGTAATGGTTTTTTAACTCGATTGAACAGAAAGAAGTCACAGGGAGCCAAATCAGGTGAATTCGGTGGCTGTTGGATGGTATTTGTTGCATTTTTCGTCAAAAAATTACGAATAATGATAGCACTGTGCGACGGTGCGTTATCATGGTGCAAAATCCACGAGTTTTCTGCCCACATTTCTGGTCTCTTTCGGCGAATTGCTTCACGCAAACGTCTCATAACGCCCAAATAATACTCTTTGTTTACTGTCTGGCCTTCTGGCAAAAATTCATGATGCACTACACCGTTGTAATCCATGAAAACCGTCAGCATTGCCTTCTTTTTTGACTGAAAACGACGTGGTTTTTTTGGTCTCGGCTCATTTGGTGAACGCCATTCACTTGCCTGATGTCTGGATTGCGTGTCGTACTCATAAACCCACGTCTCGTCTCCAGTAATGATCCTTTTGATGAATGTGGGATCGGATTCAGCCTCGCAAATCATGTCTTTTGCGACGTCAACACGGTCTCTTTTTTGCATGAAATTGAGGTCTTTTGGCACCAACTTTGCTGCTACACGACGGAAACCCAAATCATTAACCACAATGTCTTGGGCGGATCCATAGGCAATGTTCAAGTCCTCCGCTATTTCTCTGATGGTTATTGACCAACATTTCTTTTACTTTATCAATTTTTTCACCGACTTTCGATGTCGATGGTCTGCCACTGCGTTCATCTTCTTCGATTGACTCACGACCACTTCTGAACCGCTCGTGCCACTGGTAAACGACCGTTTTTTTTAGAGAATCGTTGCCGAAACACTTTTCCAACATTTCCAACGTCCGTGCGCCACTAAATCCGTTTTTTACGCAAAATTTAATACAAGGTCGTTGTTGCAAATTTAAATCCATTTCTGCAATTGTAAAAAATCGCCAACACACACAGAGATAGATGTACTCTTGGCTACGTAACTTTTGCAAATGTCAAGTTATGACACTAAGATTTAAAGGGAATATCAACAACAGATGTACCAATTTAACAAAAAAAAACAGAACTCAAATCGGAACGATGGGAGCGCCACACGGTGGTTATTCCGGGAACTTTTTGTTCAAGGTAGTATATTGCGTAAGTGGTCTGGTGCTAATGCTAGACGTCATTAGGTACTCCTTATTCCATTCTCCTTCGGGTTTTGTAACTCCCTCGACATCCTCCCTGAGAAATCCCCCTTTTTATTTAACCGCTCACTTATCCGTACCAACTTCCGTTTCTTATTCTTCATTATCGTTCGCAGATGTAATCGTTCCGGAGCCTTTGCCGGGTTTTCTAAAAAGGATGCCAAGGCGCGAGTGAATTCATCTCGGGTTGCTATTGAACTGAATGGCTAGTGGCCGTCGTAATTACGTGAAAGTTCGCCCGTGCCTGAAGAGGCATGGGAAAAGGCGTCATTTGTTATTCCCCTAGAACCCAAGTTGAAACCCTATTACGCTGGGTGGAAACTTAACTTGCGTAATTATTTCCGTGCTGGTAGTGGTGAATGAAATAAAGAATCGTTTCCTCCCATATAAATTGCCATTTAGTTATAAAAAATATGAACAAAGAAATATATATATATACATATATGTATATAAATATACGAGCTCGGTAAGTGGAAAGATCCTGTGTTCAAGTCCCGGTCAAGGAAATATTTTTACGCTCGTGATCTGTTCGATTCCGCCTTCCCCACCTCTCCTATGTTCGTCCTTTGTGTGTTCCTATCCCTTTTCCTTATATCTATTTCCATGTGAATATATATATATATATATATATATATATATATATATATATATATATATATATATATGTATGTATACACACACACTTATACCATACATAGCGATTTCCTTCGAATTTATGTAGTTGTTTTAGTTGTGAGTTTTCCTTGTGTCATTCGACCGCATTATATGGCAGAGTCTATTAACGTTCTTTACCTTAGCCACTATTTTCAAGTGTTGTCAATTTGTCGTGTTCAGCGGATTATCATGACCTTAACTAACCTTGATTCCATGCCATCCATAACTAGGGTTGTTAAATTCAAGTGGGGTGATCAATAAATGTAGCATTATGTAATTGAATGGAGGAGGAGTGCATCTCATCTTCCGGAAGATATGTATGTGAAATGTATATAATTACCTTGGGCTTCATAATTTGAAACATGTTGCTCTTTTTCAACGTTCTCATGTATCGAATTCGCTCCCTATTTCTGAAGTGGACGTGTTTTCAGGTGGCTGGAACTTAATCGGAAACCAGTTGCTACTGAGGAGGAAACACCAATCCTCTTTCCCAAATACGTGAATTTAAACCGTCATAATTCGCCTCTTACCTCACTTTTTGAATCCAAACATTTTATTTGTTATTTTGAAGATGATTAATTAAAAATAGCAATTTTCCACAAAAATAAAATTTAATGCGACCGGTTTCAATGTTACTACATCATCACCTGATGATGATGTAGTAACATTGAAACCGGTCGCATTAAATTTTATTTTTGTGGAAAATTGCTATTTTTAATTAATCATGATATTCCACCATATCACGCCTGAAACGTCTCTTTTTATTTGAAGATGATATTACTAGTCCTTTTCCTATAATGCCTATATCATATTCACATTTGCCACACAGTGTACAATTTGAAATGTTTCAACCTCTATTTACCAATCCTTTAACTGAAAAGAACATTACTGCGTGGTTCATATTTTTTCACGCGCGATATCCACATCCTAACTGGATCTTTTATTGCCAAGAAGATTCTGTCCTTCATTTCCCATATTTCCCTTCAATAATCTCCATTTACATTATTTTTACTGGATGTTTAGTATTTACGTAAAAATGATAAGTACCCTAATTGAATGAATAAAGGTTATTTAATTTATATAATTTATTCGTCGCCTTTTAGTTCTAACGCCATTTAGAATCAACCCAGTCTAATTAAACATATCTTCGCGTAATAAGAGTAGTATAGTAGCGTACCACATTATGATCACGGATACACTATTCATATTTAAATGTCCGAGATGTAAACTTGTGGAACTTATTACTTTTAATTTGTTAATTGAAATACAGAATTCATCGAAGTTAAATAATTAGGGTACTCGGAAAAATAGGAGTAGCAATGTGCAATGGCAGCCCAGAGAGTAACCTCCGTTAGGCTATAAAAAAAACCCTGGATAGATAAATTGTATGATTTACATCTCAAAACTGCTACTATCTCTACTATTTTTACGCATACTCCCTAAGCAGATCGAAGCATTTATCATGTCTCAACGAATATAGAAATTCCCCTAGCATAAAATTCTGCCGCTTGAGATTGCAGTCAATCGATGACGGCATCTTGGAGTTCCTCGTCGAGACGAGCACAAAACTTTGGGAAGCCTAAATTTTAGTCATGATGTCATGCAACAGGCTCCTATAAATCTCTAGAAAAAACTTTATAAATAACTCATTTGGAAAAATGCCAGTTTTGACGATCTTTTCCGTCGATTTTCTGGAGCAATTCATTGCTCACCTAAAACAGAAGACCAGTTCTGTCATCATCATGGACATTAGTCCGTTAACTCTTAAATGAACGACGCCACTGACGCACAACACTGTCTCTCATCACTTAGTCCGTGCTCAGTACTAATATCCCGATGAATGTCAGCAGCTTTGTGAAGTTTTTTGCAAGTAAAAACCTTATCACCTAACGGATTTCACATTTGGCGGGATACCAATTGTATTCTTCATTTTGACTCGCTACTGTAAACAAACGGCTTGTGGCGTGGCCGTTATCAAGTTCCCTTGATCAAATTCTTCTCGGTGAAAATATTATTGAGAGAACCCCAACAAGAGCGTAAGAACTGGATAAGCGGTCACTTAGGTGAAGATAAGTTTGGGTTGGGAAAAGGAAACACGTAACTTTAAAACAGTAATTAAAATATTAATGGAAAGGAAAATAGAACATAGGATGAGCCTTTGTTTGCTCCTGGCTGCGATGGAAAAGAGTGGATGAAGTTGCTTAACTCAAGGGAATAGTTGAATGGAAGAAGACAGGGAGCTCAATATGTTATTATATTGGCGGATGGTAACGCACATAGCCAGACAAGAAATGCTCAGTCATTTTTGAGCTTTGCGTTGTTGGTGTAAGAAATATGGGATGAAATTATGTCCGGATAAATCCATAAAGTAGAGCGAATCTTAACTACTAGAGAGGTGAAAGCTGAAGGCATAAGTTAAAGAGTACGAGGAATTGTAGGTTTCCTTCTTAGTCTCATTTAAGACGCAAGTGATAAGGTAAGGAAGGCCCGAGAGCATGGTGGGAGGAAAAACATTTACAAAGAGGAGAGAATTGATGGCCGTGTTTGCTAGGTGTGCCCACAAAGAATATATTCGTAAAAAAATTGATGTGGAGGGTTATGTGAGCCCAATACCTGGTCTTTAAGGAAGGAGGACGTGCAAAGACTGGCAAATTTTGAGATTTGAGAATGCAGACTGTTGTGTGATAGGTATAGGCAGTGAAGTAAGGATTTTCCATTATCACCGGAGCTTTATAACTTATTGTTTTATTCTGTATAAATGTCAAGGGAATGATGGGAAGATTTGAACGTGGAATGAAAGTAGTAACGAGTTGATTAAGTCACTTCGGTTTGCAGAGAATCAAGCAGTTGTTAGTTAGACTACTGAGGAATTGAAGTTATCGTTAGTGATGTATGGGAACATTACGAGAAGTGTAGGATGAGGATTAACCGAAAGGAAACGAAAGTAACAGGAGTGTCCCGTAATAGAAAAGTTAAGTTAAACGTATGAAATGGTGTGAGACATCACTAATTGGAACAACTTCCCAAAGCAAGTCGTAGAAAAGCAGGTAAATGTCGAACTAGGAGGGTATAAACTAGAGCAAGTGAAGTACATGTTGTGTGTTTTGAGGGTCACGATCGGGGTGAAGTCTTCGAGGGTTCTCCGCGGGGTCACAGTTTGTTGCATAGTTTTCCATGACGAACTCCGTCTTCGGAGTTCGTCATGGAAAGTTATAAGCGTCGGTTAAAGAAGTATTATCACGTTAATTTTCGTTACATACCTTCCTGGCGAATGGAATGAATGATAGGTACGTTCAGTAATGACGTAAAGAAAAGATAATTGAAGCCATGAATTTGGAACGTGTCGCTGTATGGATCCGAACCTCGATCATCAAGTTAGGACAATGCTTTTATTATAATTATTGGTAAAATCATGTAAAATGTAAACGCAGTTTGTGTATAAAATTATTGAAACACTGTCTCTTCTTTATCAGAATCAAATTCTGGTATTACCTCCAGCCGGAAAAATGGAAGCATGTCTGTAGCATTTTGACAAACTTTCTACGTTTTGTAAGGTGCAATTTTCGCACGGGTTTATTCCTCTGCCCCAACAGGGAATGTCCAATCTTTCCTGGCATCTAGATATCGTACACTGAGCGTTATTCCGAAACATTTTGCCTGCTTGCTAAATCGCTGTAAGCCCCGAATAAAATAATGGGAGCAGTGAGCGATCCCTGTAGAACACTGTTTTCGGAAAAATGTACCACTGACAAAGATGATTGACGTGTGAATTGAAAGAAATTGATATTTTAGGAAAGTGTTCAAAATGTTTTAATACTTTTATCTTCAGAGCTCGGGTCTTTAGCAATAATTGCGTCTTGTTAGCATTATCCTCTTGGGCAGTTGAGGGTTATAGATGAGCCGTTGTGTTATGGGGTTATCGAGGAAAAAATCTCGAGCTCCTCATCCTTGCGAAACTTTCCAAAGCTTCGAAGCGGGAACGTAACAATGGAGTACGAGTGGCTGACTCCAACCCCGCCCAACACTCTCTCTCTCTCTTTCAGGAATGATTTCAAGAAAATGAAATTGCGGCATTTTTAAAGCACGCAATGCGTTATTTCCTTTTATTCATTAATATAGTAGTAATAGTCCTTTCCCTATAGTCATATCGTGTGTAGAAAACTCTCTTGTAGCCTGCAGCAGGCATTTTGTGTTACTTCGTGCAGTAGGTTTGAGTTTAATCCGATTGGCATTCAGTTTTTATTATCATTAATTGTTTACACAGCCTTCTAATCTTTCGTAAACCATCCTAAAGGCTTATTGCTTATTATTCCCAAGACTGCAGAGGAAAATGAATCCTGCGGGAATAGCTAAGGCTATTCGACGACGGTTAAGTGTAAATTGAATATCATCGATGTTTCAAATTTCCGATGTAAACGAAAGCATTTTACAAAAAGCATTGATCCGAATGTTACTGCGATTAACGCTATGTGACTTGATGATATTTTTTTGATATGTCAGCGTTATCTTTACGGAATGGGACGATAACAATATTGCCTATACATTTAAAATACTTGATCTGTATTCTCGTAAAATTTTGATGATTTTTTTCGATTGACGATGTTTGAATTGAAGTATTGCGCTTCCCAAATTTATTTAAAAGACACGACGAGTGAACGCATTTCTGAGCAGCTAGTCGTCGCAATAAGTTATCGTATGAACGTTGTCCATTAGTCGATTTATCCCGCGACCCTCTCGGAGGCCCGTTTAATGGTTCATGGGGAATTTGTGATTTTTATCGTGTATTTTAGGCTGCAAGTACCACTGCGGTAAAAATCTACGTGGTATACACACCTACAATGGTTTCTATGCTGTGGCCTCGTGATTGAATGGAAGAAGCATCCCTAGTTACACAGTTCGTTTCCCATAATATCCTAGTCTTCATTAACTCCTCGCATCGACTGGCTCCCATCCTAGATTTTTGAATGTTCGCGTGTCGATGTTGTTCGTGCCTAATAAGTTTTAAATATATAAGCAAAGACGAATTTAAAGAGTCCACCGGTTCGTTTGGGTTTAGGAATTCATCTAAGTCCCTATATTTATTCCGTCCCTCCTCTAGACAGGATTCTGTTAGCAGTTACTCTAGATGTAGTCAATTAAAGTAGTCGGTGACCGTTAAAATGCCATCGTCTAAGAATTTCGACAAAGACGTAGCAGCGTGTAGGTATATCATGGTGGCTATCTCTGTTACTAGTCAACGGTCAAACATAATTGGTAACTGAAAAATGTTACTGCGATGTCAAAAATCGATGCTAGACGACGTTCAATATCTCGTCCGTTAAGTTCTGGATTTTATTTTTTTTTAACATTGCATCATCTCCAATCGAAACGTGACTTTTCGCAAATTTTCACTTCTTCTGTCTGAACTCTAGTATAATTTAATGATGCATTGTACACACGCGCGCGTGTTCATTTTCTTTACGCTCGTGGCGAAGCAACATACCGTAAATAATTAAAACTAATTGCACCTCAACGTCTGTTTTAAGTGTTATTCGTTTTTCAACTGGGTGTTTTCTTCGAGATCCTCATTTTCCGTCATCAAAAGTTGTTTGAAGGCGTAACTTTTGTTTCCTTGTATTTAAATTTCGAGATTCCCTGTTGGCAATCAACATTTTTTCTTTGGCTTTTCAAATTTTGCATGGGATACGCCAGAAATATCCGTACTTAAACTTTCAATTTAGAAAGCCATTAGTTACGTAGCAGAGATTTAATCATATATTAATTCGATTTATATGTTATTAATTTTTATTATTCATTTCGATTTATATATTTATTAAAATTTAGGCATTATTGGCTTCTTCGATAATTATGTTGTGCAGTTACATACGTTTAAATTTGGGACTTAATAATGCAGTGACCACACGATGATAGGGCGTTCTAGCGTTTTCTCATTTAGTTCCACATTAGTGTGCGAATGAGTCTTTAGCTAAGTTTTTATGTTTATTAAGGGCGTATCGATGTTTATAAGTCAGTATTTTATGTTTATAACGACGATGTTGTGTATTTTCCGACAAGTGCAAAACTGTTCCAATCCTGAGACTGCGCGAATCTAGTTATCGTTTTTCGAGTGATAAATTAATGCGAGTCTTGAACTTAAATTTAAACCACTTCTGTTTTATTTATTTAATGTGAGTCTGTTTTTATCACTATTTTGAGGTTTTCGAAGGCACTCCTGCGGCTGAATGCCTCGCACATTTTGCCACAACCACCGTCCATGGAGTACCCATCCATAATACTTAGTGTGTCCGAATAAAATTTCAGAATGTCCAATTAATAGAATTAGCACGCGTAGTGCACTTGTGTAGTCTTGCTTGATTTATCGCCAAACTTTCAAATTCCTAAGCAAAGTCGTATATTTAGGCCGTGTAGTAAATTCGTTAAAGGTTTTGATGGTGAATTCCTTATATTGTGTAAATATTTTCGTAATGAGTTGATAGCACCGCTCATTTAGTCTTTAGCAAGTAGATGTAAGTCTTAATAATGCATGTTTTTGAAGAAGTTGAAGATGAATTAAAACCGGGGTTGTAAGTTACTTTCGTTTTCGTTTAATGCACTTTGGAAGTTAATAATAGCAAGTTGAACATGAATCACCGCATGATAATATGCACAAAAACTTCGATAAACCTAGATAAAATCTTGGGTATCGGAGACAGATAGTGCTCTAAAATGCATAGAAAAGTAGTTGCCTCTCATTAGGGTATTGACTAACAAGTTTTGCCAGTGCATTTTTTGTTAATATTACATCCTTTGTAGAGTGAGTTAGTTCATACGTAATTAGGTAAACCAATTTCTCTAGATGAGACGACTTTTACATAGCAAACACTCAGTTACTGCTTGCTTTCAATTGTTTTAAAAAAAGAAAAAGATAGTATTGGAATATACTTCGAAATCTCGAGCCAATATGTCGCATTTCACGGGTTGCCTCTTCTTGCAGGCTTGAGTTATTTTGCGTGAACTACATGAATTAATGTCACAACTTATTTACGTATCGAATCCATTCAACTTCAAAAATAAAGTTCATCCTTAATATTACATACCAGTAATAAGACCAAAATTTTCTATCTACGCCAGCCTCATATCGATATTTCGTGGTAATTTCTTGGAAAAACATAAAACGTAAACTTTAAATTATAATTTGATGTGAATTAAAGTTTTAGAAGTATTTCTGGTGCAATGAAAACCTTTTAAAACTAGAGCAATAAATAATTCTCGGATTCGTTGATTAAATAGGTGTTGTTCGCGATTTTATTATTTCGCGGAGAGATTTTTTATCTTTATTCGTCGAAAACATTTGCAAATTTTTATTTTATCCTAACTGTAATTAAAACTCGAGATTTTAATTTCTGCCATTCAAATAGGCAACGGATGCATAGCCAAATCTTAAAACCGAGCTAAATCCTCTCAAAGAAGGATGTCAGTTTTGGATGTTTAAAAAGTTAAAAGAAAGGAATTCTGGATCCCCTCCGATTAAAACCTCTTTTTTATGTACAAAAAGCAAAATACAAAGTCCACGAAAGTTTCGACGTTACTCCTTGGCTAGTTTATCCCGAAGAACATGTTGAAGTCGCCTCCAGTGTCTATAACTAGGCGAAGTACAGTTAGTAAAAATTTCTCCAAAACCGGAATTCAGATCAAACTATCATATCATTCGATATATTGGAGATGAATGGATATTAATTGATTGGAAATCCTTTTTGAGACTCACCAGAATCGTGGTTACCGTCGACAAACGGTCCCTCCACACCCTCTGCCCTCCCATCCGCCCCGGGCAGGTCTCTCTTGCTTCCGCGGACACCCAACCGTCTGCATGGGCGAGCCAAGTCTGCGAGCACAGCTTTCGCTTCGGCGTACATTTGTTATCTCCGGATGTTGCCTACGCCATGGTTCGGCCAACCGGATTTTTCCCCAGCAGGTAAACCCCGGCTGAGGTGGGGGAGAGGGAAACAAAAGCTCATGCAGCGCGCAAAATGCCCACGGTCGGGAGTCTCCCTAATAACGCCCCTGTTATTCCCATTCTCTCGAAGATCTCGACTAGCGATTTCCCTTTCCGTGGAGAACTTGTAAATTCCCATTTGTCTGTCGTGTCACGCCCCGCGGTATCATCGTTTCGATTTCGTAAAGTTGGCGTGAGAAGGAGCTTTACTTGGACCCCTATCCGGCTTAGTCCTGTTACTTTGAAAGCAAAATCGTCTATGTTTCTTTTCTCATTGTGTGCTCTTTGGAAACGCATTTTAGAGATTTTTTGTTAAGAAATCGTTTAGCGTACTACAGTTGACGCGTGCCTGCTTTTTTTATATTTAAAATTTTTTTAATGTAAAATTTTACTCGTAGTCCCACTCAACTCTTTTTTTCGGAAATCCGGGAGCGATTGTGTTATCATACGAAACTTAGCATTTTTCTGAAATCGTGAAGCACAATTAGATAATTGTTTTATTTACTATCGGTAATCTACCGGTTAAGGTAGGTTTTTGATGGACGCAAGCTACCAAACGGTACAGCGACAATTCCCTTGTCTCTCTTAACAAAACACGACCCCACATCCAACCTTACACTAGGCCAGACATTGTAAGGGCTAGATAGACTAGGCTACTAAACACTATTAGGCTAAACTAGGTTAAACAATTCTAGATTCTTGAAAAATAGTCTGTTTTGTCTTGTGTCATGGGTCACCGTAGCACTTCGGATTTCAGAAAAAAAATCACATACGAGTAATAACATAATACCCTTTGAGGCATATGAATCTTCATTGCAAACATGGAGATGATTTCTTACACCCTCTTTTGGCAGGGAGGAGAATTATCAGTCAGCAATCCTTGAAAATATGAGCAAACCAAGAAAAATAAGTGAAACCATTTGTAATCCTTGGGAAATCCATTGAAAAACGTGGGAATTTCAAAATTTTCAATTCTGAAAAAAATACACCGGATAAAATGCCCAAAATTTTATTTGTTGAAATAGTTTTCGAATCAACAAATTGCGTATTGCATTGAAATCCGCTCAGAGCGTATGGTAAACTGGTTTTTACGATTACCATCCACAAATTTTGAAGGAAAGTTGTAGTATTTTAAATGATCAGTTTGATAATATTTTGTGTGTTGGGAATCGCCTTAGACTGTGGCTGGTTGTTGTGGATACTCGAGCTGTCCAGTTTAAAATGTCGTTTAGCGGAGTTGTTTTTTATTAATTGAGAATGAGTTAAGTTGTAATTAGAGCATGCCTTCCATTTTTTATTCATCGATAACTTGACCTAAGCGAACTTTTTGTTTTAAAAAAATTTAAATTTTTACCGGATAAAGATACGCTAGTACGGGCAACCCGGAATATGCCATTAAGCTTTTCAGTAAAAAACTGAAAGAAATGTCATCTCTCAACGTTTAATATTTTGTAAAATGCGTTCATCATTTGGTAATCATTGTGACTTAAGCGTCGTGAGAAAATTAATTGCACGCTGAATTTCATTGCATGGTTTCCCCGCCTGCACCCCGGGATTGTTTTCGGCTCCCATTAATTTCAGGTTCAGTGTGATTCATTTTGTTAACACGCCCTTTAAAACCGCGCAAGAATAAGCGATGGAATAAAATTACCTCCCACTGAAAGGGCTCCCCCTTTTAGAGGAGGGAAGGTAATGGTTACTGGGTAAGTTCTCTTTGTCTTAGGTCCCCTTTCCTCATAGATTTTAACCCATCGGCGCTCGTACTGTTTTCGGATATTTTAGTGGAGCAAACTGGATATTCGGCCCTTACTTTTACTTTCAATTTGGCATTTTATAGTCCTGGTGGAATTATGTGCGCTGAATAGGTCTCGTTACGGTCTAACAGAATGCGATGAAGAGGCGTTTTTAGTTGCTCAGGCATGCATCCACTCACACCCCAGTTAATCCTATCTTCTAAAACACGAGTATGTGGTGAAAGTTTGATTGTGTGATTTTTTTTCACTTAAACATCTCTTTCCTGCTGAATCGGGTTTCCCTCTGTCCATTCACAGCCGGCCGTGCCTCTCGTCACCATGGGGAAATGGAATTGGTTCGTGTTCGCTCTCGTGAACTCCGCTAAAAATAAAAACTACAGCTAATTATTCTCAGATTTCAGAGATCTCGTTGTCCTGCGCCACGTTTTGTGTAAAACCTCTCATTAACCGTCCCGTGGTGTGATGACTTAACTTTACGGATGTGAGGCTAGAGAGTGGGAGATATTTTGCGTATGCACAGTACCACGCAAGTCGCCGCAAGGGTGTGTGGCGGTGGGCGTTAAGGCCCCGGCCCCCTTGGCATAAATATGCATTTATGTATAAATATAAATGTATATTTGTGCGTGTTCCTAAGCACACGAAGTAAACGAGAAGCTAGTGGAGAGGATAAATCAAATTAGGAAGGGGAAAGGAAAAACATTCAACAATCAAAAATAAACGTTGGCAAAGATGCTCAACCGAAGAAAGAGTAGAAGGGTGTGAGTATAGGAAGAGTGACAAGAAAAATGTAAATTCAGTCTCATTTGTGCATAGATGGAGAGAGTGGCGTCAGGTCTGCGTCTCGCCTCAAACACTTGGGCGATCTCCGTCGTTTAAGGAAGTTTCATACGACTGATGAGACCGCGTGAGGGATTAGGACCCTGTGGTATAACGTTACTTTTGCGTGGCGGCAGGGTTCACTCGAAATCCGAGCGCTTCATTTCCTAATTCCACCGTACCGTTTCTTGAAAAATTTCACGTTATGTGCTTCGCTTCCAATTGTAAAAATGAGGAACCCCCTCGGATGTTGCTGTGAATTTAGGCGGTCAATGTTGGTACGACATGGGTCCCTCCCGAATTGTCGCAAATAATATCCACACGAAGTAAGTTTTCGGTCCACCGAGAATGTTTCTTTAAGAGTCAAAATATTTTAGTAAACCTTCGGATACGTCCAGGTGAGTCTGGGTATCAATATGGCATTAATGCTCTGGTTACAAAAATGTACCAAAAGAAGATTTCCTTTTTTTTACATCTCAATAATAAATGTGAAACTGATTGTTTTGATGTAGGTATGAATAGATTAGGCCAGGCATGCTTGATGGTTAGATAGGAAGGGCATTTAGAAAATTAAAATAAAATAAGGCGTTGGTGGTACACAGCATTCCCGCAGGACACCTTATAGGTTTTGGAGGGCGTTGGAGGAAAAGATGGACTAATTGGTAGCATTTATGAGGGAAGTTCGATAGGAAGATTTCATCGTATCAGTGTTAATTGCTATTTTAAAAGGGAAAAGCAACCATGTATGTGAGGGCTAAAAAACAACTTTGATTTTGCATGGAGCTGAAGTGGAACTTGGGATTGTCAATGAGGCGATTGAGAGCAGGACAAATGAATGCTTAGGGGATGATCAATTTTGGTTCAGGAAGAGGAGAGGCACGCGTGATGCCATAGCAGTAATGAGGTCACTAATAGAGATGATCTTAGAATACAATCAGGATTTATGTCTGTTTAGTAGATTTCGAGAAATATTTTGATAGAGTGAATTAGGTGGAATTCATTGTATTGCAGAAAATAGTAGACTGGAAGGATAGGAGAATTTTCCGTAGCCTTCATGTGTCTCAGACTGCTCAGGTGCGAGTCGCGAATGGAGAGTCTGAATGGGCAGTGTTAGGAAGAGGAGTAAAGCAGGGTTGTCCATTATCACCTTTTCTGTTCAACGTAGATGAGAAGGAAATGATTTAATAGGCATGGAAAGAACTGGAGATAGGAATCAGTGTTGGAGGGAAATTCGCAAAATCAGGTTTGCAGATGACCAAACTGTAGTTTGTCAGTCAGCCAAGGGATTGCAAGCATTGTGCAGTAGTTTGGAAATTCAGTGCGATAGGTATTCGATGAGGATAAATGTAAACAAAGGAAAGGTTTTGTTTTTTTTCTAGGAATAGAAAGAGTAAGTTAAATGTTAAAATAGGAGTACATAAACTAGATCAGATGGAGCAGTTTACCTATCATGACAGTGTTTTGGACCAAGATGGTCGAAGCAGTAGGGACATAGAAGAAGAATTGCGTTAGGAAAAGGCTTTACAGTGAGAATTGATGATATGGGCATTGAGTAAGAATATTAGCGAAATGTTCATTAAACTTAAAATTGGAGCGTGGTTTGAACACGAATAAAGTGATGGGGGTAGAAAGTGTTAAAAAAAGTGTGAATAATAGTTGTTAAACGAATACGGAGGTAGTGGAAGCAATATGATAGATGTAGATCGTAGACTTTTGAAATGTGGGTGTGGAGAAGGATGGAGAAGGTGAAGTAGACAGAAAGGACAACAAATTAGGATGTGTTGGGTATGTTGGGGAAGGAGAGAGGATTGTTGGGAGAAATCATTAAGGAGGCAGGAAAGGTGGATGCGGGATGCATTGTGGGCGGAGTTAAGGTAGAAAAAAAGGATGCGAAATTAAAAAGGGCTTATTGTAGCGTCAGATGTCCGGTTGTTTTTTGTTAGGGGAGGAAAAGTAAAGAATCGTGCTCTTGTGCTCTTAAAATGTCTGTCCAAAATCTGCGCGAAACGGTAGAATACCAGTAATGAAAACATGAATTTCGCTCGCCATATGATTTCAGGTAACAGGATAGATTTCATAGTTTCTACAAACCAATATTCGAAATTATAGCCCATGTTAATGATTATTTTAAGATCGTCTGCGACAAAAAATGTTTCAGGTGTGAGTGGTGTATTATAGATGTTACGTGTTGTGCTTCAGTGTTACGTAGAGGATTCATTGGATGAATGCGATGAATTTTTAAGCTTCAATGATGAAAGGCGACACCATGGATGTTTCTCGATTAGCCCCACAGTACCCACTCTATTTTTACGTGCCTGTCACAATAGTGTGGATATTCTATTGTGCGACTGCGCCAATAACCCTAAAGAATTTTGCTGTATGTCTCGCTTTGGCATAATCTTGAACTTTGCTATTATTGCTGTATGGGAAAATTATGAAACTGAAATATAGATAGAAAAAAGATTAATTTTTGTTTAAAAACAAAATCACTCAAATGTACTTTTTAGTGAACATTTGAAATATTAAAAAGCAACACAATCCACAAGCTACCATAAGTAATATTGCTTGTAGAAAAACGAATATGTTTGATAATGCTTTTTAGGTAATAATGAGTGTAATAAATCCTATTTCTTTGGATGAACATCACCTACATAACGCCTCGCTAACTGCCGCAAGGGCGGGTGTTAGGACACCTGTCTTTTATGTATATAAATATCAGTATGCGCACAAATATATTTATGAGCTTGGATGGAGCTGAGGGTGCCCATTGAGGCTTGCCCGGGAATCAAACCCATACACATATATCATCATATATCAATTCAATCCTAAGATTGGTTTACTGCGGCCCATTCTTCCATATTAAGTGTTAATTCCCTCACCCTCTGATAGGTTCCCTGTTTTACGTCCTTCTTAATTTGCCCTATGGGTGTACTTGTCTCTTGGCCTTCCTCGAACACATATAAAGGACGAACACAGGAGAGGTGGGGCAGGCGGAATCGAGCAGATCACCAGCGCAAAAATATTTCCTTGAGTGGGACTTGAACACCGGATCTTTCGACTTGCCGGGTGGATGGTTTTCGCCCTTAATATGTGTCTATTTCCATGTAAATAAGTATTTTTATTTGTTTATGTGCTTATCTAAATCTTGCAATAATGTTTGCTCGAGTGAAGTATTGAAATCGGCTTTTTGAATCAAGAGTGCAGGAGTGGTAACGTCTATTATATTTCTGTCCTTACGTCTGTCACTCAGCGAGAAATCCTGCCTTATCCCGAAATATGTTACGCAATGTTGTAACGTCTCAACGTTCTCTATTGCCCGAATCTCGGTTTTTTTTCCTTGTGAAAAATCAAGGTCTTCGTCACTCAAGAGATCTTCCCAACACGGAGACGGGGCGAGCGTTACGCTGATGTTCGCTGCGCTGGAGAAGTTATGTCAGAAATGGCTAGTATGAAATTACCGCGTTTGGCGTACGGACTCTCCCATTCGGGCGAGGTTCTCCCTTTCCTCGCTCATCGGACCGACCGACGCTCGCATCAATGAGTGAGGTTTTTACCGAGTGCTCGCCACGCCAGAAGGGGTTCTATATCCCCTCCCGTTAGCCGGAGGATATCCTCCGCTCTTCCGCGGAACCGGCCCTAATGACGTTGCATCATCGCCCCTAAGGAGACCCCCCCCACCCGTCCATTGTTTCCAGCCTCCATCGCCCTTCCCTTTCTGTCAACAGCGCGGCCAATTCCTTCGGGCGGAGGGTCACGCGCCCGTGGTCAGGTGGACCACACAGACTCCGTCCGTGACCATCTCCGTCCGATCGTGCGCCCGCTCTGGATTATTTTTGCATATCGCGTGCCTCCCCTATTGACCCTTGCGTGCGTGAGCGCCGCTCCGTGTCAGCCGGCGGGGCGTGTCGCGGCGGGGGCGTCCCTACACCTCCGTCCGTCTGAGGCGTGACGTAGGCGGAAGCGATGTGGTGGTGCGGGGGGGAAGTGAGGTTTATTGCCTCTTTGACCTCCTTACAGGGCAACGGGTTCTGCCCTCCTGGCCACCCAAACGTTTACATGTTTTTGTTTCCGGTTCTGCCGAGCTTTTTTTGATGAAATCTCGTTAGTGAGAGATGTGTTAGGTCAGCGACGAAAATCCTCGTCACTTGGCTGGGTATATGCCGAGAGTGTGGGCATTGATACTCTGCTCTGGCAATAACTTTCATTAAGTTAAAATTGGAATGAACTGGTAGAGAAACCACAGTTGAACAAATTCAGTAGCTTCAGGCGTGATGTGGTGGAAGTCGAACATGATTAACCACCATTAAATGGGCAGATATTTGAAACTTTGGGACCCTGTTGTACATACAAGCAACAGCAGTGGAAAACGGTGTCTATTATTTTGATGTGTCTAGATTCATCTATTTTAAGTGTATTTACACTGGGAATGTGTAGGCCAGTAATCTTCATTCCCAAAAAATATTGTATCCACACCTGTTGCTAAGTGACAGGTGGCTCTATATGAGCATTTTTTGCTGTGAATAAGGAAACAAATTTGCTAGTACCCCTTGTGCACTCCTTGTGCACTCAGTACCTCTGTGCTTGTGTACATGTATTTGAGGACTGTAGCCTCTTTTGTCTAATCTAATTTATTCCATCCTTGAGAGTCTTGAGAATGCAATCATTTTCTTGCGATAGCTTTCATCACATACTTCATGCATTGGTATTCTGTCAAACAATGACCACAGTCTCTTGGCTAATGCTTGATCCCCTGCAAATCTGGCTGATTGATTTGGCCACCTGTCTACCTTTGTTCATTGTTCAAGTCTCTTGCATGCCACTCTTAACATTTCCTCAGCTTCTAACTTATAAGAACAGGTGATGATGGAAAATCCTGTCCCACTACTCTCCTGCCCATTCCCCTCTTCCATTCTGCATTCCAATTACCCTTCTGTTGCACTTATCTCTGCCATCAATTATAAACATAGTTTGATGACATTACCCTTAAGTATTCCTCTTCCTCTAGTATTCTGTAATTCTCTCATTAAATCTGTCCAACCTACTTTGCTAAATCCCTTGTCTAAATCCATAAATTATGTAACATCATGGTTAGAATCTGTAGTCCTTTCTGATAATGTTGTTGAAACTGCAGTTTGTCACATTTTATTCTTCCAGAACCCTGTTGATCTTTGCCTTGATATTTATATGCGCTTGACAATGTATAAAATTAAACTTGTGATTTCTTAGTCCTCAAATACTGCCAATCATCTCTTTTTGAGTTGGAATTTAAAATTGACAGTGAATTTTTCTGGTCAAATACTCTCAATAAACGATGTATAAGGAAGCTTGGTAAATCACTTCTTTCCTTTTCTTTCCTTTAGTAATTCAATAGGAATATTGCCTTTCCTGGCCATATTTCTTCACCATCTTATCCCATGGTGCTTTTTGTGTCAATTCGATGCCTATCCCTTGTCCTCTTTCTTTCTGCCAATGATTAGCTCGAATCATTTCACTGTAAATTTCTTCAGCTTTATCTTCCCACCTTCCATGAATCTCTTTTATTCCAATAAATGCATTCCTGTGCATAATATCTTTTTTCATTTGTATAGTTTTTCTTATATTACGTTGTGAATTATTTGACTTGGCAGCTCATCACCTAAGCTGTCACGACCAAACTTCAACTCATTTGTCCTCTTGCCAACAGTTGAATACGTAGGAACAGAATTCCCCAGAGTGTTCTGAAAGTCTGCATGAATTTCCTTCGCTTTCATACCTTTCTTTACGAAGTATTTAATCACTACTCGAATGTCAACTTTTTTCCATCCTCACGAATCACTACACAGGAACAACAATAAAGGCACAGATCTCTTCCCATAGCGTTGACATGTTACATGTTTACTCATAAAGAATTGAATATTACCACACATGAAACTAGTAACTAGTACTGACATCTGGTGGTGATTCCATGAACCTTTCAAACTATTCTGAAAACAGAAAAGGGCTATTTTAATTATTGCAGGTATCACCATACCTCCTGCAAAACATTGTTAAATTTAAATACCTAACCCTTCTCTCTATTCTCATGCTAGAGGTAGCTATATTTACTCAAACATATTGCAACCTATCTTTCTAAACTCCCAGGAACACCAATGTCACGCCTGTCAATTCTTTAACATGCACCAAATAAGGAATAAAATCACTTTTTCAGACAGGATCCTGTACCATACAATAGTAATCTTTTGCAATGAACTTCCTCCTCTCCTTAGAAAAATTCAGTCTATACATTCATTCAAAATGAAAGTAAATAGCCATCTCTGAAAACTCCCTTCATACCTTCTGATGAGCATTTGTCAATTAGGTGTTTGATTTACTGTAACAGTTTAATGACATTAAACATGTCTGTTTGTAATCATGTCTTGATTGTACCTCTGCATTACTTATTGATCTATATTTGTATGTGATAGAAATTTCTTTGGTGAAAATATGCAATTTACGTTTTGCCAATTATTACTAAATAATTATTATTATTTCCTCCCCATCAGGCTCATTGCCAGGAACAAATGCAGCAAATCAGATGATAACGTCTATTCGTCAAAAGTGTACACCTGAGGAAATACTGAATATGCTGAAGGATTTACCGAATCCAAACCGTGAGGAGGATGGTGACTGCAGATTCAACCCTCTCAAAATAGATGTATTTGTACAGACGCTTCTGTTTCTAGGATCTAAAAGCTTTTCCCATTCCTTTGCTGCAATATCCAAGTTCCATTATGTTTTCAAGGTAAGTTTATGTATTCATGTTGTATTTTTATTGTCTTGTTGGTGAAAACTGAGGGTGCCTGCAATTTAAAATTCCACATGATTTTGATATTTTGGCATTTGTAATCATGTAAGAGTTATGCTTGTTATCCATTTATGGCCGTCTCATTGGAGGGCATTAAAATTTTATAAAAAGGCAAAATGAGTTTTGTTCAGCGAATATGATTTCTTTTCAAATTACAGTATTAGTTAAATAATACTTACCAGGTGCAAAATTAGTTTTGTTTTGGCCTAAGAAGGGTGGTGAATTATGTCTATATGTATATTGATCCCTGAGTATGTTAATGTTCAAAACAATGCTCAGGAGGACTCAGTTTCCAAATGAATTTTTAATACCTTCCACAAAGATGTAGAAATTTCTTTAGAATTTGATTTATTACTAAAATTATTTAAAACATGAAGTTATTTTAAATCATTTTTCAAGGATTAGAAGGAATGGTTAAAATAAACTGCTCAATGGAACACAGATTACGCTGCAAACCCATGTAAATCACAAGCATAGGCAAGGAACTCCAGACTAGATAACAACAACAGAAAACAATGGATACCCTACGCATTTGGCGGGTTCACTCTCCAGATGGAAGTAAGAATTGCATAGCTAGGAAAGGAATTTATATGACAACACCTGGAAAAGAAGAAGGGCCAAAGTGGAGGAGGCTCCTATTTTTTTGGTGGAGCATCAATGAAAATTCAAAGGCTGCTCCCCAAGAAGGAAATAAGAGCAGAGTTTTATAACAGATACACAAAGACAATTGGGACAAACAAGGGCAAAGTAGGCATTTCAACAAAAAGTGTTTAATATGAATTTTGTTGCAATGACTGCAACAATGTTTACATCAGGCAGACAGGGAGAACTTTCTACATCAGAATTAAAGAACTTAGGCATGCTTCGTACACAACAGAGACACTTCGCAATTTACCAAACATTTGTTAGACAACAAGCAAAATAGTGATTTCAAACTCAACGTATTGCATGTAGAAGGGAATGGACCAAAGTTAGATAGTCTAGAGGAGTTGGAGATATTGCTAAAGGCAATTAGGAATTATTGCTAAATGAGCTATGGTGTACTACCTGCTCTCCCTTTTTCCGCTTTCCAAACGCCAGGCCTTAACATTTCCCCTCCTCCACTTGCACTCAGCCCCCTGTGGAGTACCCATCTCCCTACCTTCCCTAATTATATTGTTATGTGTGTGTTAAGGGATATATTACTTTGTTGCTTTGGCCACTCTTTTGTTCTCCCCACCCTATTGGAATAATATATATATGTAAGGGAACCTTCTACAGACAGTTCACCTGATGATGCTGCATGGCAACAAAACCAGGATAATGTGATAAAGAATCGTAGAGCAATCGCAGAGTTTTTTTTATCATTCCTTGCAATATGGAGAAATTTCACATATATAAGCCCTTGGCGGTGTCCTTAAATCATGTTGTTGTTATGGAAAATTCTAAGAATGAAATTTATGTTTTAGAAACTTAAACAGCACTTAAAAATTTGATTTTATGCGTGAACATTTTTTATCATATTCCTGAAATTAGGGTATGTACTTAAATCAAAATGCACAACTGAGGTAATTAAAATTTCCATGGTGAATCCTAGACATTTTCTTAATTTAATCCAAGCTGAAAGAGTTTTGTTGCCAACTCATGGCACTGTAGGTGCATTACATCTTTGAAACAGTGCAGTTCAAAACTCCAAAATGAGTTCACTTGATGGGTATAGACCTGGCTTTGTAGTACAATAATTTTGACTAAGCATCAACATATCACTTTCAATATTTTGCTTTGAGAAATAAGGGCAAGTAGGATCCCTAAGATATAGACAAAGTTATGTAAGATAGGAAATGGAATTTGCATAAGATTTTTGTGACTATATATTAGGTCAAAAATTAATGACTTTATCAAATTTTATAACCAATATGTACAAAGGATTTCATTTTTCCTTGTGTATACATGTTAAATTAGGGAATTAAAAGTTTAAATGTGATGTCTAAAGTTTTACTTTGCATAGGTAAATTTTATGCATAGCTAACTAATTAAATTAAAAATTTAATTCCCTGTTAAATGAACTCCCATCTGTGAATCATTTAAGCTGGCATACTAAGAAATCAATTTCAGAATAGAGCCACCTTTAAAGGATATATGTGTAATATTTATTACCATCAAATATTTCAAACAATACTGGCATGTAATTTGTTGCTTCTTTGCATTTTGATTTCATCAAAATTTTTATATTTTATGGTGAATGTGTTTAATTCCACAGTGCTTTATTTTTGCAGGTTCTTGCTGAATCAGAAGAAGCTCAGATCTGTATCCTTAGGAATATGTTTGAACTTTGGCATAATCACCAGCAGGTAAATCAATTTACTTCAATTCCCTTGTTGACCTGTGTGATACCTGTGTATATTAAATTTGTTATGTTTTGATCTTCACCATTGACCACTTTTGGAATTATTTTCCGTAGATGATGTGTGTCCTTGTGGACAAAATGCTGAAAACACAAATCATCGAGTGCTCAGCTGTTGCAAATTGGATATTCTCAAAAGAAATGTGTGGAGAATTCACAAAGTAAGTCATTTTTTTTTGCAGAAATACTGCTTCTACATTTTTATTTTCCCTTTCTAACAGGACTGCATGTATGTGTAGTCATTTGTTCAATTTTAATGTATTTTCATAGTATATTTTGGTGAAAATTAGGAGGATTGTTTGGTGTAAAGAGTTAACACACATGCTTTTTGATGGCTTTCATATGCACATGGGAGTTGACCCAAGTGAAGTGGGAAATTTAACTTCTTGAGTAGATGTTAATGTGCTAATTTTGTTTTCCTGGAACTTATTAAATCAATTGATTCTGAGATTTGATGTCAACCTTATCAGTTAAATGGCATATTTCTTGGAATGCTTAATTAACAGATCAAGTCTGTTCCTGAAAGTAAGGATATGCATATTTTATTTCTGTGGTAGTGTTAGTTTGTTAATGATACATTTTAATCTTTTTCAATGTTCATAGAAGCTAAGAATGGTAATTTTTTATAACATGGAATGTAGAAAGGTTCTCTCTTAAAGAGTTTTTGTTAAAAAGTAAATATATGTAAAAATAAAACATACCAATGAATAGACTTTTAGCATGATCTGTGATATTTCCCCCAATCTCCCCTTAATTCTAACATTTATTGCACTTACATTTTAACTAATTTATTTGCCTATCAGGTTCATATATTTTATAGAATTTTGTAACAGAAGGAAAGTGTATATCGTATAATTTAGCATTTTCTGTGGTAATTGAAGAAACCTTATCATTAATGCAATCTAAGCATTGGGGTAGTGTGCATTTTTTTCTGTAGTTCTCAATTGTTAAAAATAATATCATTTTTAAAAACAAAGATTTACTAAAAAACATGTAAACACTTACTAATATAAATTCTCAAACATTTTTTGTGGTTTCATCTTTCTTAAAATATAATTATTAATATAATTCCTCTTAGAAATGTTTAAAGTTTCCATGTAGGCTTCCGCGGAGATTATTGATGTAGGAAGTGGTTCTTTCGGGTTTTCTTCCGCGTGTATCCATTTTTCGGACGATATTTCGCCAACGTTCCAGTTGGCTTCCTCAGGTCCACTGAAGTGCCGATGCAGGTTTTGGTCCAATATATATATACCCTCCGTTTGGCGCCTATTTTGTGGAGGTGTGCTCTGATTCGTTGAAATCCTTGAGGACACGTTTCCACGCGCTGGCGAGGGGGTAGCCGTCCTCGCGGTTGAAATTTCTGGGCGTTTTTGCAATTTCAATTGCCTCTCTGATGATCCTTGGGTAGTAGCGGCCTTCTTTATTCAATAAAGTGGCGTTGTCAAACTCAATATTATGTGTCGGTCCACTCCAATGATGTTCAGCCACCGCTGACTGCTGGAACTGTCTATTTTTTACGGCCCTTCTGTGTTCTTGGACTCGGCATTTCAGCGCTCTTGATGTTTGGCCGATGTAGGAGTTGCCGCAGCTGCATTTGATTTGGTAGATTCCTCCAGCGATGTCTTTTGGGAGGCGGTCTTTCGCGTTGACGAGGATATTGGCCACTTTGGTTACGCATTTGAACCTGGCTGAGACGTTGTGTTTCCGGAGGGCCCTCGCAATTTTTTCCGTTGTTCCGGCGACGTACGGCAGGATAGCGTGTGCCGTCGCCTTTTCCTCAGGGCTAGTCTCGTCGGTCCTCTCCAGGGCCATCCGCTTCTTTCCTTGCCCTGGAGAGGACCGACGAGACTAGCCCTGAGGAAAAGGCGACGGCACACGCTATCCTGCCGTACGTCGCCGGAACAACGGAAAAAATTGCGAGGGCCCTCCGGAAACACAACGTCTCAGCCAGGTTCAAATGCGTAACCAAAGTGGCCAATATCCTCGTCAACGCGAAAGACCGCCTCCCAAAAGACATCGCTGGAGGAATCTACCAAATCAAATGCAGCTGCGGCAACTCCTACATCGGCCAAACATCAAGAGCGCTGAAATGCCGAGTCCAAGAACACAGAAGGGCCGTAAAAAATAGACAGTTCCAGCAGTCAGCGGTGGCTGAACATCATTGGAGTGGACCGACACATAATATTGAGTTTGACAACGCCACTTTATTGAATAAAGAAGGCCGCTACTACCCAAGGATCATCAGAGAGGCAATTGAAATTGCAAAAACGCCCAGAAATTTCAACCGCGAGGACGGCTACCCCCTCGCCAGCGCGTGGAAACGTGTCCTCAAGGATTTCAACGAATCAGAGCACACCTCCACAAAATAGGCGCCAAACGGAGGGTATATATATATTGGACCAAAACCTGCATCGGCACTTCAGTGGACCTGAGGAAGCCAACTGGAACGTTGGCGAAATATCGTCCGAAAAATGGATACACGCGGAAGAAAACCCGAAAGAACCACTTCCTACATAATTCCTCTGTATACATTTACACTTGCATTGAACTCTATATTGTGTTATCCTTGAATGTTTTTGGTCTGAATATTAGGAATGTGTATCACAATTTTAATGCAATAATTAATTTTATATCAAAACTGACATACATTGGAACCTCACTTGACTAGCATCTCGTATGGTGAATGATTTGCATAACAAGCAAAAATATTGGTCCCATAAATGACTCGATTAACGAAATACTTTTTGCATGACGACTGACAAAGAGAGGAGAAGTGATCACACATTTTTCCAAACTTATGTTCAAGCCTATTATTTGTGATTTTTTTCTGCAAAGTTCAATAATATTTTGAGCAAAGTTGAAAAAATGTCCTCAAAGAAAAATTCAAAGGAAAACAGCAAATAAAAGTAACCATCGAAATGAAAGGTACAATTGGGACAAGGTGTGAGCATGGCTTATGTAGTATGCACATTAACAATCAGTCAACCTAAACAATTTGCATTTTCTTTGAGAACAAGTACGTAATTAAGGAGATAGATGCTTCAAAGAGAGTGCCAAGAATATCCACGCAACAGGCACATATTCTCAATCGATGCTGAAAGGTTGTTTTTCATATGGATAAATGAAAAGAATTTGTAGTATAACACTATTAATGAGAATTTCATTTGTGAGATGAGGAAAGTGATTTTTGCCAACCTAATTCAGTAGATGTTAGGATAATCAACGGCTAAAGAAGTATTTAAGGAGAGTTGTGCACAGTTCAAGGAGTGTACGAGAAAAACCAGCATCCATGGCATTGTGAGTCATAGAGAAGCAGCAAGCTCTGACTCAAAGGCAGCAGAGAACTTAACCAGCGACTTCGGGAAACTCATAGATTCTGAGGGTTACCTGCCATGATAGGTCTTTAATTGTGATGAAACGGGTCTCTTCTGGAAAACGATACTGAAGCAAGCCTATACAGTAGCAGAGGAGAATGTATTACCCAGCCGCAAGCTAATGAAAGACTGTCTCATGCTGCTATTTTGTGCCGATCTAAAAATTGAACTCCTGTTTGTTTACCATTCCGAAACTGCAGCAGCCTTCAAGAATTGTTAATTCCAAATCAGCCTGCTAAATGTAATGTGGAGGTTGTTGGAAACTCTTGCATCATACTGTGTGTATGAGGCATTGCGATAATAGGGCAGCTATGTGCCAGAAATTTATTTAATGACCATGCTGATTTGGATTTTTATAAAATTTTGAAGTGTCAGCAAAAACAAATGTCTTTAGACAGCTTTCTAGTAAAAAGTAATTAGGTGGCATTGATAATAAATATTTATTTTGATTCCTTTTTGTTTTTACCAAGTTTGCATTTCCGGTTGTTCATTCTGTGGTAGAAGAAAAGTTAAGCATGATACATGACGGTAAACAATTTATACAAGGTTTATATAAAAAGTGTCACTGACAATTTTTTCCTGATGTGTGCTTGAAGTGCTGAAGTAGACTGTCGATTAAGTGTGCGCATGATCGCAGATCATATTGGGGTTGATAAAATGGCAGTGCACACCATGATCACGGAAAATTTGGCAATGCAAAAGATATGCACTAAACTCGTCCCGAAGGTCTTGACGGACGACCAAACGCAGAATTGAGTGTCTGCTTGCGAAGACGTGCAATGGCATCGCAAAAATTCTCCAACCCCCTTATGGTCCCGACTTGGCACTAGCAGAATATTTCCTCTTCCCAGAAGTGAAATCCTTCCTGAAAGGACTCCACCATGGTACTGTAAGTGCTGTCAAAAAAGCTTGAATATGTACCCTTAAGGACCTTCCAGAACCTGAGAGCCTTCGAGTCTTGGAAAAGCCACTGGCAAAAGTGTGTTGATGCTTAAGAGATGTACGTAGAAGTATTGGAGGCCTTGTAGCTATAACTGACATAAATATATTTTTCTGAAACTTTTCCTGGTTGTTATACAAGCTATGTATATAGTTTTCTTTAATAAACCTTGTATATAATTCATTTTTTTGGCATAGAAATCATTTATGTATTTTACATTAAATTTAATGAGAAACTTTGTTTCATTAAACGTGTGTTTCATTTTTCAAGAATGATCGCAGAACTAAATATGCCCGTTATGAGGTTCCACTGTATACCTTAGATGACTAACTCATAATACCATTTTTGGGCTCTATGGCAAGCAAAACTATAAGAAAATATTATTTCTTTAAGGAATTATCTGTGGGAAATACTGCATCTGACAATCAGAAAAATGAGCAAGCATGTTGGAAGATTGGCACGGGAATTGGCTGAGGCCCGGGAAAGGTTAAGAAGGGCTGTTGATGAGGAGAGCGATGGAGAGTCATCTTCATCGGCATCAGAAGATGCAAGTGCGGAGGGTGGTGGGGGTCAGCCGAAGAAGAAATCAGCGAAAGGAGCTGGTGGGGCTATCACGGGTGGGCAAAATGATGACAAAGAAAGGCCTTCTGAAGAAATGGTGGAAAGGATGGAGGAACGGCTAGAAGCAGCACAGGCCGACCAGAAGAACCTTTTCCTTATCATCTTCCAAGTGAGTTGTATTTCTTGTGATAAGTTTTTATGTTTTTGCCCTCTCCTTTATTTTAAATTTCTTCTGAAAACTATTAATTTTTCCTTAATATGTAGCAGGCAGTATGATAGCCTCTTGAGTAGTATGTTTGACTACTGACTGTAGGATCCAATTTTCAAATCTTGTTTGATGCCTTTGGAAAACCCCAGCAACAATTCAAGTGGTACCAGTTCCCAGTTTTCAAATCTTTGTTGAAAGCCAAATGGTGGTGTAAGGGATGGTGTTTTTGCCACTACCCTGAACTCCGCTCTCATATTTCAAATCCAGCCTTGGGTCGATTACTATGGTGTATGGAGTACAAACAATTACCACAATTTAATCAAATTCCAGCTGACAGCTGATTGTAAGATGACCCCTTATATTTCATGCAGCACCCCAAAAAAATGAAATCCCCCACCACTAACTCTAAAAATTTAGACTAATAGTCATTTTGGTGAAAAAAAGGTCTGGTTTGTAGTGGTTATATATGGCGACCAGAACTATTTTACCATTCTAATGTTAGCAGCATCTATGTTAAAATTTATCTGGGGTAAAACCCCAATGTTCACCAGGTGAAAGTTCTGGGATGCATATCTTGTTCAAGATACTATATGGGAAGAAGCTTAGCTTTTATCTCATTCAAATTTAGATTGTTGGATAAATTAATTAGTGCTGACTTTGTTTAGGAGTGTGTCTGCTGAAACAGATGTTGTGAAATGCTCTTGAGTACAGTCTGGGATAATCTGCAATCCTTGAACAAGCATTTATCTTTTATACTTAAGGCCATGTTTACAAAAGTTGAGATGAAAAGTGGGACAGCAAAAGACAATAGACAAAAAGACTAGAGTTCAATATAGGGGATATTTAAAATGTTATGTATATATTCACTCTCCCTGCTGAGCAATATGCTAAAAATAGGCTAGATCCTTGAGATAACCTACCCTGACTTTCTAATTTAAAACAAAGTTTCATGAATTACACTGTATGCACATTGTTGATGTACCATGTACAGCTAGATGGTGTTCAAGACCCACTACTGGGTTCAAATAGTGGGTCTTGAATAGAGTAGAATGAATCTTATATTCATCATCTAAAGGATAAATAGAACTCAGACATATCTAAGTAAAATCTGAGCCACGTGCAAGAAAGAATGTAAATATTCCCTTATACATCAGGAAACAACTTTTTATTGGATAGAGAAACCTGCAATTCCAGAGACGTTTAATATTTCTCTGCAAGAATAATTGACTGTAGAATGAAACAAATGAGTGTTCCGCTGAGCTGAGACTGAGCTGTTCTGCTATTCTGAAAATCCTCATATTTGTGGTATTATCATATATGTATATGCGTAAAAGTATATGAAGGTACTGTATTGGATGTAGTTTAACACATTTTTGGTGAAGAATGAATGCAGTAAATAATCATTTAAATGTTCTTCTAAATATCAATCATTCTATATTTTAATCTTGCTTATATTTTTAATTTATAATTGTTTATATTTCAACTATTTTCATTTATTTATTTATATATAAACAAAATGTAGACTGTTTTGCCATTTTACTTTTTTATTGTTTTTTTTATGGGCTGCTAAAGGGATATAAGTGTTCTCCTTTTTGGGGATCGGGAATGCTAACAAAAGGAAGCTGCAATCACTAGCTTTAAGGATGAAAAAAAGCATTTCATCAACGAATACAAATAAATGTTATCCTTATTCAAATGTACCATTTGGAATTAGCAACCGCTGAAGAAAGAATACTACAAGTCATCAAAATACAGTATTGTTGGAGAAGATTTAAGATTAAATTGATGAATTTTGTAACTATTTGATGAACGCTACAATGAATAAAGAATTATTCCTATACAAGATTCTTAAAATAGTTTAGAATAAAGTTTATGAACATATTTTGATGTAGGTTTGTTTGCGTAAGGCTAAGTGGAAAGGTAGAGCACCAATGGAAAGTCCTGAATGAAATGCATTAAGATAATTAAATAAGATTTAAAAACAGATACAAATATGTTAGCTGGTGGGAAAATTGAGTATGGAGGATGTCAAACCAAATCTAGGTTTCATGATCTATTTCAGTGAATAAATATTATTGAGTCTGAAAAGTTAACTGCTTGCAGTAAGCATAATTGGACTGTTAGGTTATTCAGAAATTTTAATTACTTGTTTAAAAAATATGCACCTAAATACTTCTGGCTAAGTTGGCATGATATGTTATAATTTCAATTGGCTAAAATATTTTTTTTCTTGCTATGATTTCAGAGGTTTATAATGATCTTATCAGAGCATCTAGTTCGCTCTGACACAGATGGTAGAGACTTCAACACTTACTGGTACAGGTGGACTATTGGGCGGCTGCAACAAGTTTTTCTTGCAGTAAGTAAATCTCTTCAATATATCATGCGTAAACTTGATTTGCATCATAATGTATATGATGAAAAGATGGCTGAATAATTGAATTAGCACGTATGTAATAATTTACTGGTACCATTTTAAAGATTATTGTGTAGCCTAAGCATCATTTGTTGAAGAAATAACCTTATAGCTTCAAGAAATTTCATTAAACATAGCTATACAATCTGTGATCATCCCAGTAAAATTATTCAACTGCTAACCGTTTAGCACTAATTGAAGACTAAACCTTTTCCTAACATCTTTGCATTCTCCACTAATCCACTCTTTTTCATGACACTTTTAGTCATTTCTATGTAATTGCTTGAAATACTCATTCCAACAATGCAGTACATTCATGTCATTCTAGATTGTCATATGTGCTATTTTAAAATCCGTTTACTTTAATGCCTTGCCAGTACTAAGTTGAAGATACCAATAAAATATTATTTCTGCTACTAGGAGTTGTCTATCATGGTGGCATAGATTTTGCGTTTCCCTCCCTTGGCAGTACAAACAGCTGTACTCCTTAAGTCATAATTTAAATGACACAAAAATATTCTTTTTCATAATACTACTATACTACTAATAATAATACTACATATACAAAATAAAAGTTCAATTTAAAATGTGTGAGTTCAAAATAAATGTACATTTCCTCAGTTTAGAACAAAATAAGAGTCATGATCAAAATAGTTGAGAGCTCAAGTGTAAATATCTCCACTAAGCAGTGTAACAAGGAAAAATCGCTAATAGAAAATTATTTTTGCCCTCTCTCATGATTTGTACTTTAAATTTTGGCAATTTTTATGCCAGTAAACTTGAGAAACGTGAGTATAAGGGATGTAAATTACTAATATAAGTGGGGAATTAGAAAACTCTTGACTTAAACTCACTCATGTATTCCTTTAATTTTAAACTAATGTCATAAATACTGAAATATACTGTACAAAGTATTTTCTTTGTCCATGAGGAAGCAATATAGATTTGGATGTTAACTAATGTTAAATGCATTTGTTGAGAATTGAGTAGTTCTAAATTCAATTTTCTATAAAAGATGAAAGGAATGGCATATTTTTCATTTTGTTGAGATGCTCTGTCTTTGGGAGTTTATGAAAATGGACCTTATTGAAGCAATTAATAGCCTATTCACTTAATCCATTTCAGTTAAAGAAAGGAAAGAATTAAAGACAAAATAGATCCTATGTTTCAATTAATTTGATCCCTAAAACATATCCTGTAGTCAGTGAGGAGTAGGCAATGATAGCTTGCCATGCAGTTGTGATGTCGTGCTGTTTTGCTGCTGTGTTTTCTTTAATGAACTGATTTTAAAAGTTTTAAATTCTACTTTATTAGGTCTACATAATTTTAGAGAAAGGATACCATTTTATTAATTCAATGTCAAAATAAATTTGATGTTTGAAAGTTCATTTATAACATGAGTTAGTCATCTTGTTTTTCATAGCTTTTCTACCATGAAATTAAGAAGTGTAAAAATATATTTTTTTCTACTATTGACTGCTCTACTCTCTCCTAATATCTTCACTTCCTATCCTCATTTTGGACTACAGCCACATTCATCTACTATATCTCATCCATTTTGTTATTCAAGTCTCAAATCTTATTCCTTCAGTTAAATATTCAATGCAGCTATTGCCTTCCATTTTCTCATCTCTCTTAATCTGTTGTTCCAGTGACCCACACTCAAAATCTGTACACTATTTTCAATAAATATGTCAGCAAATGTCTTACACCTATTGATGTCAGACCGAATAGCATGTGACATTGGTTTTTTTACCATTAAATGCAGTCAAGTGTACGCCAATTTCAATTTAATTTTTATCATTGGATGCTTGTGTTTTTGCTACAATTCTTGAGCTCAGATGATCATATAAAGGAGCATATATACTTCCTGGTGAAGACTTAATGCATTTAACATAAATGTCTTTTCATTATGTTATGTACATAAAAAAGTACTCCCTCAATAATATTTTGATTGAAGAACTTACTAGCTTTGTAAAAACAATTTGATGGCAGTGAAAATGATTTCGTGTATTAAGTGGCTTCAAATTATCTTGACCCTTTGAATTTAACAAATTTTTTTAATTTAATTCAGAAAATTCACAAAAATTTGCAGAACATTCATTTCAAAATACGAAATTTTTTAAAGGCCTGCCAAATAAATCCTGATTAATTTTATTAACGCAATTCTTAATTTTTGTTTCCAGCATCATGAGCAAGTGCAGAAATACAGTTCGACATTAGAAACGCTACTTTTCACCCATGACTTGGATCCTCACATTCTAGAAGTATTCCACCAGTTTGTATCTTTAAGGGCATAAGAATAAAAGAGTTGACGTGTGCATGTGAGTGTGTCTATTTAAAGTTGAAGAAATTTATTTCGTTCATTTTTAATGTCTGAAGTCACTCTGATGTGGTATATTTTAAAAATTAATATAAAGAAAACAGCCAATAAAAGTATCTTTGTAAAGGTTTTGCTAATGGAATGACTCCATTGTTATTCGTGAATCTTGAGGATTTATACTTTTTCATAAGCAGAATGAATGCCTCTGTGAATGGCGATGCATTTTTATTTAATTATTTTCAACCTTTTTTTGTACTGTTTAAACATCTGTACTTGGACTATGGGTGATGTTCTGATGTTCATTTGATGAAGGCAAGTATGCCCTGTATCTCATGTATAAATTATCATCAGTAATTAAAATTCCATTTAAAAAAATGCTAAAATTATTCATCCAAGAATGTTGTTTCAAGATGCATTTATTTGTTATCAAAGTCTAGTTTTAGAGAGTCAGTATATCATTTGTGGAAAGTTTGAATGTATAAGTGTATACTACCTTGATCAAAAAGTTCCCGGAATAACCACCGTGTGGCGCTCCCATCGTTCCGATTTGAGTTCTGTTTTTTTTGTTAAATTGGTACATCTGTTGTTGATATTCCCTTTAAATCTTAGTGTCATAACTTGACATTTGCAAAAGTTACGGTCGGTTTTCGGTATGTCCATCAGTGCTTCCTGCGATTTTTCCATTACTTCCTCTCGGCTGCTAAAACGCGTTCCCCGTAATGGTTTTTTAACTCGATTGAACAGAAAGAAGTCACAGGGAGCCAAATCAGGTGAATTCGGTGGCTGTTGGATGGTATTTGTTGCATTTTTCGTCAAAAAATTACGAATAATGATAGCACTGTGCGATGGTGCGTTATCATGGTGCAAAATCCACGAGTTTTCTGCCCACATTTCTGGTCTCTTTCGGCGAATTGCTTCACGCAAACGTCTCATAACGCCCAAATAATACTCTTTGTTTACTGTCTGGCCTTCTGGCAAAAATTCATGATGCACTACACCGTTGTAATCCATGAAAACCGTCAGCATTGCCTTCTTTTTTGACTGAAAACGACGTGGTTTTTTTGGTCTCGGCTCATTTGGTGAACGCCATTCACTTGCCTGATGTCTGGATTGCGTGTCGTACTCATAAACCCACGTCTCGTCTCCAGTAATGATCCTTTTGATGAATGTGGGATCGGATTCAGCCTCGCAAATCATGTCTTTTGCGACGTCAACACGGTCTCTTTTTTGCATGAAATTGAGGTCTTTTGGCACCAACTTTGCTGCTACACGACGGAAACCCAAATCATTAACCACAATGTCTTGGGTGGATCCATAGGCAATGTTCAAGTCCTCCGCTATTTCTCTGATGGTTAATTTGCGGTTATTGACCAACATTTCTTTTACTTTATCAATTTTTTCACCGACTTTCGATGTCGATGGTCTGCCACTGCGTTCATCATCTTCGATTGACTCACGACCACTTCTGAACCGCTCGTGCCACTGGTAAACGACCGTTTTTTTTAGAGAATCGTTGCCGAAACACTTTTCCAACATTTCCAACGTCCGTGCGCCACTAAATCCGTTTTTTACGCAAAATTTAATACAAGTTCGTTGTTGCAAATTTAAATCCATTTCTGAAATTGTAAAAAATCGCCAACACACACAGAGATAGATGTACTCTTGGCTACGTAACTTTTGCAAATGTCAAGTTATGACACTAAGATTTAAAGGGAATATCAACAACAGATGTACCAATTTAACAAAAAAAACAGAACTCAAATCGGAACGATGGGAGCGCCACACGGTGGTTATTCCGGGAACTTTTTGATCAAGGTAGTATACAAGGTCTGTTCAAAAAATCTCCCAAATGTTTTTCTTACCAAAAATATACTTCACGAACAAATTATTGGTCTAGGTTCCCTTCAAATTAGTCTCCCTCCCTGCATATATACTTAGCCCAATTGTGTTCCCACTCATGAAACATTCCTGGAATGCTTCTTCCAGAATGCTCATCTCTTCCATCGAATGTTTTGTATCTCAGGAATGGTAGAAAATCTTTTCTCCTTGAGTGAGGTTTTTAGTTTCGGGAGCAGGGAAAAGTCACATGGGGCCAGGTCTGGTAAGTAGAGTGGGTAGGGAAGCACAGCAGTCTTGTTTTTGGCTATAAACTCGAGAGTTCTGAGAGATAAATGAGCCTGCATGTTGTCATGGTGAAAAAACCACTCATGGCTCCTCCAACGTTTGATCCATTTTTGCATAATTTTCTCTCGTATGAGTTTTATAACCCCGAGGTAGTACTCAATGTTCACTAACTGGCCTTTAGGTAAGTATTTGTGTAGCTCAACTGCTTTGCATTGAAAAAAACAGTTGACATCACCTTGTAATTCGAGTGAACGTGTCGAGTTCTTTTGGGGTGGGGGAATGTTTCACTAATCCATTGTTAAGATTGCACTTTTGTTTCGATGTCATGTCCATAAGCCTAGGAATCATCACCTGTTATGATCCTGGACATGAAGGTTTCATCCTCTTCAGCTCGATCAAACAGTACCTGGCAGATTCCAAAAAACTGCGGGAGATGCCCCTTCAGTAACTTTTTTTAACGTATTCATCCGCTATATGGACATTATAATGCAATAATTTCAAAGTGTAAATATCATTCACCTAGACTGGGATTCAAACCCGAATCCCTTGATATCAGGCTGAGTTCTTTAGCTAGTTATGCATATAGTAGAGTCCCGGAGTCATCCGATATATGCTTAACTGGCTAAAAACTCCAGGTTCGAATCCCAGTCTAGGCAGATGATTTTTACACACACTTATGGTTTATAGTTTGCTTTAACCTTGTGGATGGTGGCACATTGCGCATGGCTACGAATGCCTTTGACATTGTATGTACGGTATTTCATCACATCTTGTTCCTTTAAAGTCCCCAAAATTTCGAAGTAAAAGAGGCTGCCTTGATAGCTTAACTGACTAAATCGCTCGGCCTGACATCAAGGGATCTGGGTTTGAATTCTGGTGCAGGCGAATGATTTTTGTACTCCAAAATTGTTGCATTGTAGTTCCTGACAGACTTTGATGTTGTCTCTGGTCTGCTGTCATCAGGCAAGGCACGGATTTGACAGCGACTCGATGCATCCTCAATTTTTCAGTCAAGATAGTATGAACCAATTGAGATGCCACACTCTTCTGCAAGTTCCCTGACAGTCAAACATCGATTTGCACAGACAAGATCGTGCACTTCTCTTTAGTCGACATTGATAGTCTTCCGGAACGCTGGTTGTCTTCCACTGATTGCCACCCCTTTTTGAACCTGGTAAACAAACCAACCATAACATGTGGTGTGTTTCATAGCATCCTCACCACAAGCCTCAAAAGTTTCTGTGAAAGGTCTGCAGAATTTCACAGAATGCTTCTCCTTCAAAGAGCTCATTTCTGCTAATCCGATTTTTTGCTCCACTCCCTGAACACCCCTTCAGATAAAGGGCCATAACTAATCAAGAATATCTTGAGATATTATGTTGCTATTCTTTCCCGTAATCGGTTCCAGTGACTCTCCCAGCCAAGGGCATTCTTCATAGCATAAACAGTGCAATGAATGCTATCATTGTTTTCTTCGCTACCTTGAGTTTTATAGATAGAATGGTCAAAATTACCAATTATAGTTTGTAGTTTTCAAAATACAGGTGAGCAAGGGGTGGGTAAAGGTGAGGTTTGGGTAAAATAAACATGTTTAGCCAAATATCATGATGGCCTCTCTTAGGGCTAAGTTTACCCAGTAATGTAATTAGGCTTTTCTTAACTGGTATATCGAAATTTTCCACTGAAAAGGAATGTACAAGGTACCTTCTAAAGTGAGTGTACAGACCCAAAATTCAGAATTTAAATTATTTGGCCACCATTATTAATATTGTATACAGAACTCGCCACCGTCTGTGCTCCATAAAGATATCAGAAATTATAATCATGTGTGCCATAATTATATTGTGACCGCCATTCCTAATTCCAATGGATTTCAAACAGACACCACACAAGATTCACCTATTATAGTGCTCCGGTAGTTTTGTGAATTGTAAAAAATGTAATGGATGTCCACTACTTCATAGTTGCAAAGCAAATTAATAACTGATTCTGGAGCTACAGATTAGGGCATAATAATAACAGGTGGAAAGTGCTGAAGTTGTGTCAGCAATTCATAGACCTCATAAAAGAGGTTGTGTGAGGTTTATATTTCATAGCTATTGTTGATTTAAAAGGATTGGGGTGTGACATATGATCAATCAATAAAGAAGTTACTCCAATAGAAGTTTTCAAGTAGTAGTTATACATTGTGATTTTAGCACCTTAAGTTTCTGTTTTATTCTTTTACTGCCTTGTACGGAATGATAGACGTACAATTAATCTTTTCAAAGAATGATTAAAATTATGCCTCAAATGAAGCGTGCCCAATGAAATCAACATAATTTTCTCTTGCCGGAAAAAAGATAATTCAAAAATTTGATTTTGGGTCAAGTGGCCTCGGTCATTCCTACATTATCTATTCACTGTCTGGTTTATTTAATACTAATCGGTACTTTTTGCTTGGCATGCAACCCATAGTGCTCCAAGGTGACTCAAAGGAATCACTCAAGCGAACGATTCATTGAGGTGAGGCGATCCAGTTGACTCAATCAGTAAATTAATTGAATAATTTGGTCCACCTCTACTGTACAGACCAAGAGATGTACGTGTGACATTTCGAACAACAATGGGAGGGTGGAAACTGTGCGGGGTGCACACCAATCCCACTTTCAGGTTAAAATTCCACAGCAAATCTGGTAGACTTATAAACCAACCGCAGGCAAAGATCACAGTGAGAACTATAAACATTTTTATTTCTTTACATTAATAAATAGCAATGCTGATGATAATAAAATAATCTTTACTACGAGGTTTGCTATTTATATTTGCAGCCTAATAATGAAAAGACTGTAATTTATCATTGGAAATGGCTTTATTCTTTTTCCAAGTATTCTCCATGATGATCAATACACTTTTGCATGCGCTTGAACCAATTTTAGTAACACTTTTTCCACTCCAATTGAGGTATGTACCTCCAAAACATGGTTTTTGAATGGATCAATGGTTTCTTCAGGCACCAAAAAACATTGGCCACGCAATTTTTCTTAATGAACAGGAATAAAAAGAAGTCATTTGGTGCCAAATCAGGGCTGTACGGAGGATGACCCATCAATTCAACATTTTGGCCAGTCAAATAAGTAGTTGTTGCAGCCGCTCTTTGAGAGCTTGCATTGTCATAATGAAGAATAATTCTTGAATGCCGCTTCTTTTTCTGTATTTCACCGAGCACTTCTGGCAAACGAATGCTCACTTACCATTCAGAATTCACGGTTCTACGTTGCTCTGATGGTACGGTTGCCACACATCCAGTTATTCCAAAGAAACAGGCGATCATTTGCTGCAATGTGCTTTGTGCACGAATCACTTTAGTCGAATTTGGCTCATCTTGGAAGACCCTAAACCGGGATTGCTGTTTTATTTCGGGCTCATATGCATAGATCCCAGATTCATCACCTGTGTAGATGTTATACACAGCTTTTGATGCACTTTGATTGTATTTGTTGAGCATTTCTTTGCACCAATTGACATGAGCATCTTTTTGAGCTTTTGTCAAATTATGCAGGATTCAACGCGAACAACTTTTTTTCACAGCTAAATGTTCATGCAATATCTTATTGATGCTCGTCATACTCATTCCCAAGGATGCCTAAATCTCGCAACAAGTCACGTGAGGATTTATCTTTACTAGTTCTTGCACAGCATCAATGTTTTCTGGCACACCAATTGATTTTGGATGACCTTCACAACTTTCATCCCTGAGCAAATGTCGGCCATGATGGAATTCGTTATACCAGCGTTTCACAGTGACTAAGGATGGGGCTTCATCACCAAAGGTGTAAGTAAGTTGATCAATGCACTCCTGTCTTGATAATCCACGTCAAAAGTCATAAAAAATCATGTCAAAATTATGATCAAACGACAAAATTTTCTGAAGAAAGTTAGCGTTAACAGGGTCAAACATTCTGATGGAAATGTCAGATGGCACCTAGAGCACTTAGTGTCGTCAAGGCCCAAAATATTAATAGGACTCTGGTACCTTATCATGTTTTTATTAAAAATATAACTAATTCTCATTCATAGTATAGCTGTGTAAATACTACTATGGTGAATAGACGTAAATTTGACATTATTACTTTCCCGAATGAACCTCCTCAATTGTGATATATTTAAGAAAAAAGAAATAATTTTCAGTTTATTATAGGAAACAAATGTGATGAAGAAAATGCACTTAGCACCATGATATATGGCCACTCTCCTGTGAATAAAGGGCACCTGCTGGACCAGCTTGATGTTGTTAGTACATTGACTTCTATTTGAGCCTCATGAGATAATGGAGCGTCACCGAAGTAAGGATGAGGCATAAAGGAAGATGAAGGTAGAGGGAGGATAATCATGAAGGATTAAAGGTATTTCAGGAAAATAATCTAAAGAACATATAGGAGAGACAGAGAATCAAGAGCTTTTTGAGAATCATATGAGTACATGTATCATTTACTGCGATACAGCATCGAGAGTGAAGACGTAATTGAAGGAAGAGTACAAAAATTGTCCAGTGACTGTCGTTTTTTATGGGAATCATAAAATTACTAGTTAAGGCAGTGGTTCGCAAAATGTGTATCATGACTTCTGGGTGTAAAAAAGGGAATGGAATCAATCTAAAATGTCTAATAACAACTCTTTACAAGATAGATAGATTATTACTGCAGGATTTATTCTTTTGACGAACTCTATTAAATGGGTTAACCGGTTATTAAAGGTTTGGTGAATTCTTTTCTCGTAATTTAATGATTTAAAACATGCTCTCCCATTTCCTTAATTCTTCACAATTTATAGTTAACACAAGATCTAAAACAATATCATTTTATCCTGGATGGTATGCTATCGCAAATTACTCACATGTTGGCCTGGAAGTCTCCCTCTAGGGTACCCAACCCTGTCAAAATGAGAAATATAAATAGGAATATCATTCATATATATAGCTTTTTAAAATTACTCATCCCGTCATACCTGTTGAAAGAACACGATGTTGCACATTCTGGAAAATTCTTCTCTTAGGCCATTTATGCTGGCACAGTAATGGACTCTATAATCAGCAACCACATTAAAATAATGTCAGGGTATCTGGTCGACCGCCAGCGGTCCTGCCGCAGTTTATGGGCATCTTCATCCAATGGACCACATCTGTCATTGAGCCATAACACAAAAATTTTTTTTCAGGAAATATATTATTTTTTTCAAATACATTTTCAACACCCGACCTAATTTTTATTTTTACCAAGTTTAATTAATATTTAATTCATTGTAAACAATAATTTCTACTTCAAGCTGCATAAGCTGTCAAAAAGGATTAAGAAATTTATTTGATTCTTCATTAAAAGAATCTTATTCAAAAACCAATCATGATCTAAATGTGTAGCGGGGATTCGGATGGTGCATTGGCGAATGTACTGTCTTCCCACCCCAAAGACCCAGATCGAATCCCATAGGTGACAGGATTTTTCAGTAGCATACAAATCTCCCCTTTTCTATGTGGAGAGCCCTTAAGGTGACTATGGCCTCTGTCGGATGGGACTTTAAACAGTAGACCACTTGGTGCCTACCATTTAGAGTAGGCTAATGTCAATGCCAGGTTTCCCTTTATCCTTCATCCATTCCCTGAACACCCTACCCCAACCAAACTATTCCACCATACTTAATGGCATAAATTACTTTAGCTGTCAGTCGTCTCTCCTAAATAGCAACTGCGTATGTACTTAATAGAGACGTTTATCTATCTATCTACCTAGTGAGTCAGTATACTGCAGAAGGGATATTAGTTAGTTCAAAATAGTGAGAGTGAACCAGGAATATTAGGTTCTGGTTTAACTTACGACATGCTGGGAAAAATATAACAAAACTGACAGGTAGGGTCCCCCTTGGTACTCCTGGTAGGCCCATCTATGGAAGTTCCTTCCCAGCTGTGGATTTGTTTTGCCCAAAAGTTAACAAATCAGTACTCATGAGTGAGGTGGTTTTTCTATGATCCTGTGCCAGAAGCTGGGCTGTCATAAAATTACAGGCCTTTTACAGAGAGGGATTAATTTTTTCATTGCCTTACCTTATGGTGGGTGGGGGTAGGGAAACGCAGGTTCAGGAGGAATCTTACGCAAGGCTAATCAATACATTACTTTTTGTGAGAAAAGAATTTTTATGTTATTTAAATAAAAAAAGGCAATTTGCTAATGCTAATGCCTGCCTCCCATCAGAACAGTGTGCACTGATTTCTTGCAAAGACAGAACTTAACAAAATGATAAGACACATGGACCCCTTTCCATATTTAAATGAGAGCAAAGGCAAACCTTCCTTTAACAGAATATTTCCAGCATAACCATAAGAAAAATGTGAGAAGCCAGTTTCAAGATTCCATTCCGAAAAAAACAATAAATAAAATAAACACAGTAATGACCTGAAGGTCAGTTTGGTAGGTGATGGTAGAGTTCACCCAGTACTAAGTCCGACAGCGTGAAAAATTCACACATTAGGGCCTGTTTCTTTCCCTATGCCAATAATGGTTTCCCAGGAAGATCTGGTACCTGTATAATCACATAGCTAGGGTGGAGCTGAGGGTGCCCAGAGAGGTTTGCCCGGAACTCAAACTGCGGTCCTCCCAGTCAGTAGTCTAACGCTCTACCCTTGGACAACCGTGACCCATTTACAATAGGTCTTCATTAGAAAAAACAATAGGATTTAATTTTTCAATGGAGTACATCAGCAGTTCCTTAAATAAAAAATAAAATCACAATGTAATAAAATGAAAGATGCAACTTTGTAATTCCACACAAACTTTATTAAAAAACAACCGAGGTTTTGATGTTGGATGTCACCATTTTTCTTAGAAAGTTAATCAGGGCCTGATGATGAGGTCCAATGTCAAAACCTAGGTAATTTGAATAAAGTTTGTTTGGAATCACAAAGTTACTACTTTCATTTCGATTTGTTGAGTTGATTCTATAAATCTACTCCTGAGACAACAAAAAATTACAATGTGAGGAAGAAATGATTTCCCAGTTCAAAATATTTACAGAAAAATCTAGAAAATAATACCAAGATGTAAAATATGACTTTTCTCAAGGTCAATATTTATGATAAATAATTTTCATAGCAGTGTATAATTATGGCTCCTTCTGTTACTGGTAAATACAAAAAACTCATCCTGGACACGATTTTACTGTTGCAGCAGTTGCTAAAATACTTTTAAAAGCTAATACATATGGAAAAATTAAGGCCTCTTTAAAAAAAACTAGTTCCTAAGTACCAAGGATTACACTACCGTTGAAATGAAATGGAATTTGATATAAAAGACAAAATTGGTGACAAATCTCAGGTGGGTATCAGAATATTTTGACCATAACACACATTATTAGTTTTTAATGTCTCATCTCATATTATGGACTCCTATGGGAGTACAGAATAGTGAATTATAAATAGGAATTTACAGGCTTTAGGTAGACTTATGATGGAGCCTGGCAGTATGCATTACAGTAATGTTAGCCATTACCCATGGCAATATGAGTTTTAGATATTTTTTCCATGCTAGCATAGTGAATATGAGGAAAAATATCCAATCTAATTATTGGTAAGATTATGGGCAACTTCAACAATTTTTAGGGTAATACCTGTAGATTCTCAATTTTAATCCTTAAGCTTCCGCGACGTCTATCTAATGAACGATCCATGCTGCTTCTGGAAATTACCATCACATAGGGGTGGTGATGGACAACTGTTTCACCCCCAGTCCTGGAGTCATCTTTAGGTCGAAGTGATCAGCATCACGATATACAGGAGATGCTGACTGGCCTGGAGCTCTCTGATTGGCTTTCTTGTCGGCGAATCGGCACCTTTTTCCATGTGGAAGTCAGGGTGTAGCCATCCTCACGGTTAAAAATTTTGGGATACTTCATTATTTCTACCACTTCTCTTATGAATCTTGGAAGATAATGCCTCTCTCTCTTGCCACCACTTTAGCTTGGTCGAACTTTGTGTGTCCGGGTTCCAACCACACATGTTCAGATATTGCAGAGAGTCTGTTTACTGTCTGTGGCCCTTTGGTGCTTGGTCCTGCATCTGATGAACCTTCCTGTTTGGCCAATATAGGACTTCCCACTTGTGCAATTGATCTCATATATGCCTTGGTGCATGAGATCGGGGATTCGGTCCTTCGGCTTGGAGATGATGTCACTGATATTTCTTGCTGTGGAGAACCTAGTTGTTACATTATGTTTCCATGGGGGCTTACTTATTGAAGGAGGTATCGTGGTGGAAATAATGACACCTCCTAACAATTAACAAAGTTTATTGTGCTCAGAAAATTAAAACCTTGATGAGGCGATTGAACAGTAATTATTCAGTAAATATTCGGCCGTGCGGTGGCGAAGCCAGGAGAGAAAGCAGCGTCCTTGGGTTGACCACGATGGCGGCACGCGTGATGGTCCAGAGCCAGTCAGAGAGAGAGTGGGACTGAGAGTGGGTCTGGCGGCGTGGTTGCGCCCTGGCGGCGGACCCTGGTGGCGAACGCCGGAAGCCAAAACACTTGCCGGCGAAGGCGCGTTCGCAATGGCGCTCAATGATGATTCAAGTGTTGAGCCGCCACACTTATCTTTTCAGCCATTCTGGCAACATACAGGATGGTAGCATATGTCATAGGTTTTTCCTTTCCTAGCTTCTCCTTACTCTGTTTCTTGGCCAGCATCACATCTTCCATCAACTCCTTTTCTTTTTTGGCGGTCCTTTTCTGGACCATATTTTCCAAGCATCCATTCCCCAACACTGAGATCAGGTATCTCTCTTCTGATGTGAGTGATTCAGAGTCTGAGATGGTGTAGGCATGATGAACTAGTGTATATACTAGTGAGCTCCATTGGGCAGGAAGTTGGTGTGATCACGCATCCAAATACCAGTCAGTATGGGTTTCCTTGCAGTGTACTGCATGGCCAAGGCTGCCATTAGGTTTTCTGCCCGCTAACGCATCTAGAAAGGGCAGGCACAATTCTGTTCAATTTCCATGGTGAATTTTATGGCAGGATGTTGCTGATTTACATGTTTCAGGAACAATTCTAGTTCTCCCTTCCCGTGTGGCTAGATGATGTGTCATCGGCATAATGGATCCAAAGAGGGTTTCTTCTTTTTGTCTTTTTTCTTATTTCTTTGGCTAAGTCTCTATTGCCTTCTGCTCGAAATTCTCCATGAAATGTCAGCTACTACAAGAGAGAGAGAGGTGATCCCATGGCCACACCTTCTTTCTGCTGAAAGTACTTATCATTCCAAAGGAAGTACGAGTTCCAGAGGTAGAATTCTATAGTGACCAAATCACAACGCAGATCACTTCAACAATGAAACCACCTCCAGGACTGGGGGCAAAACAGTTGTCCATCAACACCTATGTGATGGTAATTCCCAGAAGCAGCATGGATCCTTCACATTCTCAAATTATTTTCATTTTCCTTAGACATTGACATTCATCTTTGGCAGAACCAAGGACAACTCCTTACAATGGACAATACGGGATAGCATCTAGGGTATAATTAGTTTTATCCAAAGGCATACATTCATTAATATCATTTAATTTGTTGTCAAATCCCTTCCTGCATGACCGCATAGGACTGCCACTTAATGACTGTAGAGCTCGGTATTAAGTTCCCTGTCTTTCTTTGTTGTTTTCCAGCTTCTCCTTCCATCCCTTGGCTCTCTCTGTGTGAGGGACACCTCACACTGTCTGCTGCCTTAGCAGTGTCACATTCCCTACTTGTGACTTCAGGGGCGGAGACAGGCATGTTCATGCGATAAAATTTACCTCTCTTATTTTTCAATTCTGCTTGTCTTGCCTTGCTAAGGTGGAAGCCTGTCGTAGAAATGGTTTTAGACCACTTTTATTCCCTTTCTTTGCATAACAAATGACTAATTTATTAGGTGATATGGCCCTTGCTTTGAATCGAGTCTTCCTCCAGATATATAAAAATTGTCACATTATTCAAAATATTTTTAATAAATATTCTTCCCTTTCCTATCTCCCCCCGTATCACCTACCCTTCTCACCTGGTGCTTGCACCCCCTGCTGCACACCTTTTTGGTGGATCATAGGGTATTTTTGTAGATTCAATTCCAAGGGACCTCAATAATTCTTCTCCAACAATGAAATTTCTGAAAACTTACCTCATTAATACCTTCACTTTGAGGATAACAGGTTTTTTAAGGGATATTTTACAGCAGTTTATCTTATGGAAGAAAGAATACATTTTTGAAAAATTTTCCCAGCAAAAATAACTGATTTATTGTAAATTCATATATTTCACAGCAAATATAAATGGCACAAATATAAAATTTTGACTTACAAAAATTTCAGTTTTTGTTAAACCATACACATTTTCAACATATCAGTCTTTCATTCAACAGTACAGATCTCTTTTGAATAATTATTAAATCTATGCTGACATAAAAAATCCTATTAATTAACATTATCAGCACACTCACCCCATATATTTTTAACTATAAATGCCATAGTGAGAACATGGAATTTACCAAAATGATTAACTATGCTGTTTAATCATGTCCATTACTTCTTGAACATCATCTTTAGAACCAAGAAATATGGGTGACCTTTGATGTATGGCTTCTGGCTGAACATCAAGAATGTTTATTTTTCCATTGGTTGCCATACCACCTGCCTGGGTCATTATGTATGCCATTGGATTGCACTCATACAAGAGACGAAGCTGAAAAGAAAATGAAATATTTTGCACATCTAATTGTTATATTAGAACTTTAGCCTACACTAAATTTGTTGCACATGAATTTGATTAAAAATTTTAAATATGAATAGTAATAAATTGTTTTACCATCCATTATCAAATGCTATATGTCATCAAATGTCTATGAATGAGTTGCCAACATCATAGCAAATTTTTAAACTGCTATAATGTCCGTGAAATTATGCTTGGCATACACAAAAAGGGCTTAAAAAGCAACATTTAAGATCTTAGTCTAACACCTTGAATAATGAATGCTGTGAAATACATTAAACCATACTGTTATGAACCCAGACGGGACAATTTGGTCTTAATTTTGCCCAAATAAAGACCTTTTTCTATCTATCTAACCCAGGTCAGAGTAGAAAAATGATCATGACTATAGATGTCGATTACCGATTAGAACATGATTTGGAAACTTTGAGGAAAGGAAAAGGGAAATGATTTTGAAAAATAATATACTGATACTAACATTCTATGATTATAAAACCAAATATAATATTAATATCAATTCCTACTGTTTTGTTCAACTTCATTTACCATAGCGGGCATGATATCAGAGCTATGTAATAAAATTTTGTGGCTAACAGAGCTAGAGGAGTTTTGTGGTATTCATGACTGAAAACATTTCAGGGGTACAACTGGCCCTTTACTTCACTCTCTGTATGTAAGATTCTGAATTTAGGAATTTTTTTTAGGAATACTGTGCAATAGAATATTGTTTTAGAAATAACTGACAATCTAATAATAAAAGCGTTATCAAGAGTCGAATGCCACATCAACATTTCATTTCTTGATGAAAATGGATTCTTGAAGAAATCCCTTGCCTTTCCAAGAAAAGCAAGGGATTTTGTACATTCAGAAATCATGCATTTGAAATAATTTCAAAACAAAGCAAACTGAAAACTATTGTGTAAAACTTTACTAAAGAAAACCATTGATCAGTCAACTATAAACCCCTAAGTTGATCATTCAAGATTTCAAAAATACTTATTTTATAAGCTTTGAATTTACCTACAGAACAACATTAATAACAGATCAAGCACATCACTGTATCTATGTAACATCAAAAGCCTAAATTAGCTATATACTTCCAGCATGACAAAAACCATAGTTTTAACATCAAATGTGTGCTTTTGAGAGTTTCAAATATTTGGGTTTCCTAAGACTTATTCATTACTCACCTTTCCTTTTGGGGCATCTTTGGTTGCTGGGTACATAAAAACACCACCATACTTTAAAGTTCTATGGACATCTGCTACCATTGAGCCAACATAGCGAGCACCATAAGGCTTCCCAACCTATTAATCAATTCAAAAAATAATATCAGAAATTTTTTAAATTGTATACAAATAAGAACACCCATTACATGGATTTCGACTTACAAATCATAGCAAAAAAGCAATAAAGCGGCATATTGTGTTCTCTTGTAAACATTGTTTATTTTTTGATCCTTCTGCTGCTTGGAATTAATTTCAATCACATGGCTCTAATCTTCTGCATACTTACGGCAGATAGCCACAGGCAATAATGATTTCATGTATTGATTGGCTGTTACCATCTATTAGTGTATGGGTATAGACGTATTTTTACACTCAATACATATAATTTCATCTATAAACGTTCAAGATAACTATGAAGCCATAGGTATCTATACAAATTCATGACAGCTACAAAGTTCTGGGTGCGTGTTACACATAAGGTGCACTTTATCGATGGGAAAATATAGTAATTGTCTTCAATATAATGTCTAAGGGTTAGGTGGAAGAAGGGACTACAAGTCTCAATCTTGCCCAATTAAGTTGATAAATAAATTTATTAACTATGGGTCACTTTATACATTTCAGGAAAATCAGGGAAAGAACATAGAAGAAAAAGACAATATGGTCAATCAAGATTTGCCTCGAAACAAGCTGTATCCATACATCGGTACAAAGACAAAGTTCTTAGATTCTGCTTTTACTTCTATTAATAATATTCTTTCCATTGCTTGATCTATGTTGACTATGCTTCTCCCTATCTTTCTATTCCATATTATGACAACCCCTCACCGACTATTTCCCCCTCCAATTTATATCACTAGATAACTATCACTCCAGTAATCCTTGCTTTCCTTCCAGCTCACCTCACACAGGCCTAAAATATTTACATTTCCTCCCCCTATCTCTTGCTCTATATTCTCTAATTCTCTGTCCTCAACATTGTCCTAACAATCCAAGTTTCTATTCTCACTAATTTGGCCATCTTCTATACTGTTGTCACTTTTACTTTGCAAGGATTTCATGAGATGACAACCATGGAGGCCTTGACTTCCCCATTGCCAAATATAACACATGGCCAATTGGGCCATGTCCTATAATTGTCAGGACTGATTTTCACTATGATATCCACCATAAAAATCTTTAATTAATTAATAATTGAGTTGGTTTCACGTTGTCTTCATCAACATGACACTATCCCTCAATGGCTGCTCTACTGTGGCCGGGTGTCTTTGCAGCCGCCTCACTGAGGAACAGATGCTGCCTCATGGCTGAACTATAGTCTACCATACAACACTTCAACCTATCTAGCATGGATGACCCTACACGGAGCAATGATCATTGCTCCAGCCAGCTGTGTTCTAGGAGTCATCAGAGCTCATGAAGGCAAGGGTATTTATTATGATGATTATGTATTATCCTTATAGAATTACAGCAATATTAATGCACAACCATGGATATTCTGTCACGAAAGAACATGTTATTGGACATATGTATACTAAAAAATGACCCCTTAATAATTTCATTTGAGTCCCCACAGTTGTTACTGCTACTCATAAATTAATGAGTTGGAGAGGATGCCTGCAAGAATGTATTTTCCAAAGTGATCATGGCAAAGGCATACAATCATTTAAGGCTTTCTCCTTTTTAAATTCATTAATGCAAATGAGCCTCATAAAAATACCACTTTCAAATGCGAAAAATATCGTGGGGTATTCCTTTTCACACACTGTGAGGTTTCCATGTAGAGATAATAAAATGACATTTTTGTGAAATTATATGAGTATACAACCATTTTTCAGGAAATGATTCTGAACAACAATAATGATTTAAAAGAAGTATGAAAACCTACCTTCGGGTTCTTCTTGCTCTCGACATATTTCTTTACACCATCATCCCAGAGGTATGCATACCCTTCATTAATGCTGTATATTTTACCTCTTGAAGGCACTTTCATGTTGGGATCAGTCAGCACAAATTCTCCAATTGCCTTGAAAACAGAAATATAATTCAAAATCTTGAAAGCAACCTTCATATAAAACCTTGATGAAACAGAAATATGCATTTTGGCTTCTTTTAATTGCAAGAAATTACAGTTAATAGGAGAGACAATTGTCAAATGAGATCATTTGCAGAAATGGGAACAATAAAGGGCCATAGACCACTCAAATGGGACCCCTTGAATTAGAACCAAGTACCAAAAGGAATCTTTTATATACCTGTAGAGCTATTATAATGAAGACATAGAATAATTTTTTTTAATTGCACAGTAATTCAGTCATAATCTAAATCTAAGAAAATCAAAAATGCCTCCCCATATGATAGGTTTCAGTATATTTTCTACTCGCAAAAGTTAATTTAAATGAGAAATCCACTCTGCCACCAAAGCTAATTGAAACCTCAAGTAAATTTTACTACTCAAGTTATTAATATCTTGAGCTAAACTGATGAAAATGATAACTGTTCTTATTATAACCACATTTTACTTTAAATTACATTATATTAAGCAAGTTGGCAAGTATCATATGTGGTTAGCAAAGTTTATTACTGCCATTGGAGATCATTCTTGTTTCTTACCTGTTACCGGAATAACTTGTTTGTGGGTGAGATTTTGCATAATGAGTGACGAGGGGAGGGGGACTCCGGGCTATTTAGGTTTGAGTTTACTACAAGTTCCAATAGCATCATAGTGTCACTAGTGATCGCAAATTTGTCCAAACTTGAGTTCAGGCATGTTATTTGTGACATTTCGTTTTTAAGTTAATTTAAATTTAATAAACATTTTATGAATAGTTTTTGATTTGGAGAACCTAGCCCTGACCAAATACAAGGTATGCCTGTGCTAAAATTGTTTTCATATATTTAACACTAATGAGAAAAGAATATAATAGGTAGTTGGGCACTACAGCTACATCAGCTTATTTCTTGTATTTAACATTTAATTTTTTATAAGCACACAGTACATATATTATAAGTAAAATAATGTACAGCCGTCTTACAGGATCCAAAGTAAAACCATTGACTCCTTGTCCTGTTGAAAGAACCATCATTGTAGCACTTCCATAAAGTCCATAGCCAGCAGCCACTAACTCATTCCCAGGTCTGAGAGCATCTTTAACGGTTGGTTCATCATTGTGAGATTTTCTGGAAAAATAAATTCATATTTAGATATAAATTTTCTCAATCACTCAACAAAAATAGATATAATATCATACGGAATAAGCAACTTATTTTATTATTGGAAGTAACTAGGTATAATTTGATCATTAATTATGATGTAATTTATTTGGGTTTCCATCCCATACAAAAGGGAATACTGCAGCAATATACATACATAAAATTAGTGCGCAGCTCAAAAATTAAAAGTAACAACTCGGACAGTACCTCAAATGAATCTACTATGAGGAATCATTGGACATATAAAATGGGTAACATAGACGCAAGGTAAAACTGATGAAATATTAATTCTTAGGATCAGTCCATGGGAAGGGCATTAATTATGTTGAATGTAATATTTCACACACTTTGAATGATTCAGATAAACAATGTCCATGAGGCTTTAAATAATGATGTCAGATAGCCGGTTGCAAGCCATGGAGGAAGAAATTGCAGGTTTGGCTGACTAAATACTTTAACTGTAGTCAGAGGGCTACTATATAAGGTTTAGCTGGACCAAGAAGGTCCTTAGATTAAAATATGAATATGTAAGGTAACATTAGTCCCAAGGGAATCTTCTCAAATTCTTGATGCTGATTTTCAGGATACATTTAACTATGTTGTGAAATGGATTTCAGTAAGGGTTCTCCTGTCATCAAGAGTACTGAAGGGACCACAGGAGCACAAAGACATGCTCCTGTGTTTAATAAACTGTGAACTATCAAAAAAATAATAACAGGACGACTTTTCCATTTGAATAAAACAATGATAGTCAGCATGCAGCGTGTTCATTGCTGTAAGGGCTGTATGGCATTATTATGCAAGAAGTGAATGATATTTTTGGGTGCATATATTTCTTAGGGGCTATTCATTTTTACCACCGATCAGGGATCCCTGGGTTCATGCAAGCACTCATAATTATTGCTCTTTATATGATTGATTCAGGGATCTAGATAAGATTGAATGTTGCAACAAATTTTTAGTTACCCATATTCAGGGGTATGTGTTGGGTAGCATGTCACTCTTCCTTTCTCTGAAAGTATACAGGTCATCCTTTTGATGTTTCAACTATTCACCAGAAGATTTTATTGAGAAATGTTCATCTGAATTTGGAATTTTATAATGTCAAAACCAATCATCAATCATTGACATTTCATACAAATAAATTTTCTACTATTACATCACACATCATGCATGAAAATCACATTTCACCAAACACTTACTTGTAAATGCTGAAAATAGACCCAATGGAGACAAGGCAATCAATATTTGAAGATCCATCCAAAGGATCAAAACAGACCACATATTTTCCTCGCCTGTCAGCTTCCACCTGAAAATTATTAGCGGGATTAAGTACCCATTAAATGATTATTCAAATAACTTATATCATTAATGTAGGTGAAATATTTTATATCTAACTCAAAAGAATTATAAACATTATAATACAATGCAAAAGGAAATCAAAAACCATTATGATAATACATAGGCTCTCTTAATACACTAGCTTTAAATATACGTAACTTTTTAATGGCAAACAAGTTATTGAATTAATCATTTTGATATATTTTACCTAAGTAGGTTGCCTATGAAGCCAATAAAATTATTTCACAGCATCTAAAATTATTTGTCCATAAATGTTTCCGAGACTTAAAGTTTAAGTTCTGTTTACTGTTACAGATTAATGTCAAAGCATAATAATCTTAAGTAAAAAGACTATATTAATTTCCACTGTCACCTATGGATCAGGAGCAAATTGGCATCAATTGGGACACCCTAAAACTGTTTGCACCAGTGACTGTCAGTGGGAACAGTGTGTTCTGTCAGACCCTGTCTGTTGGTTATGACAAGGGAGGATGCCCAAGATGACCTTACCCCTTGGTTTTGATGCTTTAGGCATTAGTTTTCCATCTTTGGGACAACTTAAAACTTTAGTTAGCCATTGCACAATGGAAATTCAGTATTCATTAGAATAATAGGAATGCATTTTAGATGGATAAACCAAAAAAAATCAGCATTCACCTAAAAAATACTACATTTGCTCCTAATGCATATTGACATACTGAATTCATTCACAGGAATGAATTCCTGGCATAAAAGTGTATATTTATGAATAATTAAGCAAAGCACAATATAATATACACACGACAAATATCACATGCACACACTTCTGCAAGAACTGCCAAGCATCATGTAACCTCTACAAAGATCACATCTGCATAATGAGAGAAAATGTTCTAAGGAGAGAAAAATTGCCTGATTAAAAGCAGAGAGGGAAAAGCAATAATTCCAAAGAAAATTTCAAAAAGAGTGGATAACTTCACATATCGACCCACTCACTGAAAGTATTTCAAGGCATATGTGAAATGGTGGTAAAGACATAGAGAATGGTATAAACTACAGATAATAACTTGCATAAACTAGGTTACAGAAAATGCAAAAAATTCCAAAATATAATTGCATGAAGATTTTTGCCGACAGGGGATGAGCACAGATGTTTCAAATCTACTAAAGGATGGTTGATTATCAGATTATGATCTCATGACTGTCTTTTAGTATCAATTAACCCCAATTACCTTACCTTATGGTGATAATTGGCACAAACCCAAACATTTGTTAGATGAGTGCAATTTTGAATGCTCTGGGATGACTTTGATTATTAACAAATTTTCTGCGACTCTTTACTCTTTATACAGGTAACTTCCTTTTGTTTTTAGACAAATTTGTCAGTCTTTTAGAAGTTATGATTGCTAAGTATCCCAATGGTATGATAATTATTACCGGTGATTTTAACATTGACAAAAGAGGCAGTGTTATGCACATATAGACAACCGATAAAACTGAATTTTTTAATATTCTTCAAACTTATAACCTGCGTGCACATAACAAGGAACACACTCCCATAACTACACATTCTTCGACCTCACTTGATGTTTTCATTTCTAATTTTGATGGTAATGAAGTAACTACTAGGAAAATCCCCTCATCTTTCTGACCATTACCCCATTGCTTCTTTTCTAATGAATGCCAACACTCTATTGGAGGTTTATCCCAGTTGATCTTTCAATAGCTCTAACATTCACCATTTTATGAATCCATAGTGGCTTGAGACAATATGCATAACACTGCCTCTTTTGATGAAAGCTTTGATAATTTTAACACTTAATTTCTGCACTACTTTAACGTGTCATTTCCTGTTCAGCACAAAAAAAGAACCAAGTCTCTTAAGTGTAAACATTGGATAAGAAATGAACTAGGTTTCATGGCTCAATAGCTAAAAGAGATGGCCATTTCTAATAAAACTAATAGCAAACTTAATAAGACTGAATATATAAAAAGGAAAAAGCACTACCGTCAAATGCTACAGTCAGCTAAACGTTGTTAAAATGACCATAGGATCATTAACTTTAACAATAAATCTAGAGAAATCAGGAAAATTATTAATACCTCCAGAAACAAACCGAGGAAGCAGTCTTAAATTCAGATTAATGATTCATCAGGAATTATTATATCAGACTTTTCAAAACTTGCCCATAACTTTGCAGATCACTTTCAACCTCCTCCTATTGCTAAGCAAAGCAACTGTCCTTAATTTAGAAGCCATTGTTGCTACCCACTCAAACACCCTATTTCTCTATCCCCTCACAAAATCTGAACTGAAAAATATAGTGAAGAATCACGGTACAAAACAAAGCTCTGGTTTTGATGCAATTCCCAGTTACATTGTTAAGCAATCTATTGACTTAATTATGCAGCCTTTTCATTTTCTCATAAATGAATCTTTCCAATTTAGAGTGTTTCCATCCCCTCTGACAGTGTCAAAGTCATTCCACTTTATACAAACAAGGGAAATAGACATGACACTAACTCCTACCGTCCAATTTCTCTGCTGAACCAATTCAGCAAAATATTTGAGAAGGCATTCTATGTTAGGTTAATTTCTTAACTAGAGGTTTCTAATCTCCTTTCACCACCTCAGCATGGTTTTAGGGAACATAAATCTACATTTTCAGCTAACTATCAGTTAATAACCAAGACTTTAAAAGCTCTAGATGAAAAAATGGAAGTTGCTGCAATGTTTTTCGATTTTGTTCACCACTAATTACTTATCAAGAAACTCCTAAGGATGAGTATTCGTGGCATACCTAATGCTTGGATTAAATTCCACCTAGTTCATCAAAAACAAGTGGTTATTCCTAAAAATGGTGCAGCTTTTGTTTCCCCAAGTAAAGTCCTTAATCGAGGTGTTCCTCAAGGCGCTGTTCTTGGGCCTCTCTTGTTTCTTTCTTATATAAATGACCTTGTAGATAGTTATCAACATATAAACGGTGCTACCTCCTTATTATATGTTGATGCAACCAACATTATCCTTGTATCGCCTACTTTTGATGAATTGATAATTAAGTGCAAACAGGTTAGTCACACCTTACTTTCCTGGTGTCAAAATAATTTCCTAGATTTGAATATAGAAAAGTCTCACCTAATATACTTTGCAAATATAAATAAAGCAAGCAAAGTGCTTTCTATTGAAGTTTATGGGAAGGTGATCCCACAGGTACAAAATACCAAATTTTTGTGTTTCCACATCAATTCTCAAATTTCTTGGGATGTACACAGTACTTTACTGGGATGAACTAGTAAGTTAAGCTTGGCCTGCTTTATAATAAGGTCCATTAGATCCACTGTTTCATTAGCTGTTCTCTGTGCACTAAACAATGGAGAATTTTATTATAAATATTCAATTGTTCCTGGCTCAACTTTGTGGAAATTCATGTGAAATAAATGAAGAATACAATGTGTTTTTCCACTGTCCTTTAATCACGTACAACTAGTTTCAATGCTCAAGTGTCATCATCAGGTACAAATTAATCAAGTGCAGTCCATTTATATACCATTCATGAGGGAGAGAAGGGGTGGGTGAGAGAGGGGGGAGAAGGGGGGGAAAGAAAGTGGGTTTGTGATCAGCGTTGATGGTTGATGTATAGGTCAAACAGGGAGATCATTAAAAATATGGGCGGAGGAACTCAAACGCTGTTTCAGAAACTGTGACCTCAAGCAATCACACTTTGCCAAGCATCTATGGGAAGAAAATCATGGGAGTGATTTCAACCCAGAACTCTTACACCAGATGGAAAAAGGAATGAGGATGGACAAGTGGGAAGAGCTGGAAATCAGGAAGAATTTAGAAACGGGTCATTTGGTTAACAATTTATTGTTTGAATACCTCTCCCCAATCCTGGAAGTACCCCTTTCCTTCACAGAAAGACCCAACAAACCCCCCCTCCCCACTATAAACCAACCAATCACCTTTCCTGATGCTTAAACCCCTCTCCTCCCTCCCCATCAACGCCAATCGCAAAACCACTTCCTTTCCCTCCTTCTTCCCCCCTCTCTGACCCACCCCTCCTCTCCCTCATGAATGGTATATAAATGGACTGCGACTTGATTAATTTGAACCTGATGATGACACTTGAGCATTGAAACTAGTTGTACGTGAATAAAGGACAGTGGAAAGATACATTATATTCTTCATTTAATTTGAGAATTTTATTCTCATAGAGTCTATAGTATCCTTTACTGGGGTTCTAAGGCGTTGGCCATTTTCAGGGTCCAAAAAAGATCCATTCGGCTCATGAATTTTGCAAAACACAATACCCCTTGCTGTCCCCTGTTTAAAGAATTGAACTTATTGCCAGGGCCATGTGTTTACATTTTTCATGTAGTAGTACATACAAAAAGAAATCTATCCCAGTATGCGAAAAATTGTGATATCCACAAATATTCTACAACGCAGAATGAGCAGCTGCACGTTTTATATGTACGTACGAAAAATGCAGGTGCTGGCCCGAATTTCATGGGCCTTCAACTTTATAATAAACTCTCAGCTGAGATTAAGGCCCAAAAAAGTGTGGCTGTATCAAAAGTCAATCTACTTAGGTTCTTAAAATTAAAAATGCTTTATTCAATTGCTGATATTCTTGATAATGCCTGATGTGTCTTGAATCTATGTATGTATTTTGTTACTTTCCTCTGATATGTCTTACATCTAGTGTAAAAGTTGTAACAACTTGATCGCTGGACAAATAAAATGTGTTATTATTATTACAACACCCAACAGTGGGCAAAATTCAGGCAACAGAATTATGGGACCAATTTCTTTCCTTATACTGTCTGTAATTCCTCAGGGAGGCCTGGTATCCTACCAAACCACACAGATTGGGTGAAGGTGAGAGTGCCCAGGAGCATCACATGGTATCACCACATATCAAAGGTCCTTTGGTCTGTTGCCAAGCCCTATATTGACTGGGCTATCTTTGATTTTGCATGCTTAAAATGTTTTACTATTCCTGTTGGAAGTGCATGGTTGGTTGTGCTTATACATGAAATACTTACTATCTCATCAATATAATTATCATGGTATCACGAATGTAGATGCCATGATGGCAATACACTACTGAGACTGATCAATAATAATTTTTAATTGATCAATATAAAATCGCGTCACAGGCAAACCAACCAAAGAAACATACCAAAATAAAAATTTTCGTTCATTTCTTTTCAACTACACACACTATCCGTCAGCATACCATTGTAAACATTTTTTCTCTAATAAAGACTAACTACTCAGTAAGGCAATTATGGTGCATGCACAAAATCTACGGTTTCGGCAACACTTAGAAAGTACATTTGATGAATTACTACAAAACTATCCCTGAAAACTTCAAGTAAATAATTCTTCCGTCAATTGAGTAAAAGCAAAGCAAAATAAACTATCGGCACTACTTCGAGCAATTTAATGATACAGTATTTTACTTAAGAGATCAGAAAAGTATTAACGCTTATTTTCACCATTAAAATATAAACTTAACATGCATTGCAACCACAGTCCATGACAAAAGAACATTAAAAATTACCTGGGGCAAAATATCCAAGAAGCGAAGGACTTACGTGAAAAATGGAAATTCGTCGTAGAATAATTACTACGTAGACTAAAAGTTAAGAAAAACGTAAGTTAATACAAATATTTTGCAGATTTTTTACAGAAATTGCTACCTAACCGGGATAAGAAAAAATCGAAAATGTATACAATGTTGAACGAATCACGTGGCTATAGATAGAAAAAATATTATTCCCTTACCTCGATTACGGTTTCGTTTTCCTCACTAACGAGCAAACAGGTGGTAAATGAAGAACGAAGCATATTGATAAAAAGGTCATTGGACAAGACATCGAGCTTTTTAACTTCTTCTCCTTGTACATTAGTAGATCCAGCAATCCCAAACCTGAGATAAGAGTCATTTCTTAAATAATAACAGGAGACTGGGAGTATAAGCATATCGATAGCTTCCTCATGTTAGCCATATAAAATTCAAAGTTATAAAGAACTACCGACGTCCTTCATTTGACCCTTCAGTAAACGGACAGTTAGTGAAGGTGACAATATGTTAAAAATTATGAGCAATTACAACATAAATGACAACTACCTCATTATGAATATTATTTTTAATTCTCTCTTAAAGAAACAGGGTAAAGAGAAAAGACATTCAAACTCACAATTTAGCTATTCCAGCCTTTCTCACAGCAGAACTAACTGCCTTAACAGCGGATTGTATACTATTTAGCAACTGGCTTAAATCACCAGTTGCTGAGGGTATTTTTCTTTGTTCGGCGAGAACAAATCTTGTAAGAGTCATGCAGTTCGTATCAATTCCTTGGGCAGCTGAAGTCATGATTATTAGTTATGTTAACACTTCGCTCTGTAAACCCGACTGACTTGAGTGGGACCTTGAACAAGAGAGACAAAAATGTGAACTCGGTTCAAACCAATCTCAAGGTCGCTCCTCGAGGTCTCCTTCAAAAACTGGAACCGCTGTGACGTATTGGTCAACGTCAGGACAGACCCCTCTGCGTTATTTAAGATCGGCTAGTTCCAATAGTTTCAAACGTAACAGCGCTGCTAGCCGCATTCTAGTCCGAATAGTACCATTTTTCCGAAAGAGATAACACTAACGTCAAATAACCGCGGGCTTTTCGTATTTTTATTTTGTTCGTATATATATTTCTTAATTTCTTCACTGCTCATTTCGAAATAAGAAAATGATGAAGTTGCAGTTGTAATGACACTTTAGGGACAAATATTAGCATTACATATCCACTAACGAATGTTAAAATACATATATGATGAATATTAATTCTAGTTCTCTTAATTTCCATGCAGTGGAAATCCTCTAGGAGATACTATAAATAATCATTCAACCATGCAAAAAAGACAAGAGACGATATATTTTCCATTAATATGGGGAAAATTCATTAATATTGTAAAAAATAGACAAATTATCTGAAAGTAAATTATAAACTTTGAATGCGAAACACTATTGTGTGCTAGAGTCAAATGATGATATGTTTATCCTGCTGACAGTCGTACATACGAGCGTAGCTGGAAAACAGTGAACGTCTTATCAGCGCGACTTGCATATGACTGCATATTTACAATGGATTTGGTTTACCCGGTTTACAATGGTTACAAGCGCTAGAAGCTCGGTGGATTGGGAATTATGAATTGAATTACGATAATCGATTCGGTACCATTCTTGAATCTGCTGCTTTCGCAGTTTGGAGCCCTGATACTAAATTTGGCAACGATGCGCCATTATCGCACCTTGCCCTTAAAGAAGTGCGGACATTTTAGGTTGAGAATTAATGACATCACTCTCCACTTAAAAAACAGAGTTTATACCCTGATTAGCAATAAATATAAATTAAACATCTATGGAGTATACATGACCTCCTTTTAAAAATATCGACTTTCATATGTTTACTACGAGCCGCCTGGTGTTTTTGGGTTTGTTTTTGTTTACCTGTCAGAACCAGTGAGATCGATTGTCAACTAGCAATTGGAATTAGTTTTTTATCAATGTCTTGTAATTATGCCGATGGATTATCTCCGTACGAGTACAAGGGGAAGTTGGGTTTATCAGAGGTGAAAAGGAATTATATTGTGCGGTATTTTGCATGTATAAAACAAGCACCGATACTAGCTTGGTAACAGTGATCAATTGAAAATGAATTTTATCCGCTTTCCTGTAGAAATTTGACTCCGAGGAAGATGTGCAGAAGAAGATAATGCAAGTGGCAGAATGGTTAAATAACTCGAAGCATGTAGTTGTGCACACTGGTGCTGGAATTAGTACTTCAGCAGGGATACCAGATTTCCGTGGTCCAAATGGGGTGTGGACTCTAGAAGAAAAAGGATTGAAGCCTGATATTAATACCTCATTTGATGACGCAGTTCCAACTTACACACATATGGCCCTTGTCTCCTTAGTGCAACACGGTATTGTATTATTGTATTACTTGAGCCTTAACTTTTTTCTTACTCTCATCAGATGTATATGTATTAATATATCTAACAATGAAATACGCCACTAAAGAACAATAACCCATTTGAAATAAAGAATGTTAATGTTTGTTTTCAGGAAAAGTTCAATACATAGTAAGTCAAAATATTGATGGCTTGCACTTGAAGTCAGGCTTACCCAGATCTTTCATATCAGAACTCCATGGAAATATGTTCATTGATGAGTGTGACAGATGCGATAGGTAACAAAAATTATGAAACATTTTGCATGTTGGTGCATAAATCAATGCGATGTGTGGGTTATTCTTAAGGCGCTCCATTTCATACGTTATATACTCTAATAAATGCATTCGCAGGAAGTTGTAATCACTGAATTCGTTTTGTTTGTGACGAATTCTTTGCTATCAAATTTATATGCACCCTTTTTGATACGGGTTCATGTAAAATATCATTTTAGAAGATATATCATCAGAAGATAGTTTTTTGTGTACTGTTTATACTGCAGTTAACTGTGAATATGTTTTTATTTGAATGTATTGCAAACATTTTTGGTTTTCAAATCTTCCAACAATCTATGAGCATTTCTATCAATGTAACATTAATTTGATAAAAATATATTCTTCATTGGGAGAGACTATGAAAGAATACTACCAGATATGCTAATATTTTTAATGCACCTGGTATTTCAATGTGAATTAATTCTGATCTTCCATCAGGCAATATGTGCGCAGCAATGCAACAAAGAGTGTGGGGCAGAAAAATCATGGTGTCAGTTGTCCAATGGCCTTCTCAGGAAATAAAAGACCTTGCCGAGGACATCTGTGTGATACAATCCTTGATTGGGAGGCGCATCTCCCAGATAAAGACTTAAAGTTGGCTGAATACCATTCTGGGTATGAATTCATTTTATTTTAAAGTTTTTACTGTGTCCATAGTTACTAAGTACATATACTTCCAAGAGTCATGTATTTGAGATATGGATTCATTGTTTATTGTTGACTCTATTCTTTATGCTGGCAATCCAAAACAGCCCCAGCCATGTTTTATGCCCAATATTTTGTCAATAAAGGAGGCATTACATGGAAAATGGTATGTACGAGGGTGTTCTGAAAAGTTTCCGACCTAACGAAGATACAAGACATGTTTTCTGAAATTTTCTGAGGTCAGAAACTTTTCAGACCACCCTTGTATTACACCTCATGCATGCTGTAACAGTCGAATACATCATTGAATTCATTTAAAAAATTATGATTATATATGCATAGGCAAAGCTTGTGGCTTTGAGATGCGTTATATGGAGGAGAAAGTGGGCATTAAAGGATTAGAAAGAAGGGGATTAGGGGATCTAAGGGCTTATGATTAGCAGAGATACTAACTAGAGAAACCCTTGTTGTGACCCTCTGTTTTTTAATCCACTTGAGGCTCAGCAAAACTTTCATGTCAGCTAAAGAGAATCCTTTATCCAGGAAGGGATCCACAGACACAAACTGCTCTTTCACCCATATTAGTGGCCCATACACCCTTCCTAAATGGGCATACTACACCAATTCCATGACTTTTGGTTTCTATTGGCTGTTGAAAATTATATTTCGATTTAAAAGTTATAATTTTCCTTAATGAGTGCTATGTTTGGAAGATTTAATGTCCATCTACAATTAATCCTAATTCCATGTACAGTGTGCTTATTTGAACAGTAACCTTTTTATGAGTTTCAAAGGCATTTTTATGTGTTGGATCATATTTTATGTCAAACCCAGCAAAATATTATCTCAGAATTGTTGAGCTTTCCATCATGCAGTTAACCATTTTGCTTTATTTCTTGTCAAGTATTGCAGATCTTAGTATAGCCCTCGGAACTACCTTGCAAATTGTACCAAGTGGAAACCTACCTACTCATGCAAAGAAGCATGATGGTCGGCTGGTCATCTGCAATCTGCAGCCGACTAAACAGGTAAAAATCTCAGCTAAAACGTAACTTCTATTTTTAGGGGTCACACTGATTGGATGTGAAAATTTTTAGTAACAAGCACATCAGTGATGACTGAAGCTCATGTAAATTAATTTTAAATTATATAAATGGCAATGGATTTATAAAATAATTGCTCAAATAGTGAAATGTCTACCTCTGAAGTGTGTACTTTTTGTTCATTCTCTTTATAATGATGGAAATTTGTGTGTACCTTTTATGTTAAATATATTACAAACATTGTTGGAAGTGAAATTTTCTCCAACCAATCTTTGACCAAGACTGTATCTTTGCTATAGGTCTTCATGATAATGATCATATAGATACATGTGTTGAAATTAAAATTTAAAATACTTCGCCTTTCCACATAAACCACTTTTATTACTACCTAGGTTTCTTTATGGTATAACATCATCAGGTATAAATACAAGTCAAACACAGTATATATAGTTCTGGATGGAGGGGAAGAGGAGGGAGGTAGGAAAGCAAGGATTGGTTGAGGTGTAGGAAGAGGGGCGGAGGAGGAGGAGGAATGATAACATTGAAAATTAGCGGGCTGGGAGAGGGAATTAATACATTGTTACAATACACATTGTTACAATCATTGTTACAATACAATACAATGTCACATTGTTACAATACAATCCCTCTCCCAGCCCGCTAATTTTCAATGTTAACATTCCTCTTCCGTCCAGAACTATATATACTGTGTTTGACTTGTATTTTTACCTGATGATGTTATACCATAACGAAACCTAGGTAGTAATAAAAGTGGTTTATGTGGAAAGGCGAAGTATTTTAAATTTAATTTCAATATGAAGAATTTCCACCAAGTGACGCCAGAAACTGTTTCATTTAGATACATATGTTCAAAATGGAAACTTTGTCGAGTGAATACTCCTGAGTCCATAATCTAATGAAAGCAAGAATAGCCCAATGGTAATTTTTCTATGCTACAGTCTTTTGAATGATTAAAATAAAATATAGCCCTGTATGGGGCTATATTTTATTGCAATAATTCAGATGTGACATACCAACCTTTCACAGTTCCAGTTTGTGGTAGCCGAAGTCTAACTAGTCTGATTTTTGTTATTTGAGAAACTTTTAGGAATTGATTTATTCCATACTTCTTTTAAAATCTAGGAATTTTGAGCTTTATGGCCCCGTAAATTAACAAAATAAAATGAAAACTCCTATAGCCACAATACACAAGCCTATTAGGGATATAGGAGTTTTCATTTTATATCGTACTTCTTTTACCTTTATATGTATGCATTTCAATCATTCTCTTCTGTTTCATGAAGTTTAAAGTAAAAATCTTTATTGGCTGCCTTATAAGCACATTTACCAAAGAATAGTATATATGGCAGTAGGGTCCTGTAGTAACAAAGGTGACTCATAAATAGTTTTTTTTTTGGTTCTTCTAATGTTTGGGGTGGGTATAGCAACAAAAGTTTAACCTACATCCAAGATATTGGGGATTGTTGACTGATCCAAAAGCTGCATTGGTCATTTTTGCAATATTCAAATAATATGGTAATTATGGATGTGAATTATAAAATGATCGGCTCATTTTTCAATTAATATAAGCTGAAGGTAAGCTCTTAGGAAGCTCAAAAAGGAAACAATATTTTAATACAAGTTTGAACATAAATTTCTGCACACACTGTTATCATCTTCACTCATCATTGTTTCTTGCTATCTTTATTTCACCCAAAATGTTTGTCCCATTTCTCCACTTGTCCAACATTCTCTCACTCCATTGTTCAATCTTTTACCCCCACCTTCATCTGTTCCATATTTTTAAATTTTCTCTAATAGCTTCTCCTCTCTAACCCTATCAAACTCATCTCTGCTTATCTTTCTCTCTTAGAGATATTTTTTTTCTGTTTTCGTAACTCAAAAGAATCTAATTTCTGCTTACCTGTTTTCTTCAAATATCAAGTTTCTGACTCATATAAGGCTACAATACATATCGAAGTCTTGGCTTATATTTTCTTTGCTGTATCTGCATTTTAAAATTATGAAAAAAGTAAATGATGGAATTTTTAATCTGCAGGACAAGAAGGCTGACCTCATGATTCACACATATGTGGACAATTTTATGATGCAGTTGATGAAGTTATTAAATATAACCCCTGCATCTTATAATGTAGAAAAGGATCCCACAAGAATAAGAGGGTCTAGTAACAAACTAATTGAATGGACAATTCAGGATAAGTGGGTTAAAGTTATGCGGGTGACATATGAAAATTTCCGTAAAACTCGTCAGGTTAAGAAAACTGTAAGACCCAAAAGAAAGAGAGAGAACTGTGAAAGTTGCTGTGATGTAGTGAAAAGTGACCCAGAGGAAAATAATGCCTCTGACCAAGAAGTTAAAAATGTAAAGCTTGAAAATGTTGAAGCAAGCCAGGAGTCAGAAAATGGAAATGGGACCATGCTTGATAATTCACTGGTCAAAGATGAAAGAGTGACCCCTCCTAATGCTGTGATTAAGGAAGAAATTGAAGATATGAAAATAGACTGTGTTTCCCCCCCGATTGCAGAAGATATGCAGGCAACTTCCATTGCAGAATCTAAGGGTCCTGTGAAGTTAGGAGAATCTACCTAATGTTAGCTGCATTAGTGATTGTAATTTATTATGTGTATTCATTCTGTTGTTATATGGCTACCATTTGTAAGCATTCCTAATGGAAAAATCACCTGTTATTTACATAGGCTGCATGGTCAGCCTAGAGTCACATGATCCTGGTAAAAAGGGCAAGGTATTGTATTATTATTTTTAAGTTTATGTTAAATAGTGTGATATTTCAGCCCTCTTCTTCAGACATCATATTTTATATAATTTTCGTCCAAATTTAGAAAAATTGAGTGAAAATACAGGGAATGAAATTGAGTGAAATGGTTTAATACAAGGCCTCTCATAGACTATGAATATTTCTGCGACAGCAATGTGAATGAGATGACAACATTAAAAAAAAAGACCATTGGTGCAATTATTTTTTATCCCATTCTTGCTCTAGCATAATGTAATTTCTTCTGCAGAACCTTTGGGTGTCTTCTGGGGAACAGTGATCACAGATTTTGCTAGTACTAATATTTTTTGGGTTCCATAGTATACATTTTGAAGAATAGTGATACCAACTTCGTATTTTGTCAATAGCAATAAATAACGTAAGTTGATAATGAAGATCTGTAATTGTGCACTTGATAATTAGGTCTTGCATTGATATGTGTTCGATTGTATACAGATCTGTGATGATAATTTCACGGCTGCTTGAAGGCACCATGCTCAAAACTGAATTTCTTATATGCTATCAAATAATGTTACCCGTGGTTTGACCATCCTAGAAATTGCTCACATTGTGTAAAATGTTTGTTAGCTGGATAGATGATTCATACGCTCCATTTATTTTTCTTATATCTTCCCCGTTTCTCAGAATTCATGCAACTAAGTGGCATTTTAAATGTGTTAGCACCAGCTGATTAGTTGAAGTGCACAAGAATAACTGAAATTTAGCAAATTAAGACTACCATGATTTAAATCATTTTGCCAATTGTCAGGTTGTTACTGTATTTCATTACCAAAAACCCCTTTCACTAATTTCCTTTTCCTTGCGACCATTCCTACTGACATATTTCACTTTTTTTGTAATTTTCTGCCATTTTCTTCATAAAATTTGTACAATTCCTCTTTTAAATGTTAGGATAGAAATGTTGAAGTTTCTAGAAGTATGTATCTCAATTGTGATAAAGTGTGACATGTAATTGCTTATCAATGTTCAATAATTATGACTAGATTATGACTATGTTCCTAATTGTGTCGTTTATCTCAATGTCCTAATGAAAATTGAGTATCCTTTGGTCACTTAACTCTTCAAGGGCATTTATAACCCGAGTTAGTATCATGGACCTTTGATATTTGTATCTGTTAAGTGCTATTTTGATTGTTTTTAATGGTAATGTTTTTATGAAATCTGAAGTACGTAATGGTTTATGTTTTATGTATTTGATTCTTTTGATGTGAAATGTATACCTGTGATTAACTTTCCCCATTTAGGAAAATTGTGCATTGATTCCCTCCAAGATTACTGCATATTGGTGTATATCAAGACTTTGATTTAGGGGAAAAAAGAATTTTATTATATGGCTGGCATCATTGCCGTCATGTTTTAAAATAGTGAACTAAATCTTTTTGCAACTACAATGGTGATGTTAAAACATCAATTATATGATGTATAAAATAAAATGATTTGAATTATTAAAACTCAAATCCAATTAGATCATCATCTGCTAATATGTCTTGTTGAAAAAAAGGGCAGCATGGAAAATTTGGAAAAGTCAGGGTAATTAAAATGTTTGTCCATGAAAACTTGAAACTTTATTATTAACTTGAAAATCCTGATAACCTTGGGAAAGCATAATGCCACAGAATATAGATTCCTTCTTTAGTGAGGAATAGTAAGTAGTATGCATTTTCAAAATATTCATCATTTCTGAGATAACTGTTATTCCTAGTTAGTATAAAGATGAGACGTCATGGTTGAACATGTCCCATTTGATTTCGGCTATATTTGGAAAGCCAGGTAGACAGATATTGGCTGAATGTAACTTGAAAGTTGTTGAAACTTTTATGTGTAAGGGGTGGAGTGGCTATGACTCCTGTGTATCATTAATCATCATCAAACATGAAGGACTAACTTGAGTCAATGATAGATCGCAAAATCTTTATGAACACGTTTTCAATTTTTATTTTTAACATTCTTATACATCAATTAAAAGTGTGGGGTTAAATGCATTGGCATGTGTAGGAATTATTATGCAGATGGAGCATAGAGTTTCTGCAACCTGTCAAACTCATTCTCTTTATGCTGATATTCTTTGACAAAGGGATGCTCAGCATGGGAATCCTTAAGTTGGCTGAGAAATCGATTTGAAACCTGTTAAAAAAGAAAGAATTCTGGACAGTCATTAACATGAAATTGTACAAAACTTTCATAACATTTCTAAAGGTGCCAGACATTCTCACCACTTTTTCAAGACAAAAATGCTGGGCAATTAAGAATTAATCAGAAGCATGCAGTAATTTAGTCTTCTAGGAAAATGTACAGTCACTGTAGACTTTTAAATAAAAAATTACCTCTGGAGGCTTCCCCATGTGTTGAGACAAAACAATCATATTAATGAGAGTGCTCGGGTTGTTGCTATCTTTATCCAGGGCCTCTTGAAGAGCACTCTCTGCTTCTTTGTATTTCCCTTGCCCAATAAAACAAGTAGCTTGTCCATTCAACAGCAGTGGAGTTGAACAATACTTATCAATCATTTCTTGGAATATATAAAATGCATCCTGCAACTTTTCACCTCCCTAAAAGGGAAATGATTTTTTTATTATTATAGACATAAAATACATAGATGTAACTATACTAATTTAATTAGGGCTTAACATTAGCCATGAATCCAAAATTCATTAAAGCTAAAAGGACCAATTTTAGGATGTTTACTTTACCCATGGACATTTAAGATTAATTTGGTTATTAATCACCTTGTGTCATAACCCAATTACTTCAACTTTGTGGAGTCTCAGTTATGAGTAACAATGCTATTTGCTAACATGATGGGAAAGTTACCACCTCTCTTTCAAAACCTCTAGGAATTCTGCTGGTGCAATGAATATAAGACAATGCCTATTCCAATTCAGCTCTCTCTTAATGAAATTAAGAATACAAAGTAACATAGTAATACAAATACAGGTCTCTCTTGTCCGTATGTGATTTGCTGACTCATAATGTTGCTATTAAACTTTGCTCTCCATAAAAAATTTCTATCCCATATTCTTTTTCTGTACTAAGTGATTCACAAGAGCTACAGGTACTTTATTTTGGACTGTACTGTATTTCACAATACATACCTTCTTGGAGATCATGACACCTTGGTATAAAATGTTACCAGCAGTATCAACTATTTTTAAATACCTGTTAGTATACTTGTACACCAACAGGTATTTGGATATTACTTTCTTGTTATTTTTTAAGCCACGGCCTTTTGAATGTTAGAGAGAGTAGGCTATAGTTCTCTTGCTCAATTTTCTGCCAACAACTTTAACTACTATAATGCCAGCCCATGAACTACTTCTTTGGGAAGAGAGCCAACTTTCATGTGAATTTTTTTTCTTCAAGGCTATTATTTCCTTGTGTGTTATGATGACCCCCTAGAGCTGTGCTGGCAAGAGCGATGATAATTGTTCCTGGTGGGTTCACCAAAATAGGTCAAAGGATAGGAGCCAGACGAAACGTAGTTCAAGTAGCATCTGTTCCTCAGTGAGGTGGCTGCAAAGGCTGACCCCAGTAAGGTGGCCATTGAGTGATAGTGTCACGTTAAAACACTATTGACCAAGGAAATGGGAACCAACTAAATTATTATTCCATGGGTTGATGATGGACAAAATTATTAGCATGAGCCCTGGCAATTATGAGACTTGACCCAATGGGTCTTGTGTCATGATTGGCAGGATTAGAATCGCGAGGAAAGACTTTGATGACCAATATCTCCCACTATCCTTGCACAGTGATATCAACAGAAGCAGTACAGAAGATAAAAACGATAAAGGAACACACTATTTAGATTGAAGATGGAATGTTAAGAAAAGGCTGAGGGCAAGAATACTAAAAAATATCGATCAAGAGATGGAGTGAGGAAACAGATATTTTAAGTAGGTACAAGATGAAATTGAATGATAAGGGGCATTACTAAAGTGGCATACATTGAATAATGTGAAGTGGAGGGGAAGAGAGCTAGCGAGGGATAGCATTACTGTTGAAAGAAAAAGGTAAGAAGAAGAATTGCAAGCAAATAGAAGGTTCATAATAGAATATTAATAGTAGAAGTAAAAGCCAAATGAATGAGCTTTGTTATTGTTCAATTCTAAAGGTCATCAAGCAATCATTGGAAGGAAGAAGTCTACAGGGTATACCATCAATTAAAGGAAATAATTGCAGGAGCTCCTGAAAGGACATTTGATAGTGATGGGGAATTGGAACATAGCAGTAAGCAAAGGGAGAAATGTTAGTGTAGTATGGGACTATGGTTTAAGAACCAGGAATGACCAAAGGGAGAAATCTATATGAGTTCTACAGGAGGCGGGGGTTAATCATAATGAACACTTGTTCTAAACATCACAACAGGCATTTGTAAACATGAGAAATGCCCACGGATTCAAAATTACAACAGTTAAAGACTCTACTGTGGTTAGGCACAGATTTAGGAATGGTATTATTAATTTGAAGTTTCCAGAGAACCCACATGGATTCAGGTCAAAATATACTACTATTACAGTTTAATGTCTGATTTAAAGAGGATAAAAACAAGGAATGTGGATAAGGAGATGGAATGAACAGGCTTTAATGAAAATAATAAGAAAGCAGTATTAACAGGCTCTAGAGAAAATCCAGAATAAGGAAAGGGAGCTGGGTACCATTTTGGAAAAATTTGAACATATGGGAACAATAAATAGGGAAATAAAACAGCATGTGAGTATGGTTTTGTATCACACAGAAACATGGTTGCTGAAGCAAGAATAAGGATAATTGGAGGCTTCTGAAATGTGGGTGCAAGGAAGGATAAAGAAGGTGAAATGGACAGAAAAGAAAAAGGGCTATACATGGTGCGGAAAGAGAGGGGTTCATAAAGAGAAGCCCAAATGAGGCAGGAAAAATGGATAAGGAGAATTTTGATTGTTGATGAGATACAGAAGACTGTGATGAACATAGGAAGGCGGTATGCAGAATTGAAGAAGAGTATATTGTTTCTGCCAGATGTCAGGTTATGGTTTGTCAAGAGAGGTAAAGAAATTTATTGCTGCACAATTTGATAATCTTTGTCCATCCAAAACCTACCAAAATTTTAAGAATGTATCAATAATACAAAAGTTAAATAAATTAGATATCTGTAATTTTAAAAGTTGATGCAATGAGAAATTTTTATTTTATGAGATAGAATGCATAAGGAATTGAAGAAGGCTTGATAGTAGGGTGGGGTGTCAGGTTGTCTTGGTATGTGATAAATAACTGTAACAGTAGTTAGTTTATGTCCACACAAAGCCTACCTAAACTTCTTTTAAAAAATATCATAATAGATAACTGGTACTAAAAAAATGCAGTTGATGTGGCACTAAACCAAGGAATATCATCACTTTAACGTTCTCAAGTGATGACTTTCCATAAAAAGAAATAATGCCTTACCCACAATTTGAAAAATAAGGAACCACTTTAACTTCTAAAAATACCATATAAAATTAAAATTAATACTTGCCATTGCTATGTTAACCCATGCTTGAGCCAACTGTGTTAATGTTGCATCATCATCCTTCTCTTGCATGGTTTTCAATTCTTTCCGAGCCAAATCAACCCGATCCATTTTTAAGTAGATTTGCAAGCAAAACGCCAGACTGGGAATTATATAAGAATTTGAATGAAACAATTAATAAAAAAATCCCCTCAGGCATGACAAATGACAAAAAGTTTTCAATATAAACTTTCTCTGTGGTGTACAGATTGGACGAATTGTACAAACCCAGGAGAGGAAAAAAAGTGGTTTAGATGAGTATGCTGAATTGGACATATAGATTAAGAAGGGAATACAGGACTAAGAATGACTTAATCAGAAGTAGGCTTATCAGTGACTGACCAAGAAAAGTTATCGTTATTGGGTTTTGTTGTGGGGGTGACTGTCTTACCAAAGCTCACACTCCTACCCCGTCTAACGAAAAACCACCTAGTGTCCAAGAGTGCTCATTTTTCGTGTATATTTTTTTCAGATAACCTTTACATTTTAACTCACCGCCATTTCTGGCATTCAAGTAAAATAATATCGAAAAATATGCGCATACCACTCAAGATGTTCGGCTTGATGTAGGACTCTGAGCGCAGATTCATAGTTCTGCTCATGGTAATAAATTGTTGACGCTGTTATTAAAAATATGTGGTCCCCATAATTAATACTTCCAGACACTTTCTTGTCAATGTTGTTTATTATTTCATCCCTGAAATTAAACGTAAAGACAATTTTTAATAATAAAGAAATCTATTATTTTTTTCTGCCAATTAAGTTTCTACCATATCCCATTCATAAATAAATAATCCCAAGTTAAATCAGAGATATTCATTTAAACTAACCGTTTAATATGCGGCTATTCCGGTACATACCTTGTCGATGGGTTTGCCAGATATTGCGCCAATAATTTCACGGATTGAAGTTCATTTGCCGCAGCTCCATGAATTTCGTCTAATACCACACGATACTTTCTTTGTGCTATGTATGCCCTGTACATAAACAGATCCCTCTCCAACTGAGTGTCCGGCGATGATACCTGTATAATATTTTAGTTAGTTCAGCAACACAAAAATTAAAAATAGAATCAAATCCGATGAAGCTATATCACACCATACCTTAGCATTCTGGGCATCATTAATACACTGTTGATAATTGCCAATATAAAAAGAATTTTTCACATCAAACAATTCATCAACCTCTCCTTGCTGACGTGCCATTTTCGATACTCCTATGTCCAACTAAAGCGCATGTTGACCCCACCTTGTCATTGCGCACTGGGTTGTGTTGGGTTCGTAATCAAAAAAGAACAGAATTTTTCCTCCCGAATTCGTTCTTTCTTGTCATGTACATAAGAATACAACCACCGATTAATATATAGGTATTTATATACTTGTGCTATTTCCTTGAAAATGTGTCTTGATATTTTTTTTACGGTTTTTAATTTTCAGATTTTCCTTTAAGGGGCTTAGTGTTTACTCATTAACTTCTACATTACAGGCAAATTTTCGAAGATGGATAATACCAACCTGTTCAAAGCATGTATCAAGACTATACGAACTCGGAATAAAGCTTTTGGATTGAACTCGGATCCCGATAAAAATAGGATTTTGACTACGAGGACTAAGAATGAGTTCATGGTTAAAGCTCGTGAGATACTAAAAAATATATCATATTTGAAAGAGTTTTTATTGGAAAATCGGAAGGCGTATTTGAATTTCGCCGGTCATTTATCTGACCAGCCACGAATGTCTGATATGGAAAGGAATAAGATAGACAGTGGAGCTCAAAGTATAATGAGCTCATGTTCTCATCTCATACAAGAACTGAAAAAGGAGATTGCTAAAACTAAGGACTCTCCTCAGACTGCTGAACACAGGCATGCCGTTCTGGATATCTTGGAGAATTATTTGAAAGCTGTTTGTAAAATTTACTCGGAACAGAAAGCTATTAGGGTAAAAAGAACTTTAGAATTAAAAAAACTGTCCAGACTGGAGTTCGAGAAACCTAACAGTCGTAGACTTTCAGTTCCTAGTATTTCAAACCCTCCAAACGTGAAATCGGAAACCAGTCTAAATGAGCCTGTTGATGTGAAGTCGGTGAGGAGAACTTCGGCGGCTGGAGTTAATGCTAATCAAGAAAACTCTCCTTTTATCGAAGACGATCAGTTGTCACAGGAGGAAATGCAGATGTACGAGTTGGAAAATGCGCATTTGCTAAACGAACTCAATAGTATGACAGAAGAAGTTAAACAGGTTGAAACGAAGGTAGTGCAAATTGCAGAGCTTCAAGAAATTTTCACAGAAAAAGTTCTTCAGCAAGAAGTGGAAATTGATCGAATATCCAACACCGTTGTTGGGACATCGGAGAATGTTAAAGATGCAAATGAACAAATAAGGAAAGCTATCCAAGGAAATGCGGATCTTCGTGCTTGGATCTTATTTTTTTTGTTAGTCATGTCATTTTCTCTGTTGTTTTTGGACTGGTACAATGACTAGTTCAATGCCGTGTAACTTGCACAAAACGCATTTTGTAATATATTTGTTTAAATACCTGATTTTGAAAGATGGTTTTATAACTTAGGTTTGACTGAGCAAATTGAATGGATTTTGGATTATGCCTTTTGTTGATAATTATTTATGTATCAACTGTATGAATACTTTGGTGCATTTTTTGTTGAGCATTTCTGTGATGCAGAATGGTTTACTAGTTGTCCTTTTCAGTTTTCCTGAAATACATTTGCATACCTTGCTTGGAAAGGTAGTCTAGAGGCTCAACCATTCACATTTAGCCAAGAGATTGTAAGAAAATATTTTATGTCAATGAGTGCAGTATAATCTTGTTGTTCAAAAAATACAATTTAATTTGAATTTGTACCACTTTTATTTTCTAAATATAAAACAAAAGTGTTTATTAACCAAAATTTGATTCAAGACACTGAGTTGTCCGCATCTGTGTCAATATTATGCAAGGTTTAAGCTGAGTAAATTTCTTTATAATGAGGAAAAACTGGAGATAAGGGAAATATTTATGTTTGAGACCTTTCTATGTTCCCATAATATTTTATTTCGATGTAAAACTCAAGTTTGGCTGGATAGGTGTTATTTATATTCAATGTTAAAATAATGAGTGTTTGATTTAAAATAATGCTGTTACATATATTTTAGTATAATGTAATATTGGTCTTCCTTTCAAAACGTCATTCATAGCCAGAGTAATTCACTGTTAGTTCATTGTATGTTCTTGACTGGATTGTGTCGATTACTTATTGATTAATTATCAGCCTTGGGACTTCTGCTCCATTCCCTAATTTTTTAATAAATTTGTATTAAATTAAATTAGGTCTTCATAATTTAATACTAACCACTAGGGATGCATTTATTATCAGCCCTGAAATTTTGCTCTTTCAAATGGCTGTTAAAAAACTTTTCTCAATATGGTAGGTCTTCACTGAACTATTTCCCTTGCCTGTGTATAAAATATATAATTTGAACAAAATTTTGTTCAGCGTAAATTAAGCCTGAGAGGCTTAAAATTAACATGATAAAAATAGTTCTATCACACTAGAATACTGTCAATTTTTTAAACAGTTGACAAAAGTGAACACAGAATCTGTTATCACCCTGACTCTCTTGATAAATTCCTCTCAAATCTACACCTTTCCCTCCTCTAATGAGGTTATCCTGAATCCCTTGTAAACAGAAGAATTCAAAGACATGCTTAGACTCCAAAACCTACCTACCCTCTTTCAATTTTTACCTTGTACTTCCCTGGTCTAGGGTCTCTGAAATCAAACCTAAAAAACCTTTACCCTATCCTCAAAAGCCATAACTCCATCCCCAACCTTTTTCTCAAATGTCCTGTTACTTTTAAAAGCCCCGCCAACTTATCAGATCTCCTCAAATCAACCAACCCACTCTTTATCCATGCCCCATCCCAAATCCACTCCCATGCTCTGCAATAAACCTAGATGCAAAATATGTCCTCTTTTCAAAACCCAAATCCCATCCCTCTCCCACCGATTCCCTACTCATGTACTTCTAACAATGTAGTGTTATATTGGACAGTGTACCACACCCCTCAATATTAAAATCAATAACCACCAGGACTCGTGCAAGAATTCTTCCCTGATTAGCATGCTCCCAATCCGAAAACACACCTTTGAACATAACACTCCCTTTGATAACTGCTCTAGTGTCTCCATATTAGCATCTCTCCCACCCTCTACTCAAAACAATAGAACAAGCATTTTCTGGCTCTTTGATTCCAGAAATGAACCAGGTATTAATATTAGACATTAATTACCCCTATCTTCAGATATTTTTATCCCAACTCCACTCCATTTGTCTTTTAAACTGTCATGTCTTGTATTTCTCTGGTAATTTATTACATAGGTTTGGTGCCATTGAGTTTGGTCCGATTATATTGTTTATGCAGGTTTGACTGGGTTCTGGTATGGTGATTGTGGTAGTAAGAATTTGCATAGATGTCTGAAAGATTTTGTTTCATGTATGTTACTGTGAATCGGATGCATATGGATGGGAAAGGTAGGTGCCCAAGCTCTTGAAAGATTGGATAGGCAAATGAAATTTGAGTTTTAGATGCAATAATGCAAATAGCCTTCTTTTTCAGTTTAAATATCATATGACTTGGGAGAAAGGAGATATGTCCCAGAGAATGAAACCAAATGTACCATTAGAGTAGATTAGGCCATAGTAAAGTGTTAGTAGCATATCTTTATTCACTGTTTACTTCAAAGTTCTTAGGAGGAAACATGCTGAACTTAATTTTCCTGAAAGGCATTTTATATGGGTTTCCCATGTTAAGTTTGAGTCCAAATCGATGCCAAGAAATTTTGTGGATGTGATAAAATTCTATATCTTGGCTATTCACTGTTGTTGGAAAACTGGGTTAATAGAGAAATATAATGCCTGGGATTTTACATTGCTCAGTTTCAGACTATATTCTTTGCACCAATGTATTGCCAGCTACAATCCTGATGCACTCTTTGAAGTTAATTCATTACTGGTGTTTGAATAAACTAATCTACTGGTTTCATCTGCATATAGAATTGGTTTTATCCCAGTTACTCTAATTAAAACTGAGGGCACACCGTTAATATAAATTTAAAGAAGTACTGGACCAAGAATAACCCTGAGGCACTCCTTTGGATTTGGTAATTTACTAAAAAACAATGACTTATAGTGGCTGCATCCTCGCAATCTTTTACATATGACTGGATCCACTGCCTGGGTACCCTCTTAAAACATAACATAGAGAAGTTAATATGCAAAACCCATGGCCACCATCTCCCTTATTTGATTAGTTCAGCTATCGTGTAATCTCCTCCCCACTTTTATTGTTCTTATATTGGGCTCCACTTTGTGTGTGTACTATAGCTTTCTTTCCTTGGTCTAATGCTCCTCTTGTTGTTTCAAGATCTTTATTTCTATCCCCTAATTCAGCAGCTCCTCCAGTTATGTTATTGTTCTGCTACCTTTTCTTCCCCTAATATTCTTCTATATTTTCTTTTAGAAGTTACCCTTAGAAATCCTCTTTAGCTGTTCAATGGCTTTATAAAATGTCTTCCTTCCACTTACTAGAGTTGCTGAAAGTTAAATCAGACAATTGGATCCAAACAAATTAGTTTCACCTGTTCCCAAGGGAGGAAATCTTTTTTTTAATTCTTACAGGTAATATTGTTCAGTCTTTTAGGGTGAACTTAATACCATAGCAAACGCAATGAGAAGATTATTAGAATAAGGCTGAAACAGTCAGTTCAAAGAATTTTTACTGTCCAAGTTTAATGTTCTGATTCTCCTGTGTTCCTAAAATCTGAGAAAAGAAAAACCTGTAAACCAAAAGAATTTGCTGTAACTGACTGTAGTGCCTCAAGGTAAGGGGTCCTGAAGGTGAATCCTGGCCCATCCATAATTTTACTAGCCTTCCTGCATTTACAAATTCTGAATATATTGAACACTTTCTACAATTACTCTTTTTCATGAGATTATCCATCCATACCAGTTTTTTTGAAGTTTGATAGGTGTTTTCCATAATTTCAATGTAAGCTAACCTATTAAAATATTACCCTGACCCTTCTATGAGAATTTCTCTCTATAAAGCAACCAAATTTTTTTCCAACTTAAGGGAAACATGTGCCTCAAACCTTGCAACAAAAAATATAATGGAAAAACAAAATACCAACTCCTCATCAGATACACAGAAAATTTATCCCACTTCAAATGCAATTGATTAGAAAAATCCAGTTCGACCTAATATACAACCATTTAATTTCTCTGCATACAGGTGCTCTAATGGTCATTAGCAAATAATAATGAAACAATGTAATGTTTCTAAAAAAATAAGTCATGAGTGGGTCTTAATCTTATGGCCAATATTGATTTTTAAGAACTATACGTCAATATTTCTGTTAACTATTTGACTGAAATACCAGAATTAAGAGAGAAAATTTGATAGTGGGGAAGACAACAGTAGTGAAGTACTGTCCATGGTTAAGAGAATTCTTACAAATTCACAGCTAATAGCCCATACTCTCTTTGTTTCACGAGTGGGGTAGTTTTCTAAATATTATCTGGCCAATTATAGCCATAATTGTTGAGACCATTCATCCATCCACCTAATCTAATGCACTTCATTTCAATGACCATTTTTCAGAGAACCTTAAGTTGCTTAATACAATTTCACTGTACGTGCTGCAAACAACCATCAAAAGGAAATATGAAGAATAATCACTGAAATAAAGAAATAATTCCTGATCCTTAGTCCCTTATAATTGCCCTATTCACCCCTGTGAAAGACAACGCTGTCAACAGTTTCAATTCAGACATGTGCTCCATTCATTGTCTCCATTATCCTTACACAACACACCAATAGAGTTGTGTTGTAATTTCACAACTATAGGTAAAATGGACAGAGAAGAAAACAAATGAGGAAGTACTTGGTTTGGTGGGCGAAGAGAGGGATTTGTTGGGAGAAATCCTATGGAGGCAGGAAAAGTGGATGAAGAGGGTATTGACCGGCAGTGGGATGTTGAAGACTGTAATAGAGGGGAGAATGTTAGGCAAACGAGGAAAGGGAAGGAACAGGATAGGGATGTTGTACGGGATGAAGAAAGTACTCAAGAGATGAAGAGGGACCTGATATAGAGTGGGATGAGGGATTTTGTGTTTTGTTGGGAGTAATAAAATGTTTGTTTGGTAGTTGTGTCCATCCAAAAACCTACCTTAGCTGGTAGATTACCTTAAAAAGAAAAAACTTTCCTGAAGAAGACTGCATGGTAATCATCTTCTACCTTGCTTTTGATCCTCTTCCTCAAAAACATTTTGTCCCTCATATCTACCCATTGATCTGCCTTCATACCGTATTCTAAATCCAGTGATCACTCATTATTTTGTAAAGCTACAAGAGAGATGCAAGTACTATACAATCAAATGGCTCTTGTGGGAACCCACCATCGGAGGATTCTTCAGCGAGCAACTGGGCCCCATGCGTCGTCATTTCTTTTTGACCTCAACTCTTTCTTCATACCAACCAGCCATCCCTCTCTACATTGCTATGCGTAGCCATTGACAACATACAACCAATTTTACATATTTTCCTAGAACCATACACCTGAGGTGCTCATGTCTTACTACAATCCATGGAAGCCATAACCTGGCTACATTCATTATTATAAATGAATAATAGCTTTAGACGAAATACTTTCAGGAAGCTACTGGAACAACTTTGTTATTTAGCTACATGTATATAAACTTTGAATGCATGCGTATATAGCTAAATATTTTTGAAACAAGATGAACAGGATTGTTCTATCCGAAGTAAATGGCAAAGAATCAAAAGAATGAACTCAGGTTGACTTGCAGGCCTTCGCATAATTCAAAATTTTATTCATTACTTTTCTTTTAAAACCAATAACAAAACTGTAACAGCAATTATACCTATATTATTTCATTTTATAAAACAAAAAGGTGAACACTTATTTAATTCAATACTGCTGTTATTTTCAAATAAAATGGCTTAACTATTTTAATACAACCAATTACTGCTCTCATTAATTTGTGCAAAACCTAAGCCATCACATTCTTAAATATACATGGTGCTTTATGCATAAGTAGAACACCTCATGGAAAGTGATCTTCAATCCAGATGGACATGGACCAAAATATTAATAAGGTCAATATAGATTAAGCCATTAAAACAGCTGCACTAAATGAAAAAACATATTAACAGGAATGTTTCTTAATAAGCGAATACAAATTATGAATCAATTTATTCCAGCAAACACACCAATAAAAATGTGTTACATTGTATACAAAAACTCTATAAAACAAAACATTTAGAAAAGACAGCTTCTATTGTCACATTAGTAGTTCAAGGTTAAAATAATCTTTGAGGAAGGTAACTGAAGCAATTGTGAAGCATTAGTAACAATAAAGAGAATACATTTCACACAAAAACATTGCCAAGAGAATATCTTATTTATACAACTTAGTCTTCAATCAGTAACTCATCCTGAAAAATCATACATGTACATTTCATGTCCATTGAATGGCCTCAGCTCTCCATGAATTAAGGTCTGCTTCACCCATACAGTAGAAACAATTGGAATTCCCGTTTCTATAGCTCGATTTAAAATTCCCTCAGGACACATATGGTCCGAGACCACGACTTTAGCATAGGAAATATCTGTGAAGATAGAGAGTTACATAAAAAAATAAAGTACATCTTGTTTTTAATTTGAAAAGGCTGGCATAATTATGCACACCCTCCTATTGTAAAAAAGCAAGCATTTCATCTATCAATACCTTCAATAATACTATATAACAGCTACATTGCATTTTATGAAATCACATCAAATGATAATTACTTAAGTATCTACAATCAAATGCTAGAGTAAAATTGAATTCAAAGATGGGAGCGGGAGATGACTCAATCATCCAGGAAAGTGAAATTAAATAATGATGATTTAAGATTGTTTAAACTCTTTAAAAACGATCCTAGCAGGTGAAAATGTAGATAACCTCAGAAATTAATTTCCTGGTGGATAAAGAGAAGACAAATCATATTGAAATGCAAGTCCTAAAATTACTATTTGCAGAAGTAGCCAATTCAGCTGCTGCTAAAAGATAACTTATACCATAGAAAAACTAAGAATGTATCAATAAAACAGAGTTAAAAAATTAACCCTTTTACTGCCAGCCCATTTTAGGTGGGATGTGCGAAGACTGCTCAAGCTAGAAGAATTACAGGGGTTGAATTTAATTTTTAGAAAAGAAAAAATAGCAAATTACCTACAACATATATAAAAAAATCAAACTTTTATGCTTATTTTATATTATTATTGGCAAAATATTATTTCCATGTAATGAAATAGATAAATATTCTTCATCGATAAAATTTAGTTGTGTCTCCAGTGTTGCATTTTCATGATGATCAATCAATTGTTGCAAGAGATATAAATATTTTATATGACTGTACACTGATGCTCTCATCAGGTGATACATGCTTATGGAAGCATTCACTGTGATGGTCTTTATTGTATTTAGCACACACAGTTGGGGATTTTTTTTCTTAGCCATTTTCTCTTTTACTGCACACACAATAGTCCTCTTTCTTAGTTGGCAGTTTCATAAGTTTTATGACACAACATGTCACTGATGACTCAGATTTCCTGCTTTGGTTTTGCTTTTCTTGAAGCCATTCTCTGTTAAGTTCCTCAATTACACTGAAGGTATAATGTTGGCAGGACAAAGGCTTTTTTCCAGATGTCAAATTTTCATTGCTCCCGTCCTTGTGTCTCTAGAAACTCAATCGGTATCTTCAGAGGGTTATCACAATTCACTCTCACTTGGACCCACTTGGCTAAGCTTAGCTCAAATTGCAATAAACAGAGAGTTCACCAATATACACCATCAAGGAGGATTTGTGAAAATATTATGAAATATATAAAACACGGTAAATGCTATACTTCATCATAATGTAAAATTGTAAGATATCTTATTTGTCAACAATAACTCACTCCATGTTAGCTAATCTTGCTGTTAACTGACCCTAAAATAAATACAAAGAGAAAAAAGTCCAGTGCAAGCTGTCATCAGCACAAAAGATCATATTCTACTAGCCTGAGGTAAACGAAAAAACACAGAAGAACTTGCGAGGCAAACATAATGTGCACAATTAGCATATATATCTTGAGAATAGGGAGAAACCATCTTAGTAAGCAGCAGAGATAGAGCACAAGCCGTAGAAAGAGATAGGAGCCATTGACTGGGCCGCATACAGTATTTCGAAGTAAAATAGTCAAATACATCAGGCCCCAGGCAGTTTTCGCACAACCAACAAGGGCCGATATATCCACCCACTGGCAGTAAGTGACATTTGAAGTGACATTTTTTGGGTCAAGAATTTAGCACATTTATTGAGAAGATTCAAGTGGTTCCCCTGGTAGCAATTGATACCAAGAACACTTGTGTATTACTTTTAATTCCATTGACTAGCATGAAATATAAACCTGAAACCAAACGGCACTCTGTTTATCTTAAGATACAGTACAATATCAAGAAGCAAGAGCAACAGAAAACTTCATTCAACACCAAAACAGTTTTCAAACAAGATAACTTCCAAGAAAAACAACAAAGTACTAAGATATTTTCAAGTACAATTAAACACTGGGCAGGAAAGGCTATGCATGCTGAATGGAATGAGGGAATGTAGAATACATGCAGAACTGAAGAACAGTTCATGGTAGTGTTGGATGTCAAGTTGTGTTTTGTTAGGAGGGGCCAAGGGTCCACACTCACATCTCAAAAGCCTCTGATCCATGTCTATCATCTTACTGGCTTGCTTCAAGTTTCTGCTCAATACAAAACCATGTTCCGCATTAAGGTTATCACACATCTCTTCTTAACATCTTTATCAATGCCCCTGTCAACTCTCCTTCTAGTAAAAGCTTACTTGCATAATGCAATTAGTCTTCTTCAATCCCTAACATTTTGCCCATCTTGGTCCAAAATACTTGCAGGATACACAAACTGCTTTACCTGCTCCAGTTTTTGCCCTTCAATTTTAACTTAGCCTTTTTCCCACTCTAATACCTTATAGCCTTTGCTTTGCTCACACTGATTCTCATCCCATACCTATTACCTTGATATAAGCCATCAATCCCCCTGATCCAATACTTTTGTCTGCAATATATTAATTTATTCTACCCAAAATACTACATTGAATGACTTATCAAAATCCACGAAACAATCACCATTCCCCATTGCAATTGTAGCACACATGTCATAACTGTAACTTACCAAGGGAACAGCACATATGATTGGTTGTAAATGAGATGTCTGCACCATTCACAACCTGCATTCTCTATGGTTCCTCTTTCAAAACACTATGCTTTCACCGTATTTACATTGCCTATTACAGTTCTAGCTTTTCCTTGATCATAATCATCTGTACCACCAATTGATGAGCTTTTCATTAAAGCATATTTATTTTTTGATTCAGAGTAACATTCTGAGATATGACATACTCTGTCGCAATTATCATCAAATTTACCAAAACAAGGCGCCAAGAGCAAAGGACTGCACCTGCCCTGTCTTGGATGATATCTTGAATTTCCCAGCTCCTGTGACATTTCTTTGACTTCCAAATATGCCAGCAATTCCTCCTGCCACTTGACTTGAGCTTCCTGTTGTCTTTATGGGATGGAGCACCACTTTTGAATTCTCCAATCTTGCCATAATGTCAGCATTTCATGATCACATCTTCCCAAGTATCAGCTTTGTCTTGACAGTCACTTGTGACAGAGTAACCTTATTCCAGTAAACCAACTAGCCCTTTAATCCATCCAGGGTGATCCCATCAGCATTAACATTGATGATTTTGTCATCAAGAATCATTCTCCTACTGATTTGTGATTTGGTCCTTGAATTTTCATGTCTGCATGGTCACCTCTGCCATTTTAAAAATGGTAACTTACTCTTTCAACATTGAAAGGTGCACAGCTATGCAAATCCTGTGTGCAGGACCTATACCTTCTTTGCCTGCTTACAATACCACATATCATTCAGATACAAGTTGCCCATGGTCAAGATGAGGAATATGCATGCTTTCTTATTCACTTGCAACTGTTCAGGATTATAAGGTTGCGATTATTATACTCCTAGGCCTATTGCCTGCCAGCAGTTTCTCTATACTCCTACTTCTTTCACTTGAAGTCACAATTATAATGCCTATTATACTCCTAGGCCTATTGCCTGCCAGCAGTTTCTCTATACTCCTACTTCTTTCACTTGCAGTCACATTTATAATGCCTTTCTTGGAAAAGGCAAGGTACTCTCCAGGACTTCTATGATCTGTTAGACACTCCTTCAGCCATCCCAATATATTTCCCTATTTCAGATATCTTCTTTGAAACACTACATTTATTTCTTTATTCGAGTAGCATAAACATGTGGGCTCATTATCGTGCTAAATTACTTCTTTTGCATTATTAAGACCAGGTTAACTGAAGGTAGTTCAAGTTTCATTACACCATTAACACATTTATAGTGACAATTCAACTTTTTCAACAAGACAGTGCATGCAGCCACAAAAAACAACATTAAGGAACCTAAAATAAATAATTACTGACAGCCAACAGAAACTTTAGACCAATAGTTGGAAAAAACAAGCAATTTATGGTGCATCTACATTCATGTGTAACAGGTTATGGTTGGAGATATTTGCAGCTCAATTCCTTTGCTAGAAAAGCATTTTTTGAAATTTAAAGGGCTCTCATCTTTACAAAATGTTTAAGTTTCAGCGAAAACATTCACAAAGCATACACTATCCAATTAACTCTGGAATTCCAGCCTTAATGAGAATTCTCTATGGTTCCTCTTTCAAAACACAATGCTTTTACCGTGCACTACACCATACTGCTTGAGTTATAACTGTTGTCTGCAAAATGGAAAGTATAAAATCCATTCCATTAACCTCGTGGGTGAATAACGTAAGTATCAATTCCACATTCTTGAAGATATGATTTTACTCATTAAATAGATTCCTAATGCTGTTTCTGCTACAATTAGAGTTGAGCTTCTCATCCACTTGCAATTACAACTGCATGCACATGACAATAGAAGTTTTTAACGAATGAACGAATAAATGGCTGGGTGCTCAAGCTTTACGTTAGCACTGGGTCAGAGATTTTACACATTTTTGCATTCAATCAACAAATAGCAGGGCAAATAACAATTGATACTCTTACCTTCCTGGGAGGACATTGTTCTGCTAGATACTTTCCGTACATGAGCTCCAGCCATTACTAGAACCTTCCTCCAAAATTCCAGAAATTGATGACCTGTATCACTGGCAAGCACCACCTCTACGTTCTTTAGGGGTTGCTTATGCCTTTCATGATATTCAATGTATCTTTTCTTCTCTAGTGACCATCCAATTGATAGTACGTTGTCCTCAAAAGGAAGTTTCTTGTCCTTCAACAAAAAGAAACTTTTTTACATTTATGATAATTCACTCATCTGATGAATACAAATGTTTTCTCAACTAAACAAATTTGCACATTTAAACACAAAATAAATAATTAATGCCATACAAATATGAATCTCACCAATGATTTTTGTGATTATAAGAATATAAGTTTGAGTACCTGGATACAACAATTGATGATCCATTCGTGGCTTACAACAACAATATCAGCAGCCAAGGCCAAAACATAATCGGGTGTTAAATTGGGTCTATTTGAAATCAGGAAACATGACTTCCCTATGCATTCATCCTTAAAGCGGTCAAATACCTTGCCCCCACCAGCTTCCAACTGCTTTCGCAAGTGTTTTTTATCAAAGGGTAAAGTAGTAAATTCTCCTTCACCAGTATCAGTTCCATCTGAGAACAACAGAAAAAAAATCATAGTACACATAATACAAGTTTAACATAATCAACAACTGGCTACCTTGCTAAACATGTGCAGTGTTTATAGGCAGGTTAAGTTAGTTCTTTTAGGTCATAACCAAAAAATTGAACCTTAACAACAAGAATCCTTCTCAAACACTCAAACACACAGGGCTGAAGAAACATTTCTCCCTACGTCAGCAGCTCACCAATCACACGCAATAAAATAAATACAAGTAAATGAACCTAACACTCTCTCTAGCTTGGATATAGTAAAAAGTATATCCAAGCTAGAAAGTATGTGATTAATTTGCATTGATTTTATTGCATGTGATTGGTGGGCCACTCGCAAAGGGAGAAATCTCTCGTAACCCCTGCGTGTGAAATTTTGAGACTAGCAAGGGTCAATACCAAAGATATGCCAGGAAAGATTCAAATAAGATAAAAAATTACAAAGAGGATCATGAGCACAAAAAATCAGTGTTATAGGTATGGGAAGAGAATCATTGTAAACAAAAAGAATTTTATGAGGTTTTTGAAAAGGAGGAAGTTAACTGAAAAGTTAAAATATCAGGGCAAAAATTAGGACAGGTGGAACGGTTTAACTTTCTTTTAGTGTTTGGAATAATATGCTTAAGACACTGAAGTGCTTGGAATGTACTAAAATGACAGAAAAATAATTACTTCAGCAAGGATCAGGGAATCATTCATATGAAAATCTGAGGCAAAATATAAGGGAAAATAAACAAAGGAGGAAGGAATGCAACCTTTTTCCAACACTATTCAATGTACATCTAGGAGAGGCAATAACAGAATCACAAGACAAGCTGTGCATGCCATCTATCTATACATTGGCAAGAGTTAAGGAATGGGAAAGGAAGTATGAAAAGAGGAGAATGGATGATAAAAAGATGGGGCATCATAATAAGCATGAACCATTTAGTAAATTTCCAATTGTTCCCAAATGTCCAATCAGAGGATGTTATTGTCAAACAGAAAATTCTCACCATCTAAATTACAAAATTAAAACACGCATTATGATAAATCTTTTATTTGGCGTGAAAATGAAATAATTTTGATTCTTTACAGTGGATTCTTTCCATCACGGGGTCTGAAACAATGATTCTGAATTGATATATACATTTTCTGAGCCATAAGCATTACAGTAAAATATGCCAAACTTTACTTAAAACAGTATCAGTAACTGTTATAAATGCAATTGTAAAGCATTAACAGGCTGCATCATGAAATGCATTAATTATAAATATTTCTCTGGAAAACTAGGATGGTTTGATAAAAATGAACATTTAGAACTTCTATCAAGTGAAGTCTGATTAAATGGACTTGTTCGCTATATAGCTCTCATAGGATCAAATTTAAAAAAAACATAAACACAGTAATCAACCAAAAGGTCAGTTTTGTCAGTGATGGTAGAGTTCACCCAGTATTAAGCCCAACAGCATATGAAATTCATACATCAGAGTAGGGGGGCCAGTTCCTTTCTCCATTGCATTTATGGTTTCCCAGGAAGATCAGGTACCCAAAAAATCACATAGCTTGGGTAGACCAGAAAGAATTGCCTGGGAATCGAACCCGGGGCCTCTGGCCAGTAGTCCAACACTCTACCCCTGGAATACTACAACCCACGGGATTACAATACGAAGTTAAAATAAATGAGGAATAAAACACATGCCACTTACCTCCATCAGTACTTGTATCAGTAAGAGGTTTAATTACATCATGTTTTTGAATTTGAATTATGTTATCTGAACCATAGCTTAGGATATAATATTTCCCTTTAAATAATGTGCTTCCTTTTGAAGGTATTGGGCCCAATTCTTCAACATGAAAAATAAAGATACTCATTTTAAGGCAAATATATTAGACATTAAAGAACCAGTTTTTGACAAGAAAGACAATATAAACTTATTAATCGCAATTTAATGTATGAGGAATCATCAGACCATTGACTATTAAAAGGGGTTTAACTGAATTCATTCTTAATTCTATTGGTGATTGCATGAGTCACCCAGAAGATATTCAAATGGCATAACAATGATAATTGGAACTCACTTGATTTTCAACACATGCAGTTAAATTATTTTAATTTCCAATTCACTCAGAAGATATGCCCAATTTAAGGATCATAATTGCTACTGATAACAGATAATGATCAGGTACGCTACTAGTTAGTGGTTACAGGACCATTGAAAAATTTAAAAAAATTGAGGTATAACGGCAGATTTAGCAGAGGCAGGAGAGGAGGAAGGAAAGTATGAGAGAAAAAAGTAAAATATGGGAAAGAAGCAGTATGGAGGCAAGGGAAGTGTGGAGTAGTTTTGAGGTGGTATTAGGAAAGAAAGGGGATGGAGATTGAATTAAAAGAGAGGACAAGGATTGGACAAATAGCCCATGAAATGTTCCCAGAGTAATGGCAGGGGGAAGAAAGAGATTGGGTGGGAAAAATGAGGTGATATGCAGTGTACAAGGGAAACAGACTGAGTGGCCATGAAAGACCTGGGAGTACCTATGACAAAAGAGGAAACAAGAGAGAGAGGCTAATGAGAGAAGCAAAACAATTGGGAAGTTTTATGGCATGGTCTGCAAGCTATGGTTTTGGGTAAACTGCGAGGGGAGTAGAATTCTGGAGGAGATGGACATTGGGGTAAGAGGTAAAAGATGGTAAAATTAAAGGAGCTGGGGTAGATGTTATTCAGATAAACAGGAGAAATTCAGGACAAGTCATTCAACAAAATTTGTCTGCTCTGCACGTTACATTTTATACTTAAAAATGTATAATTTCCCATTGATCAATAGTGTCCATGGTTAAGCCTTTTGGTAGGAAAAGTAAAATCATTTAATTTATCTATAGCACACACTTTCAGCTGAGATTGCAAACATCTTTGGAGATATTTTTATTAATCAGAGATTTTAGGTGTCATGGAACACTTCCATCTATATCAGTATCTTCGACCCAAGTGCTTTCACATAAAATGGCCTTTAAATACATTATTCTAATTATTATCTTTGTCATTTATGTTTCCAATTGGATATTTTGCAGTTAATTCAATGGGCAGCCTGAAAACTTCGATGTAAGAACCAATGACAAAGTGTCAGAGGACGATTCACCTCTTTAGAGCCAATTACTAGCCTGGTTTGCTAATCTAATAAATAAGCCAAAACTAAAAAGTTTAGGCAACAGTTCAAGTGTCAATGAGACAGTGGAATGCCATGAAGATTCACTTTAAAGGAAAGGTGTATTACCACCACATGAAGCATACCATTCCAATCTATACTACAACCTTGCAAGGAGAAGGTCATGGCTACATTTTGAAGGGTAGAACCTGAGAACTTGAGTGAGGGGGAAGCGTTGAAGAAAAGAAAAAGAGAGGTGGGAGGGATATAAAATTGTGGATTAGCTGTAGCTTGGGAAGTATTCATGATTCAAATCATTACTTTAAAATTAGCAAACAAAATAAAACTTACGACTTTGAATGCTGCTAGATTTCCTGGTGGATATACTAGTTGATGATTCCACATCAGTCAGCTTTAACTGCTTATTCACACCTTTTCTTCTTCCAGGACCTTTACCCTTACTGCCTGGGGTTATAACAGGCTTTGGGGAAGCTGCTGGTTCAAGTCCTGATATTCCATCATAACCCAGCTCACTACAATCACTTGCTGTTCCAACTACACTACTGTAAAGTATGTAGAAAGCAAAACAGGCATGAACACCAATCTTAATGACCAATTAATATTATTATTTTTTAAAAACTATTTTTGACCTTGAATATGAATAATCAACTCAAAAAAGAAGGAAAGGTAAGCTTCACCTGTATTCAGATAATTAAGAATAACTAAGCTCTTACTAAATCAATTCTTTTTTCCTGAAATCTAGAACTGATGACACTAGGCAAGATTAGAATGCTTGATGGAGCCCGTAAGTAACCTACCTGCTCTATTAATATGGATATTTTTTATGATGCAAAACATATTTTCTACAGATTTGAAAATCATAGTTAAATTTAGCCTCTGTATTTTCTAAACAGAACCCTTACATATACTTCATAGGGTGTTTGTACAGTTCTGGGTAAGTTTATTTTTTCTTTCCTTTCATACATCAAGGTGGAAGAAGGGATATAAATTTCTACCTTCCCCAATTAATTCCAAGCACCCTCTTGTGCTTGTCTTGTCTATTAGCACTAGAGCTGTCACAGGAATGGAAAAGTAAACCTGGCAAGAAAAGTTTGTGGTACTAGTAGCTTATACTTGTACAGCATTATAGTGAAGAACTGAGACTCATGGTGGTAACTTTTATCAAGTGACTCCAAATTGAGCAATATAATTTGTACTGATAACAATTGCACATAACTTTTCATTAAAGAGTAAATGAGAATGATGTTGAATATACCAAGAAAGTTAATTACATCACACAATATGATTATAAATTAAATTATCTCCACCATGAAATGCTCTATTTAAATGAGATATTCTTCAAGACAAAGTACTAAGTAAATTTTACTCATGAAATAACTATCTAGCGTACTGGGTATTTTAATTCAAATAATTAAATGGCATAGACATTTTGCCAAACTAAAAGTTTGAAAATAAACAATTAACATTAATGCTAAAAACGTAAATAAAATGTTTGCCTAAACATGTAATGACAATTAGTCCAAATTACTTCAATGATTACTATAATGTACATATCACATAAATATTTGCTCTTGACCAAAATATGATAGTAAACAGATCTATAGTGAGGTTACGTGCTTGCACACACACACTAGCCAATTGCAGAAAAACAAGATGGCCATCTTCCAGGCAATATACATACTGGTGTGATTTCAGAACCAGGCAGTATATTATTAGTAGTTTTTTATACTGGCATGGTAATTAAAAATAAAAAATGATTCCATGTAATAAACACAAGAAACATGATAAATGATATTGTCGGGATATGACAATATCCTGGCTTTTCATTAGAATTGCCATAAGCTATCCATTTTCAGTTTCCTAAGACTCTGGTCTCCTTAACCATGGTATTTACTTGAATTTGGTTGAAACAAATTCAATTTTCTTTGCCCCCACCCCCCATCTCCCTTACCTTTTTCCCCCAGGAGAATGGTATCATTGTTTTTCTATATGCTTTTTCTGACCACTAAAATTCACAATTTGGAGTTTTTTCTACAGTTAAGTTCCTTGCAAAAATAATTGAAAGACTTTAAACTTTAAAGAAAAATGTTAAACTTTATTCATTGATGTCGGCTAATTGATTATCATTGTGTTAAACTGTAAGTACTGTTTACTCTCCAACTATGAGGTCATACAAATAACCATATGAACTTAATAAGCTACAACGGAGAAGAAAAATGACTGCTTGGACATGAAAAAGTGATGAGCTAAAAATGGAATAAAACTGATAGAAATGACACCAAAGTATGCTGAATAAAGTTACATGTACAAAATATAAACACGATAGAATAAACCAAAGATCATCTATCACCACTGTTTGATTATTCATTTAATGTACATACCTAGAGTCAAGCACAGTTGCTTCTAGTTTCGTCACAGACAGAGATTTGCTTGGGCCTGGTGTACTTGAGCCTGCTTTGGTGGTACTCAATGAAGTAGTAGACTTTTTTCGTCTTGTACGCCCTTCTAATACATTATCTGATATGAAAAGAAAAAGAGACATTTAAATGCATCATAGGCACTGTTTTTCAAGTCCGCACTTATAATTTCATGGTAAAATATCATGGCATAAATTTAGGGCACATATTTTAGCTCTTGTTAAATGAAAAAAATTAATAAAATTGCATAAAAACTACTGTGTACTTTTTTATCTTACAAGACTATGAGAATAAAGAAACAAAAATCATACCTAAGCTAACATCTGCTTTCCTTTTTGGAGTTGTCAACACAGAATCTACAACAACTTCCTTCAAAATATTCACTTGATCCTCAGTAAGACATAACTTTGATCTTGGAAGAACTTTGGTTTCCCCATTATCCAATTCTACAGTGTAGTAAACCTGCATCTTCTTTCTGAAGAAAATAAGAGATTTTTTGTTTTAAATATTCAGCACATATACCTAATAGTTACTCATGCTATCACTCTCTCTTGCTGAACTAACATTTAATACACCAGACTATAAATTTGCAATGAATTTATTTATTTGAGTAAGAATATAGTCTGTCATATAAAGAAAAACAAAATCTTGAAACTGCACACTTTGGGAGATTCAAATCACAAAAGCAGCGAAACAACTATTCACCCTTGAAAGATATTATCAGAGGAAAATAAGCATGCATGGCACATTGGTATTTGTAGGATGATCAAGAGCTAAAAGCTAGGAGTAAATGAGCTTGGAAATAAATGCAAGGTGTCACCAATTGAAAGTTTCATAGGGGATATTTTCAGTTTAACAGAGCATTTTAAGACCACAAAAAAGATATTTTTAAAAATTTTATTTATAGTGTGGTATTAATTAATAGCTGCACATGTCTGAAATGGAAAGAAACATTTGATCATCTCATTGTGATATCAAGCGTGCAACATAATATGCTTCTGTTTGCCAGAAATATACATGAAGAATATGAAGTAAGTTCATGTAAATGATCAGAAATTCTCTTTTAGTCGCAAGCAACTGAGAATGCATCAAACCTCTAAGGAAAATGGATTTCTCAAAAAATGAAACCAATATTCTGAAAAAATGGTGTACCATTTTATAAAAATTTTACACATGTCAACACCAACAGTGGCATGATCAATCAATATAATTTCATAAACATTAAAAATTTATCCTTCTCATTAATCAACAGGAATCCTGAACATCACTTACCAGCACAACAAAATCACTCCTTCACAACTAGATCATTGACAAACAAAATGAGCATAAAATATATCTGTTAGAAGCTAAAATAAATACAAATTGAGGATAAAATGTTTAGGCCCTTCTTTTCACAACATGCATGGGCCATTCATTATTTGTGAAACACAGTTTCTCTCAATGAAGAGCCATGCGGCAAATGCAATTTGCAATTTCTCATGCAGAAAAGGTATTTCTAAGAATCATATCAACATAAGGTTACAAAATAGGGCAAACAACTACCAAGGTGAATATCAGTTTGGCTTCAGAAAGGTTAGAGGAATGTGTCATGTCATTGCTGTGATGAGGACATTAGTAGAAAGGAACATCAAAGATAAGCAGTACGTTTGGGAGCTTGGTAGATTTTGAGAAGGTGTTCACCCACATTAAGCGGGCAAGGTTAATGGAGAAATTGCAAAATATAGGAGTGGACCGGGTGAAAAGGTGACTTCTCCAAAACTTGTACATCTATCAGATAGCAGTGAGTAGGTAAGGATAGCAGATGGAGAATTGGCACAAGCAGTGATTGGCACGGGAATGAGACAGGCTTACTGGCTATTACCAGCACTTTTCAACATATATGCTAGGGAAATGTTAAAGGTGGCATGGGAAGAGCTGGAGCTGGAAATAAAAGTGATAGGCGAGAAGATTAAATCAGTTACAAATGAAAATGATCAAGCATTAGTGAGTCAGACAGCCAAGGATTAGCAGTTATCATTGCGAGGTTTAGTGGAACAATGGGATAAGGATTGACCACATGGAAACAAAAGTAATGAGATTTCTGAGAAGTAAGAATGCTAAATTAATCATCTAAGTATGAGGGAATAAACTAGAGCAGGTGGAGACATCCATGCATTTATGCAGCATTTTAGAGGGAAAGGGCCAGAATAGAATTGATGATGGGTACACTGAATAGAGTTGTGAAGAAAAGATTGGTAAAAACTTTCATATGGATCTCAGTGCTTTACAGATGTTGGGGGCAAAAGGGGGGGTCTTTGGGGCAAAAGGACAAGTATAGATAGGAGATTTTTGAGATGTGGGTTTGGAAGAGAGCAGAGAAAATAAGCTGGACAGGGAGGAAGACAAATGCTGAAATTTTAAATGAGGTCGGTGAATAGAGGTAGTTACTGGGAATTACTGGGGGAAATCTGAAAAAGGAAGACAAAATGGCTGAAGGAAATTTTGAAAGGTAATGGAATGTTGAAAGCTATGATGATAAAAGGTGGAAGACTGCAAAAGTGGGGTAGAGGAGGGAAGAGTGAGTGGTTTTTACAAAGCATGAAAGCAAGCAGAAGTTACAAAGAAGTGATGAAAGAAATTGGCTGTACCTATGAAACTTTGAGATGAATCATCGTTAGAGATCATACAAAACCTAGAATAGATAGAATACCTTGATTGATCACACTTTAACTTAACACCTTCCTTTTGGAGTTGAACCTATTACTCTTATCCTTCACTGAGCTTTCAGGTCATGATCTATTTCCAAGAACTTGCAAACGGAATTTAAAAAAAAGTATTTCCTAATTTCATGACTTTAAAGTTTATGAATTCATTACCAGGGAACATACACTACTGGATGTAAACTGGAATGGAGGTAAATTTGCATGTAAATACTGAAGAGGAAATAAACAAATTCCTCCGCATCTGTAAAAAATTCAGTCTATAAAACTTACGTTTCAATTTTAGTGACAATCCCAGGTTCATACTCTTGAGTTTTCTCCCCAACATCTGCATATAAAGACTGTCCTTGACTGACTTCTACAGCAACTATGAATTCCTCCCGAATGGATCTAACATCTCCATCATCAAAATCAATGATCCACCGATTATCTTTTTCCCTTTTTCTTACCTTACCTGGATAATACCAATTGTCTGCAAATCTTGCAAAGGCTATTGCTCCTATATAAATATATTAAATTTATTAAATTAATAAATATTGCATCACATATAAGGTTTTCTAGTATAATATAATTAGTAAAAGCACAATAATACACTCATAAACGTAATAATTATAACACTGGGTCAGAACAAAAATACCTAAAATTGCTATCAACTTCAAAGCATGAAAAATTCTACTTCAATAGTAAATTTATTTGAAGAGCCACATTTTTTAATCTTAAACCAAAAACCTAATGCTAATTTTATAAGCATTACAGAAAAAACCCAAATTACATTTAAGTTTGACTCAACTAGTAAATCAGATTATGGAATCACCTTCATGTATAACTCCCTCAGAATATTCTTTTATCAAAGTTGATGAACCTGGTGTCACAGGGGTCTCTGACTCTATTGTTGCATGCACTGCACTCCCAAGTTGACATGATTTAGGACTTTTAAGTTCACGGCCATTTTCTGATGAAGTTTGGGATGAAGTAATGGTTTCTGAAGATCGACTTGACTTCCTTTTCATTGGTTTTGCCTTGACAATCTTGTCAGCTGGTGAAGCTTTTACTTGTGATACAGTGGGATTAGACACACTAGCACTTTTCTCTAATTGTGTATCAGTGTCATCTTCAATATTCCTTTGATTACTCTGTGAAGAGCTTTGTGGTGTAGCAGTCTTGGAAGAGGCTGGCAGTTTTTTCTTCATTCTCAATGACGCTCTCTTAGACTTTGGCCGACGTGTAAGATAACGTCTTTCACAAGTTATCACTTTGGAAGCTTCTTCCAAATCACTTTTTGAAGTTGAACTTTGTGAACAATGAGTAGATACAATATATTTATAGGACCACTGCTCAATTTCCAATTTCATTTGCTCCTTTAAATCTGGTGCATCCTCAGAACTCCCTGATGTACCTTCCAGTCTGACCCTCTTACCACTTTTAATATTAGGTACAACTTCACCAAGGTTTGGAATTTTTTCATCATTGACATTTGAGGGCAGGAATGGTTTGGTGAATTTTGGCACTTCAAAAACTTTAGGATTGGCTGAAAGAGACAAAATATGTCAATTTATTATGGTGGTGCAACGGTTTGCAAGTATAAAATTCACAAGTATATGCATTCTCCTATAACTAATAATACACCAGTTAAGGATATCCAAAACATCATGTAGTCAAAATGTTACATTTACCATAAAAATTTGACAATTACCAGCATTAAAAAAATATAATTAAATAGCTTTTTCAATCAGAAAATTTCCCATTAAATATAATTTGACACATTAATACGATGGATCAACCTAATTGGCAAGCATAAAGTCAAGTACAATTCCATTAAAATATAACCATCAGGGCTGCATATTTCTGAGAGTCAAAACATGTCAAAAGCTGACAAGCACTTTTTTTGTAGCATTATTTCTGACAAAATCAGAGTAAAGGTAATAATCTCAAGGAAGAAGATCCTAAGGCCAATAAAAATAATTAGGAAGAACTCCTATACCGGTATTTCGGTCACCAGGTGACCATCAACAGGGAGAAAATCAAATGGGGCACTTGAACTAAGAAGAGGATTGTGCACCAGGCACTGTCCAAAGTCAACACTTGACTTTGGACAGTGCCTGGTGCACAATCCTCTTCTTAGTTCAAGTGCCCCATTTGATTTTCTCCCTGTTGATGGTCACCTGGTGACCGAAATACCGGTATAGGAGTTCTTCCTAATTATTTTTATTGGCCTTAGGATCTTCTTCCTTGAGATTATTACTTTAACAGCCAACAGCTCCACATCTTCCATTTTCAGAGTAAAGGTGATTTAAGGTTGAAATTTCTTATGTCCTATGACATGAAAAAGTGAGGGATAACTCAAAGTATCACTATTATGTCAAGGCCTCTGCAGCCTAACATTTAGATGGTATTCCGAGACAGCAACAATAGCTTTACTGGTATAGGTAGTGGTGAAATTTCATGTAGCTTATGCTATGAAGGCACACTTAAGCAATTAGCAACATACATGATATTTATGGAAAAACCCATGGTATTATTATTACTGGCAGTTGGAATCTGAGGTGTGCATTCAAGACGGGAGTTGTTCAATGAAAGCGCAAGATAAATGGATGCCTTTTAAGTGAAATTAGCCAGTTAATTAAGATTGGTACAGGGAAACACTACTGTTTGTTACAACAAAGAAAGCACTCAACAAATAGCAAATTCAATAATGCAATTTCATCCATCAAGAGATTTATACTTTTTCTTGCTCCAACAGAGTACCTACACTGAAGTGCACAAAATAAGTTTATGTTAATTGAGGACGTGAGATCTATTTCATGAGCATTTGGTTCCTTTGAGTATTTAGGCAATAAAAATTACACAATGTAGATTTCACAATTTTACTCTAACAAATATGGAATTTTTAAAGATTAGGGCATAAGATGCCAAATAAATGGTGGTACTCACTGAGTAAGTCACTTCCAGAGGTTGAACTAGAACTATGGGAAAATGTTGACATGATTGATGCTCTCGTAGGTGGTAAAGGAAACAATTTACCCTCCCTGAAAAGTTATAATTTTATTAGCAGCTGAAATATAAGTAAGTACACAACATTATTATTTGCAGTCTATCATTATGTATGGACACAGACTGAATGTACATTTTGAATGCACACAGACTGAACAATAGTTAGGTAATTAGGTTGTATCTTGTTATATGACGCTAAATTTCTTAGCTTCATCTAACAAGACACAACCTAGCAACCAATATTAGATTACATTTCTACTACCTTTCATTCCATTCAACAGTTCTATCCTTTTCTTTCTCCTACTTCAATTTCTTAATCCTCTCCTCTCCATCAGTCTTCAACATCCCATCCCCAAACAAAATGCTCTGCATCCATCTGTCCTGCCTCCTTTGGATTCCTCCCAGCAATCCCCTCTCCTCCCCCACCTTGCCTTAGCACGTCCTCATTTCTTTTCTGTCCACTTCACCTTTTCCATCCTTCTTCACACCCACATTTCAAAAACCTCCAATCTATGCCTGTTGTCTTGCTTCAACAACCATGTTTCTACAACATATAAAATCATGCTCCATACCATAGTTAAGACAAACTTTTTCTTTTCATCCTTACTCAACATCCCTGTCATCAATTCCCTTCTCCAAGTAAGAGCTCCTTGCCTAATGCAATTCTTTTCCTTATCTCTCTATTACTGTGACCATGTAGGTCTAGAACACTTCTGAGATAAGAATGCAATTCAAATGATTTTTTAACTCTGGTATTGTTGCATCATAATGTATATCCAACAGATGACTCTGTTAAAAGTTCAAGTCATGGCATTTTCCAGTTTCTCGGAACTTTCGAGATAACTAAACTGTTCCACCTGATTTAGTTTATGAACTCCTATTTAAATATTTTACTTAGCCTACCTCTTTCTTGAAAACTGGATAAGCTTGGTTTTGTTTGCATTTATTCTCATCCTATACCAATAACAAAGATTTTCTAATGCGTTTTGCAATGGATGTAACCCCTGGGTGAATGGCTAACTAAAGCTAGATCATCAACATATTTAACTGATTTTATGAATTCCCCACCAGCTTTCATTCATATGTCCAGTTCTTCTTATGCCTCTTTAACCATTTCCCCCTTGTGTTTTGAAAAGCATGGGTGATAATGGACACCCCACGGACTACAACCTTGATGTGGTGGAAGGGCTTCCTGATGATTACAATAGCAGGGAGAACTAATAAATACTCCGGGAATGGTCACCAGATAGACTGACAGATCAGAGTTTCACAAAAGGCAGTCCCTTTTCCAGTCCAGCTAACTTATAGGCTACATGTAATGATACATTGTTCAAATAACTTTATAAGAAACAGACACAAATCACAAAATTTGTCAAAAAAATTGTTTGTAATTTGTGGATGGCTATTAACATTGTTTCCACATGGGTGAAATAAATTTTTATCATGCATAGTAGTCAAAATGTATTTCACTAAGACCATACAATGATGAATGTAAATTTTAAATGACTTAATTAAAAATTACCACTAATAACATTCAAGGACAATTTGAAAATTTTTCCAGAAAGACTTTTAATCATTCAATTATCTATATTATTATAAGATAATCAACCAATTAAGGGAGATTTTGGATGGACACAGGCTACACAATGGCACAGCAACAATTCCATTGCCTCTCCCACAAAACATACAGCCCCTGTTCACAAAAATTAAGTTCCTCTTCAATTTAGCATACTTCCTCCCTACATTCCATTCGACGTGCCTATTTTATTTCTGCCCCTTCCTCATTGCCTAATGTTATCCCCTCTGTCACAGTCTTCAACATCCCATTGCCAATCAAAATGTTCTGCATTTATCTTTCCTGCCTCTTTTGGCGTTCTTCCAACAATCCTCTTCCAACATTTAAAGCTTTCCCTTGAGTGTTTTCCTTCCTGTCCATAACACTTTCTCCACATTCACATTTCAAAAGTCTCCAATCTATGCCCATCATCTTGCTTCAATGAGAATGTTTCCAATACCTACAAAGCCATACTTCATGTTTTGATACTTCATAAGCCATACTACATAGTTTTGATGAGTCTTTTTTGAACATTCTTACTCAACCACCCTGCCATTGATTTCCTCCTACAACTTCCTTATGGAAGCTCCTTTGACTAACGCAATACTTCTTCTTATGTGTCAACTACATTGACCACTTTGGTCCAAAAAACTTCCAAGATAGGTTATCTGTCTACCTGCTCTAGTTAATGAACTCTTATTTTAAAATAACATAGCTTTCCTCTTCTTCATAAACTGCATAACCTTTGCTTTGTTTACATTTATTTTCATCCCATACCTATTACCATTGAATTAACAGGAATGGTAACTACCGCCATAGAAGTAGTATTATGGAAAAGAACAACCCCAGCCGTACTCTTAATAGTTGGCAAAGGATGTGGAGAGGGAATATTCAGAGTAAAATAATAAAATCAAATTACAAAATTATTAATTAAATGTTGGTTCAATCGATTGTTCCATTCTAACCCACTATCATTTTTTAATTTAATTTTACTTTTCTACACTGAGTATTCCCTCACCATATCCTTTGTCCACCAATAAGAGTACAGCTGGGATTGTTCTTTCCCATAATACTAATGCGATTGCATTCCTATGCCCTCAGTAATGCTTGAAATCCATTGACTGACCGACACCCTAACAATTGATCACCTTAACAACCCAACTGCTTTTATCCATTTCCACCGATTTTCATTCCTAGTTCCAGTTCTTTACATGCCTCCTTAACCATATCTTCCACATAGATTTTGAACGGCACAGCTGATAATGGGCTTTCTTAATCTTACTCCTCTTCCTATAATATTTGGAGAAAATCTTGATGTCTTTATTTTTAACTTATATTACGAATATAACTTCTAACAGTTTTCTTATCTAAACCTTAAACTCATTCCGCGTTAAACCCACAGAAATCAGGTAATTACTATTTTGGATGCATTTCAATACTCTTAGTATAGAATTAAGTAGAGGAATTGACACTTAAATTAATTCAAATTACCCAGATGTACTCTGAGGAGACAGAGCCGTAGGAGGACTAGAGATGTCACCCATGCATGCAGAGGACTTGGAATCCACACTTGAAGCTTTGGACACATCAGAAACTCGACCACTAAACTTCATTTTTAAATATTCCTTTGCTTTTTCCTGTCTGTAATCAAACATCTACAAATAAAACACAATTTTTCTGGTTAAATTCTTGCCAAAGATGTTAAACATAACTTACAGAAATTTTTTAAGATTGTGTGTAAATAGCAGCTGTTAGTCAATATTTCAAGAAATTTACTAATTAAAACTAAAAATTTTCAGATGCCTCCAATGATAATATAACATTGGGAATGCCACATTAGTCATTTGGACAATTTTCTAACTTCTAAATATTCCCCTCTTCTAGAATTTTGAATAAAAATGGTTGAAAGTTCAGAAATTTTAATGAATTTTATAGCCAAGATACAAACTTGACGTTTTTTCAAGGCTTCCTAGTTTATAAAATGTTGAATAGTTTGCATAAAAATAAGGATACACTCCTGCATGAAAATACATGTTTAATTGTTGACTGAAAAAGTACTAAATTACATTTTTGTTATAATTTCCGACTGGAGAGAGACAATATTATGTTTTGGCAAAGTCTTGGACTCAAATCAGAAAGTTATCAGGGGTTTTTGAAAAGTCACAGTAAAATTTCTGGGCATTTAAATGAATATACCCTTCTGGGTTTTTTCATATTTTCCAGGAGCATTTTTGTTACTTGATTGATTAATGATAATCACTTCCATCACTCATTTCTAATGTTTCTGAAAGTTGACTTAATTTTTTTTAGAGCACATAAGGATATTGCTCCAGCTGTGAGATCAACTAAAAAGCATAACTCCCTCGCAGATTCAGTGCAAACAAAACCTCTTTTGCAAAATCAGTTACCATCCAAATATTATTTATAATATTGGTTTTACACTTAATTTAACATTCATACATTAGTCATGTAAATACTTTAAAGGTATATAAATAGTGAATATCTGTACCTCCAAAAGTTGAGTCCTTGAATAGTGCCCAGTTGCAGCATCAACATCACTACGCACATGGATTAAAAGCCATTGATGGACATGAGGAGGGCCTGGATCACCATTTCTCTGATGGAGAGAGACATTTTGTACCTTTCAGAAGAATTACTAAAGACTCAAATAAATGAGTGAACATTGCCGCATATTTAAAAAAAAAGTCACATTTGGATTATGAATATTATCTAAAATTAAGCAATGCAAATAGGTGCAATACTACTGCAGACGTAATAGCATATAAAGAGTAACTGTTGAATACTCACTATTAGGTCAGAAGCAGGATCAACCTTGCAATCAGCATTCTCCTCACCAAATTTTGGGACATTTTTCGATTCATGAGCATCTTCTCTCTTGTCACTTGCTGACTCAGGCAGCTTACACTCTGAGAGCTCTACTGTTCTCCCTTCATTACTTCCCACCATTTTCTTTCCATTTTCCTCAGCAGTTCTAGTTGATGATGGCTTACTAGAAAGGTTCATCCAACTCTTTGACTGATCATCAGATAAATATTCTGGAGATGATGGCCGTATTGCTTCACAGCTCTCCCCAGACACTTCACAGTCAGTTACAACTTCTAGAGTTTGATTATTGTCAGCATCCTTTTTGTCAGGAGGATCAACTTCATCTTCTTTTAGAGACACCGTTACATCATCAGAACCTCCTTCATCAACTTCCATTATGGTACTCATAGCACCAGTAGATTTAATCTCTTTGCCTTTAGTAGCATCCAAAGACATGTTGGATGGATCAACTTTGCCAGTTTCCAACTGAGATCCCTGAGAAGGAGAGATATGTAATGTAAAATCTTCCTCAGCAAATTCTTCCGAATTTGATATTTTTCTGGCCATGGAGTCATCACCTTTCTTCGGTGACTCAATAATTAAATGCAACTGCTTAGAATAGACAGTTTTTTCAGAAGATGTGGAAGATTGTGATGAGGAGGATGATGTATTTGAAGAGTGGGATCTATTAGATGAAATACTTTTCTGAGACAGCAGGGTTGAGGGTTTTGAGCCAACAAACTCAACACTCTTCCGTGATTTCTTGACTTCAACGATTTCCACTTCCAAGTCCTCATCGGGACTAGTGCATCTACTTTTTGAAGGGCCCCCTTCTTTTAAAATTTCTTCAAATTTCCTTTTTACCCCACTTTTTGGTCTTTCTTTACCATCATCAACTGGGATATTATCACCTAAAATGTCTTCAGAACCTTTATACAGAGTTTCTTGGGACTCATCATTTTCCTTATTCTGAGGATTTTCATCAGGATTGCATAGATCCACCACAACAGAGCTATTACCTTCCTTCTGTGGACTCTTACTAAGGCTAAGGATCCGTCTTTCTCTTTTTAAATATTTCTTCCCTCCAGACAAGGCAGGCATGAGAGAGTATGACTTCATTCTGTGAAAAAATGTGAACCACGACTCCTTACAGTCATAACAAAATCACATATAAACTCTAAAATAGTCCTATTCAGATGACAATGCGGCTAACCATAGAGAATTATTAAGATGTCTATGGAAATGAAGAAATAGTAATTTGTGATTCCACAGAAAATTTAATACGATACGACCCGGGTTTTGACATTCAAAGTCATCTTCAGGTGACAATTCTTACAGACATCCATCTATATATACTACATTCAGGTAGGGGCGGGGAGGTGAGAAGGTTGGAGGGTGGGTGGGGGAGGGAAGTGAGCAATGATTGTTGATTGTAAGAATTGTCACCTGAAGATGATATAATGGGAAGAGTCCACCCCAGGCGTACTCATAAATGGGCAAAGGATGGGTGAGGGAAATTGGAGAAAATACAAGCAGTAAATCGATAAAAATTATAAAATTAAATAATTAACTGAAAATAAGACCAACAATAAATATAGTAAAAATAATAAATTTTCTGTGGAATCAAAGTTACTATTTTTTTCATTTCCAAAATAAATCAATTCCATTAAGTTACGCCGGAAACCGTCAATTATATCAAGATGTCTATGGAAAAAACTCACAATTGGTGTCTTATTAAAGAAAACAGATTCCTTACTAGGAAGAAGGAAACTAAAGAATGCAGGTTCCTTCAGCCAACTCAGATGTGAATATGGTCAATTGAATAACATTCTATACACACTAAATACTGATGTGATAAAATTAATGTGTATAGTGTTAAGATACCAATACTAGACTCATAGTAACTACAGACCATACAAGGAACAAATAATCTGCATTCATCAAGAGGAAATCACATGTTGGAGAAACTAATAACTGACAATAGTGATTTCCACTATATTATTTTCATTCACATAACTCGGGTTTCAACACTTTGTGTCATCTTCAGGAGAAAATTACTCTTGCTGGCCAGAGAAAGGAGAGGGTGGGGATTTTTTGGTGGGCAGGATCAGGCTGAGGAGACTGGATGGTTTGGTAGAAGAGCCAACAAGGTGGTATACAGGGGACGAATGGCAGAGGGTGAGGGAAAGGGAAACACTGAACTTGATAGTATCAGGCTCTACATTATGACAATGAATGATCACTGAAACCTCGCACCATGTCACATAAACTCTGTTCTGTCATCTTTCAAACATCCTGCCTCCACCCATTGGTGACACAATAACTGTAAATGCTAACCATGAGCCCTCACCCATGCTCCATATGCAGTTTGCCAGGAAATTACATTACTGTGAACACCTCTCTGGTAATTGGTCAAGTGTCAACTAAGTATTACTCATTCAAAAAAAATTCGGTTTATAAATACATAACAATGAATTCAATACTCACTATGAACCATTAATTATGAGCAAGACTGAATCACTGTAGTGAACTTTGGTATTTACATGATACTTATGTCCAAAAAGAAATAAGAAAAAAAATTAAGGCACTAGGTAAAAATGAGAGTATACTAATAATGATTTGCCATGCTGTTAATGGTAATAAAACCACATGCTTTCTTTTCACAACCTGGATTTCAACATTTCAACGTCATTTAATGAAAAGCAAAATATCTAATATCCATTACCTCCTCTCAGATAGGTTATCAAGCAGTTATAAATCAAATGTGACTCCTCTTCCTGCTTCCTTGTGAAAGCATCTTTGCTTAATGCAATTTTTCTCTTTATGTCCCAACTACTTGGAATATTTGATACAAAACTCTTTTGAGACAAGTAAACTGTTACACCTTTAATGTGGAATTAAAGTGACTTTACCATATAAATATCATTCAAAATATGATTAAAATATCTAGGCTCAAAACTGTAATAGCACCTGTATAGTTTGGGTTGATTGTTAAGATTAAAGCTGGCCAACATAAAGCAAATGTACTCACTTCTTTTCCTCTGGAGAACTAGGAATCATGTCAACATCAGTATCCCCTTGTGAGTGAAGTCGTGGGTTTACACTTTGAGGTGTACTTGAAACAACACCAGAGTGGCTGCCAAAAATCTCATCTTGGGATAGGTGGAATGACTGCTCCTCTTCATCTAAAATCAGACAAACATTGTTATAAAATAAAAGAACAGGTGCAATGGCACTGAACTACTTGCAGAAATAAACAAAAATACTACATTGCCGCAAATATTTGAAACTGAAACGGCATACTTTTAATCGGACAGAATATTTCGAAATGTTGAATTTGACGGGGAAATAACAAGGCTATTCAATCTGAATTTACTTATGCTAATTTCCATGGTGAAATATTGAGGTAAAGAGATAAACAACGAACATACATCGAAGACAATGACAGTTTTGTGGGAATAAGGGAATGCGACTTTAAAAATTGTTTGCACAGCTGGCGAAACAGTTAACTTTGTGATAATCATGGCTTCTTACCAAAATACGACGTCAGCAAATATCTATAATAATGAACGAGGGATTTGGAGAAAGTTTTGAGACCTAAGAGTCAATAGTAACCAAAATTTATATGCTACCTATGTAAATCATTAAAATTTCAAGCAAATCCAAATTTCATCAAAGAAAACTTAAAATTGAATTTTCTGACAGAGGATACTGGAAGCAAGGATTAAAGCATAACTTATATGAGAACATATATGATGTATTGAACAATAAAATGCCCAGTAATAAGTAACCTAGACAAGGATTTGTAAGAAGTTGGTGCCTATCGTTCAGCTTCCAAACTTAAATCACATCAAAATCATAAAATTAACTCATTCACTTCTGCTTATCTAAAGAATAAACAAAAAAATTCATATTACCATGTTAGTGTTCTTCTCCTGACATATTTACTAAATCTCAAATGAAGGGCTAAAATTTGGGATATCAACTTACTTTTGACAAAGGCCATTCCTCTTCCATTAGAAGGAAGTAACAAACGCCTATGCATGCTCTCTTCATTCCCAGAACTGGGCGAAAATTGACCCTTTTCCGCTGTAGTCTCTGAGCTCTCTATTTCTACAGTTGAGGCCTGACTGGTGACCCCTTAAACGATACATACTTTTAAATAATTACGCCTGGCCTTAGGATCGCTAAAATAAATAGCATCGTTAAATAATTAAGAAAATATGTACAGGCCACAACACTTACCCATACTTTCTCCTTCACTGTACTGTGAGTCAGGCACTTTTGTGATCTCAGGCGTGCTGTCCATGACAAGTTTAATGCTAGAGTCGTTTCCTTTGCTAATACGGAAAATAATTGTTGAAATCGACCTTAGTATTCATTTTGCGGACTTAACAGAATTTGCATATACCTGGTATTTAGGGTATTACAAATTTTGCTTACAATACACCATGGGAATTATTTTCTAACGCTAATCAAAAATACTCTCTCACCTTGGCGAAATTTTTAAGCTGCTCAGGTCACTTTCATCGGCTTTCATGGATTTCTCTGCTTGAATATCTTCGTTAGGTTTTCCTGAGTCTCCATCCTTTGTTTCAAGCGAACTGTCAGATATGTCCGTAGAATCATTACGATTCTCCAGGGTTTTTCCTACGTCTTTAGAACTCATTTCTCTGGTAATACAAAGGTTGCAGGGATTGGGAAAGTTATGTCGTATAGTCAATCAGACGGAATTACATAAAACAACTTTGAGGTTGATCAAATATCGATGATGTTCAACCCAAATTCAATCACTCAGGTCAGTACCCTACTTAAGACTTGCCTCACTTTACATTTCAACATTTATCTCTTAGAAATACGTATTTTTCACAACTTCAGCAGGGATTGTCGACGTACTCATCTTTCACTATCCTATTGTCCCATATTCAAACCCCACGTGCGCATGAGTACAGAGATAACATTTGACTGTTATCTTAATAGCTCATATATGACGTTTAATCACCTTCAATCAATCAAAAGGCATTGGGGAACTCATATATATTGTCAGCACCTACTATCATGCATTCACCAGTCTCGCTTACGATGACCGGAACAAGGTTACTCGAACGTAAACAAACAATACCACTTCCCGCCATTACGGGATTGAGGTACGATGGCATATTACGAGCGGCAATTGCTTTTGACATTCGGGCGGGTTTTTCAAATTGCATTGCCTTAAATTAACATGAGTTTTCGCGATAGGATGAATTGTCAAAAAGATGGATCAACTAATAAAACACATTGAGCTAAAAAATATGTTGACATCATCAGGTGAATAGTATTAATTATATTCATATACCAATCAACTTAGCCAACCAGAGATTATTTCAACTTAGGCTTGTTAAAAATCAATATTTGAATGCTCTTCAAGTTCCAACCAGACTTCCTCAACTATGTTACATCTTCCATTATTAAAGGTTTGCGCGCAGAATGTAAACCAGGACTCAAATAAGTTGTCAGCACCTAATTTCATGCATTCACCAGTCTTGATTACGATGACAGGAACTAGGTTACTTGAACATAAACAATACCACTTACCACCATTGCGACATGGAGATGTTTGGCATATTACGAGCGTCAACTGTCATTCGGAGATTATTATCAAGAGTTAATTTTATTGAATTAGAGATGGTTGTTGAATATTTTCAATAGTCACACGTTGAGGGCCAGAGTAAATTATATGCATTACAAACAACTGACTATGTACACAGCATTACCCAGATTTGAAAGTGAAGAGGAGAGCTAACTCTCATGGGCATATTAAGTCAATATAGTTGCTACCCATTGATGCCATAGCTAATTCTGGTTTGTAGTCCTACTGGTAAATTAAAGTTAGGATAAAACTGCCACCTTTTAATAAGAACTTACACATTTAATTTGTTAGAATATTTAACGCAGCAATAAATTATTCTTTGCAGATTGACAAAGAAACAGGCTCTTAACGATCAAGCAGAATAAGGATGTAAGGCCTGGCATATAGAATCTTCTCTTCAGACTCAGCTTCAGAGACTGCTGAACCACTTAAAATAAAATTGTCTTTGCATATTTTTAAATAGAGCCCAATTTCGGTGATATACGAGGGTCATCCGGAAAGTAGTACCCGTTCGTGCCGCATGAAGTGCTGATGACGCGAGTAGCCGCTGGACGAGGTCAGATAGCTTCAGTGGCTTGTCTGCCTTCTCTGAGCCAAGTTGCGTGACGCTAGCATTGCCTGTGTTGTTTCTGTGATTGTTTACAATGTTTAAAAAAATTGAGAACGCCGCCAGTTGTGAAGTGAGGGCAGTGATTAAATTCCTCAATGCAAGAAACGTTCGCCCATGTAATATTCATCGCCAATTAAAGGAGGTGTATGGAGACAATGTAATGGACGAGTCGTCTGTTCGGCGGTGGTGTCGCAACTTCAACATGGGGAGGGGGAACACACACGACGATGAGCGTTCGGGGAGACCGTCTGTCATTACAGACCAACTGGTGAGCTCAGTTGACGAATTCGTGAGGAACGATCGGCGCGTCACAATTGATGACATCTGTGAGCATTTTCCCAATGTTTCTCGAACAATTGTTCATGAAATTGTTAAACACCATCTGCATTATGCAAAAATTTGTGCAAGATGGGTCCCTCGCGTATCTCAATGAGCTGGCAGCGAAGGACTATGCAGCAGGAATACAGAAACTTGTCACACGTTATGACAAATGCCTTAATTTGCTTGGAGATTATGTTGAGAAGTAGTTTAAAGTATCCTCTTTCAAATAAAATTTTTTATGTTTGTTAATATTTACTTTTGTGTCTTTATTTCACGAACGGGTACTACTTTCCGGATGACCCTCGTATATGAATGTGGGAGAGAAATATCTCATGAACTAATTTCTATGATACCCCTTGTTCAAATGTCTGGTGAAAAATAAAATGAGAGCATGAATTAAGTCAGTTACATAAAAATTGAATAATTCGTTTATTCATTAAACAAAAACCTTTAAAAAAATTTTGCACATAAATGGGTTACCTGAAAAAACCAAGTACTTATGAAATGACTTTTTGAATCATTTTTTTATTTTCTTTTTTCTTTTCTGAGGAATAACTGATGACATGTCTGGTTTCCTCTTTCCTTCAAATTGTGATTCTAATGACTTTATTTTTTTTAATTTAGAGGTTTTGTTTGGCATATCAGAATCCATTTCACTGAAAATAATATCCATTTCTTTGGCTGCTTCAGCTGAATCTTTAACACCACTATTTCTTGGTGCCTCTTGAAGAGTATCATCTTCATCACTACTTTCCTCTTCCTCAACCTTCAAGGAGAAATCCGACCTCATCAGCAAACAGTTTAATTTTGACTTCAGATACACCTGAGGAAGAAACAAAATTAGAGTTCAGTATTATTTTTCAGACATCCATTTGCATAAATGTTATTACTGATGTGAACTAAGGGATAGACTAACACACCTAAACAAAAAATACTGTGAAACTTTGATTTATTAATTGCTAGATGGCAGAAAATTTAGTATGCTTCAGCTTTTGCCATAACAATACAAACTTGGAACTTGAAATTAAGTATGCCAGTCTTATACCAACATTGATTAATGGGTATTCAAATTTATAGATGTATCAAATTTTGCAATTCTTTTCAATAGCTGCAGTAACATTTTCCCCATTGCTAAGTAAGTAAACTATGCATAATTTCACAGTTATTCAAGTGGGTCCAACCATGATGGTTTATCCAATGGCTTGTTTATTAGTTTGACGGGTGAGGATAGAGCTCATCTAATGCATCGAGGTCAACAGGATGTGAAATTCACACATCAGGATAGGAGGGCCATTAATGTGCCAGATATTATCACTAAATTTCATAAAATGGTCATGAAGAACCATTGATTGAAATCGCTGAAGCTGTAGGGATGTCATCTGAATGGGCATATCACATTTTAACAGTGGAATTGGATGAGAAAATTATCTACTAGATGGTATAGTTTGAATCTTGATGCAGGATCACAAATTTAACAGAATGGAAATTTCCTAACAATGTTTGACCCATTTTAAGAGCAACCAACAAGATTTTCTGTGCTGGTTTGTGAACACAGATGAAACTTGGGTCCACTACTATGCCTCAAGAGACAAAACAGCAGTCAAAGCAGTGAAAACGTGTTAATTCACAAACACCAAAGACAGTAAAGAAAATACAGTTGGCCAAAGGCGATGGCAGTTTTCTGGGATGCAAAAGGGATTCTGCAGATAGATTAACTTCCCACTGGCCGATCAATTGCTAGACAGTACTATGCTAACCTTCCGCACCAACTACAGCAAAAGATAAACGAAAAAAGGCCAGGTGTGGAAAGTAAGAAAGCCATCCTTCATTAAGACAATGCAAGACCATACACAAGTGTCCTTGCCATGGCAAAAATACATGAACTAAGATACGAATTGCTGCCACACCAGCCTTATTCTACTCCATTATGTTTCTATCCCTGCCCCAAGCTCAAAATTTTCCTCGATCGATGGAGATTCTCTTGAAAGAAACAACTAACAGCCGAAGTAGATGGGTATTTTGTAGGCCTGAAGAAATCTTATTTTTGAAATGGGATTAAGACCTCGGAACAGCACTGGACGAAATGCATTAGCGCACAGGGAGACTACATTGAAATATAAAAAAGTTTCAATGAGATAAGTGCTTTATTTTGCCTCTATTCCAAGAACTGTTCAAATTACTCTCGTACAATGGATTCAGATTCAATCAAATTTTGTATTGATCCAACCAAAATAACAATATGAAATAATTTCACTTATCGACTATAACATACAAATTGAATCACCGACAAACTTTGAATAATAAGTATTGGGAAAATTTTCGGAAAAATAGATCTTTCAGATATTGCTACAATACCTCAAAATTCTACAACGTGCATCCCTTCAGTATCGACACACTTTTGGTTCCCTAATGGGTGGATTCTGGAAAGTGCTTAAGGGAATGCATACAAGCTTCTTTGACAGCACTTATGGTCCCATGGTGGCGTCCTTAGAGGAAGGATTTCACTTTTGCGATTAAGAAATAGTCTGCTGGTGCCAAGTTGGGACTGTAAGGGGGTTGGGGAATTGTCATGTTGCCATTGCAGAAGGTCTTCGCAAGCAGAAAATCTTGGTCAAGACCTTCAGGACGAGTTTAGCGGACATCTTTTGCATCCCCAAATTTGCCAGTGATAATGATGTGCACTGTCATCTTATCAATGCATATACAATCAGCGATCATGAGTATACTAAACTGATGGTCTGAATTCAGCACTCCGGGCACACGGCAGGAAGAAATTATTACTGATACTTTTTATACAAACCTTGTACGATCAAGAAAAGGCAAAATCTGCGCAAAATTTGCCTCATTGGGAGCCCTTATTAGAGATAAACTAAGTAATACTCACCTTTTGCAGCAGTTCTTTACTATGCAAGTGATGCAAGCGTAGGTATCTGTCTAAACTAACAGATAAGATGTAAGGATCAGTAGGATGACACACTATATCACGAACACCCCCAGCAAATCCTTTGTAACGATTTGATTGCAGACCTTTCCCTCTAAGGTCTACCATCATCAACAGTCCAGTACCACTTCCAACAATAACATGGCTGAAAATATAAATGGCCTATGCTTTCATTTACATAAAAAACAGATACAACTTTCAGTAAATGTTGCTCATGCATTGCTTCAAACATAAATGATAGTAACCTGCCTTAATTATTAGAATAAGTACAATGAAAACACCTAAAAATATCACAAGAAATGTACAGAAATGCACAGACCATATGTAGGGCATCCCATGGTGATCGAAAGTGAGTCAAAAACACATCAATAAGATTGTGTCAAATCTATATTTGAATAATGGGCACTAGCTTAAAAATTTTAAAATAATTTACATAATTATTATAAGGTAATCTACTGGTTAAGGTAGGTTTTTGGATGGACACAACTACCAAATAAATACTGTGTGACTCCTGACAAAACACAATATCTGGCAACCTACTCTACATCATCTCCGTCCATCCGGTCCTTCTTCATCTCCGAGTACTTCCTTCCTCCCTTCATCCCGTCCAACATGCCTATCCTGTTCCTGCCCTTTCCTCCTTTGCCTAACATTCTCCCCTCTATTACCGTCTTCAAAATCCCACTACCGATCAATATGCCCTTCATCCATTTTTCCTGCCTCCATAGGATTTCTCCCAACAAACCCCTCTCTTCGCCCACCATACCAAGTACTTCCTCATTTGTTTTTCTATTGGTCCACTTCACCCTCTCCATTCTTCTCCACACCCACATTTCAAAAGCCTCCAATCTACATCTATCCTCCTACGTCAATGACCACGTTTCCGTGCCGTACATGGCTATGCTCCATATCAAAGTTTTTATGAGTCTTTTCTTAATATCCTTACCCAACGTCCCTGTCACTAACTCCCTCCTCCTCATGAAAGCCCCTTGCACTGTTCTTCTCCTTACATCCCAACTACTTTGTCCATGTTGGTCCAAAACACTTCTGAGACAAGTAAACTGTTCTACCTGCTCTAGTTTTTGCCCTCCTATTTTACTGTTTAGCTTAGCCTTTTTCTTTCAAGAAAATCGCACATAGAATATCGCATACAACTAGAACCTTGATGGGGCCAGAGCAGCTCTTCTTGCCAAAGGTCATTATGTTATTTTAACTGCTGTGTTTACCATTGAGTGTTTAATTAGAATGCAGAGGAAATACCATGCAATTTATTTATGGTAGGAAAAAAGGACAAGCTTGATGATTAAATAGTAAAAAAAACCTGTAGTAATTATTTTCACTTTTAGAAACAAGAAACCTCCAGCCCATAAAGTCCATGGCAGAACCCAACCATCCTATAGATTTGCTTATTCAACTAAGGACAACAATCATTACTAAAATATGAGTTTTCTCCTGAAATACTTGTCAAACCATCAAGTACACTGTCCAGTGAATTATTAAGTAAATAAAAATAAAGGAAGAGATGACTTTTTATTAATGTTTTCAAACACTTACTGCTCTTTGGAGCATGCTGATATAGATGTTAGAGCTTGTTCCGGTATATCCATACTTATGACAGGCCGTCTCTGTGCCTTGGTATCATAGAGTCTCAGCTGAGGAAGAAACAATTACTTGTGAAACAGAAATAATGCATCTTGAAACTAAGAATTGAATTTTGAAGTATAATTCTCATTGCATTTCTAATAATTTTTCCATTCTTTTAAAAAAATCTTAATTTATGTTATACCAAATGGAAATGCATCATATTGCTTATTTGTATTAATTTTATTAGGGACATTTTATTCATGAATGTTATATTGAAATACAATATTTTAGAACAATGTGCTTTCATGGGAAAATGCCTATCAAAACAAATAATAGATAACAGTTTTAGCTTAATGTAAATAGTACAAGCATATTCACTAAATTACATACTAACATACACATACTGAAGTAATTCATTAAAACTTATACATTGAGTACACTTTTACGATGTACTTCTAAGACGTAAACATGGCCAACTGGAGCAGCAGGGAAAAGAAGATTAGAGGCACTAGAAATGTGGTATCATGGAAGAATTATGAAAATAAAATAGATAAAACTGTAAGAGTAACTAATTAAGAATCACTTTTTAGAGTTGGTGAAAAGAGACGGTAGGAAATTAGCCAGAAAGAGGAAAATTAATTAGACATCCTGGGGCGTGATAGATTACTGAAGACCGGAGAAAGGAGGAAACGCCGAGGGCCAAGGATTTGTAACAAGAGTCAGGCATAGGAAATTTAACTTCAGGAGCTGTGAGGGAATGAAGAGATAGCCAGGGAATAGGAGGGTCTGGAGTTGCTACAAACCAATTCTTGGATTCCTTTTGATAATTAGCCCAATATTAATGTTTAAGCAAGTTATTAAGTTCCGGCTCAATAATGAGGATAAAGGCTGAGTGCACCATGTGGATAGAATGGAGAATTACTCACTCAAAATCCACCTTTCAACTCCAGTACTTGACTGACAGGCCACCACCTCACCTCTCATTCAATTCAATGAGGCTTTTGGTGAAGATGACTAGGTAATGAGGATGTTAAGTCTTCACTGAGCTATGATTACGATTTCATTACCCTAATTTGAAGACTTCCAAGGAATTAGTTGGTTGATGCCAGAATTTCACCTGGGTTTTAACTGCACAACTTGGCAGATAGTTTTAGTGGCATTCCAATCTGCAAAACTATTTTCCATGACAACCAACACAGAGTGACAATGGAAAGAAAGGTGGATTTCAATACTTTCATTTTGATTTTCAATGTGGGTGATCATTACATAGAACCGAGCTGTTTATTGTCACCCCCTTCTGCAAGAAATATATCTTATCTTCATATTGAGACATATCATACATGTTATGCCTAAGAACTTATAGTAAAATGAATGTTCCAAGAAAATTATGTCAATTATGACATATTTGATAAAAAAGAAATACAGAGTAAACAACTTTTGTTGAAAAGCAAAATACCTTTTACAAGAAGAACTTTTAGATACATACATGCCCATATCGGGAACAGGTGGCAATTTTCTGACTGTTTTGCATGAAAGCTATATCGGAGACCCAAATTGGCACACGTAGCTGCAGGTAATTGTGAGGAACCTAAAAAACAAGGTTTTCAGATAGCGTTAAACTAAAATATAAAACAATAGAGCAAAGAAAATACAAATTGAGGAGAAAAAAATTGCAGGGCTGCTAAGCAGTTAATTCATTGAGAAAAGAAGAAATCTTGAACGGCTCAATGAAATTATTCCTCACGTTTTTATCCTAGGTATATCATTTAATTTCAAAGTTCAAACCAAAATTAAAATACAACACACATTTTTTGCTCGGAATGTGCACTTTTCTTCAGCTTCCAAGTTCCATAGGCTGAGATCGGATTCTTGACCACCAACTGCAATGATTTCCTTTTCATAAGGGTTTTGACGCATCCTATCTATACAAGGACCTGTCTTTATCGATTGTTTAATACGTGGAGTACTGCCTTCTGTCCATAAGTTTAGTTCCCCAGATTCCACAGCAGTCAAAATTGACCTGAAAGAATAAAGGAATTACCATGCTTAGTCCACTTCGATGTCACACTTAGATTTGCCAATAGATAGCGAAATTAAACTAATTTTGTGATCCAATACATTACGAGCCCTCCCACGGAGTAAATTCAATGTGCTGCAGACCCTGAGGGACATTTACAATAGGTTGGCATGTTAGAAACTAGGAGATAATTTTTTGGTTTGGAATGTAAATACTATTCTGATGTACCTTTTTAGTTTTTGGGAGAAGAGAAGGAGAGCATTTTCATTCGGCTAGAAAATGATCTCGACACACTTGAATTTTATTCCTAGATTAATTCGGATTTAAGAATTCTTGCTTGATATAACACACGAATGCCAGAGCCTAAAACGCATTCACACACACATATTTAGTTCATAGGGATAAAAAATTATGAATGCTTTTCAATATGGTAAAAAGTGAATTATTATCCAGCCATGAGTATGATGATATAACAATCGCTGGGGTGATGGCACGTTAATTTCAGAAGATTCTCTCGCACGAACATACTAGTTTGATTGGGATCACTCACAGAGCGTACTTGTATTGCCACTATTTCATAAGAATAAATATGCATACCAACCCATTGTAGCGCGATATGCCTCTTATGGAACCCTCGCCGCATTTTGCATTGAAGTTTGAGGTGAATGTGTGGAGTTCAGTATCATAAACTTTCACGGTTTGATTGACTAAACCTAACAGTATATCTTTTTCGTCTGAGTCACCCCAACCAGCAGCCGTGATTTCATCTTGCAGGGGATTTAAACCTAGACCACTGAGGTTTTTCTCAATGGCAACAGTCTCGCACAGCTTCACACCTAGTAAAGTAAGATTCACATACCACACTATAGTACCATTCATATCAACGTGAGAAGAATCAGTTATTGAATTGAAGTCCAACTGCCAATTATTTAACCTTTGAATACTCCTGTCCTCGTTCCGACAAAGACATTGATGTCTTGTTTAAAAGCCATGTCTCATTCGCACATGGGACTACCAACTTCTTCCGAGCCTTCAAGGTACATGCGGTTGTTGTGATTCAAGTTTTTGTTTTTTTGAGCAAATGAAGGCGTTCCTTACGTCATTTCCTTTCGAAAGCGGAAGTGAAACACTTAGCTCCTGTGGGAGGTGCCGGTGGAGTTTAGCGAAGTAGTAAATACATTAATTTCCAATGGATAACCAAGGAAGGAAAGTAATAGTATGTGACAACGGCACAGGGGTAAGCCATTTAAAAAATTTTCAAATAAAAGAAATGACTGCTCTAATTATTGTCCTTGGATATGAGATGTATGACTCACTAATTTGACAGATAAGGTTGAAGAAGTTATTAATGTTTTTTATAACGCAAATGTAAAATTACCTAAAATCAAGTGTACAATTAATGATTTAAGATATTAAATTTAGTTGCTTGTATAATAGTTCATTATTATACAAACTAGTTGCCTGTAATAACTAATGAAATGCGTTACTTTCAGTTTGTCAAGTGTGGATATGCTGGCTCAAATTTTCCTGCTCATGTATTTCCTTCGATGGTTGGACGGCCAATAATTCGAGCAGCTAATAAGATAGGAGATATCGAAGTGAAGGTAAGATTTAGTAGTGTAATGTAATTATCCTAAACTCTCAAGTCAATCGGCAGTTATATCCATTATCCCCTTTCCATGAAACTTAATTTTAAGAGATATAGGAATTGTATTTTTCATTGCAGGATATGTATGTCAAAGTAAGGAAGATTCTACAGTTCTGTAAGCTTAAGCGTTTGTGTGATATGTTTTAAAATGCTCATCAATCCATTCCTTGTTAGCATGTATTAAGCGTAATTAATCCGCCAAAGTGCATTTATATGTTCTCTAGGCGCTGGAGTGTTTTTCATTGTTTATTTTTATCGCCCTTATTTCGATTTCATATTTGTTCTTAGCTGTGAGATTCAGCCGGCTGGCTAATTAATCCTTGCTTCATACCTATTGTGTAGTAGTTTAAATGCAGCGATATTGTGTGTGCTTGCTCTAATGTTTATCTAACTGTTCCATGAATTTTCTTTGCTTTCTTGCATTCCTTGAGGAATATGCCAATGTTCCAGTAAGTAATAACCTACATAATGCTACTGTTTTAGTCGTTGTTGAACTACCCTGTGGTTTTGGATGTTAGTAGTTTTTGTGTTTGAAATACTTTTGTATGTCGTTATGCATCCTAAGAGTATATCATCAATAAAGAAGTAGTAATTATTTTTATGAACGTAATTTTCTTCTTACGGCAGGACTTGATGGTTGGTGATGAAGCCAGCAAGCTTCGATCTATGTTGGAGGTTAATTACCCAATGGAGAATGGGATTGTCAGGTAATCATAATGCTGCTGATATAATTGTTACATTAAGAAGTATTTGATACAGAAAGGAAATATTTAAAATAAATTTTAATCTGCATCCTCAGTACCACAAGCCGTATTAGGAGGAATTTAATTAATTTTTTATTAATTGTTAACCTCTTGGAAATTTTATAGGATGGCTATGAAAGGAAAGAAAGCAAATTATTTTTCTTTATTGTATTTGATCATCATTTGTCACCTAGTACAAGGGTATTTTTCTGTGGACTTCGTGTTAAGTGCCGTAATAATCTTAACTTTAAGTGTTTCTCTTCGCCAAAGTATTTTGCTCATTTTAAGCATATGTATACTCTGCAGAATGACAGTACACACTTCCTCTACAATTGTCCAATTGGTTATATTGTGCAAACCAATGGAAATGCAGTTTCTGCTTTGTTCTTGCGTTAATAAGTGAATTTTGTGTTTGGGAAATACTTTGTGTCCATAATTCAAGTTTTCAGTTAATATATTATAATTTTATTTAACGTCATTTTTCTGGGCAAGATTGAGACTTCATTTTCACTTCTCCCCCCTTACCCCATTACATTACATTGAAGACATTTATAAACACCCAAGCCTTAAGATAGAGGAAAACCCATGTAGATGGGAATCGAACCTGTGACCTGTGTAGTGGTAGGCGAGAATGTTACTCTGCTGCAACCGGGGCCAGACGAGGCTCAGTGATTATCTATTGTAAAGGAATAATCTGTGAGCCTCCTCGAATGGCTATGTTGTGTTACTTAAATACATTTTATTGATTGATTTTTTAACCTTTTTGTCATGTTTACCATGTCTTCATTATAGAAATTGGGAAGACATGTGCCATGTGTGGGATTATACTTTTGGCCCAGAGAAGATGGATGTTGACCCAAGGGAGTGCAAGATACTTCTTACTGAGCCCCCAATGAATCCTACCAAAAATCGTGAAAAGATGATTGAAGTAAGTAGTATGATTAAGATGTTTCATTGTATTTCGATTTGAATTGTAGAGATTGAATATATTCATTCTTAAGGTGCTGATTTTGAGTTCAATATATGAGTGTTGATAAAGAGCTGTTAAAATGTAAATGATATAATAGTATCAAAGCTGATGGTGTGAAAAGTTGCCATGGGTTGAGTTTTTCATAATAATATCGCCCAATATTTATCATTCTGTTCATTCAGGTGCACCATCAAAAAGGTTTTAATGTGCTTTGTTGCACTGTTACACAATTCAATTAAACTTTTAAAATAATGGTGCTTTATATGCAACTGAGCACAGCCTGTTTGGTATTTTTAGGTTTGTTTAATGTAAAGTCCGAGGCTAAATTACTGCTGCCTAATTCTCTACATCTACTTAATACCCCGCAAGCCGCCGCAAGGGCGTGTGGCGGGGGGTGCTAGGACACCACCCGTAATTTAGAAAAGAAAAAGAAAAAAAAACCGCATGCAATAACCACAAAATCATATATAAAAAAAACATGGCATACATTCATGCATGAACACTTACACCTCACACACATGCAAACACAATAAAACTAACAACTAACATACACATGCACCTGAAAGTATACCTAAAAGCTTTGCAGTGTTTAACTTTGCTCCGACTTGTAAATTCAATGTTTTTAATATTTCTAAAGTGACTTCGGTTTCTTGCTATTATGATTTCTGATTGTTCGGGGAAAGAATGAGTATTTGTACCTATCTGTCTTGGAATCTATCTCCCTTAGTTTATCTTTGTGGTCTGATCTACCTAAGTAGTGTGGGGCCATTATAATTCCTTCAGTGTCATAGTTAAACTCGTTTGTTCTGAACCTTTCTAAAAGTCTAAGCCTCGCTTGTTCTCTCCGCACTTCAAGTGGTTCCCAGCCTAAACCCCCTAAGAGACCTGTCACACTTGTGTTTTTATCATAACAATTTTTAACGAATCTTGCGGATTTTCTCTGGACTTTATCTAATTCTTTTTGCCAAATTTTCTCCCACGGATCCCAAATACTTGCGGCATATTCCAAATGAGGTCTAACTAGAGCAAAATAACACCTCTCTTTAACTAACTAATTGAAATGTTAAATGTGTGTATAAAAATGTTAACATTGCTCAATGATTTTTTTTCCTGAGTGTTTGATTCTTCATTTCAGGTGATGTTTGAGAAATACTGCTTTTCTGGTGCATACATTGCTATCCAAGCAGTTTTGACACTTTATGCTCAAGGGTTGCTCAGTGGTGTTGTGGTGGATTCAGGTGATGGTGTTACACACATTTGTCCAGTTTATGAGGAGTTTGCTCTTCCCCACCTGACACGGAGATTGGATATTGCTGGTCGTGACATCACACGATATCTTATTAAGGTTAAATATTTTTTATTTCTTATCACAGCTTGTTTTTAAACACATGCTATCACATAGCTGAAAGAAATGTCTCCCTTTGAGCATATCTTTTTAATGTGAATGTTTTCTAATTTTGCCCTGCATATTGTTACAAACATTGACCTATCTCTATTTCTATGCTCCACAAGTAATGACAACCTCTCGTCTTTTCATTAATTAATATAATTTGATATCAAGGAATCATGATGAAATGAGATGTACCCATTACAAATAAGTAGAAAATTTTATGTATAAATGCTAATGCTGGCAATCCTGCTGTATGTGCACAATTTTTACTAAATAAATAAAATAAATAAATTTAATTTTAATTTTCTAAATGATATTGGCATGTTTTTATAATTGATCTATTTTACTTTTATGGTATATTTCGGTTTCATCAGATCGAAAAGATGGTTTGTGTTTTTAAATGTAAACTTCAGTTGCTTGATATTAGATGTCCCCGTTAATTTTGTTGTATTTTAGGTGTTTTTTTCTATTATGAAGCTTAATTTTTTTATTGATTACCATGACATTGTTATGGTCAAAATTGAAGTGACAAGCCCATGGCCCAACTCGTTGACCCTCAATCACATTATGGAGTGCTTTCTCTTGGCCTTTTTATTTATAATTCCTTTAAATATTTTGAAGAACAATTGGTATTAGGAAATAGCCTTAATTTAGTTGTATCATTAAGTGGATGGGGGCTTGGGTGTTATAGAAGTCTTTTGTGTGTCATCTGAATATGCTTTGGCATTTTAATTTGACAATTAATCTGGGTTAGCATTGTGAGAGTACCATATTTCTTTTTATGTGGGTCATTCAATAAGTATGTAAGAAAAATAGGAAAGCAAAATATTTAGGGTAGATTTTTTTTCATATTTTTCAACAATTTCCTTTTACCTCAAAACACTTTTCCCAGCATTTCTCAAGTTGGGAAATAGAAATAATCACCGGGGGCCAAATTTGGTATTATTAATGTTGGAATTCCATAATTTTCTCCATTGAAATTGGGTGGGTGTGCATCTGTGCATTGCCTTGATGGAAGATAATTTGTTCAGTTGCAAAATGGGGAATTTTTTTTAAATTTCTTAGTTCACTCAGTGCAATAACAATAAAATAATGGCCATTTATTCTTTGTCCTTTTCGCAAGTAATTCATGTAGATAATTTTGGACGCATCCAAAAAAACAGTGGCCATCATCTTGGCGACTGATTTCACTGTCTTTGCCTTATTCTGAATTAGATTACCTTTAAAAACCCACTGTTTTGATTGTTCCTTTGTCTCTGGAGTGTAGTGGTATATTCATGTTTCATCTGCAGTTATGTATTGGGGAAAAAACTCATCAGGATTGTGATGGAAAAGTGCCACATTGCCCTTCAAATCAACCACAGGGTTGCATTTATTCTCTTAGCAGCAGTCTAGTGAGAGTTATGGCTTAATAAAAGAAATCTTTTTCCGATACTACAAGTGCCATCTCTTGGATTTTTTAATGAGTTATTGAACGACCAATGTATTTCAGCCAGCATGTCAGAATGAATTCATATTGGTTCCCTGGACCAAAACAGCAAATGTGATACAGTATCTAATTTATTAAGAATGCATGGACTTAGTGGCATATTGACATTTCAAGTGGAAATTTTAGATAAATTAATACCATGTTCAGGTAGCGAACATTCTAAAAAATTTTACTTGATCTTATTGTTGTAATTTATTTTTAGCTCCTCCTCCTTCGAGGGTACGCTTTCAACCATTCTGCTGATTTTGAGACTGTTCGCATAATGAAGGAGAAGCTGTGTTACATTGGTTACAATATTGAAACAGAGCAAAAACTGGCCCTTGAGACTACTGTTTTGGTTGAGCCTTACACAGTGAGTATGCTGAATTCATAAGAGTAGAATATAACTTTGATCTCAATTATCTGATTCTTTAAAAAGTCATTCATTCACCTGAATGGTTAACTTAAGATATACTTTTGGATGCAATAGTGTAATTTTTGAAAACATTGAAACTCTTGGCATACTTCAGGGATGTTGCAGTTTATTGGGACAGAACAGCGTCATTTAATATAGTTAAATGTGATGTGATATAACAGGAACATAGACACTATTCATCAAACTTTGCATTGTATTGTATTCTGTGAAATTCTCATCTCATTGCATATGTATTGTAGTCACTTCTATCTCATGTGTGAATTTTGCAACTCCAATATCACGTGTACATTTTTATTGGCATGTTAAATTTGAAATGAATATGTCCTAGCCTTGTTCGTACACTGGGTGAAAATATTTATATAAACAGCCTCAGTAGCATGGTGACATTCACTTCTGCTAATCTAAGCACATAATTTCATTGCAAAGTATGATGCATTAATTATCTGCCTCATATCACCATGACAGGTTGAAAATTGTGATGTAAGTCTGCCATTGTGCGGTAAATTTTTGACATATTCATTCAATTTAACATTTCTTTTGTGAATGCCTTTGTGTGAGGTTTGATTTGGTCGAGATATACTTAGCTGGTGTGGTAGAAATTTATATTTCATTGCTTTACCAGATATGTAGTAGTTAACCATATATTTTATTGGATTTCCAGCTTCCTGATGGCCGTATAATCAAAGTAGGTGGTGAAAGGTTTGAAGCACCAGAAGCTCTGTTTCAGCCCCACCTAATTAATGTTGAGGGGCAGGGTATGTACCATTTTTATCACTTTCTATTTATATATTAGCATATATGCCACACTCGTGTCTTAAAGTAAGTCACATTCTTCATGACATCTCCTTTTCTTTTTTTTATGAATATCTCTTTGAAATAAAAAAGTAGTCATTAAGTTAGATTGTGAATTTTTCATATTTACCTGACAAATTTTAGTGTTTCATGTATTTTTTAAACCATTTCTAATGTCATGGGAAATATTTTTCCTAATTTTTCAATCTCTTTGTAATTTGTATATGCATGTTTTTATTTTCATTTTTGTGATATTTGCCATGCCTGGTGTTTTTTTCCCACTTAGTCTTCTAAGTGTACTTTTTCATTTGCACTGCTTCGCAGCGAGTATTCATATCATGCCTCATTTTTATTGTAAAGACATCTATCTCCTCCTATGTCACACAACCATTTCAAAGCATTGGCGGTGGTAAATTCAATTTTTTACTTGAAATCGTAGTCGATCTGTGGACTTAACCCTTGCTGACACTCCTGTCCATCCATGCTGTTATCCCAACTTCTGTTTTTGTACCATTTTCTTCATCCTTTCCGTATCCATTATTTACCATATCACCAAAAACCAACCCTACTTCCAAGTGAAATCCTCTATTAATATGTCCAGGGGTTGCTTTCCGCATATTCAATATGATTCAATACTTTGTCATTTATTGAAACTCACGGTATTGCCAGCAATAATTATTGCTCAATATCATCAGAAAACAATGAGTTTTGCATTAAAAAAGGTGTGTGTAAAGTTGCTCTTGATTGTAAATTGAAATTCATCTGTGAATATTTGTACACCAATGGTATTTTGTTGTGAATAGGATTTTGTATTTTAGGTTAACAATTGAATTCGAATACCAGTGAAACTTAAGTGAATGATCTTTTTTAAAGGTATTGCTGAGCTGGTGTTCAACACAATTCAAGCTGCTGACATTGACATGCGTTCTGAATTATACAAGCACATTGTTTTATCTGGTGGGTCTACAATGTATCCTGGGCTTCCAAGTCGTTTGGAGAGAGAAATCAAACAACTCTATTTGGAAAGAGTTTTGAAGAATGACATAGATAAATTATCGGTATGTCTTTGTTTGGTTAATTAATTCATTACTGAAATAATCTGTGCACAGTTAGTTAATTGATGAGTGTATTTATGGATAGCATACATATTCTGTCGAAGATAATATCGGATGGCTCCATTTGGTTGTTTGGTGTTAACTTTTGTAAAGTAAGTAATTGCGTGTTCTTTGTTTTTAAGAGCAGGTTAATTTGGTTTAGTGTTAATTAAATTATGATAAATGTTTCACATGAATTTTGTATGATTAGAGATACTATTATTATTATTACTTTTTATTTGCCCAGAGATTATAATACAAAAATACCAGGTAGGTGGTGTATGTACATGATATAAGGCACGTCAAAAAGGAGCAAAGACACAGGCTCAATTGAGATACATAAAAGAAATTATGCTCATAGTTACATAAATGTTTGGCACAAACCCATGAACATTGGCTGTAACATGCACATGCAATTCAAGTTCAGAAAAATCATTGATCACCAACATGAATCAGACCATGACCATTGCTAGAAACTAAAAGTATGAACTTACTGGTCTGGAATATTGGTGAGATATTCGTCAACCGAGTAGAACATATTGCGCTGTAGATATCTTTTTAATTTATGCTTGAATGCAGCAGATCCCTTTGTATCCTTGATACTTATGGGTAGTTTGTTATATAATCTAATGCCCATTTCATTGGGTCCTAATTTCAATGCTTTAGGTCTTATATTCCCATAATGGATGCCATTCCTTCCTCTGGTGTAATGATGATGATAGGCAGAGTTAAGAGAATAGTTGCCTATGTTATTTTTATATATAGAATTAAAAACATAATGTGGATGCATGGGAGTGGTAGCAAATGTAATTTATGGAAAATAGGCCTTGATGGACCATTTTGAGTTTTCCTGGAGATAGTTCTAATAGCTTTCTTTGAATTTTAAAGATGGTTTGAGAAATAGCAACTGATCCCCATAATATTATACTGTACGTTAGATTTAAATAAATTTCCCCATAGTATAAAGTGAGCAGTACAGTTTTACTTGTAGTTTCATACAAGTGTCTTAATAAGTAGCAAGTTGATACTGTTCATGTATGCTTTTATTGGGCCGAAAAACGTGTATGATTCTTTGTGTTATCTGTTCTCTTTAACTAGTAATCAGTGTCTATGCCTATTAGGATTCCTTGTAATGAAAATCTCTGTTATAAGTATTTTTTGGCATCCTGGGGTACCAAGTTCCATTTATTGCCATCATCTGCCTCCAAATATGTAAATTACAAGGACTTGCAAACTGACTTGTAGCTTTGAAAAATGGGCATGTAGTAAGGATCTTCAGTGCTATCAGCATTGGGCATTGGTGCTCAGAAAAATTGTCACTTCCTCAGGTGCCACAATAGCATTGTGCCAGTAATATTTTTGGCTTTTTCAGCGGTGGCACCATAATGCATGTGTTATATATGTTGCCATTTTTCCTATTTGATGGCAGGCACTGCGACCAGAATACAAATCTCTTAATTCTAGTAATACTTGCTTTCATTAATGATGAAATGTAGATTTACATTGCCGGGGGTTTATCTGATTGAGTTTTAAATTTCTACAAAAAAATCTGCAGCTTTGTGCCCTTGTGGTTCTTGCAAACTCAATTCATAAGTATAATCTCTAATCAAAATTTAAAATATAGAGAAAAATGAATGTGTTTAGTTTCAGCTTGTAAAACAGGCAATGGACAGAATTAGTTTTGAAAATGATTGTGTGAGAAAAATTTATATTATATCAATGTGAAAGGCCAATTTCTACTGGAAAAATTTATTTTGTGATCTAGTTTCAATATGTAAAGGCCATTTTCAGATGTATGAGTAAACATTCCTTAGATTATGAAAATCCTAGGAAGTTGGCGGAAGGTGTGTGATTCAAAGTCCCGAGTAGGAATAGGGGGAAGTAAAAGCTCATTAGTTAATTAGTTAGTTACCTTTGCATAGCACATTGTGTGTTATGTCAAGGTAAATAATGGTTTGCGGCTTGTTCTCTAGCCTCAAAGCTGAAGTGATACTTAAGATGGATGAGGACTAGTCACATCAATAAAATGATGGAGTGTAGGGCTGATGATTACGTAGGATTTGGGTTCAGGAAAGGTATAGGCAGACATGATGCTATTTCAGGAATGAGATCACTAATAGAGAGGAAGATAGAGTACATTCTGGATGCATTTTGTTCATATATTTTTAAAAGGTGTTTGAAAGAGTAGACTGAATCCAATTAGTGACTGTATTGCAGAAAATAAGAGTAGGTCGAAGGGTTTGGTGACTTATCCATAACCTGCACATCTCAGACTATGCAGGTGAGAGTCAAGATGGACAGTGTTAGGAAGAGAAGTAAGTCCATTATCATCCCAGCTTCTTAAAGCTGACTGCAGTAATATACTAGCATTTTGCTTGATAGTGGAAATGAGTGAAGCTGACTTTGATTTCTTTGTTCCCAAAATGAATGTTTTCAGTTGTGCATTACGGAATTCTAGCCAATGATACTAATAATATGCTTGGTAAAATGTGTATACTTAATGAATTGATGAAAGGCCATTTGATAGTGGATCAGAGTGTAATTTATTTTTGTTATGATTTTTTCAGAAATTCAAAATAAAAATTGAGGATCCACCTCGAAGGAAAGATATGGTGTTCATTGGAGGTGCAGTTTTAGCTGAAGTAATGAAGGATCGTGACACTTTTTGGATGACACGAGAAGAATATCAAGAAAAAGGAGTAGGAGTGCTCAAGAAGCTTGGTGCTCGGGCCAGCTAGAAGTGGGTGAATAATGTTGTTAGGGCCCTGCCAGGGTGGTCATACAGAAGCAGTGGAGAAGCACAAACTATCTGTCAGCCCATTACACTTGTTGATTGCAGATGTACATAATAGGTGTCCATTTTTGCTCTAATACCAGTTAGGGTGCCGACTTAATAGGAGGCCAGTCTAAGATAGCCACTGGGAACACACCAATTTGGGCATTACTGTGACTGCCTTTCAATACCTAGTGAAGGGAGTTTGATAGGGCTTCCTGTCTTGTGTGTTGTTGTGGTGGAATATTTTCCTAAGAATTCTCCTGCATCGTGGAGTTTATATTCCACCACAACCAGTGCCACAACAGGCCTTCCGGAAAGCATTAGTGTAATACAAAGGATTGATAAAGTTAACATTGATTTGTTGATTGATTGAGATGGCTCATGAGAAACCATGATGGTTTTGTTTAGGAGTGGTTGGTGCACTGTGCTTCTTCTGCGAGTTCATGTTATTGCCTGTTAATTATGTGAGCTGTTGTGATAATCTTGGCTCTTTGAGTATGGGGCGATATCCCACATTCTTGGGTCATGTGTGCTGGATGATCACTTGGCCAGTTGGAGTCCCTAGTTTGTTCATAAATTTCTCTTTTAGTGCCCAGAAGAATCCACTCTTCATGGCCCCCAAATTTGCCAAATGATGAATAGATCTCTGATTGAAAAATTTCCAGTTATGTTCTCAAAATTCCAAAATGAATTTTACTTAAAAAATTAATTTGGCCCTAGTTCTAAGGTATCTCAAAAGAGTTTTACGTGTAAATTTTTAATTAGTCTATATCATTTTGAGAGTAAAGAGTATTTATTCTTACCCTATAGTTTTTTGTATGCTTGGAATTTTGATTATTTGAACCGCGCATAATTGATTTTCTGGTAAGGATACAAAAACGTACGGGTGTGTGTGCATTTATCCATGAAACCTAACTACTGTTTTATTTTATTTTTACATTTGCCTATACATAGTTACATTTGAATTCCCTCTATTATGCTCTATGGTGCAATATCATTTGAGACATGACTTCTTGTTATTGAATGGAATAACTTTCAGGTCGAGTACTTCTTGCTACCACTTCCCTTTTTCTTCAGTTTTTTGGTCTGCTAACCTTGTATAATAGTTTCAGCTCTGGGTTAAGATCGTATTTGTTTTCCCATGATTAAAGACACCTGTGTTTTGTAAGATATATGTTTTAACATTTTGAAACAATCATGTTTTGTGAAGATTATATCATCTATATTTCTCATTTATTAACAATATGTTATGTTGTCGGATGCATACTGTGGATTATTTTTGTTCATTGGGTGTGTCCTCATAGCAGAAGATTTCATGATTACTCGTATTGTTGTCTAATTTTAATAAACTAAGTAGGAGTCAATATTGAAGGATTAACTTCTGCCATGGCAAATGTGCAGACCCATTGTGTGTTATTATTTTTTTGAAATTATATATTGTGTGTGTGCCAGCGTAAGTTGTGAGTGCACCTTGTTGAATTGTACATTTAATTCTAATGAGAGCAGAAAATATTATAAATAACTTTCACATTGAGATATTAAAATCTCAGCATTACGGTAAGTCAATTTATTTGTTTCTGGCAATGACAAAATATGTAAGCTCCTGTAATGTGTTTTAAAAATCCTAAACAATTAATTATTTGTGCTTTATCCTTCCTTGATGACACTTGATTGGTTCTCCTTCTACTAATTATTCATGAACTCTATGGGGCCAATTGCTTTATTGCTATTATTACCCTATCATTTTTTTTGTTATGAAGAGAAAGATATTGTCTGGAAATGCTTACGAGCCAAGACTGTCAATTTAATGAAATATTAATACCACACATGTAAATAAAATTCTTTCCCAACATTAAATGTATTTTTATTGTTGTAACACTGTTAGATAACCTATTATGCGTATCCTTTAGCTCTCACTTAATGGATAGTACAACATTTGTGCAAGGGTAGCTCCTGGGAAAAAGTCTGCTAGTTGACCTATTACTTGTGTTAGCCCAGTCATTTCATGTAAGCATGAAATATAAATTCATAATCTTGTAATTGAATATGATTGCACGCATCAAAGAATAGCATTTAACTCAAGTATTTCATGCAAGGCTGTGAAGGAAGTTTAGTGAGGTTGTTTCAATGTGGCGAGGTTAATATTATTCAAGGCTAGTCTTACCCATGCTGCAAGGTAAATTCCAATTTTAATGATTTTGCAATGAAACTTCTTTTTTGTCTTGCACATCATTTAAAAGATTCATATTTTGTTGAAGATAATGTACTGTTTCCTGGCCCATAAGATAGGTTTTTTTTACTTACTTGCGTCTTACGGGTCGAGGCTACACAGGTATAATTTCCACTTGTAAGCGCAAGTCGATTTGCCGGACAAATACTTTTACATTTTTTTCCTACATCAGGCATAGAAAATGGTGGCCATTATTGCAATTGTCGATAATATCAATGTTTTGAGTCCGTAGTAAGCAACAGTGTTAACATGATAATAATTTCATTTTTTTTTGAGTGACAAGTATTTTTCCTAAATTCTGAATTGAAAAATCAGAATATGTCTTATTCGCTTGGGAAATGCAATGCATGAATTCATATATTAAATACAATTGATAGATAATATTGTCTAAATAAGTACTATTATAATATTTTCTGTCAAATTACCTTGAAAAAAATAACCCAACCTGACTGGGTGTGTAACAGATGACATGATTGGCGGTCAGGTGCAGTCGGAATTCATGCCAGCAAGCCATTCCAGTTCAAGGCCAAGTTTCCTTGAGCGTTTTTGTGAACGAGACAGTTTTATAATGCAGTCTACTATAAAAGTCGATAAGATAAATTTGCAATGATAAATCCAATTTTGTTTTAAGCAAAAGGTTAAATTTAGCAAAGTACAAAAAATATTCCATAACCATGTCTGCTTCTTTTATGGTTAATGTGTCTTGTAATTGATTTTTTGAGTAAACAATTGATTACTGTCCTTAAGATTAATCTTCTCTGCAGTCAACTTATTTTGTAAGTTAAAATACAATGTCAACTGGTGTGGTGTTTATCATATTTCATTTTCCAATAATTTTCCAACTTAGAGCCCTTATTCCAATTAAAAAAACATCAACATTTTCTTACAGAAGTCATTATCAGTGGTGAAATCTGAGGATTGGTTCTTAACACCACCTTGCACTTTCCTGTCAAAAGCCAATCAGTTCAGACCTTGATCTCATAGTTATTTTGGTTGTTCTCAGTAATTTTTTCTAATTTTCCATCATTTGTGGTCTTAAGTAAGCTATTGTAACTCAGGATGCATCCAATAAGTTTCCCTATGGCATATGCCATACAATTAACTTTTTAGTTGCTCCTTGGAGAAGCTTCATGTGTTTCTCCTTTTTTTTCTTCAATGGTTCTATGTTACAATTACTTTTAACTTTCTCTATACTACTGCAGTCAGTAGGGCTTCACAGTCTCACTGAAATCTACTCCAAATGAAGTATTAAATTAGCTACTTCCTTACATTTAGGCCATTACTATTTGGCATGAGTTGTTCCTATTTGAAAGCCATATTTACAAGTGGTATTCCAGATATTATTTCCTCTGCCTTCTTCCAGCCTAGTGATCTTGCTGTCTAGGTAACAAAACTTTGCATTTTCAAGGGTTTACCTCTTTCCACTGCTAATCATTTAGTCTTATCTTGTACATCTAAAAGTTGTAGTTTTCTCAATATATTTTTAATTAAAAAAAATAAGGACAAGCAGACCAATGATTATTGTTTCCAGTTACTCCTGTTCACAGTTACAGGGCAATTTGATCCCACACACTGTGGTCAAGTCAATGTGAATTCCACAGATGTTAATCTTGTTGGTTCAACTTAAAATCACTACAGGCCAAAATTGTCTTGACAAATATCTAACAGGCCTAATATCTTGGTATTCCAGGCTTCATGTGGCCTCTAGGCTACTAGCTGGACCTACCAGAACAAGAAAAAAGGACATCCTGACTCAACAATTTTTCCAGAGTTATAATTCCCATTGCTCTTTAGAATGAGAATCTAATCGGCTGAATTCTCACATCCATTCTGCTCCCCGCGGCTGCTCCGGCCTTTGAACATCCTTGGAGCCTGGCCACCCACCTCTTCCTAAAATAGATTTATTTCACCTCTACCATTTGTAGGCAATAGCAATAAACTTTATTGGTCAAAGGGTAGAAATAAAAAATAATATGCAGCTGAAAAAATATAATTTATGTCACAATGCATGTGGTTTATATTTTATTTACATAAACATAATTCTTACTTTGATGCCACGTACAGGTATTTCAGGAAGTTATCCATTGTGTAGAAATGGTTATCCAAAAGATAAAAATTTAATTTTAGGTTTTATTGGCAGGGGCTATTTTCATACGCATGGGTATGACTTACTGGGAGCACTCAGTTAAGACTGAATTACCATTATTCAGGCCATCGGTGCAAGGATCAGTGGAGCAATGATGCAAGGACTAATTGTTCATCCCATTTGTGAGAGCCCAGGGCGTTGGCCCAGAGTGATATCGGAAAGAGGGTGAGTAAGGATAATGCTCCTGGGTCAATAAGGGAGATGGCCCAGCAATCAATGACTGGTGTACACCTGAGGCAGAGGTCCACCTAATAGACCTATTTTCTTTCCATGGAGTTACCTCAGACTTTTATTCCTAACCAACATGAACATCAAACAGGCTTGATTGCTAGATGTTCCCCTCTCACCGCGCTCTAGACTGCTTGAGCACGACACCATTATTTACATCAAATAAAGGTAATGCTGTCTCATACTATAATCCTACTAATACGTAAAATGATATCCGTGCTTATTTTGTTTAGTTCAACTTATTTTGGTTTGGAATTCTCTTAATGTACTCATACATAGGGGTCATTGCAGTCTAGGAGTAGAGCGTTGTACTAATGACTGGGGGGCCCGGTTTCTATTCCCGGGCAAGGCTCTCTGGACACCCTCAGCCTCACCCAAGGTTTTTGATTTTTTGGGTACCAGGTCTTCCCGGGAAACTATAGTTGGCACAGGGAAAGGAACTGGCCCCCCTATCCTGATGTGTGAATTTCACATGCCGTCAGGCTTATTACAGGATGAACTCTATGGTCACCTACCAAACCGACCTTTGGGTAGATTACTTTGTTAATGGTACTCATACATACAGACAGGTTCTTAAATCTAGGCAATCATGAATTCTAGTGAGCCTATGATGGCCACCTGTCAAGTTAGTCTGATGCTAAATGTAATATCAGTGGATATTTTTGATGTCCAACTACTGACTGATCTGTTTATATCAACTGGTAACATGTTTGGGGAAGGCATTTTTATATTATCATTATTGGTACTCCACTGGTCAAATTAGGTTATGGATGGACAGTCTAGACAACTGCACAACAATACATTTACTTGCCTCTCCTAACAAAAAACACAATCGGACATTGGACCGTATATTAACTTCCACCTCAATTCTGTATACTTCCTTCTTCCCTTCAATCAATCCAACATTCCTATCTTATTCCTACCCTTTTCTCACTTGACCAACATTCTCGGGGATCGAGATGGTGCGGGGGCTAACGTACTGGCTTCCCACCCTTAGGGCGCGGGTTCAAATCCTGGCGGTGTTGAATATTTTTCAGAGGTATCTCGATCCCTACTTGAGGTACTTTGTGGAGGGCACTTTGAGTGAGTACGCCGTCCGTTGGATGGGACGTTAAACTGCGGACCCCTTGGCGCCTTTCGTAAAGAGTAGGCTAATGCCGATGCCGGGTTTCTCTCCACCCTTCATCCTTTCCTGTCCATCCCCTATGGCGCAAATGACCTTAGCTGTCGGTCGCCTCCCCTCAAAACTACTACTACTACCAACATTCTCCCCTCTTTCAGAGTCTTCATAAATCCATTCCTAATCAAAATACCCTGAATCCATCTTTCCTTCCTCCTTTGGATTTCTCTCAACAATCCTCTCTTTTCCACCACACCTAGCACTCCCTGCTTCTTTCCCTTTCTGCCCATTTCATCTTTTCCATCCTGAATGAATCAACTTTTCACCAAACATCAGGTATTAACTTCTAATCTACAATATGAAAGGTAGAAATTTGTACTTAAAAATCATTTATATACATAGGTATCCTCATTGATATTAGGTTGTAAGTAATGAAATAGTGATTGCCCTGAAGTAAAGTGAAATTACTACTTCCTTTTATTACGATATTAATGAAAGTAGAGCTAAAAATTTTTCATCATGTGCTACAGCCATTGCTACTAGTATAAATAGCTTGCCCCTAGTTGCCACTTCCCACTCGCCTTGAAGAAAATCTCCTTTACATTTTCATTAATCTGTGTTTTATGGACTTTAAAGAGGCCCTGGGAATACATCCAGGTGATTTTTTGTGTAAGCCTAGTTCAAATTGAAAACTGTCACAGATGTTTACATGCTTCATCATAATTTTATAGACATTATTACTTATTATAAGTTTACAAGGAAGCTCGTTAAAATTAATAAATAGATATGGTAGAATCCCTCTTGTCTGGCCTTCATTTAGTTAGATGACATTTTATCTGGCATTGGTTTTACCAGAAAGTGTAGCATACAATTTATGTATCCCTAAGTATCATTTTTATAAAGCAATGGTACAAAGATAATTTTGAATTATAATTATTATTGTAAATTATCCATAATATTTTTATAATAAGGTTACAAAAAAATTTTATTTCCAATTTAATTAGATCTGAAATGGTACTTTGAATGTATTCTGTTTAACCTGCCAGAGGTTCAAGCCCACAGTGGCAGGGTAAGAGGGAGTCTCTAGCTACAAATATTAATAAAAATAACCTATTTTTATAAATTTGACCTGAAATAGGTGTTTCTTTACATAAGTTTATAGACTCCCTTCAAACTTTTTCCTTAATGGGTAGCTATTAGTGAGAAAAGTTTGGTTTTGTGTGGCCAGTAGATATTTATCCTCTTTATTAATTTTTCCAGAAGAATCTATATTTATTTATTTCATGACTTTTGGGGTGAGGTTGAAACCAAATAGTCCCTTATTCCACCTAACCCCTAAACATTACTTAAGAGACAATTATAAATGCCCAAACCCTAGGTGAAGGAAAACCCACCTTGGTGGGAATTGAACCCTATTGGTTGGCAGATGAGGATATTAAAGCACCCCCTCTTTAATAATGTATAATTATACTGGAAAATGAGTGTACATTACAGTAGATATACATTAAGGGAAAACCTTGATAAATTTTATGATCCTTGTGATGTCAATTTGCACACTTCGAGGTACAATTACAATGCTGTGATATTGAATTAATGTAAATACTTCTATCAGAGGAATGCAACTAATATTCCATAGATATTTTGACACAAATGTGTAAATTAAAATACATGCTTATAAATTTTCTTGCACAATGTTATTCATGGATACACATAATTTTGCACACAACCTTGAAAAATTGATGTTCGATGGTACTCCTTGACTGAGGTGTAAAGAGGCTGTATTTTATGCTGTACCAATCAATATTTTAAAGTTTCTCTTGGATTATAGTTAATGTAATTATTTTAGACAAAGTATTAAATACCTACGAAAAAATCAGAAGATGCTGGATATTACTAATAATAGTATTTAAAAGTTCAGTTTAGCATGTGCCAGGAGGTTGTGTATTTAAAAGACATGTGGCATGCCTTACTTGGAAGAGAAGGTTTGTGGAAGACATGTGTATTTATTTATTTGCCTGAGGATCTGGGTACATTCATGTTCCAAGATATACGGCACGTCAAAGATCTTAACATAAAATACAATACATTGTTACATATTCAGAAACTCATCAATAGTGTAGAATAAGTGTAGCATGAAAAAGTCCCTCACTTTGAATTTGAAGGTTGACATTTTTTCTATGCTCTTGATAACCAGAGGAAGGTTATTATATAATAAGAGTCCCATGTTATGGGGGGAAAAAGTAGACTTGCAAGTTCTGATGAAGTTCACCTGTAGATGACTGCAGGTCCTGGTATAATGATTGTGAATGCTATTGTTAGTGGTATATAATGAGATATGGCATTTAGCATAAACAATAGCACTTAGCATATACACACAGGAAAGAGGGGAATACAAAGTTTTTTGAAAAGGGGGCGACATGGAGCTCTGAGGGGTGCATTGCACATTAGTCTTAGTATCCTCTTTTGGATTTTAAATACAACATGAGCACAGGGTAATGGGCCCCAAAAAAGAATACTAAAAATTACGTGGGCATAAAACTCACCATAATAGATAGACATAAGCACTTCATTATTTACAGTTTGCCTGATAGAACGTACCAAATAGCACGCTGAACAGAGTTTTCGGCGTAAACTAGAAATATGGCTTTCCCAGTTTAGTCTACTATCCAGGGTAACACCCAGGAAGGAGGCATTATCACTCCTTGGAATAATCACATTGTCAAAAGACACTGAAATATCTGTTAGAGGCTTATTTTTATTTACAAAGTATATTAAATTTGTTTTTTCCTTATTAATATGAAGAAAATTACGATCACACCACTCTTGCAAAAGGTGGATAGTATTGTTAGCATTTGATACGAGGCCGTTGATTGAAGAGGCAGACACTAAGACATTTGTGTCATCGGCATACAGGATGGGAAGTGTATTAGGTACAGAATTAAGCATCCTTGGGAGGTCATTTATGTATATGAGAAAAAACACTGGGCCAAGAACAGATCCCTGGGGAACCTCGCAGGATATTGTTTTTGCAGGCGATACATGAGATATTCCATCTTTCGTAACACTTACACTCTGTTGTCTGTTGTTTAGAAAAGATTTAATCCAATTATATGGAGTACCTCTTATGCCAGATTCTTGAAGTTTCAGCAATAACATATGGTGATTGACACAATCAAAGGCCTTGGAGAAATCAAATAATAAAACAAGAGATTCCAGTTTATTGTCTAGGTCAGACAATATTTTGTTTATACAATGGTAGGTAGCAGTGGTAGTGGACATGGATTTTCTAAATCCATGCTGGTAGGTTGATAACAGTTTGTGCGATTCCAGGTATGATATTAATTGAGAATAAAACACTAATTCAAAAATTTTACCGAATTGATTGAGTATAGATATTGGACGATAAGAACTCATGTGCTGTTTATTTCCTTTACCTTTATAAAGGGGGATGACTTTGGTGCTTTTAAGAGATGATGGAAACTGACCAAGCCTAAGAGATTCATTGACTAAGAATAATAGAGGGGGTTTAATGACATCAAAGGATTTTTTAATGATGATAAAAGGAATGCCATCTGGACCAGAGGTGTACTTATTTCCCATTTTGTTTAAGATATTAGTAAATTCAATGTCAGAGCATGGGCGGAGAAATAGGGAATTACATTGGCTTGATGTTTGTCTATGAAAGCTTTGTTTAGTCACGTTGGGTGACTGGTGAGAAGTGAAAAAGTCATTAAAAGCCATGGCAATAGCAGAACTGTCCTCAAGTTCGTTACCTTGAGAGTCCAGTAACCTGAGATTGGGGGTTAATGATATAGGAAATTTTGACTCCTTGATAATTTTCCATATTTCTTTTGATCTATTTCCAGCATTATATATTCTACGATCATTAAAAGTTCTTTTTGCATTACGAAGAAGACATTTGTAATTCTTTCTCATTGCCTTATATTCGAGAGGTTCAATAGGCATCGATCTGTTTTTGTAATGGAGAGCCATGTTTTTCATGACTCTGGATGCATACTGGATTTCATCAGTGACCCATGACTTTTTGCCCTTAGACAGAGACGAATTTTTAATTTTAACGGGTAATACAGGAAAACAAAAATCAAAATAGGATAAATATGTTGAGTAAAAACAATTAAAACCATCTTCAAAGGAGCTCATGGAGTAAACATTGGTCCAATCATGATACATAAGAAAATTGCAGAAAGCATTTACATTCTCATCAGAGAACTTTCTCCTGTAATTTGTTATAATCTTGTCAGAGGCATTAATGCAGAATGTGGAGAGTAATGGATAGTGGTCAGAGCTTTGGGATATTATAACCTCGGTTTTCACGAATCGATAATCAATATTTGTAAAAATATAATCAATGGCCGATGCAGAAGTAGAGCTGACCCTGGTGGGTTTGTCAGTAGTTACATTTAAGTTATACAGGGAAAGAACATCTAATAGTTCTGATTTTTCTTTGGTGCCATGAAGGAGGTCACAATTAAAGTCACCAATGACAATCAGGAGGGGTTTATCAACTGAGTTATAAACATTGTTCAGCATGCTGGAAAATTTATCAATAAACACATTGAAATTACCACAGGGAGAGCGATATATAGTTAAGATAAAAAACTGATATCACAGAACATAATGATTGTAACATAATCATTAAAAATTTAACGTGTATAAAGATCGCTAAGAATGGACCCATGCATTTCACTTTGTCCCAAATTAATTCTTGTTAGTGCCTCCTCAATCTTTGCTATGGTTACAGAAAAGAGTAATTGTGAGTGGTTAGAAGGTTTGCCTGAATAGTATTTGGAACAATTGTTTCCTGACGTGAGTGTACGTCGCCGCGCGTTGGTGGGGGGGTCTGACCTTTAACACTCGTCAAGTGCAAATCGCCTGCAAGCGTTCGTTCAGGCTAGATTATGTTTTTAGTGGACCGCTGTCGAGTGACTCGGTGTGAGCGCAAAATGCAGCGAACGATTGAACAGCGTTACGCCATTAAATTTTGTGTTGGACTGGGGAAATCGGGTACGGAGGCGTTGGGCATGATTCGCTAAGTGTCCAAGGATGAAAGCATGTCACGAACTGTTGTTTTTAAGTGGCGCAAGCTCTTCAAAGACGGGCGAGAGAGTGTGGAGGACGAGCCCCGCGCTGGACGGCCGTCGGCGTCAAGAACCGAAGACCACGTGTGAGTGAAGTGCTGAATTCAGACCGTCGGTTAAGTGTGCGCATGATCGCAGATTCTATTGACATTGATAAGATGTTCGTGCCCTCCATTATCACTGAAAACCCGTAAAGTATGTGCGCTAAACTCGTCCCGAAGGCATTTAGCTACTACACCTGCCCAAAGGTAATCGGCTATCTGGCGAAAAACGACATCGCGACGATTCTCCAACCCCCTTTAAGTCTCGACTTGGCACCAGCAGACTGTTTCCTATTCCCAATATAAATCCTCCCTCATAGGATACCATCAAGGGATCTAAGTGTCGTCAAAGAAGCTTGCACGCAAACGATTCTGGAATCTGCCTACCATGGACACTTTGAGTCGTGGAAAAACCGCTGGCAAAAATGTGTGGACCCTCAAGATATAATGAGAATTTTGAGGCATTGCAGCAGTATCTGAAATAAATCTTGAACTGAATAAATCTGAAACTTTTCCCGATACTTTTTATACAAACCATGTATGTCGAGTAACTGTCACTTATCTGCATAATTCAAGCATTTGCCTATTTCTTCAAAGATCAATCAAAGAGAAAAACCTTGAACAGATAGGAAATGTGGAAACTTGAAAGTCATTGACACGCGGCATATAATGTAATTATTTCATTCCCGCTAATTATCTCGACTTCGTCCGAGATAAGCCTTGTGTTTAAGCCTCTCCCTCCCAGAATACTCTAGTGGCTATGAGATCTCCAGCTTAACATTTCGGCTAAGCCCGTTTTGAACGTCCCCACACCCCTCGCCGTTCCACCCTTTTTATCCACTCCAAAAACGACCCGAATCCTTTCCAAAACACTTTCCGCGCCGTTTGTTCCGAAGACGCGGAACTGCGGATCTTTTCGCCGCTGTCTGGATTCCCTCTCCGTTATTCCTCACTTTTTCAGCCCTTTCCCTCCTCCGCACACTCAAAAATCTCTTTCTCTCATAGACTCTCTTAACCATTTCTCCTTTCAACCCTCCTCGTACGATTTCTTTTCGCCGCCTTCCCCCCCCCTCTTACCACCTTTGCCAGCCTCGACTTCCTTCCCACGAGACCAGCCCTCCTTCCTTCCCCTCCATCTCTTTGGATCGCGGAATAATTCTGCTGTGAAGGCAGATTCGCTCGCGTCACGTCGTCGCGGTGGAGCTGGGGCGAGGGGAGGGAGGTAAGGGGAAGTTCTCTTTCAGTTCTGTCGCGGAATTGGCCGAGGAGACCGTCTTGTCGTGATTCTCTCATAATGGCAATTTGACTCTCGAGATGGGACCTCAAGAAAAACTCTTAAGGGAGAGAGAGAGAGAGGGAGAGATGGGGTTCTCTGCCCTCTCAGTTCGAGCTTCGGGAGGAGGAAAAAAAAGAAACGCTATGGTCGGATGGGTTTTGGGGTCAAGAAATGCAATGTCTTATCGCCTCGTTGAGAACAAGATTCCCCCTCTGCCCTTTAAGGGAACATTTGATTCACTTTCATTCATTTCTCTCTCTCCCTTTCATACAACCCCTCCTCTTTCCCCCCCCCCTCAACTTCTCCACAACGAACAAATAAAGGAAGTGGGTCTTAAGGGGTTTATATGAATCTTTTCCATGCATGCGACGCTAAATATGATTTAAGGAAACGACTTGAGTCATTTATTGTGAGTGCTGTTCGCAGAGTCATACCCTTTGTCGAAAGAGCACTGCATTATGTAAGAGGTTAATTCTCCCTTGCTTGCGGTCAAGTGCCAAACTCCCGTATTAAAAAAATCTTGGGAGTATGAAATGAAGAAAGCGTTATGATTTATCATGTCTAGCGTGGGAGTATAAGATGAGGTTCGTATTTCTTTTACTATGGAGTCATTATCCTGAATTGCCGTGGTAGATAATAAAAATTGAGACTCCATATTTTGTGGCTATGGGAGCTCATCAGTGAGATTATCATAACAAGTTTAATTTAGTAAGAACAACATAAATTATCGAAGGACTTAACTTCCGACGCGAACTACCATTGGTGCATGTTTTATTATAGAATGATTAATTAACTTTAGCCTATGTTAAATTATGACTCTTAAATTTAATTAAATTAATTCATGTAACTTAAATTTAATCGTCGGGGTTCATTTGATTTATTTTGCAATGGTGGAAAAATAGTCAGTGGGACCAGTTGAAAGTACTGCTAGCGCATTCATATTAATTATTTACTTTGTTTTACATCAGGGAATTCCTGGTTTAACGCAATGCTTCCAATAACAGATCGCTGTAGCGATTTATATGCACGCACGGCAGAGTCGAAAGAGAAATTACAGAGAATCTAAGAAAGGTTGTCTCTTGTAAGTCATTTTTGTTGAAACATTGCCGTTTCTGCCAAGAAATTGAACTCATTTTCTTTTGCATCGTACTTTAACCAATTTATCAGTTCTATGCATTGCTTTAATTTACATGTTTAGAGGTGAAAGCGCTCGTTGTTAATACAATCTGATGTAATATTTTTTATGCGCCCATTAAATCTTACAGAAATTTGGACAATAAAAATATATTGTACAAGAATAATAATTTTAGATAGCTTTGCCACGTTTGGGTTTGGGTGGAATAAGAACGAGGCATGCATAATTCATAAAGGAAAGAGTTACGATCACGAAATAAAAATTGAAAGCGTATCCCAATGTATCAACGTTATATATTACTTTCTTTAACTCGTTTTTAATTTTTTTAAACATATAACCACACCATTCCATTGAAATTTATTTGATATCATTGATCTGTAACTGGGACAGGCAAATTGAAATTATTTAATAAGTGTGCATTGTCGCGATATGTCTAAGGATACGCTGAACGTAGCCCCACGAAATACATTTAACTTTTTGGTTTTAAATAGAGGGCTGGAGATGACTACATATAGTCTGTGACGGCTGCATTTAATATTTCTGATCTCATGCCCCCCCTTCTCTAGTACCTCAATATCATTCTACAGATTTTTTTATCTTTTACGGCGAACATTGACTCTTTCAAATAATTTTGAAACTTAATATGGAATACGAGACAAAACGGATTCCAGATATCTTCAATAATCCTACTGGGAGGCTATCCAATTTTGCTATATATTTTCTAGAACGTAGCAAAGGGGTTCAATTTAATTCATTTATGGATTTTATTCCACATTTGTGATTGTGTGAAAATTCCTTTCATCCAGAGCGAATAATTATAGTTTATTGGTCCGGATTTCCCTTGCCGCATTCTGTCCGAATCGGGAAATTCGTCTGTTTGGACAGTTAAAAATGACCCATTTCAGATATATTTTTATTATTTATTGTATAATAAAACCATAAACACAGTAATCAACCCGAAGGTCGGTTTAGTAGGTGATGATAGAGTTCACCCAGTACTAAGCCCGATGGCGTATGAAATACATACATCAGGGTAGAGGTGCCAGTTTCTTTCCCTGTGCCGGTTATGGTTTCCCAGGAAGATCTGTTTCCCACGAAGATCTGGTACCCGAAAAATCGCCACCCACCATAGCTTGGGTGGAACTGCAGATGCCATTTCCGTGTAAGATTTGCACGGGAATCGAACCCGAGACCCTCCGATCAGTAGTCCAACGCTCTACCCCTTGGACGACCCACTCTTAATTATACATGACTATTTAAATCATATTTAGAGAAGCTCCTGATAGCGGTCATCATTGAATCGTCTTCACAATCTGATTGCACCAAAGTCTAAAAGCGCAACGTTCGCGATATTTCTCTTCATCGCCATGTCTTTGGAGGACAAAATTAATTTACTCATCTTTAGCTAGAACACTAATGTTTTTTGTTAATTTTATTAAGTTCAAATTAAAAAAAATATAGCATTAACCTATTAAGTTTTGTGTCGTAATCGATATCAATTAATATTTCGGTAAAGAACAGGGTAGGGAAGCTTATAGAACCTCCCCACGAATATTAATTTAAAAGTGTATCCAGAACGACCCTTTTCCAGTAACGGTTCTAGTAAACCACTAAAAGTAGGGACATTTTAATATTTGAAGATGATTTATTTACTTTTTTCGCACAAATAATACTAAAAATCATGCTAAATTTACATCTACATAATACCCTGCAGGCAGCCGCAAGGGCGTGTGACGGGGGATGTTAGGTCACCACCAGTAAAAACGAACAAAACCACATGCAGAATCAACTCATACATGCAAAACTATACCCACAGTGGCGTATACATTCATGCAAAATTCTTTTCATCTTACACGCATGCAAATACATATACTATCTTCTAACAAATAATTGTACCTTAGGATGTAGTATGAAACTTATCCAATAACGCGCAAGCTATAATTTGAAAAGTAAGAAGTGATATTCCACTACCACATGGACATGCAACATACAATGATCTCATCCCCCAAGGACACAGGTGGGGAATGTGACCCAACGCTGCAGGTAGAGGTAGGGTCCCTCCACAGAGAGGGACGAGGGATGGAAGGGGAAACTTAAAAGCAGACAAAGCTGAGCAAGCAATACTGTTAAGAGTAGTATATTATTTAATGACATTCTAATGAGGTCATGCGAGAAGGGTGTGGGTTTTCCGGTGGAAGCACATTCACCAGCTAAATCGAATCTCACATCGGACCGGAATATGTTATGCTGTTCATTTCTTCGGCGCAAAACTCTGCAGGATTGGAGTTTGCAAGTAAGATCTCACCTGCATCTCAAATTAACGAAGTACTCCAGACGATGAGATTAGTTTCACCTAAATATAAAATCAACTAAAACAAATGATGCAGCGTTCCATTTGTCCTTAAAAGACCTACCTTTAGCGGTAGACCATTCTTAATGATAATAATTGATAAATTAATGCCTTTTATTTCCTGCAATGACGCCATTCAATGACTACATTAAAAAAAATACAGAAAGGAATTCATTTTTTCTGAGGATTATTGTCTATACGTACAATAAATAGACCAAATCACCCAAATAAAAAATTATCGAAAATGTTTACTGAAATTATAAACATATTCTCCGTGCCAGATCCTACATCGTTGGCAAAGAGAAAAACAAAGGCGGGAGGTTTTATTTGGAAACTTATTTATTGACTTGGGAATGAAGTTCAAGAATTACAAGTGAAATGAAAAATGAGAGCAATTTCTCGAATTTTTGGAAAAGGAGCAGAATATCGTCGTCAAAATGACATCCATAAATGGTTGCCAGCTGTACCACACATCTTGGGAGAACTACAGGTATGTCACTTATATCGACAAAAATAAAATATTACTTAGTAGGACCAAAATATTTTACAACATGGAATCGCCGTGGATGAAAACTCACTTCATCCTCTGCCTGAAGGACAAAATTTCAATTCGCATGGCCTGTTTCTGCTTGCCAAGGTGAGGTTACATTCACTATCACGGGTTGGTTGAGGATCTGAGGATTGGTTTGTTGCACATCTCCACACCACTCTGTTTCCTGCTACTCTCTTCATAGCTCCTTTCATCGATATTTTTCATTGCTTGCTCTTAATAGTTCATCCTTGGCCTTCCTCTGTAATTCTTCCTCTTTATGTTTCCTTCAAGTGAGGTCTCAATAAGCTTCTCTCTTCGCCTTCTCTTCGAAGTACACCTTCATTTGTTATTCCGTACATCCATTTTATTTAAATAATCACTTAGTAGGAACACATTTCTATTGCCTCGAACCTTCTTTTCTCTACTTCTCCAACATCCTACACTAACGTATAAAAGGAGACTGTGTAACATTAAATGAATCCTGCCTTTATTTATGTGCTACTAGTATTTGCCGGTAAAAATATCAGATGAAAAGACATTTCGCCATTTCTATTCTGCTTACTACATCCTACGTTTTAATGATTTTGCTGCCTAAATGGCAAAACTCTCCCGATTGGAGGGTATTTTTCGGAGGGTATTTCCTTTTAGGTTACCTTTCCTATTTTGACTGCAGGTCATAACATTAGTGATAACCTTATTCATCTTGTGGTTGTAAATTTTTTCCCCTCCACCATATCGGCTAGTATCCTTGTAAGGTCTTCTTTCTTCTCTTCAAGTATTTATATGTGCCTAGACCATAAGTTGCATCATACTTATCCATTCTCTTTGAATTTGTCGGCCACCTCTTAAACTTTCCATGATATCCTTCCTAACTGCCTTCTCAACATAAACATTAAATATTAAATGTGATAATGAGCGACTCTATCTTAATCCTTTCTTTAACTTGACTTGCAGTGAAATGCATTTAAAAATAGTGAATACATGACATATTTGGTATACGTGTACTACGAAATGCCAAGTATCATCTTAATCATTGTTCTTAAGTATTTCAGCGTTATAATCTCATAACTTTGGGCCTATGGTTGTACTTTTCCCTCATGAGAAAAATATGTCGCAAATAGCATTTTTTTTCATCTTCTAAGCAATATTTTCCTCAGAGGTCATTTGCACAATTCAGAATTTCTTGAAAGGTAATTATTTCCGTCCAAATTATTTTCACAACTTCATTGCGTAACTATTTTTACATCGCCTCTTATTCTCTCTATTAGTTTTACAATACACAATATGACCCCTAGGTGAACTATATCATTTATCAAGGTTCTAATATAGCATTCGATAAATCATAAGCCTTCATTTTTTCTTGATGAAGGGAGGTTATTTCTTGCTAATTATTTGCACTATTCTGTTGGATTCACAGCTTTTGTTTCAATGCTTGTCAAGTGATGGAATTATTCCTTTGGTTCAAATATTAATTTTCTAGTTTGACATTTATGTTGGCTTTCAACAGAAATTCACATTAAAAGAAATGAAATAAGGATTATAACAGTGTACAGATTGTGAACACAATAAGAATCTGGACTGATGGTATGGGCAAAGACATCACGAAGACTAACTTAATCACCTAATTGTTGTGATCATTAACATGGTGTTTAGTGTTACGCCGATTTTGTGCGATTTTTGGTGGACTGGCTTATGGTTTGAGCTCAGCTTAAGGAATCTAAGCATATGAAGTTGAAAGCAGCAATGAAATCCATACGTATACTGATTCGGATGAAACATTATGATAAAATAAGAAGATATAGACCTAATGGAGTTCTTTTCGTCCCTCTTCCCATTCCTCCTTTCCCCCATTTCCGTGCGGACATCCTAGTCAAAGAGAACATTCCCCGCTCCCATTCGCACGCTGGATTTGCTGGCACTGAATACCCACGGGAGGAGCTAGAACCTTTCTTTTTCCCTGTAATGTCCTAGGACACTTCATTTTATTGAATGTCTTCTGGGCGGAGTTGATGGACATTCTTGATGCTGAAGCGAGGAGAAGGTTTCATCTTCGTGTCCTCTTCCACCCATCCTCCTCCCTCGGCCCTTTGCCCCGCCCCCTATCCTTAAGTGCCAACGTCCCTTTTAGGGGCGGTGGGAGGTTGACGGGGAGGGGGAAAGGGGTTCACGCCCTCCTTTCCCCGCCCCAGGGTCGTCTTCACCTCCCTTTCCACGTTTTCCCCATGGGGCGATAATTTGTGCCTACTTCAGGTTAGCCTCACCCCCCACTCCCCATCCCCCCACGCCCTCTAACGCACCGGGATCTCCGAGTGAAGCCAAGCCTGCGAGCTATTCAGAATGCTGAGTGTAAGTATGTATATATATATATATATATATATATATATATATATATATATATATATATATATATACATACCAATAAGTGCTCACCTGACTGAGGTGGACTCTACTAGTCCCAAGCCAATAAAAAAACACGGATTTGGCAAAATTTAGCAGAGAATTAAATTTGTATACGTGTTTGCAGCACTTCTCAATTATCTCTTGGAATGAATAAAACATTTTGTGTTCTCGCAGGTTGGTTTCTCGACTTTTGGAATGATCTAACGTTTACGCCGATTTGGACTCGTCCAAAAATTTAAACATAGAGCGGAAAAAATGATTGGGGCTGCCATTGACGAATTCCCAAATGTTGCACAAGCTTTATGACATCCGATGTGAAAGGCTCGCCTTTCGACGTATTGAAAAATACTTAGCTTGTAGATTAGATAAATAAATGAATGGAGGGCTTAGGAATGGCTTGTCATTTCTATGAATGATATTAATGACGGACTCAATGCGTAGTATCTTCTGGAGCAATATAACTACACGAATAACACGCTTAAAAATTACCTCATACGAATAAACAAATAAAAATACTCAGTAAACAAAAAACGCGATCCTTCCAAGATAATTTTGCGTCATGGTTATTGGGATTTGCTGACAGGTCTTGTAAAAGTAATCGACATCGTCTCATTAACCCGTGATCCGCAAAACTGCCATTATTCCTCAAAGTTGATCCGAACGCATTGCCTTTAATCCCACGAATTTTAGAAGTCGTATTTGATGGAAAACATTTTAAAGATCCCCATCATCATATCCCGATTTCGATCCTTCAACGAACCCCAATCAATATCATGCACACGAAATAAGATACCAATTTAAACAAAAGAGAAATACCTGTTTTCCAGTTTTATACTCGTAGATGCACCACTATTACCTCTGATAATCTCCACCATGTTAAGGCGAAATAAAAACTGGTACGATAGAAAAACGCTAATACGAAGTCAGAGGTCAGCTAGGCTTGGAAAAGGGAACAAGGAAAATAGATGTGATGATGGGACCAGATAGGAAATAGCCCGGGAACAGTAAACTGAGTTGAACTTTTAAGGGGAGGTAAAGGGACCTTCCCTTTATGATTAAGGGTTTGGTACTCGGGGGGCAGGCCGGAAAGTTGGGAAAGGCTGGTGTGGAGGGTACACGGTTTTATTGACCCTTTCAGCACCTTATATCTCACGGCCGAAGGGCATCGCCAAGTTGTCCTTTGAGGTCGCGTGATTCAAGCGCCCCTTCTCCGACCCTCCTTCTCCATCTCACTTCGCTTCGATTATAATGTTTCACGGTTCTAGAGGGAAGTTTAACTCCGGCGCACCGCGAGGGTACAAGTTGGAGGCGCCTCTTGGCGTCAAGTTTCGCGACCTCGGTCCGTTCTCACCCCTCCTCCTGAAGATCCATCTCACGGGTGCATAACTGTTACCCATTCTAAGAGGCGCTCATTCATATGTTAATTCCAAAGTCCATTCAAATTATTCGTTGGGTCTGATTCGGACCGGAGAAGTTGATGCATATATTCGCCCCGTTCGTTCTATGAAATCCGACTTGATGATGTGCTAGCAGTTATTCAACAGAAAGCCATTTGATGTGAGCGCGGAGAGTAAGTGCGGAGACGTTAGGTCCATCGTAATGAGGTTAAATATAGTCGTCTATCGCATATTATTTAATCTGACGCTCAACTCGGGGACCTTGTGACCAAGGGGATCCCGATATTTGCTCGTCCGTATCCTGAGGTCCCCGAGGCACGTTCGGTGTTGCATATAAGAGTAGGTATTCATAACTTGATGGCTATGTCCATTCAAAGGATACAATATGTATGCAAAACGTATTATAGTAACTTCAGGAAGATTCTTAAATTGAGCAGGCCTCGCAAAACCCATGCCCGACGCTGAGTTTAGCGTCCCAATGGTAGAGGATTGTCCAACAGGCTAATCTATCCGGGTATTTAAATTTAAGTGACGGAGGATAGGGTTGCTGCGGTGACTAGTGCTCTGACTTCCCATAATCCAGGGCCCGGGTTCGATTCCAGTGGTGAAAGATTTTTTCTGAAGTTTTAGTTTTTTTTCTCTGTTTGGTGCGCCAAGTGGAGACCACTTCAAGTGAAGTTCACTGTCCGTTGGATGGGACGTTAAATTGTAGTCTTCTTGGCGCCGTTCATTAATATTAGGCTAATGCTGACGCCGGGTTTCTTTCTCCAATTCCCTAAACATCCTACCCTTATCAAATAACCCACCTATCCCTAATCGCTCGAAAGACCCCAGCTGTCGGTCGTCTACCATATTCACTATTGCTATTAAGGTGTATATAAAATCATGGGATGAATTTTAACCAATCTATTGGTATATGCCGAGGCGTTTTAACAAAGTTGAGAACTCTGGTACAGATGGCGCATTTTTGGATCAAAATACCGACACTTCTTATGATTTTGTCAATTTTTGAACTTTTGAACAAAGCAAGGTAAATTAATAGCAAATATGGTTTATAATTAATTTTCTAGGGGTTAAGTTTGTTTGTAATGATTAGATTGATGTCTATTTGGTGTTTTGGGGTCTCTTTGTTTCCATTTTCACCATTATTCTAAATAGTTGAATGGTTTTAATAGTTGGGCATGATCAGCATGAAGACGTGAGTGTAATTGTAATGAGGATCAGGAGATATCAGGGAGAATGCTATAGAATGACTAGTTAAGAGTCAAGTGTTCACTAGTGCTATGAATGGAGTATGTTAAATGGATATGAAACCTGCACTGCATTTTGGAAAAGGCTGGAGGCATTTGAGATGTGGATCATCATCATCAGTATTTCAATCCTAGGATTGGTTTTCTGCAGCCATCCATTCTATTCTATTTATTGTCAATGCCCTCAATCCCTGATACCCCCTATGTTTTACGTCCTTCTTAATTTGTCCTATGTCCTATGTCTCTTGGTCTTCCTCGTGGAATCTTCCTTTCTACCTTTCCTTCGATTATATTCCTAATCAATCCATTGTGTCTCAATGTGTGTCCAATCCATCAATTTCTTCTTTTTCGTAAAGTTCCTATCCTCTTCTGCTCTTCTATTTACTTCCTCAATCCTTACTTTTTCTACCCATTTAATCTTCAGCATTCTCCTCCAGCACCATGTTTCCAAGGCTTCTATTCTTCGCTGGTTCACTGTTCCAATGTTCCAAGTCTCTGAACCATAGAGCGCCATGCTCCACACGAAAGTCTTGACGAATTGCTTCCTTGTTTCCAGCCTTGGGTTCTGTGAACATAGTAATTGCCTCTTCTTCATAAATGCGTTCTTAACTTGGGCTATTCTTCGCTTGATGTCGGCCGAACTCATTCCATCACATGTTATGCTGCTACCCAGGTAGATGAAGGATTCCACTTGCTCTAGTTTCACCCCTCGAGATGTGGATATGAAGAAGAATACTGAATATAAAATGGACAGAATGGGTGAAGAATGAGGCGGCATTGAAGAGAGCTGGAGGAGAGAGATTATGGAAATCAATGGCTTAAACACCTGCTATGAAGGGTCTGCCCCTTGAAGGAGGTAGTGCTAGAAGAAACAGATGATCACTGATGCTTACTCGGGTAACAAAATTTCTCAACGCAGACTGATTCCTGATGACCGAGGAATATGCTTCCGAAATAAGCGCTTCTTCCCACGTTTAGAAAATACTAAATATTGAATATCTTTGGTAAGTGATTTTACAAAACGTCCCAAATGTCCCAAAAGAGCAGGCAGGCAAACTTCGGACAATATTTCCGAAAATACAAAAAAATTGAACCGTTCTGGTGTACACTACGCGTCTATGGCCGCCAGGTGTGTGGCGGGTAGGATATTTAAGCACTGCAGGGATTTTTTAGATAACAGTGTAGATCAGCATGTAGGTCAAAGAGTGGGTCTCTAAATTCTTCTTTGTCAGATTATTTAACTATTAATGAAGTGAGGGTCGGTGCTAGCAATTGTTCATGTAACATGAATCAGATAACATCGGCTGGAAAATTTTAGATGAGATTCAATATTAACAAGAAAATATTTGTTAAAAATTCCAAAAACCGTAATGTCAAGGAAACATCTGTATTGTTAGTTAATTGCCGTAGTTCATTAAAAAAAGTCGCAGAATAGTATTCTTGCGTCAGCAGGACTGATGCAATTCCAGGTAATAGTTAGAAAAGCATTTGGTGCTCAATTAAAAATCCTGAATCCAAAAGAATTTATGTGTGCGCGTTTTACAGACCGCCCGTTGACAGAGATCATTTAATGCTAGAATCACGATAGATCAACAAATCAAAGGTTTTTTTATCCCAAAAAAATGATCGCTACGTTATAATCGGTAGAGATTTCAATGCCCCATCTATTGTCTGGAACGCATATTTTGAAAACGGGGGGAAAAGACAAAGATATATGCGAATCGCCATTGAATTCTTTTACGTTGAACTCATTGCATCAAATTGTCACTTCACCAACTGGGGTTATACTATTCTTGATTTGTTAACAGCGAATATTCCCGAAAAAGTCTTAACCATTGAAACTATTAAAGAATATTAAATTACTGTTACTAACCAAAGGGCAGTAAATACTAAATTTTCGCTATATGGGGTCCGAAACAAGAAGCCTAATAGGAAAATTTACTTGTTTAGTGAAGGGGACTACAATGGCTTTAAGTGCGTGCTAAAGAGTCAATTTGCAAAGCTTAGTTACTTCAGGTGTTCCCCAGGGAAATGTAATCGCACCTCTTTTACTCCTACTTTACGTTAACAACATTGAATCCGTATTCATTTGTAAAATAAATGTATTTACCGACGATGCAGTGGTTTACCGTGATATCCGTGATCCTGAGGACACAGCAGCTTTGCCAGATGACCTTAATGCTATACAACGCTGGTAATTGCACTTAACGCTGGTAATTAACACTTGGCAATTAGAATTAAACTTAAAAATTGCGTAGTCATAAGTTTTTGGAAAAAGAGCAATTCCCACCCGAGCGCCTTCAGCATTAGGAACACCGAAATGGAACTCAATTAAATACCTAGGAGTTACCCTCACTCACGATCTCTCCTGGGTGAAACACTTGCTGGGAATACGGGCCCACATACCTGTATGTGGGCAAGCTAATAAAAAATTTGGATTTATGAGTAGAGTACCTGGTAAATGTGATGAAAAGGTCAAAGAGATATGTTATCTCTCTCTGGTTATGCCTCATTTAGAATATACTGCTAGTATATGGGATCCTCATGAAGTTGTTGCCGTATTGGATCGCGTGCGGCGTAGAGGAGCTAGGTTTATAAAACGTTGTTATGATAAAGTTGGTAGTTTATCCAAAGTATTAGAGTAGCTAGACTGGGAATCACTCACGGAGCGAAGGTTGAATTTCAGATTGAATCTCTTGCATAAATTAGAAGGACGTCTCTTTAGCAGTGACGTTGAAAGTGTATTATCACCCCCATCATCGGAGGTAGGAGAGACCATGTCGATAAAATTAGAGAGATTAAGTTTAGAACAGATAGATTTAAGATGTCATTTTTCCACGGATGATAAGGGATCATAATAACATGGTCCGACCGCAGTAGGGCCATGTTCGGGTAAAAATTAGTCTGGTGAGTATTCACCCCCTGCCACACACCCTAGCGTTGGCTTGCAGGGTAGATAAATTAATAAAAAAAAAGATCTTCGGGTTGAAATAAATCCATTTGCTAATGGCAAAAATATAAATTCTCAATCCCATATTGGTTTAAAGTGAAGTGCTATATCTACGCAAGTGCTCTATATCTCTCGTATATCACACTGATACCCATAGAAACACTAAAATCAATTATGAGGGCCATAAAAATACTAGAAATTTTCCATAAAGATGATTTTGCTATGGGCGTAAAAGGAAGGATACCATTTTAAATGGATAATGCACGAACATAAATAACAGTTAAAAAGAAGTAAAAACGCCGCATCATTTGAGGAATTGTTGAAAAGAATAGAATGATCAATATGCTGATAAAAATAACTTGGTGAATTTAATTACGTTAATTAAATTTGAGAAACTTTGCCCAACTACAAGTGCGTAAATTATCTCTACAAACCACCTTCGCTCGTTAACGAAGGGGATCAATTTAGCATTCATTATCGTTGTATTAGGGTTTTTTTTTGTCAGAGATTTTGAGTTCAATCTTGTGAAAACAAAATTTAATTACGTCGAAATAATATCACCGTGACTCTATAACTTGTGTGAGAGCCATCACGAGAATGGGAACTGACCATTGAAAGAATGGGTGCGTCGTCGCCATGTTTTTTCCAAACACGTAGAAAAAAAGGATGAATGCATCCAGTAAGCGACTGGCATTACTCGAGTGTCACACGACGCTCCCGCCCCTAATCGCTGGGAACGTGCTTACGGCTGCCGAGCAGTGAATTTCATCAGACCGAGAAGTCTGTAGAAGCTAAACGGGCCTATACACCTTCTAAATTGAAGGAGCAGGTCGACGATTCTACCGTGTCATTATTAAATCCTTAGAGTCTTGAGAGAAGGGAAGAATCCGCTGAAGATGGGTATCTTGTGAGTGAATAATTAGGGCTGCGGTGGCACGGGGTGGAGGAAGGGGTTGCGTGGCGTGCGGCATTCTGGCGCCCCTACGTCGTGCACTCCGGGAGTGCAGTCTCTCGGGGGAGTGAGAGAGGAAGGGGGGATACGTACGAGGCGAAAGCAATTTGCGGGTAACTTAAGTATGCCGTGTCCCCTCCATCCAACTTGGGGGAGAAATAGCAGGGAGGGAGGGGGTGGAGTAACTGAAGTTAGAGGGCGTGACTGGAAATAAGAACGAGAAAGGGTGTGTAAGGGTTGAAACAGAATGCCACACGCTCTCTCTCGCCATTCCAGAGTTTTCGGTGCGGCATTCAGCGCGTTCAATAGTGCGCTAGGGCTCCCATAAAATTACGCTTTCATTACCGTTTTTCTCGTTTGGGCACGTACGGTGCACGCTAATCGGAGGTTCCGTAACGCGATAATGTGTCGAAAAATTCTGAACATGAAAATAAGCTTGCAGAATGGCAGGTGAAGTCAGGCAGTCGAAATGGCCAAGCTACGTGTATATTTTATAAAGCGTCCTTCCGTAAAAATATATTTGGAAAAATTACTCGTTGGGAAAGATCAAAAACACTTCCAGTTTAGATGGCGTGGTAACTCCGTGGGTTGAACGTCTGGGTATTGACCCGAAGGTCTTAGGTTCGAATTTTGGAGAAATTGAAATGTCACTGGAAACCCCTGCGGAACCTGAGCAATACAATTTTCTGACCACTAGACCACAGGCTAGTAGACTAAGCTCAAGAAAAGGCAAATGTGGCTTTCGCACGCAGTTGGACTTTGCGAGAGGTGATCTCTTCATTTGCTATAATTTTCATTATTATATTATTTCCATTAAATTATATTATTGGATTCTCTATGTTAAGGAACATTTTCCTTTTCGTTTTGGAAATTTAATATCACTATCAGAAAATAAGTAACTATTCATACTAATTTTCCAATCCACCCTTTTCCTCAACGCGAATTTGTCTGTTTTACACGGTCTAACTTAACTGTATTAGGTTTGATATAGAGACAAGTTGGAGGTAAAATTTGTTTAAAAGTAGATCGAATGCATAGACTAAGAGGTCAAAAACTCAAATTTTGTTAAATTTTTTCTAAACATTTCGCCAAAATATTTCGCAGGCTATGATTTAATCGAGCACCCACTATTAATAAAAATAAAATGCTGATGGCAAACCTGAGATTGTATATATGTAAGCGATAAAGGAAGAGGCGCTTCTATTTTTAACCTGATTACATTGCAAACCCTTGAATCATTGCATGCATACAACGTATTACAGTATGATATGTAATCCTTTCTGAGAAAAGATAATGTGAATGCGAATTAGAACTTGTTTATTTAAGTACTACAAGCACAAATATCTTCTCACTTGGGAAAAATACAATTTATCCCGTCGAAATAACTAATCGCGCATCTTGCAATTGCCAATAACATGTGGTAAATTTTCTTCTTTCGATTTGTCCTACTACGGACCACGTTGGCACAAATATTTTTCTTTGTATTCTTCCAGTATTCCTTTATAATTTTGCTGTGTTCCTTTTTCCTATCTCCTGTTCATTTCTACTCCATCCTTAATTTTTTCTCCCGTAGTTTCAGAAACCTACCAATTAGCTCCAGAGTAGGTACAAGTACGAGATGTGATCATACGTTACGCTCCTCCACGTTTTACCAAGTAATTCCCATTTCTCGCAAGTCCTTCTAACGTTCAAAAACCATGCACATTTTGTATTTTTATCTAAGTGGTACTCTCAAATACCATTGACTAATTTCGTCTCTTATAATCCCACCAAGTGCCCATAAAATATAATGTTCTTTCGCAAAATATCCGTGAGTTTTTTATATACAGCTATATTTTGTGCTTTTTTCTTCTCCTATGTAAACTATTGTCTCTGATTTGACCTACATTTTTCGAAATTTGGTTATTTTTCAGTTAAATTTTGAAAAACATTTTTGAGCAAATTTTTTTCCCTGTAACGAGATAATCTACATATCGCTTTTATAGTTTTTGTGGAGAGGAATAGAGGATAAATATTTGAACCAATCTTTCATTTTTATTAGCACTCTGGCCCAAAAAGGTCGAAATTTTGTATCAGTAATGAGCTAACAGTCAGACAAAAACCGAGCATTTTTCGAGGCGAAATACACGAAGGTTAGTTTGTTAGGTGAGGGTGGAGCTCGTACATTACTAAGCCCTATGGTGCGTGGAATTAAGAAATTTAGGTACCTTGTGCCACCTGCAAATACGCTTAGATCAGGTTTCCCTGAAAATGAATCAGTTTAGGTTTAACTGGTGGTAATCTCAGTATTTATCTTAAATTTTTCCTGTGCTCCTAGTCTTGAGTTAACAATAGTTTCGTCAGCGTTCCATCAGGTGCCCTCAAATCGAATGCAATTCACTACTATTTTTGCTAGTACCTACATGTCCTCTAGCTGATGGTGCCCGGTGACATCTCGGGCATCCCGATTTGAACCCAGTACTCTTCGATCAATAGCCGAACGCTCCACATTCTGAGGCAACATAATAGCTAGACAGTAGTTGTTTAATAACAATAATTCGAAAAAGAATATTTTTTAATTCTTGCCGATAACTGCGCAAACTACGCGAGATAATGAATAAATCAAGGCTGAGTTACAGTACTCCTATTCTGTAGGACATAAAATATTTGAGCTTTATTTTAATACATAAGGTAAGGCCATACTGAACTGTAAGAGGATGAATCCACATACGAAATTAATGCTTTTCCAACTATATCGTCAGTCTGTCTGAATGGAACTCATTTTGATCGAAACACCCATGTTCTTATCAGAAAATGCTCGTGTTTATTGCTCTTACCTGCACGATAATGACAAATATTTATTATGTACTCAGAATGTATGGCCTTAAATTCTCAATAAAAGGGAGTACATGCTACAAGATAGTCTACGAGCGATATACGTTGGATTTTTTCTGATTACTATCCCACAAATGCCACACATGTACGGCTACCACGACCGGTAACGTAAAGTTAGTGGGTTGCATAAGACCATGTCATTGCAAAAAACGACTGTTACGACGACTGAATTATTTACTTTTGTACAATGATATTTAAGATGGTTGTAATGTATGTACTCACCATTTAAAAATATGAATAGTAATTTTACATGCTACCTACTTGGACTGTACTCCTTAAACTCTTACTTTGATCTCTTCCAACAGTGTTATATCCCAATTTTTGTCATATAAACTCACTGCGGTGTGAAAATCATGAATATATCTAGGCAAGTAAACATTTTTTTGTGTAGTTGAATAAATATATGTCATTTTTTGATGAGTTTTAAATAATCTTACACACCATCTTGGACTTGGTAATACATTTTAGAGTGAAAACATGTTCGAGTAAAAAACTTAGATATTTAGTGCTTTTTCACGATATTTTTATCAAAGTTTAGGACGCGGTTCGATGTACCACATCATTTCAGGTGCATAAAAAGTAGTAGCATACTATGTATGTACCTGATGATGACGTAGTATATCGAAGAGAACGCACTAAATCAGGTACATACTAATATACCTTAGTTAGTGCGCAAACCTGAGTTATTGATTCATAATGAATTTCCACTAATTAAAAACTTCCACAGGATCCGATAAAAGCACACTCCACTTTCGCCCTGTTGTATTAAATCATCCATTTCATCATACTTTCTATGGATAGAAGAACACAGGTAATTAACCGATTAGGAAGGGATGTGGATCAGTGGTTTATGTATCCCATCGGGGGTTTGAAGGTTCTTGCTGGCAGGTATGAGGCAACACTGGTCGGACAGCTTGTTCGGACCATCCGTGAGGGACGTTCGTTATTAGCTTGAAATATTATCGCGTACATTTCCGTGAACATTGATAGGGGATGACATGACTACTCATCGTGGTGATCGATACTTCATTACGAAGTTCGTCCATCCTCGAAATATCTTGTGAAGGCGACGCTGACACCGTGACGAAGATCGATCGAGTTATTTGGGAGGGGCATAATAGTTTATGCAGGGTGCGTTTCGGAAGTAATGCAATTATTTTTGAAAGTAAATATTGAACAAATTTGCCGAAACACTTAAAGTTCTTCAAAGTACTGTCTTTTTACCTCTACATATTTTTATCCGTCGACTCTGCGATGACCGGTACGCGCCCTGGAAGGCGTCTTCGTGGATTTCTCGCAAGGTCTTCGTTACGGCTGATTGGATCTCTTCTATGGACGAAAAACAGGTTCCTTTCAGGGCTCCTTTAATCCGAGGGAATAAAAAGAAGTCCTGCTTGGGCGACATCAGGACTGTATGGAGGGTGGGGCAGCGTTGGCACCTGGTGTTTGGCCAGGAACTCGCGGACTCGTGCGCGCTGTGGTAAGGCGCGTTATCGTGATGGAGTTGCCAGGTAGCGGATATCTATTTTCTCGTTATTATGACCCTTCTTCGGAGTCTTTAGAGCACATCCACGTAGTAAGCAGCGTTAACTGTCTGTCCTTGGGGAACAAACTCCTTATGGACCTCTCCTTTACTGTGAAAAAAGACAATGAGCATTGTTTTCACTTTTATTTGCTCATTCTTGCCTTTTAGGCTCGGGGGACTGGTCGGTATGCCACTCAGAGCTTTGGCGTTTTGTTTCCGGGTCGTATTAATAAAACCCAGTATTCATCACCAATGATGACGTTGTCCAAATAATCGGGATCATTTTAATGTTTTGCAAAAGTTCACTTGAAATTTCCGCTCAATCGTCGATTGCATTTTTTTCGTGACACGGTTGGCGCGCAGAGGTTTACAATAACTGACGTCCTGCCGCTTCCACATCTTGGAGAGCACTGAGACCGGTTTCGCGGCAAAGCTTTGCGTCCCCCACCTATTTTAAAAGTTACGATATCACTCCAACCAATAGGAGCGGCGCGCGAAATTGAATTTCATTATTTTCGGAACGCACCCTGTAGTATGGACTTGGATGGTTTGAGGACGGCAGAAAAAACCGTAGCGGAAAGGAGTTGTATAATTCCTTCAGAGGTCAAAATGTGAGCATGGGGTGAGGGGTGGCGACAATGGAGTTAATGGGATGTGAGATATCATGGCGATGAAGCGCAGAAAAGGAGTGCGGGGGGGGGGGGAGGAGGGAAGAGGAGTTGGCTGCACGGGAAGAGAGGGATGGCAAGACAGAGGTTGAAATGACTTGATGGACGGAGTTCGCAGTGGCGGAGTTGTGAGGGTATGTTTAGGCTGGCGGATGGATGACGAAAGACTCCCAACGCTTTGGCGGAGTAAGGCTGTAGCTCTGTGCGTGAAATGCGAAAAATGTGTCCTTTAAGTAGGTTGAAAAAAAAACAAGGTGGATGGGATGGCGGAATTTTTTGGCTCCGATATGCATTCTTCGTTTGGAAGAATGTAAATGCCTTATTAAAATTTTTATTATGTCATCAATTTTAGCACCCGTCATAAATGAGGCAAAGAGAAAAAAAAACTGGAGCTTTATTCAAGTTATGAAAGTGCCAGAATAAAAGTAGGAAAATTTCCCGGGCTGCTGCTTTTTGTTCTATGTTTCCGAAAAGTTGGAAATCTTCAGAGCTTTTAAAAGCTCAACCCAAATTCGTGAGCATATTTTGTCGTTGGTTCAAAAATAAGGAAACTCCGACCTCTTTATAACCCTATCAAGACTATAATTATCATATCCCATTGTAAAAAAATCCCCAAATTTATCGCACTTTTCGATGCCTCGAGCCAGTTTTTTCAGACTCGTGGAATGAAGGGTGGGGAGGACGAAAATGCATGTGGGTACTCTGTGTTCTTCTCGACAAAACTCCCAATGTAGGACTTGGGTTCCAAAAGCTTCAAACTTCACCCGCTATTTAACCTTAATCTTAGGGCAACTAGAAGTTTTAGAAATGTGTCAATTTTTCTTTATAGTTAGCCCGTCAGCCGACCATTGCTAAAACTGCCGATGACCATCTCGTATATTGTTATTATTATTATTATTAAAAATGTTTATGGTATTTTGTCCGGGTGTTTTGTGATTACTACTATAGCCTATTATACGCGTTTAGTTAATGGGTTTTTACATGCTGCTCAGTCAAGAAGTAGATGTTTATTTGTTGATGACCGAGACTAAGACTTTACCTGTAGAAAATGAGTCCCAGGAGAAAAGTCTCGATTTTCTATGATTTCAACTGGTTTGTTTCATTATTTGTTCCCCGTGTTGAGTCTATCTGACAATTTTAAACTTTTGAAGAAATTTGTTTGCTATAATGAACAGTAGTAGGCACATTTGCAAAGTGATGGTTGCTGCAAATTATGCTGTTGGTTTTATTTATAAAATATTGCAGGGAATAATGCCCGATATTAGCCTACTCTTGAATTTTATTATCGCCTTGAAATATCGGGATCGTGTTCAAAGAATCAGCAGTGCTTGAATACGCTTGGTGTATTGTCTAGAGTTCGTTTTGTTTTGCGTCGCAATAAATATAATAAATTATTGATCCCTCAAAGTTTTCTCCATTTAAGTAAACTTTCTTCAATTCTATTAAACCACGAATTCAACAAATTCCATTCACTTGCAAGGGAACCAAGAAGTTCTCTGCGAAGATTAATCCTGATAGGCCATCTTAGAACAAGTGACCCCAGGCAAGGATCAGACGATGGAGTTATCCTATCTATATTGAGACCAGAAAACTTCGCTCTTGAACGGGAGCGAATACAAATTTCATTTCGGAATAATTGCATTTTCTTTCTTTCACATTCTTTCCTCCGGCACATGTGTTTCGACCCAGCCAGATTGCTACGCGCCTGGTGGTTGGGGAAAAGGCGGCACAGGGCTAGTGGGAAGGAGCTAAAAATGTAAGCGGCGGAGATGGCGGAATTCTCATTACATTACGTCTCTGTTCTTAGCACGGAAGCATTCTGCAAAATATTTTAATGCATCAACTGTGGTATAAGATGTAGAAAGAATGTCACAGAGCGATGTCCATCCACCTAGGAATAATATCCATAAAATTACAATGGAAATGGCATATAGCGATGAAAATTCAAACTATGCCATTGTGTGAGTTCCAATAATCGGCTATCGATATAAAATACATTCTGGTGAAGAGTCTCATCTTAATACTTACATAAAAGTTAACTAGAAATAGGCCAATTTTTCTCGAATCGAATCCAGAATCAACTGAGCTCGTAAATCAATCCTATTTCCACTCATATAGTTATCGTTATTCTGGTTCGCAACGGCGACGGAAGTAAAAAATATCTCTAAACAATATAGAAAGAATGAATTGATCGTTTCATTAATTAATATTTTAGTAATTCTTGATGCAAAATACAAATTGAAAATGCATCTCCGCAATGTTTATTCCAGCGATCAGAACGAATTTTTCGAAATAATCTAAATCGCTCGGATGGGGTCAAGAGCAGTGGCTACTCCAAACGGGTATCGAACTCGCTCAATGTCGTGGAGTGAGCATGATACACTGAGTATGGCAGACTCCAACAGGGTCAACCCCTGTGAGTAATTGCCTCCACGTACATTGCGTATGTCTTGGAATCGATGAAATCAAATCATAAATTTGCTCTGTATATTAGGTAATATAATATGCATGAAGCCAGAGAGGGTGAAGGAGCAAAATAAAGTAGAAAATTTGGAAAAAAAACCTCCTCAATCTTAAGTAAACTACGATATAGGTAGGTCCATGGGTGCAATGTGGACGTTATTTCAATGTCCATTTAATTATCGGCGTATCGATATTTTGACGTGAATCATTTGGCAACGCAATTCGATCTCCATTGGCAAATTTCATTAAAATGTGAGCGTATCGATTCTCTTGCAATTTATAATTTCACTGCGGCATTCAGAGGCGGGCATCTCACAGTTCTATGGAATGACTCACACATCTGCTACTACCCCGGCAGACACATGACGCGCGTCTCCCCCGGCTTACCCCTTACGCCCATCCCCCACGACGCCATCCCCTTCAGCCACTCCAATATAGATGGGCGATTTCCATTCCTATCCTTTGTCCTCTCGCTCGGAGGAATTTCAATCGCCACCCCGGATCTTCCCGCCCCCACTTCAGTATGCTCTCACGGCTACCATTCTATATCGCAGATCATCCGCCAACCCTCGCCTACCCCCTTAGCTTCATATCGGGTGTTACAACATGGTCGAGTCGGGGTGGAGGGGGAAGCGTCCAGGGATCGGAGGGGAGGATTAGGAACAAAGGGAGACAGGGAATAAATCAGTCCGTTCCGGAATTTTCCCTCTCTTGCTCATTTAAAAAGTCGTCGTCTCTCTTTTCGGTGATTCCAGGAGTGAATACGAGACAAGCCATTCTGTTCCAAATTCTTTACTCTGACTCTTTCATTCCCGTGAACCAGTGAATTTCTAATGATGTCACCTCAAGGGTGTTACCAATTCTATTCGACATCCAACAGCTAAGATAGCCGTAGAAAACTACAGTAGTTAGTCCCACGGTTGGTTCGATAGGTGAGACCTCGCTTTAACATTTAGTCGGATTGATAAGCGACTTGAATGAGCGTAAAATTCACACAACAAGATTGGACGTGGGTTGGAGAAGGGCTCAGTTCCTTTCCCTATACCGTATGCGGGTCTCCATAAACATCTGGTACCCAAAATATTTACGGATTTTGGGTGAAGCTGAAGTTTTTCTTTGCCACGCGGAATCAAACTCCGATCCCTACATTCCTTATCCGAACTCTCAAATCACTAGGCCACTGCAGAAATGAGAAATAAACCGAAGAAATTTAATCATCTATTATTATTTGCTCAATAGTTATAGTCATGAAGTAAATGTTTTCCCTTCGTAATTCCGGCAAGCATCATGTTTGACAATCGCATGAGGTTGATCCTATGCTTTCGAATCAACGAGACAACGCGTACCTCCTTTTATACGCTTAATCCGGGTCAATAGCTGTGATGAGGGGAGTAGGCGAACACAAGTGCTAAGGAGAAGCTCACGCTTTCGCTTCGGTGAATCCCAAGGCGATACGCCTCCAACTATTCTGGAACTGTTTACTTCCAGATGAGAAGACAAAGCGCATTTTCAGAGTGGTAACAACATTCAATGCAAGAAACGTCTGGATTGACATTCATGGACTCCACAAAGCGATGAGCATCTTATTCAAGGTGGTGTCTATTTACTTAACGTAGTGTTCTAAGGCCACCCATTATTATACTTATACAAAAAACGTCCTGGCATAGAAAAATTAAAAGTTGAACACTCATGAATCCTTACGTGCACCAAAGCCTTGTTTAGTGTCCCTTTCCTAGTATACGTTTTCCCACAGATATACCTCTACTTAATATCCTGCAAGCCGCCGCCAGGGCGTGTGGCGGGGGCTGTCAGGGCACCGCCCGTAAATACCGAATGCAAAAGCCACAAATTTATACAGTCCACAAACAAAACATGGTAATCTTTCATGTGATAACACAGATCGGTCAGATGTGCTCGATCATGTTTGAGTTCAAAACTGTTTTCAGCAGTCGAAGGTAATATCAGATTACAAATGTAAAATGAAGTTAAATTCAAAGGAAAAAAATATCATCATCAGGAAAAAAAACGGTGGAAAAAACAGGAATTCATTAATAATACATAAATAAATCTAAAAAGTAAATTTATTCTAAAAAATAACTAAACAAGGAAACACATATAGAATGATTGGAAACACTTTTAAAGTGCTGCAATATGTTTCAATATGCTTTAAATAAATTTAAGTAACCATGTGCTCGCGTGCTCCTTGATAGGCTTGAGTTTCGTAGACAGCATTGGAAGCGGACGGCTATGGGGATCGATTTATAACCGTACAAAGTGTTCTCTTGACCAGGAACTTCTGATAAATCAGGTGCATAAAGGGACCACCTAACGCAAAACATTGGTGCTTAGCAACAGCTAGACCAGCACTATCAATCACATCTCCTTTGTCCATAAATTGTGATAACACACGGATACTGAGAAACAGCTGCTTTGCTTGTGTGCTGCGTCAGTTTACATTTAATAAAGAGGTCCAACCGAAACATTTGGATTTTTTGTCAAGCCAAAGGATTAGTTAGGACCTCTATTTGGTATGTTTTCCATTTTCATCGTGCCCAGGGACGCTTCAAATTTCATTCCCGAAGTTATACCTGCCGCATCGGCTTTATTTGTGCGCCAGGACCTTTATTGGATTCTCGTCGCGGTTATTAAAGGGATTGCGTTTCATTAGTGTGGACCGTTATGCCTTTAAACCCTTTTCTAATCATGGCATACCACAGGATAAACCAGACCCCCATCGACCATTTTGTGGCTCTTTAAATCCAGAGGAGTGCTGAAGCATCCCATGTAACAGATTCAGCGGCAGAACAAAGAACACGGATTTAAGCTCGTTCTCGGTAACCTTAAACGCAGACCTCTTAGGCCTGGATCGAATGCAAAATTAATGAAGTTGGAGAGCTCCCTCACCTCTTAATGGTTTTTGGGCTGATTCGTAAAAGAAGACCGTGGAGAGACGGGGGAATGGATACTAGTCGTGGGAGCTCCCACGCTCGGTCATGAGTCAGTCCAGAAGTACCCAATAAAATAAATGGCGACGATGTGTCGATGGGCGGTGCGAGAGAATAGAAGAAAGGGAAAAGAGGAGATTGTAAAAATTAAATTTGCCAGCAAGTAATTGTTTCAAACAATCGACGTATTTTGTCGTCGTTTTTTACCAAATTATTTAGTTTGTGTACGAACTATTAGGTATATTATGTATATACTTCTTTAAAAATGTATGGATAAACGAAATTTTTCAATTCAGGCTTTGATTTAGAATTTTGAAAAATGAGTCGAAAGAATGATCATTTTACAAGTCTTGTAATGTGCTTGAACTATGGATATTCAACAGTAGGAAGGATTCATCAATAGGGAGGATTTTGGCTTTCCCTGGCAACTGAAGAATTCTCTTGTGGAATTTCAACTCACATTTGCACAACACAAACAACTTTTGTTCCACAAATGTTGTATTGTGTATAATTTTTCAGACTCTCGTGGTTTCATAATCCTTCATGCCTTTCGATATGACTGCTAATTTTCATTCGCTTAAACGCTAATCCAACGTTTTCCCTTTTACCAGCCGTTAACATTACATTTCATTATTTCCTCCATCCAATGCTTTCATGTATGTATGTGTTTATATATATATATATATATATATATATATATATATACACATACTAATTAGTGTCAGATATATAACGCTAATTAGTTTAAATTTATTCCCTATAAAGAGAAATAAGCTGTTGTAATAATAGGTATTCAAATGCACCGCTTTTTCCGGTAGTATTTTGGAACAAATGTAAATAAATCAAAAGGCGTGAATGAAGTGCGTGAATGCTTCACCGTGTTAATTAATAATGAACTTTCCAAAATTTATCGCTCATATAATCTGTATTTATTATTTTAATGTGGGCAAATTATAATACAGGCGCATTCTCCACACGTTTATATAAATGTTACACAACGTTCCCAGAACCGTACGGGAACGAAACATGCTAAATACCCATTCAGATTAAAATTTAATCACATAATAGAAATAAGAAAAGCTAATATCTGAGACCAGAAAAATTATTAACATTGGGTGGTCATTCATTTTAGCTCACAAAACTTTAAGAATTTGCATTCATGTAATACTGCCTTTCTATCATAGGTATTATAATCTTACAAAAATATTCGAATACTAGTATATGTATAGTCCGTCACATATTGAGTAAAAATAGCAATAAACATAAAAAACTGCGTGAAAATATATTTAAGCATAAAAAATATCTTAAAACAAATACTTATTTGAAAATAACTGAAACCCATCTATCGTGGAAATTTCTAAAAGTAAGATCATCTGAGGTAAACATAAAACAAAATAATGTGGCAAGCGTTTTTGGCCTTAAAAGTTAAAGTAAAATGCCGAAATAATCCAACCAAAAATACAATCAATAAAAAATCGTATTTGAAAAGGATTTACCGGTTTTTAATTTTACAGCTTTCCAATGCAAACTCTTCTACCTGTTCTAGTTTTTGCCCTCCTATTTTAATGTTTAGCTTAGGCTCTTTCTTTCTAGAAAATCACATAACCTTTGTTTTATTAGTATTGATTCTCATCCCGTACCTGTCGCGCTGAATTTCCAATTCACTCAGCAATGCTTGTAACCGCTTGGCTGACTGACAAACTAAAGCTTGGTCATCAGCAAACCTAACTGATTTTACGAATTCCCCGCCCACTTTCATTCCTACCTCCAGTTCTTCCTAAGCCTCATTAATCATTTCCTCTGCATACAGGTTGAACAGCAACGGTGATAACGGGCAACCCTGCCTCACGCCTCTTCCTAACACTGCCCATCCAGACTCCACGTTTCCCACTCGCACCTGTGCAGTCTGAGACATGTATAGGTTGCGGATTAGCCTCCTTTCCCTCCAATCTATTCCTATTTTCTGCAGAATACGCATTAGTTTTTCCCAATTCACTCTATCAAACGCTTTTTCGAAATCTACGAAACAGGCAAATACGTCCTGATTGTATTCTATATTCCTCTCGATTAATAATCTCATTACTGCAATGGCATCACGCGTACCTCTCCCCTTCCTAAACCCAAACTGGTCATCCCCTAAGTAATCATTTGCCCTACTCTCTATCCTTTTGTTGATGATCCTGAGAACAACTTAAGCTGCGTGGGATATCAAACTTATTGTCCTGTAGTCCTCACATGATGTAGCCTTTACCTTTTTCGGGATAAGAATTAACACTGATCTTACAAAGTCTTTCGGCCTGATTCCTTCCTCATAGATGCTACGAATTAGTCCATATAGCCTCTTCCTCCCACATTTTCCTAAACATTTCAATAGTTCCGCAGGAATGTTGACTATCCCCAAGACCTTATTTGATTTCATTTCCCTTAATGCCCTTTCTGTCTGTGCCTAGCCATAATATCGTCTAACTGATACCCTTCTGAGTAAACTGGCATTTTCCATGTGTACCTATGCCTTTTTTGGTGTCTAAAGTAAGTGTTGATGATGACTAACCCCTGTCCCCTACAAAAATCAAATGCCTTCTCCCCGCGGTCATTCCTCGTCCCTAAATCGTATTCCCTCACCTCATAACCATCTCTTCCTTCGCCCGTCCGTCGTATTCCACCCCCTATCACCATCAAATGCAGGAAAATCCACGATTATGCCCGCAAACTTATCGCCTTTCCTATCGACATTTTCCTTCTTAAAATTACTTTGTGGCAGGTATGTTTATGCCGGAGCAATGACCAAGTTTGTTCGTTCTGTTTTTATCTCTAATGTAATGTTCAATCTGTTGCTTCATATGTCGACTACGCTTCTTTTTACCACTTTATTGAATATTATGGCAGCCCCTCGTTGGCTTTCGTCCCCTTTGCTGTATATTATTCTATAATTATCACTCCAGTTATCCCCACAATCCTTCCATCTACGTTGCTCATACCTAAAATATCTATATTTCCTCTTCCCATCTCTAGATTTATATTCTAATTTTCCCGTTGTCCTAACTATCCAAGGTCCTATTCCAACTTATTCAGTATTCTTCTTTTGTATATTCTGTCCTGCTTCTGTCGGATTTCCTTCGCAAGGTTTTCGTGCGATGACGAGCGCGACTTTGCCTTTCCCGCTGCCGGGCACGACGCACGGCCGATTGGGCCGAGTCCCGTAGTTGCCAAGATTCATATTCTCTATTTTATCCATCATTATGCTCTTGGCAATAATAATTGAGGTGGTTTCCCATTGCTTTCCTCAATGGTGGTTTAAACGTGACACCATCAATCAATGGCCGCTTGGGTGGAGCTGAGGGTCTAGAGAGGCTTACCCGGGAATCCAAACCGCGCCCTCCGATCAGTAGTCTCCCGCTAGCGCCAACGCACTACCCCTGGACTTCCGTGACCCACATCTCACTTATTTTATGCACGGAATTCCTTGAAATCTATTCCCATTTGGCCATTATTTTTCTAAGGAGGTTTGCCACAGCCAAAATATAGTGTGAAGATCGCTAAATAACGCAAGAAATTTTCTACTTCCAGGGATATTTTCAATCAAGGAATAAATAAACGAATCAATTTGTTGGCATTATTACCACAATTAATATTTATTTCATTTAATAAGTCATTTCTAAAAATCATAAGTTACCATTTTTAACCAAATAATTGAAGGGAATACTTTTACATGATTTTCGTTCCCAATTTTTTCCTATCAGTAAATGAATATTGCAAATAATATTTTTGAGTACTCTTCAGGTTCTAATTGTTAGCTCCCTGCAAGCCTTCATGTTTGTAGTTCCATGAGCTTGAAATCTGCCGTGACCAGCTCTTATACATGTAGATCCATCAAAAAATATCGCTGAAAACTCCTCTGCAATCAGCACTTGCACGCTTACGCTATCATAAGCAAGCCTTACGTTTTTTCAGGCTTCGAGTTGAGGATGCCAACATTTGTTTAGTATTCAACTGCGAAGTACTCTAACATAAACTTACTCTTAACTTCATTCTTCATGACCTTGAATAAGTTAAGGTCTTGGTTCAACAAACACACGAAAATAGAATCAGTACAAATCAAAAAGCCTGAAAGAGAGAGACTCGTCTTATGATCGTCTTCTTTATTTATTTCACATTAATCCGAAAACAGCACTTTGGCCTTAACATTAAAAAAATTTAACAATGATATAACAATAGAAAAAATTACGAACGCCCAAACCCCATACAGATAAAAACCCACCTAAACACCAGGCAGGAAAGGTCGTTACCCCGTCACCATCGGGGCTGCCAAATTATTCTAAAATTTGAATAACTTTTTTAATATACTAAATATATAGCGTCAGCATCAGATATTTGTAAAGCAATGACGTGATCTTTCCTCAGAGATTTTAGGGGAGCCGAATCATATAATCATTATACACCTTAAAGTCAAGAGATACGGGCTGAAGGTGGTTGATTAGGAAAAATAAAAGCGAAAAGTCCAGAGGGGAAAAAGGCCACGATCCGTGCAAGCGAAACAGAACACAACGGTCTGTTTTGCTGACCATCCCGCATTCATCTGGAAGAGCATTTCTCTGTGTGGATTAAATATTGTTGACTCGGAAGGGGGAGTAATTTCAGGGAAATAATAGGGAACGACATAGGCGGTGGGGGGTTGGTGCAGGCATGGGAAACCTTCAATGTCGGAATGGTTAACGGGTACAATTAAATTGAAAAATGATGTCTTACCACGACTAGAATTTTGATTATTTTCTGGAGCCCGGATGAAGTTAATGTAGATAATAATATTTTAATAGTTGTAGTATCTCGACAATTATGTTTGGAACAAATGCGTGAACAATAGATTTCATCGTTTTGTTTCTTTGTAGTGCGACTAGCTATCCTTGAAGCAAACAATGAACTGCTGTTTCAATGGCCCGTCATGTACTAAGGAGCAGGGCATGTTGCATTTTTGATAAAAATTTCAGGCTTTTTAAAGCTCAAAATTACACTTTTCTCGGAGGACGCAGGGAAATTAAAATTAAAATCTGCAGAAGAAGAACTCTGCTTCTTAAGTTGGTTGAATATGATGGGGAAGCCCAGCATTCGAGTGATTGAAGTATGAGGGAAGGAATATAAGCTAGAGTGATATTTTTAAAATAAAAATCTTATTGTGGTACATTAGGTTCTTTCTTCGAAGGCGTACTTCTTTAAATTATATACCAATTGAGTGACTTGGCAAGGATATTTATGTGCTTGACAGATTTATTTTGTTTTTTTTGAGAGACACGATCGAAGGATTGTTTTGTGATGGAATAATGTAAACCGAAGCATTGTGTTTAGAGAAAATAATTGAAAAAACATTAAATTTCGAGAGAGAGATATTTTAGGTAATCTCAAATTATTGGGTTTCACATGCGCTTTCTCCGAAATATTTGTAAGAATATTTGGAATTTGGTTTTAACATTTTCCATGCAAGAGAAGAAGATGGCATGTATTTCAGTTGCCTGTTAGGAGCTACTAGATTCCTAAATACACCCATTTTACCAAACTATATACTTCTTAATTTCCAAAATGGATTTAGAATCTTTCTGTTTTTTATGGAAGCGTAAAATAGGGTCAAGTCATCATAAAAAAGCAGACGAAAGATGATTGTAACGACTTGAATTGAAATTTAAAAACTGTTAATAGTATTTCAGTCAAGAATGCTAAGTGTGGGTGGTCTATACTCATGAAAATAATTAGTTTTAAGTGTAATTTGTCTGCACAGAATTCCTGAGGTCTGGACAAACGATGCGGAGGTATTTATTTATTTCAGGATTCAACTTTGAGATTTAAATCAGGCTTTTTCAAAATATCTAAGAGAACTGAATGGAAACGGAAAGGCAAAGGGGCGCTTGATCAATAAATACATGCTGATTGATGAAATAATTCAAGGGTCTCCAGAAAATGAAAACCTGGGAAAGTCAATGAAAACACCTCGACAATTTTTTGGATTCTTTGATTATTTTGAGGATTATTTTGACCAAATTATTTTGAAATATGTTTAAGACAATTTTTTCCCTTGAAAACAACTGCCAACAATCAGTTAGATTAGGAATAAGGTCTTGCGCAGTCTTTAAACGCCAAAGAACGGAGTTTCTGTTATTCGTATGGTATTTTTTAATGAGTAGAAATGTTTTATGGAACAACTGAACCAAAAGTTCGAATATGTTACTCCTTCAAATCGTGTAGGGTGTTTTTTTCTAGCGATTGCTTTTCGGAGGTCCCGTTATATTCCCACGCTATGGTATTGACTTTGAGATAAGTGGAAGGTGACGTGGAACCAGTTCTTCATAGTGAATGTCCCTTCATTAGTATTCTGATATTAATTTTCTAATATCTACTACCGATTAGTAATTTTTGTATTATTTTAAAAGTTGTTTAAACGCTGATTACCATTGCGAACAATTTAAATTTGTGGAAAATTCGCGCGCCAGGAGTTATCTCCAGCTGGATTTTAACCTCTACGTAAACGTCTCAACCTCTACGTTTAGAAAGACTTCATAAACGGATTTTGGATTTGATCTTTACTTCATCAAAGGATATATAACTGTTAATAGTTTTAATGGTGAAACTGTTGGGGAAACGACGTCATTGCAGCATGGGTAATGGTCTAAAATATCCATATGTATAATTACATGCAAAACAATTTAGCCTGATCTTCATCAGCCTTTCGACCCAAGGATTGATTTACTGTAGCCTTTCCATTTACCATACATAAATATTTTAACCTCGCAAGCATTATTTGATAATCTCGAAACAGTTGGGTTATTACCATTATGTAAACAAAGGGTCTTCAGCTCATATTGAACTCTAACAAATTCTTTAGTTCTCATCGATGATGGGTGGACACGATTTTTCTCGTTATGTATACTATTAAATCGTTCCATCAAAATTAAAGTCCACCAGGCTATTATAGGCTACTGCGATTGGTAAAGTATTGAATTTCGACGGGAATAAGTTGATTGAAACTGCCTATGAATCCTTGAGGTCGAGCCCTATACGCCCTTACTTCGGAAGGAATCCAGAGGGGGGGATGGTAAGCCAAATCTGTGGTGGCTTATATTAAAATATTTCAAACAAAGTCCTTCAATTATCAGACCAAGTTCATCCTGAAATTTAAATCAGGTCCCCCACACGCACACCACGTCGTTTGATCCCTCTCCAACCAACAGGAGCGACGCGGGAAATTTAACTGCATAACTTTCGAAACGCATCCTGTATGATTAAGAATTTTTCTTGGCCCTTGGGAACGGATATATCCTATTCCACCTATCGTCCTTTAAGTACTTCGGATTCCTCTATTCTTTCTTATCTAAGCTGAAAGGCGACTATATGATTTTCTAGCAATACATAATTTTGTCAGTATTTTATGCTGTGCATTGAGAATATTATCGAAAGACTCCTTGCTTCGTTCTACCTATAACGCCTTTAGCTCAAGACTGAGTTTGCTTTTTCTTTCAATTTGGCTCGCTGCTTAATATATTTCATATAAAAGTGGGTTATCATTTAATGCTAAAAATTATCTCCATTGATTATTAGCATTAAATTATTAGCATTTTCCTTCCCATTAACCTTGGGAAGGAAAAGTGTTGGATGGGAAAATTTGCTACTTTAATCAAATACCAGGGATCGAGATGCTATCATTTGAAATATCAAAAATTTGTGTAGTCAATCTCTCACGGTTGCTCAGAATTTGAATTAGTCACCTGTATTTTGCAGTCTAGGCACTTAGATTGCCGAAGGGGCTAAGTACTTTTGTTCATTATGTGATGAAACGTGTGAAGTCGAAGACGAGGTGTAATCCACAACTTTATGGACGAGTCCAGAAAGTTGTGGATTTTAATTTTTGGATAATGGAAAATCAGGACTGTAGCAAGCCAGTTACATCCGAGGCTGCACTTGACTTGTAGTTGATGCAGTTAGTTCGGGCGGTGTGCCTCAAGGCTACGTAAATTCGACGCAATCTGTTTGCTCGCCCCAGATTAACGTTCCCTCTTTTGATGGGGAAATCTGTCAGTTTAAGCTCTTTCATCATGTCTGTAGTAGTTTGTTACATGCGAATCCTAACCTAGTGAACATTGAGTTTCATTACCAAATACGAAGCATTAAGGGAAACCCATTAAGTGTTGTCTCGAGTTTGCCTCTAAGGACCGGAAATTATTCAATCGCTAAGGAGGCTTTAGTTCATCAACATCAGAGTAAGAGACTTCTAGGATTTCAGTATTAGATAAACTATTGAGTTGTCTCTGTTGAATAATGATTTGAGTGAAGACTTGCGGTCCATTGGGAAGAAATATTTGAAAATGATTGGCGATGAAAATTTCGTGTATTGGTGATGTTATACTATTCTATTTAGACCCTTGCGCCCTAGGCGCGAAAGTAATTTGAACTGGAAAGCCATCATGCTGAATTAACTTACGTGGAAATATTACTAAAGTTAATGCAAAACTATCTGAAAATTTGACGTATATCCCAAATAAAATAAAAATGCAAATAAAAATCAAGGAATTATGGAGATCAAGGAGATAAAAGGATTCCTAAAGGTTTACCATTAGGGACCACAGGGTAGAAATAAAATTTTTGGACTAGTCTGCAGCTTGTATGAGGAAGGAATTAGGTTGGAAGATTTCATTTTATCATAATTATTTCCAGGCATAAAAAGGCAGTATCTGAGGACTATACATTGAATTTTAAACGCAGTAAAGGTAGTACTAAGCTCATCAATAGTTGACTGCATTAGAGCCCAAGGGACTACCATGGAGAAGATCTGGTTTATTTATAAAAGGGAAGATCATGGCACAAATTACATTTGTATAGAGGTATTTATTAGGTAATCTACCGGTTAAGGTAGGTTTTTGGATGGACATAATTACTAATTAAATAATTTGTGACAGCAAAATACAACATCCTACTATACATCAGGTCCCTCTTCAGCTCTGAGTACTTTCCTCTTCCCTTCATCCCGCCCAACATCCCTATCCTGTTCCTTCCCTTTCCTCGTTTGCCTAACATTCTCCCCTCAATTACAGTCTTCAACATCCCGCTGCCGGTCAATACCCCTTTCATCCACTTTTCCTGCCTCCATAGGATTTCTCCCAACAAACCCCTCTCTTCGCCCACCATACCAAGTACTTCCTCATTTGTTTTCTTCTCTGTCCATTTCACCTTCTCCATTCTTCTCCACACCCACATTTCAACAGCCACCAGTCTACGTCTATCCTCCTGCTTCAATGACCACGTTTCCGCGCCGTACATAGCTACGTTCCATATCAAAGTTTTTACGAGTCTTTTCTTAACATCCTTACTCAACGTCCCCATCATCAACTCCTTACTCATTGTAAAAGCCTCTTTGCCTAGCGAAATTCTTCTCCTTACGTCCCTACTACTTTAACCGTGTTGGTCCAAAACACTTCCGAGATACGTAAACTGTTCTACCTGCTCTAATTTTTGCCCTCCTACTTTAATGTTAAGCTTGGCCTTTTTCTTACTAGAAAATCGCATAACCTTTGTTTTATTGATATTGATTCTCATCCCATACCTGTCGCGCTGAATTTCCAATTCACTCAGCAATGCTTGCAACCGCTTGGCTGACTGACAAAATAAAGCTTGGTCATCAGCAAACCTAACTGATTTAACGAATTCCCCGCCCACTTTCATTCCTACCTCCAGTTCTTCCCATGCCTCCTCTTTAATTATTTCCTCTGCATACAGGTTGAACAGCAACGGTGATAATGGGCAACCTTGCCTTACACCTCTTCCTAACACTGCCCATCCAGACTCCACGTTCCCCACTCGCACCTGTGCAGTCTGAGACATGTATAGGTTGCGGATTAGCCTCCTTTCCCTCCAATCTATTCCTATTTTCTGCAGAATACTCATTAGTTTTTCCCAATTCACTCTATCAAACGCTTTTTCGAAATCTACGAAACAGGCAAATACCTCCTGGTTGTGTTCTATATTCCTCTCAATTAATAATCTCATTACTGCAATGGCATCACGCGTACCTCTCCCATTCCTAAACCCAAACTGGTCATCCCCTAAGTAATCATTTGCCCTACTCTCTATCCTTTTGTTGATGATCCTGAGAACAACTTAAGCTGCGTGGGATATCAAACTTATTGTCCTGTAGTCCTCACATGATGCAGCCTTTACCTTTTTCGGAATAGGAACTAAAACTGCTCTCACAAAGTCTTCCGGCCGGATTCCATCCTCATAAATACTACGAATTAGCCCATATAGCCTCTTTCTCCCACGTTTTCCTAAACATTTCAATGGTTCCGCGGGAATGTCATCCACCCCCACGGCCTTATTTAATTGTTAAGAGGTATATATAAGGAAATCAGAATATCTATGTGAATTTTAGAGGGTGTTGGATGGATACAGCTGATGGAAGTACTACAGAAAAATAGAGTAGATTGGAAGGATAAGCAACTAATTCCAAACATTATACGAGCAAGCTGACACAAATAATGGTAGCAGAGTGAGTACTGGGATGGACAGTGACAGGCAGGGGTGTGAGACAGTTGTTCATCACCGATACTTTTAACAAATATACCGAGAAAATGTTAAGGGTAGCATGTAAAAGGTTTGAGCTGAAAACAAGTGCGCTAGACGAGATGATTAAGTTAACTTGGCTTTCAGGCTCTCAAGTAATAATTATTTAGAACCCAAGGGATTAAAGGCATTGTTGAATGCTTGGCTGGAGCTATGTGAAAAGTATGGGATGAAAGTCGACATTCAAAAAAACTAAGTAATAGATTTTAAGTAAGTAGGATGGCTAAGTTTAGCTTTAAATTAGGAACTAGAAATTAACCAGAGCAGGTGGAGTAGTTTATGTGCGATATTCAAGAATAATTTGGATGGAAATGGGCGTAGTAGTAGATACATTAAAAAGAGAATTGCGTAAATCCTTTGCAATAGAAAGAATATTGATAACGGGTACATGATTTATGCTTAGCATAAACGCAAAGAAAATATGATACAAAGGAATAACACTCCGGCTTCGACATTTTCAAATCATTGTTCATATTACACAATTGGCATCCATCACACGTGTGTTGTCAGAATTTATGCTAGGAGGGGGCAGGACACTCACCTGCCAACATTCTTTCTGTTACTGTCTAGAAGATTCCGAATGAAACGTACCAGCAACAGTAGTTTTAAATTACTTTCTTTTCATCCAAAGTGCTTAAAAAATCCTTCAAAATCCTCATTCATTGAAAATTTGAGCAAAAGCAAGTTGGATTTTTGGGTGTACATTTAAAAAAAGAACATCTTATCACAAAAAAATTTAAAATAAAAAAGTTTTCTTGGATTTGCTGAAAATATTTACAGCACTTTCTACTCAAAATTCCTCCTTTTTTCCAATGTAGTTTTTTCGTGCTCATTAAGTATGCTTAGCCCATGGAGACGCTCCCCTGTCATCGTAGACCTTAAGATCTTTACTCTTCGCAAGGTACTAAATGACTTCTCAGAGGTGTAAGTAGCGCATGGATGAGCAAGAGGGATGAGCGGAGCCTTTTATGTGGTTGAGAAAAAGATTTCAGACTCTTTTACTAGGCCTACAATGTTCTGCTCTATTAACTGCTCTTTGCTGAGTTTCTTCTCCTTCTACGTGGCCTACCATACGTAGTTCAGCTTTCGTTTGGAAGTCTTGAAACTCATGAAAACTCTAAAGCTGCTTGGCTTTCAACTTAAAATCTTGAATCATCATCTTCAGAATGATAAAGGGGTATACGCGGAGGCAAAGGAGTAAAAGTAGGTGAATGCTCTTCTCAAGAAATGTTTCTCCAACGAAGACACTAAAGAGTATAATTAAGGAATTAATAGACCCTAGGTACGCAAATGAACGTTTATTAAGTGTTAAGCTGACTTTGGCGAATCTAAGACGCTATTATCTCATATAAGTGTTCAGTTTCGGCACACTCCTTACCATATAGAATGCTAATATTTGCTTCCTACCTTCCTTTAATCTTTATTGGGTCGATTATTAATTTTTCTTCCGTCTCTCTAATAGTGCGCACAGTAACTCGCACGCGTATCTGCCAAGAGCTTCTGAGAGAGACCCTGCCTCGGCCACCCTACAGCCGTGCCGTTGGCCTACCAGACTTCTCTATCTTCTTACCCGCCTCAAATCCGTGCTGAAAGGACATCACCACGTCACGTCTGGGCGCCGCCTTCCAGAAGACGCACTGCACGATGGTGGGGAAACCCAGCTGGCAGCGGTGTGTGGGCGCTCAAAGGTGCTACTTTGAAGAATTTTGAGTGAATTTATCAATTCTGGCAAAACATTTTTTAAAATTGACTCTGTCCCACTAATTTTGGGACAGACCTTGTGCGTTAGGTTCCTTAAGTTAGCACCAAAAGGTTCAAATTCATCAGATCTATTTGATATTTCCGACTCTGTATCAGAGCAATAATAATTTCTCCTTCCTCTCCTTGAAAAGAAAAGTGTCTTGTTTGACTCATTTTCCCGACGCACTTTTTTCTATCTCGCTGCTAAGTACTCCTGAACCTGAGTTACTCGTGAGTATACGCCGCATATGTTTTCTTGTTTGCAAGATTATTGGCTTAAAGTCTTTACCATAATATTCTACATATTATTTTCACCTTCTTTTAATCTTATACGGCTGCAATGAAAACTTTCCTGCCTAATTTCCTCAACGAGGCACATATTTTTCTTTTCTCTTAACCAAGTAATCTCTTAAATTCTCTCATAGCGCTTATAAATTTCGCTGTCCAAAATTTCTTCATATCCTCGCAGTGCTCTTTCCACTACGTTTACTCGACCCTAATAGGTTCTCGACGTCTCGTTATTTGATATTATGCATATTTTTCTTCCCATCTTCTTGTTTAATTTCTCTTCCTTTTTCATCTATTTCCCTATCTTTTAATAATACCTTCTATGAGCTATGATTTTTTAACTAGTTCAGTTTCATACTTTAACCTTTCACTTTTTTGCCCTACCAAACGTCTTGATTTTTAATTTGCGTTTTAAAGCAACTGAATGATGCTCCAAATCTACATTTGCTCATGGGAAGCTCTGCAAGTAGATAGACGCAACTCCAAAATTCTTATTAATAATTCTTCATATAACCACGATGAAATTTGACCTATACCTGTGCCAATTTCTTCTGGCATTTACATTTGGACGTTCGTCCAATGTTAATAGGTATCTTCATTACCAAAATAGAAAATAAAACTACTGCTGGTCTGATATACTCTAGAAACCACACCCCTAATGTAATGACTTAATGGCACTCACAACGGCTTTTGGCAAATATAACTAAAAAAAGTCGCTGTGGATCCCAAGGAGTGAAATGGAATATATGCACTTTTGGTGTGGCAATTTAGACGGGGTACATGTAAACCAGACTATCCGGAATTTTAATCTAAGAACTTAAGAATATGTTAGTGCTTTTAGAAATAAATGTAATCATAGGAAAACGTTTGTCAAGCAGTTTTTCAATTTGGAACTCACCAGTGATTTAAAAATGAATATTTTACACACGAGTAGAATTTTCAGAGCTGGTGAGACATTGAAGGGACCGTTGTCAATGAATATTTCTTCCCATATTTTCCCCATTCCTTGCAGCAGTTACATAGCAGAGCCCCTCTGCTTTTCTAATTTTCCTGACCTCTTCCCCATCTCTTTTCCCTCTCTATTTGTACACTATTAAAGAGCGATGTTGTTTCTTTTGTCTCACCTGATGATGATGCTATTATACTGAAATCCGCATCGTATGACTTTCTAACTGTGGTTCTGTTGACTTTTCCAACAATAACTTGTCATGGATTATCACGCAGTCTCAAAGGAGCAAGTTTTACTTATAATAAGTCATACGGATATTTATAATATTACCATAATATCCATTTTTGACTTGACTATGACTTCTTCCCTCGGTGTTCGTGGAAATGCAGCTCTTTTTCTCACTAGAACATTTTGCCTGCCGGACTTAAACTTGTTTAAACTTCATAATTTCAGGCTTAAATTTGTAGAACTTATCCATTACGAAAGGAAAAAAAACGCTGCTTTGTTAATTCTACTAAAAATTAAGTGGAATTAATAAAGCTAAATTTTGTACTTCCGCAATCGTTTGACCTATTTTAACAAAACGTGGTTTTTCCTTTAAACCTATCAAGGTGATATTTGCCATCGAATGTTATTATTTAAATGCGATTAAATATGAAGGTTCGGCAAAAATTACTCATAACATGTGTCACATTTTTTTATCTCTTACGAGAAATGTAATCAATTTAAAAGAGTTTCAGAAGTAAGTTCAAAGTGAAATTGTTGCATTGAAATGCATATTAGCGGATGACTCCTTTAAAAAGTTGCTGTTGCGGTATCTCCCGCAGTTTCTTGGAATTTGTGAAATTATGAAGTTGAATGTACGTTATTATTACCAATAACGTGCTGCGTTTCCCTTGAGTTATGCTATTTCCTCAAATGAAAGCAAGTTATGATAATTTAAAATGTTACATAGTATGAGTATAAGAGTTGCCTTTGGGAACTCTTAATTTTTTTACATCCGGGGAATGTTAGCTTGAGACGATGGGGCCCGATTTTATCACAAGTGTTCTTAGCATTAATCCAACACAATCATTTTTATGGATTTCCTACTGAATAGAGACTGTTTTGGTGAGTGCCTGAAAATTGTCCAGCATCATCAATCATTTACAAAGAATCTATATATCTGCATGGCTCCCTGCAAATCACCGTTAGGGTGTGTGACAGGGTGCTAATACACAGTAGACACGCAATATCACAAATTTAAGTTTTTCTTAACTTTTAGTTAAATATAGTAGGTAGAATAATTCAAATAATGTAGATCATGATAATTAAAGTACCTACGTACCTGCTAACCAATGCACAACAGTATCTAAGTGAGATATATTTCTCAACTCATAGGAAAGAACCTTTTAGTAACAAGAAGGGCAATAACTAAGGCCAGATGATATATCGTATTAACAACATTATATGCTTCTTAGAATGTAAAAAAGAAAAATACGTTTTCCTCCCCAGCGGGGTCGGATACAGTTCTGATTCCTTATCGTTCATGGAAAAAAATTACATCTTAAATCTCTTTGTAGTACACTTTATCCTTCTAATTTTATTGATATGATCTCTCCAACCGTAGTACAATGCTGCTAATAATACATTTTCAACATCCTCGCTAAAGAGATCTTCGTCCAATTTATGCAAGAGATTAAATCTGTATTTTAACCTTCGCTCCGTGTGTGAATCCCAACCTAGGACATCTTATATTCTTGATGCCCTACTCTTTATCTAAACAACGCTTTGCAAATCTAGCTCCTCTACGCCGCGCGGGAGCTAATTAGGCAAATGCTCCGACTGCATGAAATACCGAATAATTCAGAACAAGCATACCGCATAAATACCTTTTCCCTGCATTATTTACTTCTTAACCTTTGTCTAATTTCTACTTGGCGTCATTTGTTCCTCAACAATCCTGATTCCTTTCCTAATTCTACCTAAATTACCTAAAATTCTCCCTTATGTCACCCCCTTCAAAATGCTACCATCTGGCAATACTTAATTATAAATTTTTTCGATCATATTTGGATTTCCTTTTATAGGATGTACACTTTCTTCATCTACCGCACCTAACAATTTTCTTTTTTTTGTTCACTTTAAACAAATATTTTCCACATACATATCCACATTATACATTTACTAATGTCAAAACCCCAGAATATCCACTTATTCTATTTCCTTTAATACCAAATCTATGCTGCATACAATGCTACGCTATGTGATATGGTTTTTACCAACATTTTTATTTATTTATTTGAAGTCGCCTTCAACTTCATCTTCACTGTAAAGACTTTTTATACAAACTTATTATATTTTCTGTTTACAGCATTCGATACTTCTACATTGATTTTCTTTTACGCCCAGCGTCGAATACCTGAATGAGCGTCTATCAACAAATTCTATTTCCCTTAATCAAACTAACCTGATTAGAACCTAATGCTATTTCTTAGGCTTCTCCTATCATTGGCTTATGTATTAAAAGTATTGGCAATAATGGAAGAACTCCTCCTTTTTTCCTGTATTGACTGCTCGCCCCGTTTCACCATCTTCTATCTTCAATCGTGATCTGTTTCAAATAAAGATTTCGATCAAGGCTCATATCCCTTTAGTCTCCTAAATTTTACAATGCTACCATTAACTTATTCGAATTTACTCACCTTACCCTCGGTCTTTTTGTATTCAGTGAAGTTATTAACAATTTTCTATAATATTTTCTGACATTATTCCAAATGATGTTATGATATTACGGAGTTTCTCCGTTCTTCTATAATCCAAACGGAGATTACTTTACCCTAGAAGCCATTTACTCTATATTTTTGATTACTTTAAGTACTCACATTCTTTTTCACTTGGAAAATTAGACTTGTATGCTTCTAAAAGTCCGAATCTTTAGCCCATTCATCACCTTTCAATTAAACGCAAACTTTGGATTGACTATTGATTTTTATTCCTCCTTGGGACGGACATAAAATTGATCTACAGGCTGAACTTCCTCCTCTGAAAGGGTTTCAAAATTACCCCAAAATTCCCCCCCCCTCACCTTTCTCCATACCCTAAAGTAATGTAACCGACGTATTTTATTTTCCAGCCACTTTTATCGCTTTCATTTCTTGCTCTAATTTTCCTATCCAAATATATAATTACCCTTGAACCCAAGCTATCATCATATACATCGTATTCCCTTTCAACATTTCAGTATGCTGACTTACCGTCTTCCACTAAGAAAACGTGTTTTCTAAACTTTCCCGTATTCATCCATTTTTCTATGAGTCTACTTGTCTCTACATCGGAAATTTCTCCTTGATAATCTCAGTTCTTTTCAAATTGTTTTCTTACACCTATTCCTTTCTCGCTTCACCTTATTATTTATGTTCGCTGTACATCCTCAACCAAACTTCAGTTGAATTTTTCTCCCTTCTTGAATGTTTTTAACAGTTTCATCTGTAATCCAGAACTTGATAATCCAGTGTTTAGAGCGCTGGAATAATGCGTGGAGGGTCCGAATTCGATTCTCGGAGACGCTCATCGACACCATCAGCTTGGGTTTTTTTTTGTATACCAGCTCTGTCTGGGAAACCAGAGGTGGCGCAGGGAAAGATACTGGTCCCCCTACCATGATACGTGAATGCCACACTCCTTTGGGCTTGGTTGAGCTCTAACCCTCACCTATGAACCTAACCTTCGGGTTGATAACTGCGGTTGGTTGGTACTGCAGTCCATGGCTGTCTAATTCATATTTACTTTTGTTACTTTTTCCTCTGCAGCTTTTGTTTTCTCTCTTTTTAAAGACGTTTTTTTCTATACAGCTTTCATTTTATCACTCATAATTTTATTAAGTGTTACTTAATATATTTTTGAGCCTTTTACGTAGTACCTGTCTACATTCCAGTAAAAGTCGTTCCTTTTTGTTTCAACTTTCTTGAATTTATTATTAAGTAATATTAATTATGATGGAAGTCTTTTATTTATTTATCTATTCATTAATTCATTTAGCCTTAGTTCGAAAACAGCACTTTTTGGCCTTAACATCGGACTAATAACGGTGAAAATAATGGAGATGATTACAAATATCCAATACTAGGGGGAGGATACCTACTCAGGCGGGAATCAAACTCGCGACCCCTGGATTGGCAAATGAGGACGTTATCTCGCTGTCACCGAGACCAGCAAGGCCTGTTTCCCCCGGTAAGCTGATGTAGTGCTAACTCATGACTTTTCCCTGAGTATTTTCTAACTTTAATATTATATGATCGGAATCTTCGTATAACTCCGGGTATTTTTGTCGCAATTTTCCACGCCTCTTTTGGATCTTAAACCAAGCTTCAGCTAGAATTATATCTTATATCCGACAAACCTTGCAGTTATCTTCTCACAATGTTTTTATTACTCAAGCGTGTTTACCCCTTATCTATTCACGCCTACTGCATTCCAATTCCCCATCACTAGACAACGTTTTCTTCTAAGAACCAAAATGTTTCCTAGGCATGGCCGGATTTAACATCTATTTCCTTCTCTTTTTGACTTCTTATTGACTCTCAATTACTTATTACAAGTACATTTGCTAGATCTTCTCTTCTTTTCAATTAATGTTATAGTGTTATAGCTACCCGACGTTTACTCTCTCCCCCTGCGCGATATATTCATCTGTAGCTATCGTAGGGTATAGCTTAATGGCCATGGCTAACTTTCCGTCTCACTTCACAAAATCCTTACGTGGCTACACTCCCTTTCACCATTTATTATTTCATGTTTTCGAACTTCTCCACTCTCAACATCGTCCAAGCAGTCCTTTCTTTATTATAGACATAACGAATTTTTTCTCTGCCTTCTTTTCTGCTGGTCCTGATTCATTTTCGGATGTCTATACTAGTATTTTATGTGATGAGGGCCGATTCCCTTCCTCTACACCATTAAGTGTCACGTGGTCCAGTTGAATAACCCTATAACAGGCGATAATTATAGCTATTCTACTTTTCTTATGAGTTCGTGTATTTCATGGGCAGATGAAGTGGTTTCCAGTTGTTTTCATCAATTTGTCGTTGTTGTTAACGTAAACCCCCTCTTGAATAACCTCCCCTCGAGTGATCCAGAAAATGTTATCATTAATGGCTCATGTTTCAGGAGATATAAACGTGTTTCCATTGCAACGTTTCCATTGTAACGTTTTATTCTCAAAACTCGAAGTGAGGCGAGAGAGTAAGCGTTATAACTAACGTGCCACGATGCCCAACATATCTATTGTTGCCCTACTGTCACTGAATTTGTATCGTAGTAGGAGAATCTTCCTGACGCTAAGTATATATATATATATATATATATATATATATATATATATATATATATATATATATATATATATATATATATATATATATATAACAGTGGTGGACCAAATATGTTTGGAATAACGTAGAACAATAGTGGACCAGTAAAGGCGGGCGATCCAAATTTTACAGGGAGAAATGATCACAAATTCAAGTTAAAATGCCAGGCACAAAGAACGAACAGAAAACATTTCTTTTCTTCATAAAACAATTGTTGATTGGAACACCTTACCTACAAAACTGTTCGAGCCCTTTCTTAATAGGATAGACTATTAAGACAAGGTGTAAACAATTTATGTAATAATTTGATTCATGTTTTAAGTAAAATTGTATGTAACAGCTTAATTTTTGATTTTTGTTTCTTGTTGATTGGGAACCTGATGTAGATGAGATGGGGGTTCCCTGCTTTTTTTGTGTTAAAAATTTTAGTTTGGAAGTTTCCTTCAGGTGTATTATTTTACTGACTAATTGTATTTATTATCTTTTGTGATACTGATTAATGTCATGATATGTCATATTATTTTTTTCCAAGGCAAGTTTGATTATAATACTTGGGACTTGTGTGCCACCTGACATTGTCTATCTGCACATGCAAGTTTTAATAATAATAATAATAATGTTTAAGTTGGACTTAAGGGGGGAAACTTGTCTCCATTTCTCCCACTTCATTTCATCCCCATTGTTATCAGACACCTTTGCAGTCAAGTTATTGGGAAAAGAAGCTGTGTAAACCGTCATTCGATCCATATATTCAATGTTTAAAAGCTAAACTATGCATTTTTCCGCTAAAATTATACTCAGTTACATACTAGTTTCAACGAATAGTCCTCATCTTAAGGTATAATCGTTTTCAAACATTCTCCTCTGTAAAGATAAATTTCCCTCCTCCATTTCTTCCATTTCATATGTATAACACCTGGAAAGGATACCTTTGCGTAGAATACAGTTACACATCAATTGATTTTAGTGGAAGTATACGGTTTTTCTAGATTTGTGATCATTCATCCAGATCCTACGCCTCGACATACATAGGTATGTGCAGTATTACGAGAGTTCATCAAGGTAACATAGCTTTAGCGTCATCGACAGGAGCAAGGCCTCATCGGTATCAGTAAATAGTGATCCAGAGGGGGAACCAAAAAATAAGCTCCTTAATAAAAATGAAAATTAAATAGTGATTTGGAACTTGAAGCAAAAATAAAATTATATGATACTACATATCGTAAGTAACTGTTACTTTTTTTATACCTCCTCGAAGCATCCTGTGATTATCCAATAACTAAAAACTAGCAAAAGGTAACAATAAATAAAACTTTTTCCTAAATCAACCATTAGTTTGTTCACGCAGTTTCTAGTGCTTATAGTCACGATGTTTCTAGTTCCCTATAATCCTGACGTAGCCCCAGAAGACTTTTTTTTGTCCCATCGGATTAAGGCAGCCCTGAAAGGGAACCCTTTTTCGTCCATAGGAGAGATCCAATCAGCCGTGACGAAGACTTTGCGAGAGATCCCCGAAGACGACTTCCAGGGCGCGTACCGGTCAAGGCAGGGTCGCTGGAAAAAATGTGTAGAGGCCCAAGCACAGAACTTTGAAGAACTTTAAGTGTTTGTGCAAATCTGTTCAATAAATTACAAAAAAATATTTGCATGACTTTTGGGGAACATCCTATATGTTATCGTACCTCCGTAATTTTACATTTCCCCTACGCTGGCGATTTACGAGTATGCTCTCAGTCATCGCGCTTTTAAGACACAATTTGTATATAATTAGTTGGCAGTTACACTGCTATCTCCTATCATTTTATGGAAAATAGGTCAATGTGCTGTTTCCTGTTTGGCCAAATATTCCGAGCATGTCGCCATAAGCGTTTTTCTCCAACAGTCTAATGAGCGTTACTGCAAAGGAAGACATTCACTAATACCCAGTATCTTCCAAAGGAACGTTTCTTGGATGGGATTTGATTCGGTTTCCACATATTTCTGACCACATATACCTTAAAATGAGATCCGGGATGTTGGATATTATATATTATGTATATTTAGAGCAAGTTTAAAATATATTTTTAGTCGCTGTATAAAATTTTGCTATAAATAAATACCATTAATTTACGAATGTATCTGCTTCAAAAATGTGGTATCGCTTCTAATTCATATTATATTTGCTACTATAACCGGCAATCGTTGATCTAACAATCGGTGGATATCTCTGTCGGTTTTCTCATTTCCATTCTCTTTCTCCTCCTTACATTTTAAACCTAGGACTCTAAACCCCTATCTGGTTTATCCTGAAATCTAAAACCTAATTTTAAATGATTACCCTGGTAACAGGAAAATGAACTAGAAAAAAAGGGTTGAAGAAGCTCCTTGATTGATATGAAAAACAGAATAAAAAATTAACTATGCTGTTAGAAATTTAGTGTCGCTATTGCTATTCATTACCACAGTTACAGTTCGATTTTAAAATAGCAATTTAAATTTTATCAATTTAAAGACGATTCACTTTACTCAAGTGAAATATCAATTTTGAACAGAATCATGTACAAATGAAGTTTTTTCAAGTGTTGCGTGCATTTACGCAATTTTCTCATTTAAAATTAGAACTGAGGTCGGAAGGCAAATTATTCGCGAACCACATTGATAAATATAATTTAGTTCGTTAAAAATAAAATAGGATCAAGGCCAAATGTATGTGCACAAAATATAGATCCCTGGAGACTATTTTTATGAATTCATATTTATGTTAAGCTCATTTCCTTAAGATGATACTTACTTCCTTCTTCTTCTAGCTTCTAACCACTCAAATATTCTATAGTGAAGGAAAATGATTAAAATGAAAAGAATGTTTTCACTCGTAAGATTTGTTTTAGGAGTTGCATGTGTTTTCAAACCAAGTTCTTATCGCTTATTTCTGGTACAAAAGATGTTTATTAGTCCCGTCAATCGAAATTGTTGTATTTTTTTTACAGAGTTTTGATTTAATCACCTACTAATTACAGAAAATGTTCAATAATTTCCATTTTGCTTAATATACAGGAATGGAAATAACGCATGTGCAAGAATACATTATCTCCATTCACACGATGCATATATCGCTGTTAATACGTGTATTACAACATAACTGCGAATACTATTGCAACTCATAATTGTTGACTTTTTAGGAATGGCGTTCATATAAAATTTTGTGAATAAAGACATGTGGAATGTTTGAGTTCATAAGGCGACTTTTACCTGGGACCCTCCCCTTTAAAAGTAAGCGTTTCAATGAATTTAAAAGCAATGGGCATATCAGGAATTGATATTGTATGATAAAAATGACGATGTTTCCATTTCAATGATCTTATTCCAACTTCTCGATCTTTCGCGTCGATCATGCAAGGATAAATTTGAAGTACAAAGACAATTGTATCACAATTACACCAGTGAACACAAATATTACAACTTAACCGTCAACAGTTCAGAATAAAAGTCTTTTTATTCATGACTATTTTGAGTAGGCTATGTTTACTCTTCCTCATAATATTAAAACATATGCCTCCTACTTCCAGACGGCAATTTCCATTGTTCCCGTTCATCGCAGAAATTACTCCCACAGGAGTTGCTCTAGTGCAATAGCCTTAACTACCATTCCCCAAGGAAGTCTGCGCACACCGTCTCATTTGTACTTCTAACCGCTCTTTTACTATTCCCGCAGCGTTTTTCAGCGTTCTTTTTATCTCTTTCATTGCCCGCTGAGATCTTATTTTTCCCCTCCGTTATTTTCATTCGAACTTGTTTTCCCGTCGGGTCCCTCTAAATCTAGCCTGCCTCTCCATAATCTCCATTCGCCACCTCCCTTAAGTTCCCTTTGCCTTTTCCCGAGTTTCAACCCACTTCCGGCTTATCCTCATTCACTCTTGCCTTAAAATCTGCTCTTTCTCTTCTATGTGCCCGAAAGAGATCTCCCCACTCCTCCCTTCCACTCTTCCCCTTCGTTCTCTTCTCCCCCCCACCCTCCTCCTCCTTCGCTTTGCTCCCTTGACTGGCTCTCCCATGCGGAATTAGGTTTATTTGCCTTTAGGGTACAAGACGCCCTGAACCCTTTCGGCTATCCATTAATGAGACATTTAGGGAAAGCAAGAGGTTCCCATGACGCCGAAAGCGATAAGATAACTTGTTCTTTACTTTCCTTCGGAGTAGGCAGGCCAAAAACAATTATGCAAAATTGCTTTAATTCAATATATTCAAATAATTTTCGCTTTTCGTGTATTTATTTTCGTTGAAAAATGCTAATCAAAACCCTTCCGTTCTCATCTTCTTGAGGCTTTTCGTGTTGTAGAAACTTTTGTTTGTTAGTTCTGAAATTGGTTTGCTTCTTACACACCGTCAAACAGAGATAAAGCTTGGAAAGGCTGAAATCGACTGCGAAGTTTGCTTACTTCCACCTAATAACTATTCAATCTGCGCCATTCATTTCTCGTTACCGATATCATAAGCCGGTTAATCATAGAGCCGGATTTCCCTTCCAGGCTGCTATTTATCATTGTTTGTTTTTCAACTATAAAACTTCCCTTCATTCTTTCGCAACTCTTTTCGCTGAGTTTTTCCTTCACTTGAAAACTAATTATTATCATTCATCCTGTCTTTATATGTTGTTTAATATTTTTACAGTCTTTTGTAAAGTCTTATTTCACAGAATGGGATCAATTAGTTTTTCTCGTATTCTCATCAATTGTCTGCATCAAATTTCTCCTTTAAAAACTCTCATTCTAAGGTCCTTTTCATTGGTCATCGGTGTTTATTTCATTTTCAGGGTTGCACTTAATACTTTATTTCATTTTTGTTAATGATATTTTTTCTATGCTCCAGAGATTATTGTCCATGTCTCAACCGTACATAAATAAACTATGTTTTTTTATTAAGAACCTACCCTAACCTGATAGACTAGTGCTAAAATATTCGCATCTTTACAAACCAGTCTCTGATACCTAGATACTCTTATTTGTAAGAAATTTCCATCACTGTTTATTTGAAACTTTCGCTCCTCTGGTTACTGTTTCCCCCGGGCTTCTTCCACCTTCTTCTTCTTCCCCCGGGTGATTGTGCTACTTCAGTTGTTAAGCATTTCTAAGTCTTCGAACGTGACCTTTCCTATATTTGTTTCAAATGTATCTTGCTTGAAATACATAAAAAATGAGCATTTAGCGTTTTTTAATTCTATATTGTACTCCCTCATCCTATCATAATAATGTAGTATTATTGTAAGAATCACGCTTTTTTCCTTCCTGCAAGCAATATGCCTTACGCAAACCGCGGTATTTCTCGCCATAGACGTATACGTACATACGTAGGCGCAAAAGATAAAGGGTGGTAAGGAGCTATCCTGTCTTATTCCTCTTCTTATTTAAGGTTAATTTCTGCTTTCATTATCCTGAATTGCAGCTCCTGCTCCCTAAAACCAAGCGTTTGTCAATATTTTCTCATTTTAATTCATTCAAATGTATTTCGGGATATGTTCCTGTATATTTCATCAAAACTTTTTTCTAGATCTTTAATATATCGTATTATTGTTCTCATAGCTGTCTTGCGCTCTTTTTAATATGATTTTTCGAGGACCATGGGACATTTATCTTGCTCGTTTGCTTTTACAAAGTTCAAATATAACAACCCTTATTTCAATCCAAGCGTTTTAAATTCAGTTCAAACGGCTGTCTTCCTGTGATATGGAAAGCCACGGAAAAGAACTACATGATAATCACGAGTCATTACAGCTTAGCCCAGATATTTGTATCAAATTATAATAAGACAATTTTTACTAACAAGAAAGAAAACTGGAACGATCCCTAGAAAAAACGATTCGGATATAAACTAGGCTTTCATTAGAATCTAAAGACCTGGGTTACTCGAGAAAAAACATTATTCAAGTGAAAAAATCTGTTTACAATCGGAAATGCAATTGTAAAAGCCACGTCGATGGTTTCAAAGGTTTCAGAATCTTAAGACTACAATGAATAAACGAAATAAACTCTAGAAGGAGACATTTTGAAAAGAAACTGCAAACAAATTCGCACAAAGTCAATAAATATAAATGGAGGACTAGTAGTGTTGAATTGAGTGCCACCAGCAATAGGACACTTATAATTAAAGTAACGTAGGAACCCAAGGACATATTCCGGGCACTAATATATGTACGTGCAGTAAGTAGTTTGTCTAGGCGAAGGATGTGAAAATGTAGAAAATAAATGTCTCGGGAATCATAACAAGTGCTAAAGGAAAATAGATAAAATACACTTGGGAGAAAGGAGCATATTTAATTACCGTAAGCTTGTATCTATATGACTTCCATCTCTTAGTCGATGAAGTCCTTTTTAAAGATGGTGCAATGGCCGCAATTTAACAATCACAATTATTTGCGCAGATTAATTTCCATTTCGCACGACCCTCTGAATTTTTTAAACCAGTGATAAATCACTATAATTTGGTAGTTTACCGTTAAAAGCTAGGTTTTTGATGGGCAACAACTGAACGCGTCTGGATTTATTAACCTCGCCTACCAACCTTAATGGTTAGATTAATGACAAAAACAAGGCATCTTGAAGCCCAGTACTACAATAAACCTTCATTGAATTCCGCCTACATTCCACCTACCTTCATTCCGTCCAACATGCCAATCCTTTTCCTTCCCCTTCCTCGCTAGCCTCACGTTTTCCCCTCCATCGCAGCATTAAGTATTCCATCAACAGTAAAATTCTCTGAATCTATCTTTTCTCGCGAAAACTACCTTGCCTAATGCAATTCTTCTCCTCATGTCACTTCTACGTTGACCATCGTAGCCTAAAACATTTTCCAGATTGGTAAACTGTTCCACCTGCTCAAATATTTGCCCTTCCATTTAACGTTTGACGTATCCTTCCTCCCTCTCGAAAACCTCATAAACTTTGTTCACTTTACATTGTTATCTTCCTATGCCTATCGCACTAATTTTCTAGTGTACTCGGCAGTGATTCTAACCCCTTGGCAGACTAGGTAACCAAAGCTGGATCATTCACAAACCTAATTGATTTTATGTTATTCCCACGGAATTTCAGTCCTATCCCTGGTTCTTTCTATGATATACCATTTCCTCCACATAAACGTAGAAAATGACACCAATGGGGTACCGGTTCTTCACAGTCCGCATTCCAACTCTTCATCCACCACTCGCACCTGGCCCTGAGGGCGCGGGTTCAAATCCCGGCGGTGTTGAATATTTTTCAGAGGTATCTCGATCCCTACTTGAGGTGCTTTGTGGAGGGCACTTTGAGCGAGTACGCCGTCCGTCGGATGGGACGTTAAGCCGCGGACCCCTTGGCGCCTTTCGTAAAGAGTAGGCTAATGCCGACGCCGGGTTTCTCTCCACCCTTCATCCTTTCCTGTCCTTCCCCTATGGCGCAAATGACCTTAGCTGTCGGTCGCCTCCCCTCAAAACTACTACTACTCGCACCTGGGCAGTATAAGAGTTAGGGCTGTCTGGTTAGTCATGAACCGGTAACGAATAAGTCGTCTACCCGTCTAAACAACTCGTCTTCTGTGATTCATTTGTAACTTCCACTCGATTTACTCAACTTTCTCTCGGGATTAACGAAACAGACCAATACATTCTGATTGCATTCTATTTTCCTTTCTATTTATGATCTCCACCACTCCACTGCGAAATTCATTATACATGTATAGTGAGTCATATGAATGAGTGTGCTCTTCTCTGTCCCAAGAATGTGCTGTACTAGGAATCGTATGGTGTATAAAATAATGGGAATAAAAATGAATTACAGAGGAAATATTGTCTTCGATTTTTCGATTGAGTGTCCAGTATTTCAGGCTCTAGACTTCTTCAACTGTGCAATTCGTTTATGGCCGACAACTACTTCGAATTACTTCTATAAGCAGGGATTGAAATAATCAGGAAATAAATCTTTTAATACCATAAAGATATCCACTATAAATTAGTTATTTAAAGGGACATGAGAAATTAATAGTGACATTCACCTCATTCTACGTTAGCGCATGATTATATGATGTGCGATTACTTTTTTTCATGGAGTTCTTTGTTTGGGAGAGAAAATCAATGTGAACTTTCTTTTTTCTCCCGAGCATCACCTTTCAGATACAATTTCTGTCCTTTGAAGTGACAAATAATTCTTTGCTAAACTGTTTCACTTAGTACCGAGTAGTTATGTCAAGCTATGAGAAACAGCTTTTGAAATAATTGACTTTGGATTTTTACGTAATAAATGTACAGCTAAGAAAATACTCCAGTAACAAGACCCAGATTATTTCTGTGGTTAAAAATGATTCATCCTTGGTACATCACCACAAAACTCAAGTCATAATGCTGATAACGCTAATGAAAATCATCCTTAGGAATAGTTGTTTCCTTTTCACTTAAGACTGTCGCGATAAATACTTTATTCTTGATCGTCATTTTACACCATCCTTTGAGATGAAAAATAGTGTCTACTTAAAACTTTCTTAGAATTTGAGCATTTAATTATGGAAAGGTGTTCGTTATGTTCCATAGTAATGCCATCTGGCGGCGTGGAAAGAAAGTTGGGCGGAAACTTACTCCATGATGTCTCCTGAAAGTTACTTCCACGGCCAATGAAGCACTAATCTTCTTCCCATTTCGTGCCTTTTTTCCAGTTTTTTTTCTTTTCCCTCTAGAAACATACGGAATGGTCCTTCACCTCTCTTCGGAGTTGACCTCTTCCTGCCCGTCCATTCTCTAACTCTCTCTCTCTCTCTCTCTCTCTCCCTCCCCTTCCCCCAGATCACCTTCTGCCACTTCTTCTCGCCCACGTTTCACAGACCACGTCCACTACTAATGCACTTTGCGTTTCCCAGGCGCTCGGGAATTTTGGGTCTGAGAACAGAGAAGTCCTTTGAGCCGGAGCAAAGGTCGAGCGGGAAGGGAGATTGGGAGGGTCGGAGAGGAAAAAGGAAGAGGGAGTGACAGGGAGATGAAAAGGAGGCGGAGGCCGAAAGAGTGAGTGGGAGAAAGAAGAGCGAAGTGGGAAGGAGGAGGGCAAGGGAATGTGCACGGTAAAATGATTGAATTAAAGTAACCGCGTAAATGTGATTGGTTAGATGCATAGAGCATGTGAAGTACTTATTTAAATATCTCGGGATTGTATGTGCTATAGCATTAAAAAAAATCAAAGATACCGATTAAATTCATATGTTAAAGCATTGATTCAAGGAGATTTTTGTAAGTAGTGTAGTCTTGTACGACTAAATCATTAAACTTATGATAAAAATACTTCCGTAGCTTTAAAATGCGTAGGGAATAAAAGTGACTGACTGAATGAGTTGCTGAAAGGTTTTGATCAAAGATAGATTAAAGAGAAATATAAAGTATGTTTTAATGAAGAATGAGATAAAATGATTGGAATACATTTTGCGAGGAATTATGCATGGAGAAGGAATTATGCACTATAGAAGAAATTGTGGAAGGTAGGAGAAGTTAAAAAAGATCAAGGATTGCATGAAATATGGTACAAAACCATGTAGTAACCTTGTAATTGTAGTAGTACCTCATAGAAAGAGCACAGGCTAAGGAAACTTTAAAGGAGCATTTTCACTGGTGTTTGTCAAATTAAAAATCAACTTAAAATAACAAGTCGATGGTGAGAGACATGCATGGTAAGGTAAATGGTGGTGTTTTATTTGCTGGTACACGAAAAACTGTACTATACACAAGATCAAAAAACGCTTGAGAATTTCTCAATATATCGAAATATTTTTATCAATTTATGAAGAATGTAGTCGATGTCATCCGATAAAATAAAATGTGACTTGACAATAACTAATAGCATGATTTCAATTTAATGGTTTTTGCGAACTCGCAGGCTTCAAACAAAGAAGTCTTAATTGCAGTAACGGCTGGCCTTGACTACGCGTAACTGATTGAACGTGTATTAATTCCATAATTAATGTAAGCCATGGACACATATTATATAAGTATTGAATAGTTAGCAAAAATATGAATGCCTGATTATAGATGGAATACGGAAAGAATAAATAAAACTTCACTGCGGACTGCAATTACCTGGAGGTAAAATTTAATATTTGTCCGGAGTTTAATACTGTAATTAGCGAAGTGCAATTTGATATAGTGTTTATTAATATTTAAGCTTTGAAGGTTCAGCACATGACTAAAAGGGCCATGAACTACAATGATCACAATATTTGAAAGCATAGATCTTCTTGCTAGAAGTAATTGAATTCTACCTGTATGTGCCGAAATATACCACATGTAATTGAGGGAATAACGAAGTTACCTTGGCGACCAGTCATAAAAATACTCGGTAAGAATTTTATTATTTCTAGTGTTTAACTTGAAGTTAACACCAAAAGTAACTTTTCACTTGGTCGGGCATGTGGATTAGGACATGGATAAAGAATCTGGCATGTTTCCAAGAAAGGAAAATCTTTATTTTGTGGGAGTGTCAGAAATCTAATCCAACCCATAAACAGTAATACGGTAAGAAGATAATAATATGATTAATGATAGCTATCAATGTAACGCCATGTTAGCCATGAAATATTATGAATCAACCATGAAGTAAAAATATTTCTCTACTGATAATTGAATGCTTTCATCAAAACTATTTTCTCAAATAATTTCCCTTAAATTAAGACACGTGAGACTTTAAGTTTTGAAAAAGAGAGAATTTTCGAGAATTTATAACCTTGCATTATAGCCTCGTAGACGAAGTTCCAATTTTTACCGCTCCTCCTCGCAATTTCAAACCGCTTTAGATTTGCTGAGTTGTAATTTGAAGAGGAACCGCTGCAGACCCCAGCGTAGATCTCTTTTATTCCCTCCTGGGCGGCGACCCCGCAGTTAAGAAAACATTAGAAGTCCGTACTACCGGTCAGGAGTACTTGAGATCGCACATGTGGTACGGGGCAGTCTTAGCAAGCTGATATATATTTTTTTATATGCAACTTCCACCAAGAGAGAAGAAGGAACAGGACGGAAATCAATAAAGGATAGTTAACCAGATGATGAAAGAAATGAGGGTCCATTTGTAGCGGATGGTGAGCACACGGAAGGAAAGACGGAGGAGAAAACCCTATAAAATCATTCGAAGGGAAAGACGTAGCGCAGGAAAAAGAGTGAAGGATATAAAAGAATAGAAAGAGATAAATAGAGGAGGGAGGGGAAGAGAGAAAGAGAGGGGCAGGGAGAAAGGAGGAGAGAGATAGAGAGGGAAGATATAGGTAGTAACTCAGCTTCTAACTCTTGGGTCACCTCCCAAGGGGTCATCGGAAGGGAAAAAGTAGGAGTAGTGGGATTTTTAGGGAGTGGGAAGGATCGGAGAGGCGGGTGGGTTTGGTGAGGAGGTCCTGGCCTCCCATTTTCTCTTCTCTCCCCTCCCTCCCCCCGGCCCACTCCCCCGGGCGTCCCCATTAGTAGCCTCTGTGAACTGTTCGTATCGGCAAAGGGAATGGTGTGGGCAGCTGAGGAGCAATAGCTTGGAGGGAGACAAACTGAGAAGCACAAAACAATGGGCAAGAGTGAATGGTTAGATGGGTAACCTTCTTTATTTTAGGGTGCAAAATTGAGACTTTCCTTTCTCTAAACTCCTTGTAACGAATAAGGAATATAAAAACTGAAAAATAGCACAGATACATATAAGGGTACAGGTTGTAAATATATTCTTGAACGATAAAGTTTTGCAATTGTACGTGAATATAAATTTATTGAAGATTTATAAAGGCTCGTGAAATGCTCAAAACAAGAATGCTTATCGAGTTTTAATGATTTAGGTCAATGGAGTTGACCATCATTAGGGAGAATTGTAAAAATTAGTAGCAGTTTTTATGGGAGGCGTCCGACAGCTAAGGTCATTTGCGCCATAAGGGATGGATGGGAAATGAAGGGCGGAGAGAAACCCGGCGTTGGTATTAGCCTACTCTTGTCGAAAGGCGCCATATGGTCCGCAGTTTAACGTCCCATCCGACGGACGTCGTGCTCACTCAAAGTGCTCTCCACAAAGTACTCCAGGTAGGGATTCGGATACCATGGAAAAATATCTGCCGCCTCCAAAATTCGAATCCGGGCCCTCTCGGTGGGAAGCCTGTACGTTAGCCACCGCAGCATCTCGATCCCCCGAGAATTCTATAAATTACAGATTAAGGTATGATGAGGTGAAACTGTTCCATAATAACAGGGACGAAAACATATTGCAATTTTCCAATTAATAAATCTTTATTAAGTGGAAAATTACAGAAGTTCTCCGTCTCAGTTATTAGGAAGAATTGTCTTAAGAATTTGGCCCCGGGGAAGATGCCATTGCACTTCATCAGGGGCTTGAATCTAGGTTTTCGGATCAGGATATTTATATTTTTTGAAGGTTTGAAAGCCGTTTCTCAATTGGCAAAACATTTATTTGTTTACAGTTTCTACCAGTCGTAACCATAGTAACAGCAACATTAACCTTCAAAGCATTTCAAATAAAAAAGTTTGCATGTTTTAGGAAAGTTTGGAATAATGTAGGGATAGAAATTTGCGCGCAAAAAAAATAGAAAAAAGAAGTGTGCACATAGACAGAGGTATGGATGGCAATGGAGGCAATATTCACATCGAAATTCAAATTCCTACCGTTGAAGTGAGGATAGTGTGCCGGTCTGATAACTCATAGGTGATATCCTGCCATGATCTGGGATTAATCACTTGAGAGTTGTACGTCACCGTTGGAACACCTCAGATTAAATATATATTCAAATATAAGTTCAAACAAAAAACCGGCGATGCAGATGTGGAAAGTTGGTGTAGCTTTCAGAAAAATGAAGAATTTCAGCTTTTGCCCAGAACGAAAAGTTCACCGTAAGAAAAACTGTGTCGGAAAATACACAACGAAACTGTGTTAGAAGATTCAGAGTAAACTAGTGTGGGGAGAGACCGAAGGAACGATAAGTGGACTAAGAACATAGAAGAAAGAGCAGAGAAATGAAAGTGGTAGGAAATAGTAGGTCGAGTTTTCCGAGTCAGAAAAAAGATGCCCACGAAAGAACGTTAATTTTAATCTTTTTAAGCCTCGCCAAAGAAAAGCGAGCCACGACTAATTGCAAGGCTTGCCAAAGAAGTCGCATTCACGGTGTCCGTATTAAAGAGCAACACTTGATGCGGCGTAGTCTCCGGACTAAGGTTGCCTCATAGCGTAAACGCAATCTCCATAAACATATTAAGACAGCAAAACTTCTATATCCGAGGTGGGATTAAAACCTGCAGTCCTTGCACGAGACCTAAGAGACCAACGCTGCCCCGCAGATAAGAGGTTTAAAGCTAGTATCATTTGTGGTTACTTTGTTCATTTACTATAAGACGAAAAAATTCCGAGTAAATTATATCCCAGTGTTTTTAATCAAAATGCGGGCCAAATTAACCGGATTGCCATAATAAATGCGTCGTGAGGAAGTTAGGAATCTTGGAAGCATTTCACTGAGGATGAATCCATTTATAAAATGTGTACTTTATTTCCAAGTTAAGAACTACTTTAAGCACGTTATTTCATGAAGGAATTTAATTAAAGGGTTAAACAAATAACCAACAAACTAGCATTTGGAGGGATGGAACAAATTTTACACTAAAACTTATCAAAGAGTTGTAGACACTTTCTTGGAACATTCGCTAGAGAAATTATGTATAATTCCTACTTCTTTAGCTCTATTCTAGTGATGCAATCTAGTCATTATTTTTGGAAATTTAATGTCTACCTAGCTAATAACTTTAATCTAGCAAGGTGAAAATAAGCACCAGTGCTTTACATTCTTGTAATCATGTACCTGTTAAAGACAGGACTTGACGGCCGGGAATATAGCTACACACTTTGCAAGGATTAAAGAACTACTTACTCAAATGCCTAGGGATTATGGGTCAATTCGTTTTGCTGCTTTCATATTTTTTTAAATAGCTAGAAGTACAACTCTATAAAATGAATTCATATTACTTTAATGTTCCGCAATTGTTTATTTAAAATTAAAGTGGTTTCAACGGTACTAAGTCATTTTAAGGCCCTGGTATATAGGTATATCTTGGACGGGATTAAAGCAAATTGTAATTTTTTTAAATTAAGTAATCTACCGGTTAAGGTAGGTTTTGGATGGATACGACTACCAAATAAATATTTTGTTTCTCCAAACAAAACGCATTCCAACATCCTACTCTATATCAGGTCCCTCTTCATCTCTGTGTGCTTCCTTCCTCCCTTCATCCTGTCCAACATCCCTATCCTATTCCTGCCCTTTCCTCGTTTGCCTAACATTCTCCCCTCTATTACATTCTTCAAAATCACACTTACAATCAATATACTGTTCATCCATTTTTCGTTCATCCTCATGATTTCTCCCTCTCCTCCCCCAACATACCCAAGCACTCCTTTATTTCTTTTCCTTTCCGTCCAATACTCCATCTCTCTCCACACCCACATTTCAAAAGCCTCCAATCTACGTCTATCCTCCTGCTTCGGTGACCCTGTATCCGCATCGGATATAACTACGCTAACATGATAAATTTTAGGTTATTAACTTAGCGAATTCCACCAAATCAATTTTCTTGTTCGAAAACTAATCCATGGAGGAAGAGGAGGGACCACTAAGCACCTGGATTCCACTCTACCTGGGAACATATTCTTGTTCGTCTAATAAATCAGTATCAATTACAGTCATTTCATAACACATTTGTCAAAGAGACTGTATCTTCTTTGAACTTGATCCAAATCCTTAATTAAATATGCCTTCATCAGAGAATGTCCGAGTGTTTAAAGATTGATCATGGTAGTGTGCCTTGGACCATAGAACTTAATATTGGGCGTAAAAATTATTTAAATGACATATTAACACTCGGAATTTAAGGGGACAAGGTAAAATATAAAATCTCTTCCAAATTTGTTTTGGGCAGCGTGTTAGATGAGTTTATTTTAAATATACTCTATAAAATTAAAATAGGTTGAAATTATTGAGGAGAGAATAATTTAGCTGTCGGTAAAAAGGGAAATAAAATGACTTAGGAAAAACTGGTATGAATAAGTAACATTTTGCCGAAAATGGAGAGGATTTTGACTTTTTCGGGGGAGAGTATCGAGGAGTTTATACGAGCGTGGATGCGCTCTCACGCAGAGCACAATGGAGAAAGGGATGAGAAAAAGTTTCGCCGGAAGAGGCTAAGGGAGAGGAGAAAGGGAAAAAGATGAAAGTGGCGGGTGGGTGGTCACAGACTTGCCGGAACGTGTGTAAGGTTTAGTTTTGAAGGGATTGTAAGTGTTGGGAGAGGGAGGGGGAGTCAAAGGCGGGAGAGGGGGGGGAGGTTTTTCGAGGAGAGGAGAAGAGATGATGGAATAAGGTTTCGGCTTCGGCGCTTTGGGAGGTTGCTTACGAAGGCGGTGGTCCTTGTTGAGGAACCTGGTGGTTTGAGTCCCTTGTTTCTGATTGGAGTAAGGGGCTGAGTTTTTGAGGGTGGTGGTGGAATGGGTGGGTGGTGAAGGAGAGAGGGATGGAAGGAAAAGTGAGGGTGATGGGAGAGACAGAGAGAGAGCTTTACGAGAAGGGAGACAGGCCAGGATGTAACAGGGAATGACGACGTGTGGAGGGTATTTGAAGTGTGGCAGGAAATAGTTGACGAAGTTACGAGGGGCTAGAGGAAGGATTGGGACAACCTTCTGCCATTATTAGCCGGTTCTTGCCACAATTCGCCGTTCGCAAAAAGCAATTTATTTCGCTTCATCCAACTATTGAAGTTAATCTGTATTTTTTCCTTCTAACAAGTCCAAACACTTCAAGACATAAGTTTTTCAGGGGATCGCGCATGTTAACATACAGCTGTCATACTGTGCTCATAAATGATTATAAATGGTGATATTTCTAAAGTTTTTATAGATTTAAATTTACTGTTGCCTTAAATGGTAATTTCTCGGTAAAGTGCCTGTCGGAAAAGTTAGGTAAATCGTTGAAGTCTTCCGTTCCATGAGGACATATTGAAACTAAATTATGAATATACCATCGACATGAAGCCTAAATCTCATTATCTTTCAATTCATCGAAAAACTGTGGTTTCATATTTAGTAATACCGACGAAAATATGTTCATCTAAGAATGCACACTGTGTATAAATGCGTCTCTATAATATTTTAAGCTTTAAAAGCTTCTTTTTCGCGATGGCTTCTTGCGCAAAGAAACTTCAGAGAAGTGAGAATTCATAATAAGGGAAAAAATGAGGTTGGTAGAGAGGAAGTCAAACGAAGTGTAGGGAGAAACTGCGGAAGAGAGCCAGTGGGGACAATTCAAAAATAAAAAAAATCTGGATCAAAATGATACTTAGCTAGACCCGTAACTTAACTTACCCCTAATATAGCAATCCTAGAATAAAGAACTGGGTTGAAATAACTAGGTTAATACAAGATGAATTAAGATTAAGGATACGCACACATGTTATAATGAGAGAAGTTGGAACGAAAGAGGTCTGCAATGCCGATCAGCAATGCTGCATCAAGAACGCGTGACTTTATGTGACCAATCTTAGATCGGATTGAACGCTCACCTCACCGTTCTGACCTTCATTAGGGGTGAATAGGGTGTTCAGCTGATGTGAGTGGGGAAATATTGTTGACTTATGCTCGAAAATTATGAATGAAAATATGAAAAAAATAATGGATAATTTTACCTTTATTTTATGGTGCTCGTTTTGGGAAATTGAATGGCAGACAAAAAACAATTAATCAAGTAATATTTACGCGAAGAATGATGTACGATTTTCATGACCATTTCATCTTATTATTCGTATCAATTTTTAGACACCCAGTAAAAGCCTGTTTTAGATCTATGAGTTTAATACGCCCGATAATTATCAACCTGATAAGATCTATTTAATAGATCAGTCATGGCAAGTAGCTCAAATCAAATTCTTCTGAAAGACTAAAAAAATAGTTGGAGTGCTTATTATCTTTATACATACTTAATATATCTTTATATATACTTATTATATATCTTAATACATACTTTATCAGGCTTGAAGATCTGTGTGCAAACGTTCTCACATTTACCTTTCTGTGACAAGGATAAAAAGACTAATTTTTAGCTTAACATTTAGAACATTATTCTCTTTAACTAATTTATTCAATACAAATCCTTCCATTCATTCGTTTTTGTCCAAGAGCTTATTCATATATTGTTTAATACTTTGATATTAATCTCAAAGTAAAATGAAGATTGATATATTGCTTATGGGAATATAAGAATCATCGTTAGAGGATAAAAGGTCACCGAAGTGCTGAAATGGACATCCAAAACGTGTTAACCTTCCATTCCCTACCTGTCATATCTTCCACAAAGTTACATTTCAATATTTCTATAAAATGTAAATGTCATTATTTAATAGGAAATTACGGCACAGGAAAAAACAAATTAAAATGAACTTCCTCGAGGGACTATTTCAGGATATATTTATTTTAAGACATAAACGATACGTTAGGAGTCTTGGACGAACGCCTAGAAACGGGTGAGAATGTTTAGACAGCGCAAGAATGCCCCCTGTGTGACCAATACCTTTGAAAGTATTTGGAAACAATATCCTGGCCATATGATCTCTAGCGAGATGAGTGAGAAGTCAATTTTGGGAAAAGGTCAATCAAGTTGCCATAGTTTCGGAACGTCGACTAATTATACCCCAGCATTATCCAAGATTTCCTCCGAGAAATGCCTGCAGATATTTCCTCTGCTGTTTGTACATCGTCTATTTAACTTTCCCTATGATTACCTGTTTTAGCCAAATGTGGGAGGAAGAGTTTTCATGGGTTAACATGGGTACCATTTATGAGGGAGGAATTTGACCGGATGATTTCGCTGGATCAATGTTAGTGCCCATCCAAAATAAGGGAAAAGCGGCCAAATTAGAGGATTATAGAATAATGAGTTCAATTTCTCTGGCAGCTAAATGTGGTGCTTCAGGAATGGAAATGGGGGAAAATGATTTGGGAACCATCAGTTTGGGTTCAGAGAGGGTAGAAGCAAGCGCGATGTCTTAGTAATAATGAGGTCACTAATTAATGCGCAAGTAAATTAAAATCTGGATGTATTTGTTTGTTTCGTAGATTTCAAGAAAGCGCATTAAGAATGAATTGGGTTTGGGAATTTCACAGATTACATTTTAATCTAATACAATAAAATCCCTGGTCAGAAGGAAAAAAGTAATTCGGTCCAGCGTATATTTTGTAACCGCAATAGAGTAATTATGGTACTTTTTTTCGAGGCAAAAGGTATCTCCTTTGGTAGTTGTCTTTTCTTAGGTTTCCTGGCCTTCATTTCTAGAGGATCGCGCCAACTACGCGTAGTAGTTTGGAGTAGATGCTAAACTCTGTGACCCTTTGGCGTATTTTCCCGAAAGTAGGCTAATGCCGATATCAAGTTTTGTTTCCCGCAATTTCCTCTTTCCGGGGATTGTCTGCTCGTCTTTACGAGCTGGTGATCTCTAGACCATCCGTGCAAATTCCTCTTCCTGAATAGCTGGTAAAACTCTTGGCTTTGGATACTTTTTTGTCGAAAGCTGGTATCTTTCTTAGAATTGAGAGGCAACGTTTCTCGACAATAATAAATATCCTTTAATTTAGAAAAAAGTAATACGAATATTACTATATTTTATTCTTACTCTCTTCCTTTGGTCGATAAAGAGGGGGAAATATTTTCCGTTATTTTGGTGAAGTATTAATAAAATTGCTAACTTGAATAATATGCAATTCTAAAACCATGGTTCAACTCTTGTCAGTCTTCTACAAACTTTTCAAGATTAGGAAAAAGATTACTTATTATTTGAAAAATAAGAATCGTCAGATTTACATTCCAAAGGTCCTAGATTCTGGACAAGATGGAGGTACTATGGGGAACGAGGACAGTGGGCGCCAGATATCAGTTCACAAAGAAAGGAAGCAAAATATTCAATTGTTACCAACACTCATAGGCAAATGGTCAGTGAAACAGAAACAGGAAGATATAAGAAGCAGAGATTCAATATGGATAAACCAAAATAATCATTTGAAACACAAGATTTCCTCTTCTTATTTACATGACCTGCCAACGTCGGATTCTCAGGCTCAGGCAGCTACCCCTAATGTAATCTTGACACTTAATGACAGTTTACTTTCCAACGATAAAATCATATCCGTAATAAAATTATAAATTATTTTTTTTAGAAAGTCTTTAAATGGTTTTTTTGGCAATAGAACAGAAAGTTTTGGCTGCCATCGACTTCTTTGTTTTGCTTGCAAACTAAGCACTAGGTGGACTGAAGCAACCGAAAAGGTCCAACATTGGAGTTGAAGGTCGCCGGTTCAATTCTCAGGGGCTCTATTAATTTTCCAACTATTAAATAAAATGTATTGTATGAAATTACTGGAACGAGAGAACGAGAAAAGTGTCTTATATAGCAAATGTTTCTGAGAGCTGAGAGTTTCACCATTTAGCACTGATGGGGTAGATCAAGACAATCGTTCGGGTATCAACTGCCTAATGGAAGCAGTTTAGGATAGAACGGACTGGGAAGACAAGACGAAATAGGGGAAATACTGATAGAATTTTGTGATGAGAAAAACATGGCAATGGAAACCCCCTCTTTCAAGTAACCTCGGAGAAGAAGATAAAGAGAACATGTCGTGGGACAGAGCAAAATACAAAATTTACATCATCTTTGCCAGAATGAGGTGTCAGAACCAAGTTAAGCAATTAGACAGCTAACCCTACGCAGATATAAATAGTAATCACAACCAGGTGGTGATGGAGAGCCGTCGGCGATATCAACAGTAGACGAAAGTGACACAGGAACCAAGGTGGAATTCAAGAAAATACTGACGGAAAAGCAAGCAAAATAAAAGTTCACCAAGACCATTGGCAGAAAACTGGAGTGCATGAGATTGGTTTAGGATTACGGAAAGAAATGAAAAACATGATAACCAAAGTAACAGATGAAAAACTAGTAATTCGGGAAAATCTAAGTGGCCAAGGACAACAACTTAAAGAAGAGACCTCATCGAGGCAAAAAGAAAAAAAAACAAGATTCCAAGAAATTAAACTGAGGAAACCTTTCATAAGATGTTGCGGAAACGTTACACGAGAGTGAAAGAAGGCTAAGGAAGTGTGGATAGAAAGCCGCTGCGTGGAACTCAATGACAACGCTAAGAAGGAAAACAAATAAATGACTTTTAAATTGGTGAAGAAACAATTTGGAGAAATGAAAACAAAATCCCACAAATTCCGAGATGTAAATGGAACAATACTTATGAAAGATGGAAAAACTGGGGTGAGATTGAAGGAATACATTTAAGAACATTATCACGGAGGAAAAACTTGAAGGAGACATAATGAAAGAAGAAATCCTGATAGAATATGGCTGTGACAAGAATGCAAAGAAGCAGTATGTCCAAACTTTCGCATGCTATTATTACGAGCCAGAGACATGGATCTTGGAAATGTGGAGAGTGAAGAATGGAGTTTTGAAAAAGTGCAGAAAGGAGATGATGATTAAATAATGAAAGGAGATGAAAGGAAATGATGATGATTAAATAGACTGAGAAAGTGAGGAACCAGGAAGTAATGGAAGAAGAAAAACCATTTGGAGAGTTCTATGGCAAAGATGAGCTAAATAGCTTGGGCACACCTTGGATCAGTTATATAAGCATAATTTAACGGAAGATCCCGCAAAGAAGGCCAAGAGACTAGTATATAGGAAAAATGAAGAAGGACATAAAAAAAGGAACTCTCAGGGGGTAAAGGAATTACCACTGAATAGAGAAGTACAGGGTTCGTCCGGAAAATAAGTGTACTGAGCTCAGGAAAAAAAATTTATTACACTTTTACACATCTTAAGCTAATATTCCTCAAAATAGGACCCTTGTGAGTCGATACACTTGTTCCAGCGGCGTTCCCATTCCTGGAACGCTCCCGCGAAGGCATCATCGGGAACCTCTCGAAGACTCGTCGTCGACCTCTTCTCTGCCCTCCACGAACATCTTGTGCCACCGAAAGATCATGTTTCTGGACATGGCTGACTCCCCGTAAGCCTGGTTAATCATACCGACAGTTTCGGTAGACGATTTCCCAAGCTTTACCGCAAATTTGAAGGAATAACGCTGCTTCGGCATCGCTTTCCGTGACGTGGGTCGAGCGTGGAGGTTCGCGTTAACAGAGCTCCTCACTACACCACAGCTCAGAGCCGACTGCCTTTTTCAGCGTCGCTTGCCAACATACCCCCCTCCAATTGCAGCCCGTCAGAGCGGTGCTGGGCGCGCCTGGAGCGGCGCGCCCAGCCCAGGAGTCAGTACACTTATTTTCCGGACGAACCCTGTATGGAGGATTGCAGTGAACCAATCTTAGAACGGAAGGGCTGATCATGATGATAATGAAGTGCTAAGCATGGAAGGAGAGAGAGGGTGTTTGATGTAAAAGGATTCTTCATTGACGATGGGATTTTGGAGACTGCATTAGAGGAGAGAACGTTAGGGAAACGAGGAACGAGCAGTAAGGGATGTTTAACGGAACGAAGGAAGATGGAAGGATGCAAAATTATAAAATTAAATAATGTTTATTGTAGTGTGGAATGGCAGGTTGTCACACTAGGAAAGGAAAAGAAATATAAGAATGTTAAGTCGCTGTCCATACGAAAACTACCTAAAACTATAAACCACAAATTATAATAGTATGGAAAATATTTCGTTCGAAATTTGCTTGATAAAGTACTCCAGAATTTACCTGCTCGTTATGCTGCAATTTCCCTGCATACAGCGGCTAGCGATGTAAAAAACATACGCTCAACTTGATTGAAATGTGATGGAGGTTGCAATACTAACGAATAAAATTAAGCGTTCTTGAGCGGCATTGAAATACAGGTATGGTGTATTAATAAGGAAATGCCTTGTAAGAGGGATAAATGATAACACTCCAATCATGCATTTAGTTCCAAACTTACAAAAAGCCACCCTCTGTAACTTCCAATTAGGTTGTGTGAACTTATGCAGCAATTTAACGTAAAAATGCTTACATTGCACACTGTAGAGGATTTAACACCGCTCAAAAGTCGAGGAAAATAGAATTTCGTTTGACCTTTGTTAGAAAATTGAGAACTAATTACTCGTTACGATACGCTGCCAATTAAAATGTACTTAGTTATTTTACTACCTCTAGATCCCAAAATCTCCTTGGCAGCGAGGGGTACTCCGGAGAAATACGTATCAGCTTATATTTGAAGATTCCATGTTATTTAGAATACGCAATCATTATTGAAGGAGCTCTAAACTCTAGCTGCGCTTCCGCCAGCGAAATAATGGTTACTTACAACCTAAGGCTTTGGATGAGGATCCGATCACGGTTAGGGTTCAGGTTATATTTCACTCGAGCTGACTGAGCCACTTTTTAGTTGACTATCTTTATTTTGCTGCATTTCCTTTCGATTCCAAGTATCTATCGGGTAAAGTCATATTGACATCTTATTCATTTTTAGGTTCCTAAAAAGCAACAGATTTTTTCGAATCGGCTTTAAGCCATAAAAGCAATGTTACATAAGAATTATTAAAACTCAAATTTTTGGATGAAGCCTCTTTTTAAACTCTGGATGGGACACTGCAAGATAACGATAGCGATTGTATGAAAATTGGTCATTTGTAATAAAATATTTCCCATTCGAGATATTCAAGAAAATATATCTTATTTGCTCTTTGCAGCTTGAATTATCCCTTTATTGATTTAATACCCTCGATTTTACGACTTTTCCCACTCCCCATTTATAACCTCAGCGGTGCCCAGGGAAACTGCAGGTTATATTTTGCGTTTTTAGTTCCAATCACACTGTCAGTCAGTTGTTCTTAAATACAGAAATAATCAGAAAACGTCTTTAAGTAATAATATCAGAACTCTCTTGGGATAAACCACATATAAATAAAAAGTTGTACTACTGTATCAATCAGCTGGTGACTGTATCACAGTAAAGATGTTACTTTGATTGGTAGTGATGATTGATGGTTAGTATTAAAGGTTAACAATTTCATCAAAATTTTAAATATGTACAGGGAATTAAAATTTCGGAAAAATCACCCATTTATATCCACCGGGCTCTCTGGGTTTACTTATTTTAGTGGAATTCTACCGTTTCGGGTAGATTTTGGATAGACACTGGCTGATCAAAATTAAATTTCTTTCTTTCTCATAACAAAACCTCGAGTTACATTAAACTGTTCCTCAATTCCATATACAGTTTACCTCCCTTCATTCCATCCAACATGTCTATCTTTCTCTTACTCCTTCCTCGATTGTCTAACGTTCTCGCCTCCCATATACCATCACCAATCAAAGCACTACGAATCCATATTTCCTACCTCCTTTGGGTTTCTCTCAATAATCCCTTCCCTTTTTCCACCATTTCCAGCAGTTTGCTTTTTCCCTTTCTGTCCACTATGAATATGTCTTCCATTATTTGCAATACGGTTCTTAATATTTTGCATTCGCGTCTATGACTACCAAGAGGCTTATTTAGGTCTTCTTTTTGCACACCTTACATCGGGCACTACAATAAATCCCTCCACATTTCCGCATGCTGCCTCCCTCCCTTCATTTCCATATAACATGCAAAACCTACTCCTTCATCGTTTAGGTAATGCCCTTCACTCTATCGCAGTATTTCGCGTCCCATCGCCAATCAAAGCACTCTGAATCCATGTTTCGTGCCTCCTTTGGATATTTCGCAATAATCCCCTCTCTCTCACCACCATGCCTAGCACTTCCTCATTTTTTCTCACTTTTTTACATTAATATTTCCATCAATCTCGACACCCATATTAAATGTCTCCAACTTATGCTTATCGTCTTGCTTCAACGGCTGTTTCTACATTTCATAAAACCACCAACCAACTACGAATTAACCCATAAAAACTCTCCTTTCCTTGTTTTCCTGAAACCTTGAGTAGCTCCGAGAGAATATTGTGTAACCTGACGGCTCTTTTCGATTTCGACTCACTTGCATTAAAAAACATTTACTGCTACAGTCACGGTCAGTTTCTTTTTTCAGACTGATCCATTATGTAGGAAAGATATTAGGTAATAATGGACACATATTTCCATTCTATCTAACGCTGTCCATTCCGACTCCCCATTGGTTACTCACACCTCATCAGCCGGTGATATGTTAAAGTTGCGAATAAGTCTCCTATCCGGCCAATGTACTCCTTTTTCTTCAAAACATTAATTATTTTACCCAATTCACTCTTTCGAACGCCTCTACAAAATCTATGGAATAGACATATGCATCCTGACTCTATTCTATGTTTCTATTAATGACCTCATTACTGCTGTGGCGAAACGTATGCCTCTTCCAATCCTGAACCAAAACTAGTCATTCCATACCTGTCTGGATCTCAATCCTCTAATTGATAATCCTGAGAGCCAATTTAGCTGCGTGCAAAATCAGGCTTATTGTTCAGTAGTCCTCATATACTGCTGTCTTCCCCTTTTTTGGAACAGGGACTAGGTTAACCCTGATCTGACAAAGTTTTCCGGCCTAATTTCTCCCTCATAAATGCTACCATTTAGTCCATGAAAACTCTTCCTCCCACCTTTTAATTAACGTTTAAATTGTCCCGCGGAATTGTTATAATTCCCCAAGGCCTTATTTGATTTTCATTCCCTTAATGCCCTTTAGATCTCGCCATTGAGTAAGCTTCCTAGTCCTAAGCTATCCTCATCTACGTCATATTCTCTTTCTATGTCTGACCCCTCTGGGCCTAATGCCTTTACCGTACAGTTCCCCTGCATACATGTGCCTTCCATCTCTCTCGAACTTTTTCGGGTTCACATAATGTTTTTCCTGACTTATCTTTGATTGTTTACAAAGATTTTCCCTTCTAGTTAGACGAAGTTATATTAAAAGTAAATCTATTTAAAAAAAAAAATATATGGAAATGAATGATAAGCGTAAATTTTAAGCAGATATAGAAACGCTCGGACTGATTCTTTTAATTCAATGAATATAATCGTCATTGTGTGAGAAATAATAATATGGATAATATAAAATCAGTAATAAATATAATCTCTCATTGTGAAAATTTATCCATTATAATTTTTCACTACCGTGCCTCCGTTACTGGTTGCTTGAACTCCCTCTGCCATGCACTTGCAGCATATTCCGTAGATGTAAAGATTTTTCAATGGCGTTGACGTTATCAACAATTTTTTTGGCAATGATTCTTTAATGTTGTTGCAGTTAAGAGTTGAGGAATCAGAAACTCAAGAGAAGGCTGGTTAGTAATAGAAGGAGAGTGCAAGTGGGAGAGGAAGGAAAAGAGGACCCTGAGGCGGAGTCTAAGTGGGGAGGTGAGAGCGAGAGGGTTGAACAAGGAAGGTGGTCCTATGCTGATGGAATCACTCTGGAGGAAGAAGTTATTTGGGCGGGAATGGTGGAAAAATTGAATTTATGCGGTCCCTTTGCCACCAAGAAAGCGGAACAGGCGTCGAAGAATCCTTTATTTACCTTAGCCGGGGTAAATTTTTAATAGAGGGGATCAAATTCATGAATATAAGCCCCATGGCGTCCCAAAACCCACCCTCATATCGTTATTTTTAGCCATTTTAAATTAATATCCTCCGCTTCGGTTGGCAAACAAGTTTATGCGCTCCTCGTCATGTAAGATGAAGTCAATAAAGATTTCCGGGGTCCATGATCTATAGTTTACGAAGCGATGAGCTATGATCTAATTTTTCAACATCGATTTCAGATTGATTGCTCTTTTGAATTTTTTTTAGGAAGTTGGGTGACATACAAATACTGAGAAAACGCTAAACGCCATTTTTTTCTTATTATGAGCGGTCGGGGGGATCGAGATAGTGCGGTGGCTATCGTACCGGCTTCCCACCCAGAGGGCCCGGGTTCATATCCCGGTGGTGTATATTTTTCAGTGGTATCTCGATCCCTACTTGAAGTACTTTGTGGAGGGCACTTTGAGTGAGTACGTCGTCCGTCGGATGGGAGGTTAAGCCGCGGACCCCTTGGCGCCTTTCGTTAAGAGTAGGCTAATGCCAACGCCGGGTTTCTCTCCACCCTTCATCCTTTCCTGTCCATCCCTAATGGCGCAAATGACCTCAGTTGTCGGTCGCCTCCACTAAATACTACTACTATGAGCGGTCGACCGCAATGAATAATTAGATTTTGTGCCTAAAATATTTGTCGTTGGTCATCATTTTCGATAAAAAAGAAACCAAGTCAAACATTTTCAAACTTCAATGAAGATTGGAATTTCAAAGGGTACTCTGGGTGACATTTATTTTTCTCAGATTATTCTATTCCCCAGTAGAAACCAGCCGATCATCTGAAATATAGGGTATTTAGAGTTCACATCCCAAATTTAAAATGAGTCAATTATGCAATTTTTCATCCACATATTACGTTTTATTTTATTGATAAAAATATACCATAAACGAATGAAAATTGTACAGAAATGAGTGAAAGCTCCCTAAATGATACGAAAAGCGGTATAAGTTACTTATTTTGCGAAAGGCATGAATGTTTTCTAAGTAACTTAAAAATCCAGATTTATGATTTGAAGAATGACTTACTTTAAGAAGTGGATATTATTAGCTTCATAAATGTCACTGTGTGGGTCGTGGCAGTCTAGGAGTAGAGCGTTGGACTACTGACCGGAGGGTCCTGGGTTCAATTTCCGGGCAAGCCTCTCTAGGCACGTGCTATTTTTCGGGGCTGATCTTCCTGGGAAACCATAACCAGCACAGAGAAAGGAATAGTCCCCCTACCCTGATGTGTGAATTTCATGCGCCGTCCGGCTTAGTGCTGGGTGAATTCCACCATCACATACCAAATCGACCTACGGGTTGATTACTGTGTTTATGGTTTCTTTTTAAATTTCACTGTGAAATGGTTTCTTTTAAAGATAATGGTTACCAAGCGGTAGGTCAATAGGCAAATGTTCATAAGCGTCAATATAATCATTCGAATTTGATCTATTTCATGTAAAATCGCTCTTTATGCTTACTTCATAACTAAAATTAACTAATAATTTGTCTTTTCCTATGTGAATGATTGTTCAAAAGTTTTTCTTCGAAGATTTGATAATTTATTTGGCTTGGATGAAATTGCAGAATGAATAACTTCAGCAATCTTATCCATTAAGATAGCCAATGGTTAACTAATCTCTTTTATTAGCAGTTTTAGCTCAAAAGCCTTCTTTGTACATGTATTAATAATAAATCATACCAGTAATAAATTACGATGCTAATTTTATTCGTCAGTTGGTAGCTAGGTAGTGCGATTCTCTAAATTGGAATGCTTACTTTTTTGAACGCCTAAAATTGTGACTCCTAGGTCGAGGATATATGAAGATAGCAGATTCTACTGTGAACTTTCCATTGCATTTTGGCTGACACGAAGGGGAGTCAGTATTTTAATTTTTATTGGAAATTGTAATACACTCGTATTCTTCATTCCTGATCGCATTTGTGTGTTCTCTCTGTGTACACAAAACTAACGCTTGTTTCACTCTTACCACCATCACAAAGTCGTATATAATCATAAACAGGGAACTTGCGTCGGAAATCAAATAATCTGATTCTGATACAATTTGCTGATTAAGGACAAAGAGTGGGAGGGAAGCAATTCCCTCGGTGAGCAAACAGGACGCATCCGGAAATAGAGTCCTTGCGGGAGCCAAATTGTTTCTTTAGAGTTGGAATTCAATATTTTGCCAGGGTTCGGAAATTAGGAGAACGTTCATACATCCGCTAGCATTGATTAACAAGGGAGAGACTTCATTAAAAGTGCCAGGAAGTCAATTGGTAGTAAAACGGGTGGAGAAAATTTTGGCTTATATCGGTAATGTTTCTCGTCTTTTCAAGTTTCGCGAAATAGAAATGGGCTTGGTAGGACATCTTCTATTACTGAGAAGAAGTGTGATGCATATCCTTATGAGGACCTATTTAGTTGATGGACAGATATCCTTCTCCTTTCTCGAGAAATTGAGATCACTAGGGAGCCTTTTCTCCCCCTATATTTAACCCACTGTAATTTAATTTTAAAGTATTCGGTAGTTCATTGAAGGGTTAAAACACGATTTGAAAGAACTGCATCTAGAAATTAGCTGATTTTAAGCTCTGTAACTTTCTGGGAGCGAGAAATTTCTGAAAAACTGGGACTAACATTGGGACAAAAGCCCTATCCTGAATGAATGGATATCTAAGTAATAAGGCTTAGTTCGAAATGAGCTCTCCCCTTACTTATCAAACCGAATTTGGGGTTGATTACTCTGGATCATCATCCCAATTTTAGGCGTACGGAAAAGTCTCCAAACGTATCTTCTTAAACTTTCAATTAAGTTAAAGTATTATATAAGTAACCTACTTTTTACTCACTATCTTATGATAAAAAGAGTTAAACCATCTATAAATCATTATCTCGAAGAGTGCTAAGAGTACAAATAGTTAAGTAATTGCATCTTCTTTAGTGCCAAATGTGTTTTTAAGACCCAAGTTTTTTGGCATGTGAAAGGTAGGTCTTTTAGAATACACTAATTACATCTCCTAGTAGCAGTATTTTTATATCGTAATGATTTCCATATTATTCTCCTGCGTTTAGCTTCCTTAGACTCTTGGGTTAGAAGGTTTAGTGGTGGTAGAAGAAGTGTTAGTAGCCGTAGTTAAAGGCGCATTAAGGGTCCTGGACCCAAAGGAGTGATTGATACGTACCTATCGCAGGAATATCGGGGGTAAATCAACTAATATTCGAAGATCCATTTCAATTTATGGTCTTGAGTACTATTTTTAACCTCCGCCATACGCCCTTGCGGCGGCTTACGGGGTATTATGTAGATGTAGATGTATCCTGGATAATTTTAGCCAAGTGCACAGCGAGCCTTTTTCCAACAATTTTCTCGGCCGTATGTAAGAAATACATTCATCTTTTAAGAATGAAGCTATTAAGAGAAATTGTGACGATACGTGTATTTTGTTTCACATGAGTTAAGAAGATTCTGATATGCACGCGTGTATGCCGTCATAAGTAAGTGTCATAGCTTCTCCAGACCGGTTTTTAGTAATTTTTTTAACAACAAAAAGTTTTTCATATTTCACCTTAATCAATATGGTCGATAAGCGACACCCAAACACTGCAATAAATATATTAAGGTAATTTCATGCTTCTATCGGTTCTCAAATTCCACAGAAAGATAATTATATAGAACTTCCTTGAAGTCTTGCCTTTTCGCTTGCCCTCGAATGTTTTTATTAATTAATCATTTAACTTGTAGATCGTCGGCAACCAATTTACGACCAGAGGACATGATTTGCGCAAGAAGATCGAGTCAGGGTAAAAAACAAAATTCTTCACTAGGAAAACATCGAAAAAAGCCAGAGTTTTCGATCCGAAGGATGGTTTGTTAGGTGATGATAGAAATCATCTAGAATAAAACTCAACGGTGAATGAAATTCAGTCATGAAAGTAACGGGGGGGCGGTCTCTTTCCCTATTTTTCCCCACCTAGTTTCCTAAGAAGATCTGGTACCCGAAAAATTATTTAGCTTGGGTGAAGCTGAGGATACCTAAAGGCGTCATGTGAAATCGAACTCGGCTCTCAGGTTAGTGGCCCAGCGCTCTATCCACGGAATTACCACGTCAGAATATTAAAAGGATTGAGCGCATTATAACATTTTGTAAAGAAAATCAAAGCAAGTGAATATTTTTTCAAGACTTCTGGCTGAACTATTTCAGCGATCCATAGTCAGTTTTGAAAGCATTTTTGGCAATGGTTTTTTTAAAGAGAGGCCGCAGCCCAAACGTCTTGGGCACTAATAACATGTGAAGAATAAGGAATAAGTATATTCAGTCTCAACTTGTAATTTCAATGAAAAAAGATATTACCAATGCAAATTATTGTTTTAAATCCAAATGTTCAACTTTATCCAGTCAAAAAAGACTTAAAATTTCGTATTCTTGAGAGATTTAGTGAAAAGGGAAACTAAAGAAAATATAATTGTTCAATAATTTGCATACAAACTAAACCAACATGGTAACAATCAATATGAATAGTTTTTCGTAAAATACTACTCATTGCTCAAGTTCAAATCGTATGCATTGTATTGTAGGATATAGTTATAGGTTAACAATTTCTAAACATTTTAACATCAGTGCATACAAAGTGGAAATGGAAATTATGCCTACTAGGAAACTATATCTTTTGTTTGATATAATTAGATTAGTTTCTGATGAACATAATTAGCTGAGTAAAACTATTTGGAAGAATTTGAGCCTCCACTTTTCTGACTTCGGAATGTCAGTGGTTTTATTTTTCAACGCAGCACAAATAAAGCAAAGCCATCTCAAGGAAGTCAAAATAATTTCAGCTCTCTCCACGGCTCCTTTTTTCTCGCGCTCAGTCTCGAAATTGATCCTTTCCCGAGGGAGTAAAATATAAGAAAAGGAAAAAAAAAAGTGCTCGCGAAGAAGATGGAGGGAAATAAACACACGACTCATCGAAGCCACGCAGATTCCCTTTTCGAGGGAATCCCTGGAGGTACTAACTCCTCCCCTCTCCCAATCCCTCTACTTACCCTCTCCGCATTTCCCCAGCCTCTTCCTCCCACGCTCGTCGCTTTTCTTCTGTTTTCGCGCAAATAAAGCTGCGGCGGCTCTTTCCTCCCGAACCCTTCTTCTGTTTTAATTTACTCTCGTAAAGAAGCACTCGTTCGGCATGAGCCCTCTAGAAACTCCTCCTCTCCTGGCCCGAGATGCCTCACCGCGTGGCCCTCTTAAAAGCTTTCTAACCCGTCTACCTTGCTTGAACCCCCTTCTAATGCTCACGAAAAATCCTGTGCCCTCCTTTCTTCCATTCCTCCCTTTCCCTTCCCCGACCATTCTCTCCTTCCCCACCCCCTTTTCTCATCGTATCTTAATTGCCATCTCCTTAAAACCGCTTCCTTTCCCCCTCCCTTCACTCCGTCCGTTTCCAAACCTCCTTCCTCCTTTGTTTTCTCCTCCCGAATTTCCATTTCCTTAAGTCGACCCCTTCCTTGTGTCGCCACTTTTTCCTTTGGATTTTTTTTCTGCGTTGATCTCGGTTTTTTTTCGGGTACGATTTTCCACCACTTTTTGAGGAAAGAGACCCTAAATTAAGTAAAGTATGTTCCCATTATCCTCATCTATTTCAAACTCATGGTTCTCGGGGACATCTTAAAAATGTTAATATTATTTCAACAACAGAAATATTCATGGAAATGATAATAACATTGTTTGAGGTTACTGAGGTTGATGTTAAAAGTTCTACTTACACGTTTATTCAAGTCTTGACTGGGGAGAAAAATGTCCTTCTGAGTACTAATACAGGAAAAGGAATTTAATTCCGAAAGAGCGCGATCGTAGCCTTTCGGAATAAAATTATCTCTTGAAACATATTTTTTGCTAAATCATATTTCGGATGAACTTTATGAATGAACATTGTTAGTTGATATAAAAAAATGTCTAAGGAGGAATAAAGAAGACACTATGGTTAGAAGAAGGGACCCATTTCATCAAAGGTTGCATATTGAATATAGTTGGGCAGCTTTGAACCTTGAAAACTATGGCTAAGTGTCGTGGATTCCTGAAGAACTTTCTTCCTACCTAAATACTGTTTGCCTTTCATTTATTCCATCTTCATCTCTTCATATCTAAAACATCTTTTTGTGAAACATTTCTGTTCACTATCATCTTTGCTCAACATCCTCCATACTATCACAGGTTATTACTGAAATGAACATTATTTATTGTTTCAAACATGAAATTTGAGAAATGGAATGACGTAGAGTACGCGAGCGTTTTTCCGATTGCTTACATTTATTCGTGCAGTAAAACTCCAGCTATGTGACCCATGCTATCGGGATAACTCAATATTTTACAAATAGATTAGAATAACTTCGTACTTTTGTTATTTAAGAAGCGGCTTTACCAAACGTAAGAAATGTTCTTTCATTACCCCGGGTTTTTGAAAGGCGAAGGGGGTACCGAGGGTAAAGTAGGACTTTAGGTATTTTATTTCTAAGAAAATGAGTTTAGGAACATTACCTTTGAGTGGGATTTTCAACCGACTTTTCTCAACGTAGAGTTTATGTTTATTCTATGCAAATTAATGGGTTTTGAGAAAAAAAGTTATTTTTTGAGCTTTAAGGCCGTTAAGGGAGTTACACGGTATTTCCCTTCGGTGAAATTTCTGTTGTATTGCAGATTCTAATAGCAGTAGCTACTGAGAAAGTCAGTGAACCGGTCTTATATTCTGAAATGGCAAGATACTTGGAATTCACGGAATAGTTATGCTACTCGAACGTCCATAGTAGCTTAAATAGCTGACTTTACAAGTTTTTCGACAAAAACGCAATGATTAATCTTCCTCTGGGTCATAAATTGACACGATTTTATGGTAAATTTAGGTTTAGAAATTAAATGGTGGTCAGTCGGTCGTTTAGTGGTGATTTGATTACTGGTTTTCTTTCTGGAGGACCAGTTCAAATCTTGGTCGTGGGAGATTGATGTGTGGTTTCATAATTCCTCTTTGAGTACCTAGCTGAGTTAATTACAAGTGCCCTACTCGGTTCGTTTGATGGGACTTTTGCTGCTCTCTGGAGACTTCCATCTCGGAGTATTCAATTATAATATTCTGTTATCTCCATCTTTTCTCAACGCAATAAAACCATACAGAACAGAAAATCATCCACTTATTTATAATAGCGCTGAATTGGCCTCAACTATCTGTCTCCCTCCCTATAGATTTTATGGCATGAAACGTGGTGCAATTACATTAATTAGAATGTTTTACGAATCCAAATGATTTTCAAACAGAAAAAAATTATTTAGTACACGTAATCATTTTCATTATTAATATTTTTAATATGTAATCATTTTAAACAGTTTAAAAAATGTAAGCTCCTGAATTGATCCATAAAAAATGTCATTTGTCATTGTCTTCAATATGATTCACGAGTACTCGTTCATCCACATTTTGAACACGACGAAACTATGCTATAAGGTATTGTGACTACGCACTATCTCGGTTTAGGGTGTGATGAGTGAGCAAAATTGTTGTTGGGAATGGGGACCTAGAGGCTATTTGAAATACAAGAAAAAAATGGCTTTTCCATAAAATGCCTGAGTAAATAATGTTTGTATTTATAATGCTGTTATTTTCGGCCTTTTTAGGGGCAGAGGGCTAAACTAACACTTGATTGAGCGAGGAGACATCAGGCATGAGCTACAGAAATTCACATTTTTCAACCGAACATGATTATATACACACGTTTGTCGAATTTCAAGTGTCTTGTTATATAGTACTACCGTCTCCCATCTTTAAACCTTCTCCTCTCCCTCATCCGACCATAGGACTGGCTATACCATTTGAATGAATGGATGACAAAGTTTTTAAGTTTAATTCTAATTGCCAAATGTCACACCAGCGTTGTATAGCATTACGGTCATCTGACAAAGCTGCTGTGTCCTCAGGAGGACGGATATCACGGTAAACCACTGCATCATCCGCGAATAAACGTATCTCGCTAGTGACTATGGGTGTCAATGTCGTTAACGTAAATTAGGATTGAGAAAGGTCCGTTGACTTTTCCCTGGGGAACTCCCGAAGTAACTTCTTCTGTATTTGAGCTAACTCAGTCGATGACTACTCTTTGTACCCGACCATTCAAAATGTCTTAAAATCCAATCCCGAATATTTTTATCTATGCCATATGCTTCTAGTTTTCCGAGCAGTTAACTATGAGGTACCCTGTCAAAGGCTTTCTAAAAATCTAGAAAAAAACACAATCACTGGAACAATGCTATCTCTCGAAATAAGAGTATCATGAACGAAAAGTGCAAGTTGTGTCTCGCGGGATCTGCCTTTTCGGAAATCGTGCTGATTTTTCATTATTAACTCCTGATTATCGAGGTATTTCACGGTCGACCTAGCAACTATATGTTCCATAACCTTGCACAAAATGGATGGGAGGGAAACAGGTCTGTAACTGCTCGGTTTCTTCTTGTCTCCGTTTTTAAATATTGGTGTTACGTTAGCCGTTTTCTAGTCTCTTGGAACCTTGTGATCCATCAGCGACTTCTTAAATATTATTTCCAAATACGGCGCAATTTCCGAAACTAGATCCTTAAAGATACGAGCGGGGATTTTATCGGTCCCGGAGGATTTATTAGGCTTGACATTTTTCAGCAAACGCTATTCCATTGTATGAGATTACAATTTTGGGCATCGGTTGACCGGCACGATTTGGTAAGCTATCGGAGGTATTCTGTGAGATATTGGTGAAGACCCTTTGAAAGTAGGAATTTAATAAATTAACCTTTTCCAAACTACTGGTTACTCTATCGTCTTTATAATTTTTGAGTGACTTAACAGTTGACTTATTTCCCCGAACTTCTCTGACGTATGAACAAAATCCTTTTCGATTCTCTTTCAAATTTTCCACTAAACTTTTTCTTTTGAATTCACTTAACGCTTTTCAAAAATCATCCATGAAACTCTGTTAACTCTGTTCACTGGAATACACAGTGATTTATGTCGATGTCTGCTAAGAAGTGGTTTAAACTTTCTGAGATGCATAAGCACTTTTAACTGAAGTTCTTACCGCCATTCCTGCTATACTGTTTCCTACGCGAAACCAACGATTCCTTGGCTTTCAGTTATCTCTCGATAATATGCCTGCAGTAGGACAAATAAAACACAAAAATATGCCTTCTCACTTATTACTACAGTGATTTTTAAAATAACTATTTAGTATTATCATAGGATCATGTCGCCCTTTAAAGAATACTTGCCATATCGAACAATTCATCAGCTATGTTTGCGCTACTGTCTCCTCGAATTAATTTAAGTGACAAAAAATGCATTACTATAATTCTAGAGCACGTTTTTCATACATTTCGGAATACTATCCGATATTATCAAACATCTTAGAGTCAAATCAAAATATGAGAGGGAATACAGAAACATCTGGTGAAAATTCGTAGGGATATGTTTTCCTTTCCTAAAAGCGCCTTTTCAAAACAGCAGCAGTGTGGTATTTTGAAGAATTTCAGTAATTTTCCAGACCTCTGCGATATAAGTCGTGTGATGCAAGGTTATATGAATAAAGGAGATACTATCATCGCGTTTGCGTTCCATAGCAACTATCCGTCATTTTGCGCAAACGGTTCCTCTTCTTTTTGCACCATATTTGTCAATATACCTGATATGACGTTCAACATATTTTTTAATAAAGTGTGTGGAATTACAAAGATACTACCTCCTAGTCATCCACATTTACTTTTTCTTACACTACACCTTCCTCATCTTAAACAGCTGAAAATCTTAGACCTGCCTACAACTTTTCACTCCTTTTATGCCCATTAATTATATCCTTTCACCTCACCTAATCTTTCTTTCATTCCCTTTATCATATTATTGCTTTCCAATATCGTTCTCACCATACACTCTCCATTCATTCCAACATTTTGGTTCTCTTGTGCTCTTCCTCAGACCTTTTCGGATACTCGAAATCTAAAATGGTTATGTTTTGTACAAGGAATCCGCAACTTAACGACGAATATGTTGAATACCAAGCATTTTCGTATTATCTCTATGATTTCAATTCCGATTTTCCGTCTCATCTTTTCATTGAAGGTGCCACACCCTGACTGTGATTCCCATTCCTTATGTATACATTTTAGTAGTGGACTGAATTCACTTATCGTAAAGTTTCTATGAATAAATGACAAAATGAAATCAGTTATCTATGAAATATATTGTTAAGACAACAGCAGTCGCAAAAAAGTGCTGTAAGCAGGGTTTTGGATATTTTAAATTCATCTCGTTACCATTTGTCGTTTTCTATTTGCGGTAAATTTCTTGCTCCTCACACTGTAATTAAAATTTTTAACTTAATAGCCAATATAATCTGACATTCAGGTGGCCAACTATAATTTATATTTACAGCACCATGCGGTGCATTCAGCTAAGACATATATAATGTGACTCGTAAAATGAGAATCTTGGCAATTTTGACAGTGTAAAAACAAGGTTCGAAAGTATACAACACGGACTGTTTATCGCTTTCGCTTGGATCAAGTTTCAATCAAGTTTCAATCTTTTACGTGAAGCTGAAACAAACACCATAAACTTGAGCATCAGAACACGTCCTTGAATCACCAGTATCTGGAAAGATTTTACGGAAAAATGAATGAAACTCGTATTTCGAAAAAGATTTTGCAATGCCTCGGTTCTTGACTAACCGGGCATAACTTGACTGACCTCTTGACTTGGATGCTCCGAGGTTATGAATAAGTCTACGCTGTTAACCATCATTTTAGATTCTTAGCAATTGATTGTGGAAAGTAAATACTATTTTATGCCACTGATAATTGCGGAGGATTCAAATTCAGTAAGATATGAAATACGGCATCCTTAGATTTCAAAGCCTTCAAGTGCTCACTACTATGGTTAAGGGCGTAAGCTTGCAGTGGGACGATCAGCGCTGGACCACTGTTCTTTTTAATTGACTTTCCAGGGTTAAGGATAAAAATAAGGATAATAATTTGATAAAAAATTGAAGAATTTACTCAAAAGATTAAAAAATGGCAGAATCCTGGGGTGGACTGAGCTGGGATATACGAATAAGATATTCGTAGTAAGAAGGGTGTAGCCATTGATGTTATACGATGATATCATTAGATTTCTGAATTTAGCTGAAAAATATCTATCAATAGAGTATCAGTGAGGGTTTACATGGGGTATTTTTATGATGGAAGAATTACCACAATCATCTATTAAACGAAATTAATTGTCTGTGGCTGAAGTGAAGAAGTATATTTGCATGGAAAGAAGTTGTTTGTCCTTAAGGATAAAATATGCCATGTCGATCCGAAATATAATGTGCAGTATTTTCTGCTATTAAACACCAAAAAACTGTACTTCTTGGGAGATGATAATTGTTTTTATACTTCTTTTTGAGTAAGTAACCGATAGATAAAATGATCCACGTCATTCGATTAATAGTTTGATTTTGTAGTTTATAGTGGAATCTGCATTTTCAGTTGTTAAAGAGAAAATTATTTTTTTATTTATGATTGAAGTGCAATAATGGGGTATACAGCTGAAAATGCTCGGAAAAAATGTATCGGACCTCGAAAACTGTACCAAAAGATAAGGCAAAATTTGAGGGACACTCTCGCTCAACCCTTATCCCTGTGACCGTCAGGGACACCATTAAAACCAGTCTACCACGCGGTTTACAAAGGGTTTCACTCCTACATAAAGGCAATAAGAAAGCTTTGTGAGAAAATGTATGTGATTTTTTGTTTAGAATGTATTCTCAGGTGGCATATTATAACTTCCGACGCATGCAATTTCTGTTTAGGCTACTGTATTCAGAATTATGTGTTGGATGGAAAAATACCAAGCATGAATGGCATTGCATGAGCCTATTGGTATCCCTTTGGAGATTTATTTCATATTTACCTATTCCACCTGAAAAAAGCTGGACTTACCAATTAAATGCGCCCATGGAGCCAGATGCTGCGCAGGTGAACGGATGTAGCTAGTAGATGACGTTAAAGTTTTTGTGATAATTTTGGCATCCATCGCTCAAGAGTAAATCTAGCAAAACTATTGGGAGAACAACGCATGTGTTAATATTACATACTTATATGTTTAAAATATGAAATTTTTAGACCGTCAATGTTGGATGCAAGTTGGACATGCAAGCAGCGGCATAATATTAATTGCTGACAACAAATTGATGAATGGAAAAAGCAAGCGAATCAGAGTTAAGGTTGCTAGTATTCCATTGGTTGGCTGATGCCGAGATATATTATTCGAAGAAAAGGTCGATAAATGCAAGGTATCTATATAGGTAACGGAAAATAAAAGGATACCTGTATTTGATATTAGCTCGGCCACATTTAGAATATGTGGAAAGCATCTAAAACCATTAAGAGGAACAGTCAATAAATGTTTAATTTGAAATGTTAATGTTTAAGTTGATAGAAGTTATGAATATGTGAAATGTTTTCATAATGATAAAACAAGAGATGCTTGGAATTTGTGGATACGAGGATCAGAGGGGCCCGCAAGTCAAGACTTTAAGGATAGTACAGGAAACTCAAATTCTGAAATCGAGAAAAATATCGATGCCACGCACTTTATTCCAAGAGTAGACCACCAGGTGTGGACAAGAGAACTAATCTCTCGAGCACTTTTTAAAAATCGTTTATTCATTGGAATATTATGATAGTAGCAAAATAAAGGCTAAGAATTCGGTCATTTTTGGTAAATGGTGGTATATTTTATTCTAGAGATAATTATTTTTTATTATTATACCCTTTCTCTACGAGCGTTGTCACACAAAGCTTTTTATGTATCATTTCCAATTGTTTGCCATTTTCTTAATCAGAAAAAAATGTAGATGAAAAAGATTTTTCTATGCAGTTAGAATGAAATAAAGTGTGAAATAATAAGTCCACGCGAAGTTTTTTGCTGTCAGCTGTGAAATTGAGCGAAAATCCTTTATCCCACTCAAATTTAACACTGAAATAACTGAAGTTGAACGTTCGCTTATTTGAAAGGTAGATAATTGCTGCATTGATGAGATAGAATTTGTACGAGTGGACGTTGCACGTGTGGTAGAATACTGCTGCAGAGTAAGTTCCTTTGAGACAGAAGTAGTTTGCCAGTAAACGGTAAATTGGGTCGAGAAAGGTGTCACGAACTGCGCTTTGAGGGAAAGCATGGCATCGCGAGTTGCAGTTGGATTGCCAGGGCGAGACAAACCTCCTGGGATCTTCGTGGTGAGAGGGCGTTGGTTCACTCACCGACGGCTCGAGAATACGACTTGCAACCGTTATAAGGTGTGAGTAAAATGCTACGTAGTATGCATTACTTCATCACTGGATAGTTGATTTGTTCTGGGAAGTGGTTTTGACTATATATACAAAATTTTTGGCGCACACATGCACGAATGATTTTAATTCGTATTTCAAAATTGTATGCATGACTAGAGCTCTTAAGAACATTTTGAGAAAAATGTATTGTGAATTAAGGACGCATGAAGAAGAGAATACTGAAATAATGACCTAGAAATGCTATGAATTGAATTCTTAAAACAATGATGAGGATTTCTTCAATGAACGCAAGCCTGAATTTGAGGCAAAGGAGTTGAACCTGGGACAGAGGAGACCAAATAGAGAGTTTTCAAATTAATTATCATTAGACACACAATTACAGTAGGATCACAAAGTTAGTTGAGTAAATGGCGGAAACATTCATAGGTGGTACTTAAAATAGATTTTTCTTGGCTAATTGATAAATTTAGGCATATTATTAGGGAATTGACCACAAATTACTGAGCAACGCTTTGAGAAGCAGGCTAATGTAGACGATACACTGATTTGTAATTTATTTGATATAATATAAAGCTATATGGTTTCATTCTTACACTAGACAATCATAGGTCATATGTTCATAAAAAAATAAATATTCATAATGCGAGAAGGCAATTCTACTACATAAGGGAGAAGTATTTTAATAAAAAAACAATATACGTTGATAGTTCCATTTTGATTAAATTTTGCCCTTTTGTTCAACCTGGAAAGATGTGACTTATCATATAGAACGTCTGGATAACTGATTGAACAATTTTTATGGATTAATGTGTTGATTTAGAGAAAATCCTTTTTATAAATAATTTCCTCATGGTATCTTTTACATTTTTTTTCCAACTTCTTCGAAAATTGGAATCGTTCAAGAAACACGGACGCACGTAATCTGGAGAGGTGCATTGGCGTTTTAAATTTTCACGTAATCTTTTCTCTGCAGTGTACATATATATCAATCACCTAACTCTCGTGTTATTTATTATAGCATTTGTGTTTTATTAACAGTTTTGCTGCCGTCGCATTTTTATTTCAATTATGGCCTGACGTTATATTTCGCGCTCATGAGCTACCAGTCATCAAGAAATTTTAAAACAAAATAATTTTAAAAAATAAACCAGATTAATTGAATGTAGTTAATTATAATTCTTAGGATTACCTGATCATCGCGTGATTTTTGTAACCCAGCTATTTGGAGGAGGCACATAAAATTTGTATATATATCTGTGTGAGAAGGTGAGATTAAGGACACCATGCGTGACTCTCGTGATCACGAAATCAGGAAAAAATACATAAATGTCATTTTAACTTGCCTTTGTATTTGAAAGAATAATAAATCCGTGTAGGATGCATTATTTTAAATACTTTTTTAAGCTACGGATTAAAAGTAAGGATAGAGAAACATTCTTTATCATGCATGTTTGAAATAAATAAAAGTCCGAATTAGTTTATTTGTCGATTATTTGTTTATTCCAGAAAAATGTGATATGGTTAATCAATAAATTTATTCTTTTGTGTCTAATGCTTTCATTTTACTTTACGACAGAGTATACCCAATTCACAAATTATCTCCATAAGCTATAGAGTATTCCAATAAGTCATAAATTTTCACTCAACTTATTAATACGAATATAAAAATATAAAATTTGCCATTATGTGCGAAATTTAAGGAAGGTAGGGGCATGACATGAACTCAATTAAAGATAAGTGATATTTTTTGTGTAAAATAAATTATTCTTCATGCAAGTAAAGAAAATATCGCTTCATTTTCACTACCACCTTTCACGAATCAACCACGAACGAACGAACTTTCACGAACCAACGGTCGTTTTTACATTTTATCTGAAAATTCTCACTCCTCATATGCTGGAATTGACAGTTACACTTTTGATCACGTATATCTTATCACGAAACTTTACGATTTCCCCAGACTTACTCTTCAGGATTTCTCCATTTCGAGCATTCCGAATCCATCCCGTCCCTAAAAAATTGAATATATTTCGTGCAACCGGCCCAGCTTTTGTAGGCATATCATATATAGGTAGTTTCTCAGGCTCCATTATAATAAAAAAAATGAAAGAGACAGTACACTGTAAAAATGGTAACACTTTGAAACAGAAATAGAATTTTAAGGCTAAGGATAAGTGTGGAATAGAATGATTAATAATTTATTTAGAGAAATAGGCTGAAAGATGAACACAATGAAATGTAAGTAGGAATAGAAAAACAATTTCTTACCCTTTTAGAAAAATTTATGATTTTTAAATTATTATGGTAATACCTGATGAATACGCTATGAAATTTGGTGCAAAAGACATTAAAATACTTTAAAGGTAAGGGCAGGAGCTTGAGCAGCCAAGGCAAAAATATTGCTTTTTAAAAGACCTGGAAAAAAAAGTATTATTGATTTTTCTCATACCAGATTTTGACTCTTCCCTCACCAGACGTCATGGATGGGGCTAATATCATTACCATGGAATAGATAACTGTGGAAAGGGAGACTGACCGCATATTTGTGATCATAGGATTTGATATTTTTTTAATGCGAGAGAGTCGGAATCATAAAGAAATTTGAGGTTAGAAAATATTTCCGCGCAGCTACTCTAGGATTTAGGAAAGCAAGGAAAGGGGTATTCCATGGACCAATTCGCGGTGTTTTTGAGAGATGGTGCTTTTTTACAATGCGGAAAAATAGTCGTTGAAACAAGACGATAAGCATAAATTGGAGTCATTTAAAGTATGCTTGTCGAAAATAATGAAAATATTAAAGTGAAAAAAGTGAAAAAACGAGGAAATGCTAGGCATGGTGGTGAGAGAGAGGGGATTATTGCGAAATATCCAAAGGAGGCACGAAACATGGATTCAGAGTGCTCTGATTGGCGAAGGGACTCGGAATACCGCGGTAGAGTGAGGAGCATTACCTAAACGATGAAGGAGTAGATTTTGCATGTTATTTGGAAAAGGGAGAGAGGAAGGTTGCGGAAATGAATAGGGATTTATTGTGGTGTCCGATGTCAGGTGGGTAAAAAGAAGACCTAAATAAGCCTTTTGGTAGTCATAAAGACAGATGCAAAATATTAAGAACTGTATTTGCAAATAATTGAAGGCATACAAGGAAATCCACCGAATACGTATTGCATGGTATTTGTTCGGTTCTACCCAAAAACTACCTTCAATAACTATATTACTCATGATTTTTTATTGCGGTTATAGGGAACAGAAGAGGAAAAAGCAAATTGCTGGGAATGATGGAAAGAGAGAAGGGATTATTGAGAGAAATTCAAAGGAGGCAGGAAAGATGAATTCATAGTGCATTGATTAGTGATGGTATGTGGGAGGTAAGAACGTTAGGCAATCGAGGAAGGAGTAATAGAAAAATAGGCATGTTGGATGAAATTAAGGGAAGTAAACTGTACATGGAATTGAGGAACATTTCAATCTACATCAGGGTTTTATTATAAGAAAGAAAAAAAATTGATTCTAATCAGCCAGTGTCTATCCAAAACGGTAGAGTACCACTAAAATAAGTAAACCCAGCTGCTGTTAGGTAGGTAAGGCCCTGTGGGTATGTGATTTGTGATTATAAATTTGGAACATTTGTTCGGGATTACAAATAATTAAAAAAAATAATTTTGTGAACCACTGCAGGATAGATCTAAAACATAAATAAAATTCTTGCTATTAAATTGATTTTTAATGCAAAATTTGGATACATTACTAAATGAAAATATTTAGCTCAAATTGATTCTTACTTTGATTTTAATTACATGAGCAATGCTTCAGGTTTTTGGACTATGGTTTTTGAGTTTGCGTTAAAACGCACAAAATAAATGGGTCACGGCAGTACATGGGGTAGAGCGTTGGACTACAGACCGGAGGGTCCCGGGTTCGGTTCCCGGGCCAGTCTCTGGGTGCCTGCAGCTCCACCCAAGCTATGCGATTTTTCGGGTATAAGATCTTCCTGGGAAACCATAACCGGCACAGGGAAAGGAACTGGCCCCCCTACCCTGATGTGTGAATTTCACACGTCGTCGAGCTTAGTACTGGGTGAACTCTACCATCACCCACCAAACCGACCTTCGGGTTAATTACTGTTTTCATGGTTCATGGTTAAAACTCAAAGATATTTATTTTTTGCATGGCGATTGAATGTACCGATACCTATTAAAAATGAGTAATTTGCGGTCACTACATTTCATTTTGATATTATATCGAGGGTTTTTGAACTTTTAGGGTTTATATTCTTAAAATATGTTAATTTAACTAATTACACCATTACCGTCTCCTTATTTTAAAATTTTTATTAAATAATTTAACATTTCCGAGTGGTAATTGAGTGGGTAAGTAGGGTAACCATAATCCAAAATCCTGAAAATAATTTCACCGTTGTTAAGTTGCATTTTTTTTTTGGAATCACAATTCAATTGTCTGGCATCGCATGAGGAAGAAACCGCCATAAAATTTTTTTTGAAGTTTTCAGAGTGGTAGATGGAACACATAAAAGATATCTTCGTCTTTTGAAAATTTTCCTTGCGCAAATGGAAAATAAAAATTGAGACAGAAAGAAAAAACAATAGAGAACGTATCCGATGAGCTTGCAACCGAGAAAACCCCATCTTTAAGAACGTCATCATACCTTCCGAAAACATTGACACTCTTAAATGCGTTGTTGTCCAATTTGGTACCATTTTGGGATCAATAAAATGGAATGCAAGCGTGAAGTTGAAGAGAAAAATGTGAGCCTGGGTTTTGAAGAGCTATCAAACTCACAATTTTTTTATTAATCCAAATTCCTAAAATAATTAAATTAGTCACCAACCCATTTAAACACCGAATTCAGATTTCGTATTTGGAAATAAAGTTTGGAGTCACATGGGCATGAGTATTTTACATAACATAAGCACCATTTCGTACGATTGCTCTATACTTTTCATCGGAAAAACTACTACACGTCAATGTATCACGTACTCTATGATGGGTTTTAACTGCGTCTGCCTTAGTATTATCAATGTCTCGAAGTCGGTACATAAAGGCAGTGCGATTACTATTTAGCTTTTCATTAGGTACCTTAAAGTATTTGTGCATTTCTATATGCTGTGTATAATGTTTCAATGTTAAAATTTTTCGAGTAATGTTGGTAATATTAGGGAATCTTCGATATTTCTTATCTTAAAGTTTATTTTCAACTTAATTATCTACCTCCATAAAGTTTCCATAGATACACATACGTGAGAAATTTAGGAATTTTTGGCATTGCAGACGCCTTAAGATTCACAGAACTGATTAACCGTTAACATTCGCCTAGGTTCTCTGTTTAACGTTGGACTAAATTGATTATTTGTTCTTCACTCGGGTCTACTATACCAATTTCCCGCTTCTTTTCTTAATCAGATCTTACTTACCTTGTTATTTCGCAGTAAGATATTTTCCATGATTACTGTAGTTTTTACCACCGTTTTGTCCTCATGCAGGTACTTCTTTTTTTTCCCAATTTTCCGATAAGCTAACTTCACATTTTCGTCGATTTAATTCACTTCCCCGCCATCCGTTTGGCAAATATTTTCTCCCTCCGCCGCTAATCCTATGGCGCCACCGGCTTCCCCTCACTGCCACTACTCCTCCCAAGACATGCCACCGTTCCAGTAACCTCCCCGCTCCTCTGCGCTTTTCCGCAATCCCGTTTTCTCGCTTTTTTTTGTCTTTAAGGTCGGGTAGTGAGGAGAGAACGAGAACAGCGGGGTTCTCGGAAAAGGAGGATTCGGGAATAATCCCACCGTCTTTCAACCTTCTTTTTTTTCTCCTTCTCTTCGCCGCCTCTAAAGAGAAACGTTAGCGATTTCGTTGATGAAGTAAAAAAAACAACCCCTGCCGTTCGAACGTCGCGTGAGTTATGGCCTAGGAGACGCTCACAGCTTTTATTCTCCGAGAAACGATTTTTATGACGAATTGCGAGGGAATAAAAATATCGCGTGTTCCTTACATTGTCATCGTTACGACGTATTTTCGACCTCTTTTCTCCCCTCATTTTTATTTCTCATGTTTTTTTTTTGAGTTTTCTAACCCTAGCGCTGGCGAAAATTGTTGGCTTTCGTCACAATTAACTTATATCCAACGATTTCTGCAAGGGAGAGGTTTAAAGTGTCAGCGCTGTCCCGTCTGTATTTATTCTTTCTTAAGTCTCTCAACCCGAAGATTGGTAGATTACTTCTTCCGCTCTTCCATATCAAATACTAATTAATTTTACTTACTGATATTGCTTCTTTTTTCTATTTTTTACTTACCTTCGTATTTGTTCTAGAGTCTTCTTTATCGTGCTTTTATTTCCAGATATCTGTCGGTCCTGGTGGCGGCGGGGTAATGCCCTCGTCTACCAACCCAAAAGTCGCGGGTTCATTCCTCTCTAGGTGGTTTTCCCTCCCCCTAAGGCTTGGGTGCATGTAACTGTCACATTGTTATAGCAATGTTCAAAGTTAGATGTAAAGGTTGAAGTGCTGTTTTCGGAATAATGCAAAATAATCCTCTGTTATGCTTAAAAGATTCGTTTGGGTAATAAGGTGCTCCAAATCCATATTCACAAGTAGTCGATGCTTAAGTCTGTGCGACGTTCTGTATTTTGTTAAACACTCGTATATTTTTTTGTTTCTAAAAAATCTCTCAAAAATTATCAAGGGAATACATTTTTACCAATCCACTAACATTAACGGGATGCTGATTACCTCAGAGGCATGTTTTCTTATTATCTCTCTTTCAGAACAGTGTGAAAATATTTTCATTGAAAATATCATCATTTTTCCAATACTAGCAGTTTCTGTTTGTAAACTTTGCTTTCTTTGCTGACACTTTGATTGGGTCTGTACTTCCGTGGCTGTGCCTTCATTGCTTTAGCTCTCTGCTTGTCACATTCCGGGTGGTATAATTTTGAGTATACAAGTACACGTTCCATTACCAGGAGAACACTTTTTAGGTGTTGTGTGGCTTTGAATTGCTGCTCATCTCAGCGTTGAATTTATTTCTCGTGACATCGTCGTTTTACGCGACAAAAATGGCATGCCTACTCCATCTTGTACAAAATGTACACCATGCAATCCCTTTTTTCCACGGAATCAGTGTTTGAATATGTGATACGAAAATTACCTACCGATGGATTGCTTTAAATTGAATGCTGTTTACAATACATATTTTATTCACAAGTCACATGTACGACTCGAAAGAAATGCATGCTAAGCATCATTATTACTCATTTAAAATTGAATGGGAAACTTCGTTGAGATATCTATTCACTATTTATTTGGAAAATCGCCAATCGTCTACTGATTATAATAAATGGGATGAGAAATTTTCATGTTTAATAACAAGTATATGAAGCAGTGAGTGGAAGAACGAGTGACGTTAAGAGATACATATTTACGCAGAGAAATGTGAAAACTGTATCCTTGTTACTCGGTTAAAGTATTCTCAGACCTCAGCTTGTATCACGAATCGCTTCCGTCGTTTTATAATGTGGTGAAATTAAGAAATTTCGTCTTATATTTGCACTACTTTGTAATAGATTAACATAAAACTCCCCAAAGAAAAGAATTCATTATATACAGGGTTCGTCCGGAAAATAAGTGTACTGACTCCTGGGCTGGGCGCGCCGCTCTGACGGGCTGCGTTTGGAGGGGGGTATGTTGGCAAGCGACGCTGAAAAAGGCAGTCGGCTCTGAGCTGTGGTGTAGTGAGGAGCTCTGTTAACGCGAACCTCCACGCTCGACCCACGTCACGGAACGCGATGCCGAAGTTTTTGGAGCAGCGTTGTTCCATCAAATTTGCGGTAAAGCTTGGGAAATCGTCTACCGAAACTGTCGGTATGATTAACCAGGCTTACGGGGAGTCAGCCATGTCCAGAAACATGATCTTTCGGTGGCACAAGATGTTCGTGGAGGGCAGAGAAGAGGTCGACGACGAGTCTTCGAGAGGTTCCCGATGATGACCAATCAGCGGCATCTTGAAGTTCTACGTCGAGAGAAGCACAAAACATGTAGGAGCCCAGCTTTTCAGCCTTTTTATTATGCAACAGAGTCGTAGAAATCTGTGGAAAACATGCTGAAGAATTCATACAGGGTTCGTCCGGAAAATAAGTGTACTGACTCCTGGGCTGGGCGCGCCGCTCCAGGCGCGCCCAGCACCGCTCTGACGGGCTGCGATTGGAGGGGGATATGTTGGCAAGCGACGCTGAAAAAGGTAGTCGGCTCTGAGCTGTGGTGTAGTGAGGAGCTCTGTTAACGCGAACCTCCACGCTCGACCCACGTCACGGAACGCGATGCCGAAGTTTTTGGAGCAGCGTTGTTCCATCAAATTTGCGGTAAAGCTTGGGAAATCGCCTACCGAAACTGTCGGTATGATTAACCAGGCTTACGGGGAGTCAGCCATGTCCAGAAACATGATCTTTCGGTGGCACAAGATGTTCGTGGAGGGCAGAGAAGAGGTCGACGACGAGTCTTCGAGAGGTTCCCGATGATGACCAATCAGCGGCATCTTGAAGTTCTACGTCGAGAGAAGCACAAAACATGTAGGAGCCCAGCTTTTCAGCCTTTTTATTATGCAACAGAGTCGTAGAAATCTGTGGAAAACATGCTGAAGAATTCATACAGGGTTCGTCCGGAAAATAAGTGTACTGACTCCTGGGCTGGGCGCGCCGCTCCAGGCGCGCCCAGCACCGCTCTGACGGGCTGCGATTGGAGGGGGATATGTTGGCAAGCGACGCTGAAAAAGGTAGTCGGCTCTGAGCTGTGGTGTAGTGAGGAGCTCTGTTAACGCGAACCTCCACGCTCGACCCACGTCACGGAACGCGATGCCGAAGTTTTTGGAGCAGCGTTGTTCCATCAAATTTGCGGTAAAGCTTGGGAAATCGCCTACCGAAACTGTCGGTATGATTAACCAGGCTTACGGGGAGTCAGCCATGTCCAGAAACATGATCTTTCGGTGGCACAAGATGTTCGTGGAGGGCAGAGAAGAGGTCGACGACGAGTCTTCGAGAGGTTCCCGATGATGCCTTCGCGGGAGCGTTCCAGGAATGGGAACGCCGCTGGAACAAGTGTATCGACTCACAAGGGTCCTATTTTGAGGAATATTAGCTTAAGATATGTAAAAAAGTAATAATTTTTTTTTCCTGAGCTCAGTACACTTATTTTCCGGACGAACCCTGTAAGTCTTAAGCATACGTTGAATGTCTCCAATTTTTTGGCAGGTATTACTGGTAAGATAACAATGAATACTCGTTCATATCTTTGATTAACTTACGTTAGAACATATTATTTCAAGAATATTGCGATTAAACTCTAAAGTCACGCTTTGGTGCATTTATTTTATTTATTCAATCATAAACAGAAATATTAGGAACTCAGTCAAAATCTAACTACTATATACTATATTATCAATGCTTTATTCAAGGAATTATTTGCCAGAATGTCAAGGGGTGAATAATTTAAACAGTGAGCATCTATCTATGAAGATAATACACAACTACGTACGCGCTATTTCTATTTCTAGTGGTCACAGCAAAAATTAGATTTCAGTTTTTGTAAAAGGCAATTTTGAAACTTACTCCGGTACATAATTTACGTTACGGTACACATTTTATTTAGATGTTTTAGGTCCTAACAAATGAAACCTAATTAATAAATCGGGAATAAGAGATAACAAACGTAATGACAGATGAATTCAATTGCCTCTACCCCGCGATTTCAGTAATATCCAAGTATAATCGTATCACAAGTGCTTGATCGTACTCTATAAATCACCTTGTTAATTCCTGTTCGTTGAATTATATTTTTAGCTTTAATAGCTGATTTATACTTTGAGTTCAAATGACATAGCCTTCTAAATAAATAAAAAAATATGATGAAAACACTAAGCTGCAGTTTAACTTCACTCAGATTATTATGCATTATTATATTATGCATTAGCTTCTTCATTCTTCATCGTTTGATCATTCAGAACATATTAATACAAGAAAATCGTGAGAGGGAGGAAATACAGATCGACTCTACGTGATAAATAATAGTCAAGTTCTATCCTATCGGTTGGATTGACGTGCATATTTCCTCGCCATTGCAGCACCACTCCAGAGCGGGCAATACCAATGAACTGCACTAGTATCGGATGAAGTGACGTCAACATAACATGTCGCATACCATTGTCTCGTCGATATGAATACTCAGTGTATGGAGGTAATTATCATTGATCATTGTAACGTTCACATTGACGAGTATAGTCCTAGGTGATTTCGAAAAATATAAAGTCCAAAGAAATTAAATCATGATTTTTAATTGGCCGCCGCCAGATTTTGGCCAATAATATTTTCGCAGGAGGCAATTAAAACGCAAAATACCATAACAACACGCAATTACAATTTTGTCCTCATTATCTTTCATCATAATGTCCGTTTGTGTTGGCTTTGATAACCGTTTTCCTCATGAAATTATCAAATTTCTGCTTTTGACGTGTTTCGGGGATAATCTCTCCAGTTAAATTTTAATTTTTAAATTTGATGGCCTATTATATTTAATGCACGCCTTTCTAATTTTGATGTTAAAATAGTGAAGACTCGAATTTGGCTCTAAATTCACCTGGTGACATGGGATGATGCATTACAGTACAACTCAATGTGTTTAGGTTTAAGCTTTAAGGTCAAGGTTCAGCGGGGAAGATAGGTATGACTTAAACTGGTGTTTGTTTGTCAGTTGAGGGATTGGGGCTGATTGACCAAGCAAAAAATTCAAATAACATTAAAAATTAAATTAAATGAGAAAACGAAGCTAGATATTGACGTTTGAAGTAATAGGTTCATTGGAGTTATTTATAGTTGTTTAATATTAGATACGAAATGGTAATAATTGAACAAATATCGCGTTCGGTATTGTTTCAGTTCATGGCTTTGTTTGTCTCTATATGAGTTGCGTTTCCTTTATTAATTTCTTTAACATTATAACCCATCAATATTCTTCGATATATTTTTACCTTTTAGTACGAGGGTCATCCGGAAAGTAGTACCCGTTCGTGCCGCATGAAGTGCTGACGACGCGAGTAGCCGCTGGACGAGGTCAGATAGCTTCAGTGGCTTGTCTGCCTTCTCTGAGCCAAGTTGCGTGACGCTAGCATTGCCTGTGTTGTTTCTGTGATTGTTTACATGTTTAAAAAAATTGAGAACGCCGCCAGTTGTGAAGTGAGGGCAGTGATTTAATTCCTCAATGCAAGAAACGTTCGCCCATGTGATATTCATCGCCAATTAAAGGAGGTGTATGGAGACAATGTAATGGACGAGTCGTCTGTTCGGCGGTGGTGTCGCAACTTCAACATGGGGAGGGGGAACACACACGACGATGAGCGTTCGGGGAGACCGTCTGTCATTACAGACCAACTGGTGAGCTCAGTTGACGAATTCGTGAGGAACGATCGGCGCGTCACAATTGATGACATCTGTGAGCATTTTCCCAATGTTTCTCGAACAATTGTTCATGAAATTGTTAAACACCATCTGCATTATGCAAAAATTTGTGCAAGATGGGTCCCTCGCGTATCTCAATGAGCTGGCGGCGAAGGACTATGCAGCAGGAATACAGAAACTTGTCACACGTTATGACAAATGCCTCCCTCGTAGTTTTCTGATGGAACTTCGTAGTTTAAAATCCGAATAGCACTGCGCGTCAGCATGAACCGTTTTGAGCTACTTTAAGTTCTATTGTTAGGCGTAACTTTTACTAGTAGTAAGTTTTCTTGCAATAAAATGCAATAACATTTACATTTCGTCTACGCTACCCTATAGTTTTATGATTTACGACTAGCTAAATTTTAAATATAAATGTTAATATTGCCTTGGATTCCTAAATATTTGTGATTAATTTTCTTTGGTTAAAGCTAATTTTTAAGGTTTTAAAATTTTTCCATGCTGTGTTTTCCTATTAAAATATTTGTTTTTTTTCCACTTTATGTTCTGTAGATTTTAGTATTTATTTTTTTGTCACTGGCCATTTATCAACATTCCTTCCCAGTTTCACCTTCTTAAGTTAAATTTGGTATAATTTAAGAGACTAACCGTTACTTCTACCTCACAACGAATTTTTTAATGCTATTCTTTGATTTTAAAAATATGATTTGGCACTTCATCATTAAAGTATTGTGGTCAGTGTCAATATTATTTCCTTGAACTCTAAAGGAATCTACAACTAATAGGTTACATTTTGTCAGTCTCCAACTTGGTCTTTAAATCTGTTTCATGGAAATGCATGTGCAATTTTGAAAGTTTTTCTATAACTATTCTTTCTCTTCGTAGAAGTATCCAAAATTTCCTCCATCATAAGCTGATGCTATGTTATATGATTGCCCCAAAATGTTAACTATATGCCAACATGGCATTTGAAGGTGTTTTCATTATTCAGCAAGATTTGAGTCTCTCTAATTAAGGCGTTCTTCCAAAATCTGATTCCCATCCTTGCAGTTCTAATTTCAGTTATGTATTGAACAATGCCACTGTTGCCTCATGATTCTTCTTTTGGGATGATCATATTTCTCTTATTCGTAAAATATTCACTCTAATTTTTGTTTTTCTACTACACGTACAGGGTCCGTACAATAAGTATCGTGACTGGTTCACTGTAACCTCAACGGAGTGGTGGATTGGGGTCCGACCTGTCGGCTCGGTAGAGGGGTCCCCCACCACTCAGGCGCACCTTAGTTCAGTCGCCTCCGGGCATGCGTTTAGACAGGAGGTGGATTTTTGTGACGTGTGATTGTTTGTGGTGTCGTCGCGCCAGCATGGAGCGTACCGTCGAGCAACGCTGCGCTGTGAAGTTTTGCGTTAAACTCGGGAAATCCGCGTCGGAGACTGTATTTTTAGCTATTCCATTATTGAATCTAAATGATTGCTTCTTTCCCATTTTTATTAGTTGAAGACATAGGGACATAAAAAAAATGATAGAGGAAAGTGTAGGTAAACGATTGCCAGTCTGTAAATACCTTCCCTTGATTGATCAAGAAGTGTAATTTTTATGAAATATAAGGATTCTGGGAAAATTATTGTAAAGTTGACAGGGTAAATAAATAATTTAATGTTGTCATTAACATTGAATTTAGAATTGATTTAACATTGTCCGGAATTTTTCAAATCCAATTTCCTTACTTGCTAAAGGATTCAAGTGACACTTCATAATGCAGCTTAAGCAAGACTAAACTGCCGGAAGCTACCAGCTATGTTATCCAAAGTTCCTGTCATGAAACAGTGCAAACTTAAACTCAGCACAAGGACTATAACGGTAACATTTCATTATCCAGTTAAAATTACCATTTGCTGAGTGAAAACTTCTTCATAATGGGAAAAAGATATCATCTCGTGATCCTTTTCACGACTGCGGAACTATGAATTCTGCGGAAAGTTCTACTCAAGCTTTTGCGTGCTGAGTTTGAAAAAAGTATTTTTTCAGCGCAGTTTAAAATGAATCTCCCTGCATGCCATTAACTGCAATTCTCTTTTATTTGCTCAGTCATATAGTTTCTCAAATAATGAGAGACAATATGAGACCGAATTGCCGCTGGGTTGTGCAGATAATTTTTACAATGTTCGAATGGAAGGCGCAGCTAGATGCCTTATTTAACCTTAGCTACCATAAGCTGGAAATACAATGCCAGAAGAACATTTAAAGATATAATTGCACCGAATAACAGTTTTTAAGACTAATATGCTGTAAGAGATGTAAGTGAAATAAACATTGGATTTTACCCCTACTATCAATCACGTCCTCCACTTTAGGGAACATTAAGATCGGAATATGGGACGTTAATTGGGAATTGTGGGAATTAACATTAACACATTAATGTACCATCAATAGTAATTATGAATAAAACAGATAAAAGCTTTAACTAAATACATTGGAAGGCCCAGGAGTACCCGGCCTGCCCTAGAGATGACGGTAGTTGTTTGAAACATATCCCTGTATTAGAAAGTACGCAATCTATCACGCATATGTTACAAGTTTGAAGACGCCACGTTGTTTAGTATTTGTTTGGCAGCCATCAATTATGAAAGTTTTCAGTGAATTTGTGAAAATGGAGAAAGTTGGTCATCGTTATGTGATTCGATACTTTTATTCGAAAGGCCACAGCACAACCAATATAAAAGATAAACTGGATTCTACTCTGAGTGAGTCTGCTCCTTCGCTTACAACAGTAAAATATTGGGTAGCTTAGTTTAAACAAGGCCTTACGAGCTGTCAAGACGAGCATCGCATTGGTCGACCAAATGAGATGACGACTCCAGAATCGGTGTAGAAAATCCACAAAGGGATACTGGCTGACCATCGACTGAAAGTGTGTGAGCTAGCAGACATAGAGGGCATTTCAAAAAGTGTAGCACATCGTATATTTACTGAAAATTTGGACATGAGAAAACTGTGTGCAAAATGGGTTCACACGCGAGCAAAACCAGTGTCGTGAAGATGTTTCAATTGAGTGTTTAGCAAAGTTTCACAGTAGCAAAATAGAATTTTCGGGCCATTTCATAACCATGGATGAAACATGTGTCCATTACGACTCCACACCCGAGACAAAAGAATAATCAAAACAATGGATTCAATTGGGAGATCCGTCTTCAAAGAAGGAGGAGACCGTTTCATCTGCAGGCCAGGTCAGGGCGTTGGTTTTTTGGGATGCGTGTTGGATAATTTTCATTGAATATCTTGAAAAAGGAAAACCTATCAGCGGTGAGTATTATACGAACTTATTGAGCAAAGAAATCAAGCAAAAGTGGCCGCATTTTGCTTAAAAGAAAGTGTTGTTCCACCAAGAAAATGCACCAACTCACAAATCCGTTTTTGAAATGGCCAAAATTCATGAATTAAAGTTTAAATTGCTCCCTCATGCTCCCTATTTGCCAGATTTAGCCCCCTTGGATTACTTTCTGTTCGCAAACTTGAAAAAATGTCTCGGTGGTCAAATGTTTTCCAGCCGTGAAGAACTCATGTCGGCAGTTCATGGCCATTTAGAGGAGCAAGACAGTTCTTATTATATAAAGGGTATCGAACTTAGTGAACATTCCTGGGAAAAGTGTATAGACCTGAAAGGAGATTATGTTGAAAAATAAATACATTTTTTTCCAAAATTTTTGTGCTTTCTTTGTTGAGTCAGGTACTTCTGGGATTAATCTCGTAATGGTGAAGCAAATGGTAGATCGAGCTATGATATTGAGTTATAAACACAGTTAATATTTCCTACACTTATATTTTTCTTCCATTTTACGTTTGCAATGCTTTAACATGATTCTTGTAGAGTTTATGGATAACTTTTCTACCGTTGTAGTTCAATCTAAGTGCTTCTAGAATCTTCAACATCTTGTTCCATTCGACGCTATGGAAGTTCTTCTCCTAGTCCATGATTGCCACATATAATGGGTTATTTACATATCTCACTTTTTCGGCCAGAACTCTCAAGCTGAGAATTGCCTCTCTTGCTCCTCGGTTTTTCCTGAATCCGAATCGGTTTTCTGAGAGGTTTGCTTCTATCGTTCCTTCTATTCTTCGGCTAATTACCCGAGGAAGGATATTTGTTGCTTGAGTCACCAGGCTCAATTTTCTGTGTTCTTCACATTTATCTGTTTTCGGTTTCTTCGGTATTGCAATCTTTCATTATTCCATAGGGGGCACCCTTTGCTTTAACCCCGAGTGCCTTGATTATTTCCCCATTTATTTTGTCAAATCCTGGCTGCATTGTTGTTTCTCAGGTCTGCTACGGCTCTCTCGAATTCGCTTCTTAATATCTGCGGGCCCGATCGTATTTGCTAATATGCTTTCATCTTTAACTAAGCCATCTTTAAATGGTTTGGGTACTTGATGTAGCACTTCAATGTATTCTATGAATCTTTTACCAATTTTGTGATCATCTTTTCATATTTTCCATTAGCGGCTCGGATATTTAGCGATTTTGTTTTTCTTTCCCCGAATTGCCTCTTCACTAGTTTATAAGCTATCTCGCTATTTCCCTTTTTCATGTTGTCATCCATTTCCTTGCAGCAGATTTCTCTCCATTCTTCCTTTGCCTTCTTTCAATCTCGTATTACCTGGCTCCGCAACTGCTTATAGAGGTCTTCTTCACTCTCATTTCTTGGAATCTTGTATTTTCTTCTTTCGTCTATGAGACCTCTTATTTGAGCTGTTATCCATGGCTTCTTAGATATTTCCACCTTACTCAAAAGGAGCTTATCTGCAGCTTTGGTAATTTAAAAATATAATAATAATATTCTTCATTTATTTCCATCGACTGTCAGTGTTGGTGTTAACATTATTTCCATTACTTCCCTTTCGATGGCCGTGGTGAACTTCTTTCATGCTCTTTTCTTCCAGTATCTTTTTGTTCCACCTGGGTTGTTGTGTTTATTTCTTCATGCTCTTGTATCGCAATCAGCTGTGCATGATCACCAGGTTGTGATCGCTATTTATGTATTTGCGCCGGGGTAGCTGTTACACTTCTTAACTTGGTTCTTGTATCTCATCCTGACAAGGATGTAGTCAATTGATGGTTCCTATAGAGAAGAAAAAAACCCGAGAAAGTTGGGTTGAGGAACACAGAAGGATAAGTAAAATATCGCATGCAATTAAAATAGTTTTGAAAACAATTAAAATATTACCTAGGAAACTAAAAAAATGTGATGAGAGGAGAAAAATGTAGGTTTAGACGAGGTGTAGGCATTTGATATGAAAAAAGTAAAAGAAACAGGGATAAGAAAAAAAGTATTTTTTGTATGTATGTATACATTGACTTAGAGAAAATTTTGATAGAGTTAAATGGGTTTGATGGTGACTCTGAAAAAAGCATAGGATTGATTGGTGGAAAAGATAACTGATAAAAGACGTGTACCTCAGTCAGAAAGTCAGGGTAAATATGAGGTCGGTTAACCGACGAGATTGGAATAGAAAGGGTTGTCAGACAGGGATGCTGCCTGTTACCAACTCTATTGAGCATACATTTGGAAGAGTTGATAAAATAATGTTCGTAAAACTGTAGCTTAATTGATGCCGTCATTTTAACGTATTCCAATCTAAGGTCCTAAGTCAACATAGATGCCTGGTTTAATCATAGTTATAAGTCTAATATTTCTCAAATTAGTTGATAAAAAGCAAAACTATTTAAGTCACAAGGGCGAAATTTGTTCACGCCTCATGCTTTGAAGTAATTGCCAGATCTCTCTCCTTAATATCCTTTGTCCCCTTTTTTTAAGAGTTCCACAGTTGTTATTTCTTCCATATTCACTAATTTTGGAAGATAGTCTTAAACCCATTTTGTCAATATATTTCACTCAGTGCTGTCATGTAAAGCGCGGAAGTGTCAGCGAATGTGGCGTTTTGATACGTCAGCTGACATAAAAACATTTTCATCTTCATCTACATGTTTCGTGGCATTAAATGTATTTTATTTTTTACGTTCTACTGATTTCATTTGCAATTTCCGTAGGTTATGGGAGTTTAATAACTCATTACATGTATCCTAAAAATAATTCGAACACCATAGTGTCATTTTACTTGAATGTGTTTTCTTGCAAATTCATTTGACTGTTTGGAAGAAATCTGAATGAGTCGACTGAAAGTGTGAGCATGAAAACGGTTTATGATAATTATCCAAACAATGAGCATTTATAACGACGTTACAATGGCAGGCGATATTGTAACGTTGTTAAATCGTACGTTGACGCCACTTCAGCCGTTAGCAATGCAGCTTATTGCTATTACCCGCACTGGAGTGGTGTAAAATCTTTAAGCTGCAAATTTGACTTTCCTATTTGAATTTGACTTTTTGATCTAATTGAGTCATTATGGCTGAAATGGTCCGTCCCTCAGTGTAGTCAATACATATTACTTATCTAAATCAATTCTAACCTCATAGAACAATTACTATAGTTTGATAAAACAAAAATATGCAGTAGTTTTGAAATTTTTTTAGCTTACGGCCATAGAAACAAATATTACTTGAATGACTTCATTTTGATTTTATGTCACTAATTGGCAGAAAATATTAATTAATGCAAAACATTGTAAAGAAAATCGAGGTAGATAGATTGCCATTGAATCACGTACGTTTCATCTCATAAAATTTAAAAAATAAAGTTTATTTTGGTGTTTAACCCGATCGTTAGGCATGAGTTTATGTTTTAACCCTTATATTATAGCTGATTCATCAGTGGAATCAATACAAGGGCGTGGTTATTTATCGTTATGAAACGAATTTAATTGAAAAAGAATCAATATTGTTTTTAATTGGTTTATAATTGCAATACAGCCCGTATGCTCTCGGAAAACAATCGCTTGTGGTTATTTCTCTTCGGGAGAAAAATATTTTATATTCATGAGCCCGCAGAGTCTCAACGGGAAAGAGAATGAAATTCATCCGCGGTTTTATCAGGCTTGATTGACAGGATTACGTACTACCACAACCCCCAGTAGATACAAGTTTTTCTGATACTGGAAAAGTAGCACACATAAAGTGTTTCGATTCCGATCAATATTTTCATTTATTTTTAAAACGCTCACGAAATTAAACTTTTTGCTTGATATATACGAGCTTGTATCTTTCCGCAGTTTCCGCATAATACGATGTTTTTCAGTACATACTCATTCGCTGAAAATATAAATGGAATTTATCAAGAATTACTTAATAAAATTATCAGTGAGGAAAATAGAGTGGGAAAGGTAAAAACCTAAAAGAAATTGATAGCCATAAGAGCAGATGATAAGTTAGCGATTATTCATCAGAGGAAGTTGCTTGGAGAATTCTAGCTAGATGAAATAAGTAGAAATTAGAAAAAGTAGATGATTGCTAAATAGACAGTAATTTGAAGTCTGTGAGCTGAGTAAGATTTAGGAGGATGTCTTTGAGCGCATACAGGTGGGAAAGACGCAGGAAAAGAATAAGTAGTTTTGGAGGGTACACGTATTTTTGGTAGGTATCGTATTTGTATCTGTGTAGGTTGCGTCCATCCAAAACGTACCTGAAACAGTAGAATACCGATAATAATAGTTTGAAATAAAAGTAAGGTGCATTACCGAATGAGGTTATGGATATCTAACTCAAGATTATGTTAGGGATGACACTCTACTTGGCGTAACGTTAACGTATAGTATGTTGGTCAATGGCCGTGGTTGTAGAAAGCACATGCCCATTGCTCAAATACGTCTATATTTTAGGCACATTCTTCGATATACTCTTGTTCTGTAATTTACTACCTGCTTCCGGTCATTTTCTTTCTCATTGATCATATTATTTATTATCGATGGAAATAATGACGAAGATATTATATACCAATACCTACGTAAATCATTTATAGCAACTTAAATAATAATATAGAATTTTTCCTTTGGCGACATTGGTAATTCAGATTAAGTTCAATACAATTCGTTGTTAATATTCCTGAAAAGAATTTTTTTGGTGAAAATGATCCTTGGATATTTTTATGTCGTAGTTGAATTTGTAAATAACTGTTGTTATATTGATAAACAAAATCGATTTATTAATATTTTTCTGACTGTACACAATTTTAATGCAGACTTACTGGTGACACGGATATTGTACTGACATTTACTTAATCTACACTGTATATAATTACACTCGCTCTACACTTACTGCGTGTTCTCTTTATCCTAGGGAACAAAGTATAATTCTGAAAAAATGTTGTCCATGATATTCCAAACGAAATTCACGTCTTGAGGGAGGAAGAACATCGCGATTTAGAACTTGTAAATGAGAAAATATTTGCGTTTCTTTCTTCAGAACATTTGAACATAATGACTAAGTAAATTTTGATTTGAGCTACTCGACCAATGATATTAAAAACTATTTATTATAGCTAAAAAAAAACCACCATATTTTGAGCAAATTTTTCGCTCTGTTATTTTCGTACACCTTACCATCCCTTTCATACACAATCAATAAGCAGGCCAAACATCGACCAACGGCTTCTTGAACAACACATTCAGAACCATCCTGAACAAACGTATTTTGCTCCAGGTTGCAATAGGCGTTCACATTCTTTTTATAATGGAGACTTAGCTTGCAAGGCACTTGACTCCATTAATGTGATAAACTGTACTTAAGTTTTAACTGGGCTATATTATAAAATAAATTTAATTTAGCGCATATTTCATCAAAGCTCATCACTAAGCAATGAAAAATCTGATTGATCTCGCCTTGCATTTGGAATGCCGGCCATTTTCATTGGATTCCATTGGTATGATAGTTGACCCTAAAATATTTAACGACGCTCATGCATATTTCTCTTGAAAGTGAAATCTTCCGTTTTGGAAACATCCGCTCAAAAGTGAAAAAAAATCCCTTCCGTCTCTGGCTTAACGGGAGGTGTGTCCGCATTTATACGCACGCGGTTATGTACGAATAGCGTGTTTTTTACCCAAAAAGTGAGGAGTTCCCGTATGTGTGGTTTGGTTTACCCACTGGTAAAAGGGCAGCAAGAGAGGGATGCATATATATATATATATATATATATATATATATATATATATATATATATATATATCGCTCTCTTGCTGACCCATGCTGCCCTTTTACCAGTGAGGTATATGTGTGTATACATATGTATATACGCACACACACACACAAATATATATATATATATATATATATATATATATATATATATATATATATATATATAAATGTGTGAGGGATGTATGTGTATATATACATATACATACATCCCTCACTGGTCGTTATCGCTGCACTATGCTGCCCCTATTACCAGTGAATTAACCAAACCACACGCACACACATATATATGTATGTATTAAATAAACATAATTGTGTATATATCTGTGTGTATATATATATATATATATATATATATATATATGTGGGTCGCGGTTCGATTCCCGGGAAAGGCACTCTGGGCACCTGCAGCTCCACCCAAGCTATGTGATTTTTCAGGTACCAGGTCTTCCTGGGAAACCATAACCGGCGCAGGGAAAGGAACTGGCCCCCCTACCCTGATGTGTGAATTTCACACGTCGTCGGGCTTAGTACTGGGTGAACTCTACCATCACCTACCAAACCGACCTTAGATTTACTACTTAGGGTAGATTACTGTGTATATGGTTTTATTTTATATTATTTAATATATACACACATATATATGTATATATATACACATATATATGTATATATATGTATATATATATATATATATATATATATATATATATATATATATATATATATACACATACACACTCACACACACATGGGAATGTGTACATGAAAGGCTGGCAGAAAGAGAGAGAGAGAGAGAGGACCCGCAAATGAGACATAGGAAATGAAATTTTTTTTGCAAACCCTTTTCCTTCCCGCGAAACGGGAAGGACCCTTATATAAAAAAATGCACCTCCGATACCCCCTTTGGAGTTGATGCGCTCGATATTTTAAAGCGCGATGTCACTTGACCCCGCGGGTGGTGACCCCCTCTATGCTTAAGTTTCCTTTTGGTGCTCGGCTCCAGAGTCGTCGTAGGGGAGAAGTGGGGAAGAGGGTGCTAGGCGAGGAGAGAGGCGGCAGTACTGGGGCACGGGGGCACGTGGTCTGCCAATGTAAACCGCTCATCCCTCTTTCACCCTCGCTTTATTTACTGCCCTAAGAGTCTGCACTCCCAAGAGAACGGAATGAGTGGCATTTTGGCCCTGCTGCTCCTTCCCGGACTTCCGTTAACCTCCCATCGCAGATTTTCACCATCCACGAATCGGACGATTATTCATCTCTCCCTCATTTAAAATTGCTCTTTTTTGCAAAAGAAACAATCTCTAAGATGTAATGAAGATAAATTCCTGACCGTTTTACTTTTATTTCGCAAAAGGAATCCAAAAGAGAAATTCTCCTAGTGACGACTCAAGGGAAAAACCGGGAATTAAACTTATTGGCTGGATAACATACCGGGGATCAACTATGCTTTATTGAGAGAACACTGTTGCTCTTCGTGTTCTTCAAAGACGACGCTCTGTTTAAATCATAAAAATTTAATACCCTAAAATCTGTTTCCTAACGTAGATGTTACATATAGTTCGTCTGAGCATGGATAACTACAAATACCTTGCACTACCACTAAATAATAAGTTTTTTAAGACAGCATAAGTAGTTCTAGTTTCACTCTCGTCATCAAATACACTCATTGTAAAGTAAATAAAATCACTTCACTCAAATGAATAAATATTATTCCACTATAAGGAATAGTTCCGCTAAAGAATGCGGGTGAATAATAATCTAATATTTAAATAGACCATAATATACTGCAGTCATTTGAACGAGCTGATATAAAAATAATAAACATGTAAAGCTGTATGTGATGCTACCTTCTTAAAAATTGACAATAGTCGATCAACTGATTGCGACAATAATTAAATACAAGAGATAAAGGAGAGGTAATGATTTTTAAATTGAATTCTAATTAGGATATGAGACCGAATCGAATTACTAAGCACTATTTTAACAGAGTAATATCACTTAGGTTTGTGATTATTAAAACGCTTAAACAATAGAAGATTTTGTATTCCCCAGCAACGTCGTCGACTTAGTAAAGATAAATGGAAGTTTTTTAAGGTGTTGAATGTGGGTAACTCTAAAATTCACTCTAAATTCGAATATTAATCCTTAGGCTTCCGCAACGTCTATCCCATGAAGGATCCATGCTGCGACGGTAATTCTCGGAAGCATTATGGGTCCTAAATTTGTATGAGTTTCCTAAAAACAACTTACTCACAACATTCAACCAACGACTAATTTGAACCAGTGTCGGGGGATTAGATCAGTGGAAAGATAAATGCCTGTAATAATGATTTTCTGTCTAATTTTGTCACGGCGAGGTCAAATCAGTCAGATTATGGATTACTGACATTTTGCTGCGCAGTCAGTATTAATGTGAAATATTGGAGGCTGGATATAATAAATAGGGAGATGATAGTACTGAGATACACAAATGTTTAAAAAATAAATAAGAGTATAAAACTATAAGCTAAAAAATTTGGGTAGATGGAACGATTCATTTATTTGGAAATATTAAGGATATAAATGAATGATCAGGATATTTAATAATCATGTATAAAGATCATCAGGAATAAGATTTCCATTGTTTAAAGAAGAGTAATGATGACTGAGAAATTAACCATGGAAAAAAGAAAAAGCTCTTTTTACATTTTATCATAAAGCAAGATGTTGTAAATTCAACAAAATTAATGAATATTGAATAAATGAATGAATATTTGAACATAAATCGGGCACGTTTAAGATTTTTATTTGCCAAGGTCGGGTTATAGAACGTCTCATTTCCCCTTGATTCAGAGCGTTCATGATAAGCGTCGACGTGAATGGAAGAAGAAAAATTGGGCTAGAAGACATATGAAGACTTTCAAAATATGATTGTTTAATGGATGAAGCTGTTGGAGAATTCTAAGAAGGCAGGAAGAGTGGATGGAGGATGTATCGATCTTCAGCGGGATGCTTTAAGGCTCTGAACGGTCGTATTATGAGGTTGTGATAGAAGAGGGACTTTCTGGAAAATGGGGAAGAAAATATTAATATTGTTCGTTCGAAGGTTTCCGCGGCGATGAGTAGGTGATTTCCACATTTTTCGGGCTGCGTCCGCGTATGTCGTTTAAATGTACAACAGTTTCGCCAGCTATCCTGCTGGCGTCCTCAGGTCAAGGATGAAAAGAAGCTTGTTGTCCCGTCTTATATAGGAAAAATCCGGCGCCAATACCGGGAAATTTCTTGGCCAATCAGGGAACGTCGCACGAGTGAAAAACGGGAACGGGAAAACACGCATGAGTGAACACCAGAGGGCAACCAAGGCCAAACAGTTTAGAGCATCGGCCATCGCTGAGCACGCCTGGAGTGAACCTGGACACTCTATTCTGTTCGACGACGCTAAAATAATAGCGAAAGAAGGAAAATACTTCCAGAGAATAATCAGAGAGGCCATTGAAATCGTTAAAAGGCCAGAAAATTTTAACAGAGAGGATGGATATCCACTCCACAGTGCGTGGAAAAGAATTATTCCGCGAAAATATGAGGACGTTCCCTGATTGGCCAAGAAATTTCCCGGTATTGGCGCCGGATTTTTCCTATATAAGACGGGACAACAAGCTTCTTTTCATCCTTGACCTGAGGACGCCAGCAGGATAGCTGGCGAAACTGTTGTACATTTAAACGACATACGCGGACGCAGCCCGAAAAATGTGGAAATCAAATATTAATATTGTTTGCAGACCGAGAGCATAAATTTAGGAACCTAAAACATAGTATACACATAAAAGGTGTGTATTAAATTATGGTATTGACGTTTAATAAAATTTTGTGATAGTTTTCTGGGATCTGAAAAATTGCAACTAACCTAATACGAATTGCAGGCCTCATTTTGGGGATAGTAGTACTTCTTAACTACCCTACGTCCCAAACATAACAGTATTGGACACTGTTTTGTACGCAGTATTTGGTTTACGAATGAAAAATTCTTTAAAGGCATATTAGAGGAGGTTTAGCCTGTTTGAAAGTTCTCTTGAACGAGAAAAACTATTACAGTACGACTTAAGAATTCGGAGACGCTGAGATTTCTGAGATTGATAAGTCCCATTTCATTTGAAAATATTTGATTTTTATAATCAAATATCGTCCGTGTGTCGCGCCCGGTATCGGGAGAGGCAAGGCTTCCGCGGTCGTCATCTCACTAAACCCTTGCATAGGAAACCCGACAAGAGAAGAGAAAGCGACAAGAAAGCTTCTTTCAGCAGAATAGAAAATACAAAAGAAGAAGACCGAATTAATTGGAATGGGAAATTGAAATGTTAGGACAATGTTGAAGACAGTAAAATTAGAGAATATTTAGCGAGAGATGGAAAGAGAAACTACAGATCTATTAGGTTTATGCGAGGTGAGATAGAAGGATAGCGGTGATCACGGGAGTGATAGTTATAGATTTAGTAATGGCGTTTGATAGGCTGGATCACGAAAAACTCTCAAGTATATTGCAGAATTAAGGAATAGATTGAAGGGACATGAGGCTAATCCGCAACCTGTTTATGTCTCACACTGCTTAGGTACGAATGGGGAACGGAGAGTCAGGATGGGTAGTGTTAGTAAGAGGTGTAAGGCAGAGTTGTTCATTGTCACCAGTGGTGTTCAACGTATATGTGGCGGAAATGGCTAAAGCGGCATGGGAAGAACTGGAGGTAGGAATGGAAGTCGGAGTAAAATTAGTTAGGTTTGCTGATGACCGAGTTCTAATTTGTCAGTCAGCCAAAGGGTTGCAAGCATTGCTGAGTGAATTGGAAATTCAGTGCGATAGCTATGGGATCAGAATCAACATTAGTAAAACAAAGGTTATGCGATTTTCCAGAAAGACGAAAGCTAAGCTTAACATTAAAATGGGAGGGCAAAAAATAGAGCAGGTAGGACTTTTTACGTATCTCGAAAGTGTTTTGGACCAACACGGTCAAAATAGTAAGGACGCAAGGAGAAGAATTGCGCTAGGAAAAGAGGCTTTCACAAGGAGTAGGGTGTTGATGAGAGGGACGTTGAATAAGCATGTTAAGAAAAGTCTTGTTAAAACTTTGTTATAGAGTTTAGTTATGTACGGCGCGGAAACATGGTCACTGAAGCACGAGGATTGACGTAGATTGGAGGCTTTTGAAATGTGGGCGTGGAGGAGGAAGGAGAAGGTGAAATGGACAGAAAGGAAAACTAATGAGGAAGTGCTAGATATGGTAAGGGAGGAGACGGGATTGTTGGGAGAAATCATAATTGGGAAGTAAAAATGGATGAAGGGCGTATTGATTGGCCGTGGAATGTTGAAGACTGTTATAGATGGGAGAATTTTAGGCAAACGTGGAAAGGGTAGGAACAGGATAGGGATTTTGGTCGGGATTAAGGGAGGAAGGAAATATGCAGAGATGAAGGGCTTGATGCAGAGTAGGTTGCTGGATTGTGTTTTATGATGAGTTACAAAATATTTATTTGTTTCTGTGCCCATGTAAAACCTACCTTAACTGGTAGATTACTTAATAATAATAATAAAATATTTTAGTATAACATTATGACGAATTTTTTCAGGACTGATTTTCAGCTATAATATGAATACAATTTATTATACCGTTTCTTAACTAGGAATATTTCGCCTGGCATTAGTATTTTATATTGAATTCTGATGATGTTAAACATGGTATTATTGACAATTTAAACTCTTAAACATTTAAGTTCTGCACAGAATTTCGGCCAATAATCCTCCCCTTCTATTATCGGTCCTACTAACTGCAACACTCCTGTCAATTCTTACCCGTTCAAAAAGGCAGTTATTAATCAGCTGAAATCCACACACATCCCTAACGCGTTCCAATATCAATAGCTGGTGATACGGTCAACATCATCCTCTATTTTTATCTTCCACGTGTTGTGCTCTTCGATCCACAACCCTTTGAATACCCGCGCGGTGACCCGCGCCTTTCGCTCAGCGTGGAACTCACAATTACTCACTAACGAGGTACATGAAAATTGAGATTCCCTTTCCTCGTTAATAAGCGTAGCGCCCCGGTTCCCAAAATTCTCAAATTTCTGCTTTTCTTCCCTCCATCCCTCTCCAACCCTTCCATTCTCTTCCAGAGAGGGGTTCTCTATTCCTCGGTGTGACGCCTTCATTGTGACCCTTTGTCCAATTCCTTAATTAATCGCTACTACCAATAGTACTAGAAGTTTCACAGTCGTGCCTCGTGGATTGGAGCGCTCGTGATATTTACTTTATACCCCAAGTTTTCCTTCTTTTGGCGTTTTTTGCAAAGCTAGTGATTTTATTTACGCTCTGATCATTAGGTGATGGAAAACATCATTGATTGTTTATGACGTTCTCTGGAAATTAAAATTCGAGGGATACACATTTCACGGTCACGCTCTCAAAAAGGGGAATCAAAGGAGGTGGAATAATTTTAGGATGATTTTCGATATTCCAAAAAAATAAAGGAATCATATTTTTCAATTAAAATAAAAATAAATCTTCCATATTGATGTTGCTTTTTTTAGGGCGTTGGCAATGAGAGATTGCACTCATGAGTATTCAGCGAACTTAATTTAAAATTCATCGCGTTTTTTTGGCGTGTAAGAGCCATTTTAAATACAAAAGAGTTTGCATTATTTTTCCAGAGTCAACAGTAGTTGGAAATAGTGAGACGACTAAAAAGATTAAAATTAAAGTTTTAAATTGTCATGAAGACATAAAAATGTTAAGCATATTTCATTAGAGCCCAAATGTTAAATTAAAATTTAAAGAATCTTATTCAGTAGGTCATCAAGTAGAGTGTTTCAAATTAATGCTGATTTTGTGGTGAAATGTCTTACGACCTGGAAAAATTATTATTTTATTTTTGGTAGTATTCTGTTTAAGATAATTTTTGGATGGATTTTCAGACAGATCATGGCTTTATTTACCTGTTCCATTGAAAAAGACAAGCTGACAAAGCAATATACAGTTAACTCTTCATCAATTCCAAAACTTTCCATATCCCTTCATTCCAACCAACATGCCCATCCTTTTCCTGCCTCCAACTCACTCGCTTGACTCCCTGCTCTAATCACAGCCTTCAGCAATTCATCGCCGACTATAATATAACTCTGCTTCCGCTTTCATAGTTTCCTTTGGACCTCTTCCAATAGGCCACTCAACTCTCCCACTATGGTAAGTATTTCTATGTTGGTTTTTCTTTCAACGTTTAATAGTTTCCATCCTTATACACCCACATTTCAAAAACCTCCAATCTACGTCTATCATTTGCTTCAACGAATAATTCTCCGAGCCGTAAAAAACCAAGTTTTCTCTAAAGTTTATCACATAGTTTCTCAGCATCTTTGCTCAAGATTCCCGTTTTCAACTCGCTCGTTCTATTTAAATAATTTGTAATAGGCGTATCTTCTACTGATATCCTTGCTGGTACAAAATACATCCAAGAGAGGTGACCTGTTCCACCTGATCTAATTTTTGTCCTCATACAAGCCCTGTATTCTAACGTTTGAATTAGTCTCTCCCTATAATCGATGGTTTCAGGCGTTATTTTATGGAATCGGTTCATTCTTAAGCGGATAAAATAATACTTTGTAATTCCACAGATTTATTTCACAAACACACGACCCGGGTTTCGACGTACAACGTCATCTTCAGGTATCACCTGAAGATGACGTTGTACGTCGAAACCCGGGTCGTGTGTTTGTGAAATAAATCTGTGGAATTACAAAGTATTATTTTATCCGCTTTAGTCTCTCCCCTTCTTTAAAAACCACTCAACATTTGTTTTGTTGACAATGATTATAATCTGATATCTCTGATATTGAATCTCACTGTGAATCAAAAACTCATTGACGGCACTCTCCAAACAGGGCTTGGCGCGCTTTACAAAAAAACAAGAGTGATTTTCTGCGTCGATATGTGACAATGGATGAAACATTACACGCCAGAATCGTAATAATAATCTGAGGCTGGTTCGAAAGAAGGCGAAGATGGTGCCAAAGGTTTTTTGACATGCGAAAGGAATTCTGTTGCCCGAATATATTGAGGAAAGGCAAAAAAATAACTGGGGAGGAGTACTATTCTAACCCTCTTATGGACGCAAATACTCGTGAAAGTAGACCCAGCTTGCAGAGGAAAAAAGCATTTTCCGTCAGGACGATGCACCTTCCCACCAAAGTGTCTTGACAATGGGAAAGTTGAGGGATCTGCCCTGTGGAGTGCTGGACAGTCACCCCATTCTCTGGATTTTGCTCCCTCTGACTTCCACCTTTACCTATAACCGAAAAATTTCCTCGCTGGTCAACGTTTTCCCAATCAAGAAGCGATTGCGACATACACGAGTACCTTGCCGCACTTACGGAAGAACACTACAGAGTTCGGTTCAAGACACCGGAGCACCGCGGGATGCAATGTATAAATTTTAAAAGCGATTATGTCGTAAAACAAAACTTTTTTGAAAACATAATTTATCACTATTATCATCAGGCTGAGAACTTTTCAGACCATCCAGGTACTCGTATAATGATAGGACTTGATCTTATTACTCGTGTGCTCCGATACCTCCAATCGACTTTTACAAAATCGTTTCCAGTCCACTTCTGCGTATTACCTACAACACATTAGTTAATGCTACCCAATTTACACTGATTGAAGGCCTTCTCGAAATCTACAAATGCAACGCGATTGTCTTCTATGCTCCTTTCTATTAGTGATCTCATGGCCGCTATGGCATCACGCATGACTCTTCCCACTCTGCGCCCAAACTGATCATTCCAGAAGTATATCATATACCCTCTCCCTCATATTCATATTGATTATTCTGAATACCACTCGTTCTGCGGGCGAAATCGTAATTTTTTCCTACATTCTCCCCAATTAGCTGCCGCTCCATTTTCTAAGATGGGAAATGACATTAATCTGAAGAAATCTACCACCCATATTCTTGCCTATTGAATACCATTTCTCAGCTGCTACTGTCGATTCCGCTTTGCCAGGAATTTGTGATGACGGCTACAGAAGACAAGATAAATAATGGAGATGGTTTCCATTGCCTTCCTCAATAGTGTTTTTAACGTAACACCATACCTCAATGACCACTCCACGGCACAGGTAACCCTGTATGAAGCAGCTATATTTGCTTTCTCCAGCAAAGCTCAAGGGTTTATCAGTACACACAAGCTATTCCACCACGTTAAGATTGTAGTCCATGTGTAGCATGAGCCAGAATAACTTTTATAATTTAAGGAAGCACATGCATTATAGACGGAATGTTAAGTTGGTTAAATCTGACAGTCAATCTGGAAATAAAGAATGTAAATATCTAAGCCACTAAATATCCAGAAAATATGAGCAAGTTATGCAAGCAGCCCTTTTTGTCCTCGTGGAAAAGTATGGACAAATTATATTATTGATAAATGGTGCGGAGAGTTATTTTATGCACAAAATCAGTGAAGGCAAACAGCTATAAAAATTTAGAATCAAAACGTCACTAACACTACATTCTGTTGTCCTATCTCAACTAATATTTCTTTACAAACGAAAGTAATCTTTTGAGGAAATATTTCTTGCATAATATATTTCTTCCAAAATTTAGATATATCTCGAAATAGCGGAAGTGCTGACGCAGAGAAAAAATAGGAAATAAAACTTAAAAAATTGAAAGTATTTTGGAATATCTGTGCATGCATGACTCTCTATGGTCTCTATACGAGTCTCTATACCTCTACGACATACTAGAAAAGTTTAATAGAAGAGAGGATCCTATTCTTTAGAAGTGGTGGTGAAATTTTTGTGACTTCCCTTTTTTATTTTTTGTAGAAGTAGGCTCATGATGGTGTCTAAAATATACACATATATGAAAGATTGATCTACTTCTGGATTAGGTAGACACTAATTTACACACTGAGCCTATTTCAATTCATTTCTCCCACAGTAACTATCTTCTGTCATATTGTTCAAATATTTTATCTCCTTCGTTCCTAATTCAAATTTTCTTTTTAAGACATTTTTCACATTACACTTCCGGTCATTGTCTCCATACTCTATTTATACATATCTTACTCGAATAAATTAGATAGCACTTTGTCTTTTCATACAATATCCGACACTCCTTGAAATGTAATCCTCCCTGTTCACATATTGTTATTTAAAAATATTGGAAGACATTTCTCTACTCAGCATAAATCATAAAGTTTATCTCTCTGCTTGTCTATAGCGCTTTTAACTCTTCGTGTTACACTGTTAAACTCTTTACTCGTGTTCGTACAAGATACTCTAAAAATATGAGATTTATTTGTGCCAGATTTTTGCTGTTGTAAGGACAATGTACTTAGTGTCTATGCGTTGAAAGGAAATATAAATTTAACAAGCGAGCCTTATTACTTGATAGACAACAGTAGTAATACGCCTTTTTTACCATTTCTAAGTCTTCTCTTCTTAGAAAATTAAGTAAAAAATATATCATATACACTTGGATCATCTTTCAGAATAATGTAAAATAATTTGAAGGCTATAATCTGCAATTAAACTGTAAAAAAGTGAATACTGATTTAAAAACAGTGGCTGATTTACAATTAGGGTAGCCAGCTAAGATATATTGGCAACCTTCACGAGCGCTATTTCCACCCATTGGGGATTGCGAGCCGCAGAAATATATTATTTCAATTCTACTCATTATGATGTCGATTACCCTAGGTTTATTACACAATGCTCAGGTCGGACATCATAACCTGCAGATTATATGGTAATGCAAGCCTTGTTTATTTACTCAGTCTTAGGAAGTAATTGTTGAATAGTTTTAGCCTACCCTCAACTCAATTCACGTTTTCACCAAGCTCTTACAGAACTATGACTTCATTTTGGCTAGCATTATCCTTAGATTTTCATTTACTTCTCATGTTAAAATTGGCACATTCGCATTCCATTTTCCTCCAATTAGTGGCGTGATTCATTCCTTCGTTGTACGATCCTCTGCCATGAGATGGACTGCGGCTTTTCGGTTAGATGAGAACACTCCTTGCAAGAGCTAAGGCGCCTCAATTAAATTCCTTTTCTTTCAGCTTCTCCGAGTGGAAAAGAAAATAAGAATTCATTAATTCCATCTCCTACTACGCTTTGTTCCTCACGTTGAAGGGTTATATCTCCTATTATAACGAGAAAAAAAGACATGAATATTCCTTTACTTCGTTAATATTTATTCTACGCAAATCGACTTCGTGCCACAAAGAGATGCCCTCTATAATTGATAAAAATATTTGTCTGATTTCATATATTCCAAATTAACCTATGCTCCATGAAATTACTAATTGAAAGCGTGACATCCCAATATTGGTTACTCGCATGAAAGACCCATGCGTGTTTTTGATGCCCTGTTTAAATCAACTTATAATGAATGTATTTTTAATGACACGCAGTCTCAGAAAAAAAATCGACTAAGAATCCTCCTCAATATCACTATTTTTAACTGACTATGATACCTATTTTGCGCTTTTGCTTTTTGTGGTTAGGATCTTTTGTCTTAGGAACCTTTTGACCGATAAATCAGAAATTTTTATCGAGAAATAACTAACTTTTATGAAATTTTTGAATGGTCGTTTAAATAGATTTAACGACAGAATTTGAATAAAGCAGTTGGGTCCAAATACGTTTTCATAATGCACATGAGCGCATTTATCATATCCTGTATTAGCAAATTTATCATAAAAATAAAAATATGTTTTAGATTCAATAACTGATGAAAATCAATTAAAACGGTGTTCACTTTAATTTCTGCATCTTTGTGATGCATTGTATCGATGCTAGTAAGTATCTTCCACATGCAAGAAAATAAGCATATATTCACCGATTAAATATAAGGAATGAAGAGAGATTTTTATATGATTGGGAATTTAGAGAAGTAGAAAGTATGGAGAGCTAAAAGAATGAATTATTGTAATTTTTACCTTGAATCTAAATTTTGCATTATGCTAATTAGAGTTGAGAAGCAGAGTGTATTGTTAAAGTCAACTTAACCTGATAAATATATGACGGTAGACTGGTACTAACGTAAAAATAAGAATGAACTGGTGTAATTTTGTGATTTTAGCCCAGAATACTACCCTACTTGACGTTTACTTTGTGTACATATATATATATATATATATATATATATATATATATATATATATATATATATATATATATATATATATACACACACACACACTTATATATGCATACATGTTTATTAGTATAAACACAAGTATCATTTGTGTAACTTATTTTCTCTTGTATATGTAGTATTAAGACTTAGGATGTAACTCTAACTGTCATTATTCATAACATATAGTATACGATGAAGCAAAATTTATTTTTTTCATATTTTGTTAAAATAAATGGCATAATTTGGTTTTAGCAGTTAACCACTAAGATAACTAACATGGTCGAGTATATGAGAATAAATGATTTACCCAGGATTACTACCTAGTTTAAGTAGAGTTATTTACAATCCAAATAATGGAATGCGTATTCTTCTTTTAAAAGGGCTGGAAAAGTAAATTAAACTGCTATTTTAATTTTTTGTCATTATATCGTTTAAAAATATACCAAATAATTATTCTTAAGTGATATTTTATGTAAGTTAGACTGGATATGAATGGGTCGAATAACAATGCCACTTGGTTATACATTTTTTTAATCAAAGTTTTCATTTGTTTCCTACGAAGGAATTTATTCAACTAGATTTTTTTCGGAGGTTGTATCCTAATACATGTATATTAATTGCATAGAATGTTTGCTTATTTTTTATTACTCTCAAATTATTTATTCTGTTGGAAAAAAGAAATGTGTAACGCCGTGACGAAAAAACGCCACTAACTTTTGTAACTCATCATCGGAACTTGCTTGGAATTCAACGCCTTAACCCTTTTACGATGCGCGAGATGTGTTTATTTTGCTGAAATTATGCACCCAAAGTTTTAAGAGCATCCCTTTTATCCTTTAAAGTCCGTCGTGCGTGGAACAATTTCTCCTGCGTAGTCCGGCCGCAACTTTCAAAGTATTAGCTCTCAAGGTTTATGGAGTCCAAGATGTAGCACGGTTTGAAAATGCCTGTCAAAGAGCATGGGCTCTTCAGGCATCAGATGGGCGAAATAGCCCAAAAGGGCCGGGAGATGGGGAGAGCACTTGCCTGTTGAGGAGGAAAAGGGCGGGTGGAGGGGGGGTAGGAGAGAGAGAGGAAGTTAGGTGATGGGACTAACTACGACATCGGGGGTCCTTTCAGCGTCAGGTGGCGTCGCATCGTTTTCAAAGGAATAGTGCTGGAGAGATAGTAGTGAGTGTGATGTCGGAGTTGGCTTTTTGGAGTCAGTTCTTCTCCCATCTTGTTTCGTTGCATGCCTTACGGAAGGGGTATCTTCCTCAATCGCGTAGTTCAGTGTACACATTAGCATTGACTGCAACAAGGCGCGAAATATCACACGCCTTGCTATGATTATAATGAGATGAATAATAATATGACCTCTTTTGACCACTTTACGGTTGTAACGAATTAATTAGAACCAGGGTCGGCTGCAGCTGAGATATGAAGATATTGGATAAAATAGAAAATGTTTGCTGGAAGGTCAAGAAGGCAGTCCAGGGGAAGATTAAGCGAATCCAATAATGATTTTATGCAGGATAGATATTGATCAGAGAAATTCGGGAAGTATGAAGATAAATGGCGCAAAAGAAGGGATAAAATATTGTCAAGTAGGTAGATAAACAATTTGGACAATTTCTGAGAAATCCAGAGAATCTTTAAAGAAATAAAATCAAATAAAGGAATAAAAACAAATATTTTGGGGAAATTTACTTAGATGAGGACCGAGAATAAATGGGAAATTGATTCAATGAGAATAATTAGGAAATTGATTCAATCGTATGGTTTATATTCAATTATGGTATTCTTAATGAGGTCCAATCTTCTGCGTGTTCCCTTCTGAAGGATATTAATAAAAAGTGGAATTGGAAACCATATAATTGGCATTGACTGATGACATTAGCTAGAAGGATATCTATCTAGTTGAAATTATTAATTTCCCGTAGAGAATGGATAACATACAATTTTTATTGAAAAATCCACTAATGTTGTTTTTAGAGCTCTGTAATCAGTCGACCATCTGGAAAGATGCTTTGGTCTAATGTTTAATATAAATTAAATGGTCGAATTACAATTTAATTACGATATTTCATGCGTTCGTACTTTCCAATTCTTTCTCTTCGTCAATATCTAGTTGAACGTTTCTCCGATTTTGAAACTCGGGCTTATCATATACTCCACATGTCCATTAATTTCTTCATTCATTTTCTGTTTTGGCCTACATCGCTCCCATCTGCGGTCTCCTTTGAGTTGTAAATTTTGCTCATTTTCTCTTTAGCATCATTAATCAGCACCCGCAGCTAACTTGAGGACACTGCTTGCATTTATGTGTGGAACCTACTGTGATACTAATTTCGCGGCGGTTCGAAGAGATATCCCTCCTGATGTGCGAGAGTTACGACAGTTTATTTTAAACTTTACCCAAGAAATGCAGCATCGCTTACGTATGCATGGTGTGCATTTTGTTAATTGCTGTTGTCTAAAAGGCTACTACACAGCTTTTCGTGAGAATGAGAACGCTCAGTTTTTGGAATAAATCTTTTTAATCAGAGTCTTCAGTAGAGGCGATGAAACTTATGAAAAAGGGTTAAAATTTCCCGTAAGGGATAACGTACAAATTTGTCAGAGAAGTATGAACTTTTTGGGAAATGAAACTATAGGTAAAATATTTTGAAAATTTAGGAGTCGTTAGAACTTAAAGAGCTTTTACATTCAACCACCTTGTAAAGTAAATTGTTATTATATAGCTAAGCTGTAATGCATTATTTTGAGCAAATAAACAGGGTCGTAATTTGAGAGGAAATCATCAGTTAAAAGAGCAGGGTAATTAATTATAAATTTTAAGATATTCCTTTATAAACAAAATACATCAACATTGATTCAACAGATAGTTTTTCTTAGGAGTACCGTTTAATAGGAATTTATCAATCTGAATTTATAACATACATAAGTAGAAGTTCATTTCGATATTATTTCATTTGTTATTTTCAAGTTCAAAAGAAATAAACATTTCATTCTGGGAGAATAGTAAACCTTAAATATTTAGAAGTTATTATGCAATAGCTGCAAATAGTTGTTTGGGCGTTCTTCGTAGTTTTCTGATACTAATTTTTAGAAAAATATACGCAATCCCTTACGCCACGAGTAAAATTAATTTTCCATCAAAAGTTTTAAAATATCTCAGTGTACAAAACAACAGATAACCAGTGTTAGAAGAAAAAGCTAAATTTATAATTATTGATACAAAATTTTAGGTAAAAGTGATTTAATTTTATAGTTGCGACTAATATTATATGCAGAATTTTAAATCAGCTTCTAAATGCGATCATGACTCAGCATCTAAAAATCTCTTGAGTTTGAAATCCATGCTCGGCATCAAAAATGTACGCGGTGGGATCCGACAAACAAACAAAAAGAAATTGAGTTTTATTCATCTTAGCCCCTTACTGCCGGATCCACTGGTAGCGCTTTGTAGCCGACGCTGTTGAGGTTTAAAAGGATTGGCGGTACTCACTTCCCCAAAATTCACCCGACTGTCCTTTGATTAAGGCGTGGCTGAACAAGTTCAAACCGGTCTTACGCTAAATTTTTCAATGGAGAGATATTTTTGTCAGGTAATCCTAATCCTTTTTGCTTGCAAAATCTTTTAGGTTCAAAAATGAATGATCCTATAATCCAGTTTACCATTCCTCGACCCTCTGCATATCCAAAAAAGTTCTCTTCCGGAATCCATTTCCCGGACTCTTATATCCCTTTATAATTAGCAACACAGTTAAAACTAAAGAACTCAATTTTATTCATTTCAACTGTACTAAACCATGTAATAACGGTAAATGAAAAAATTGTTATCGTGTTGGAAGAGGAAATTTAATCTTAACTTAATATCAGCACTTTTTCGTTAACATTGTTCCGGACTTTGCCTATTCCACAGATACCTTTTTGTCAGAAGATCCTGTGAGTAGAATAATCGGAAGAATTCATTACACGGATGGAAAAATCCGTGGAAACGATCTTTAAATTATATGAGAAAAGTCATTACAGCCACCAGCGATTGAATAACGGTATTTCTACCAAAATATGTTTGTCTTAAGCAATGTCTTACGATTCACGATGTATTTTAACCTACCCTTTTAACTATTCCTCCATCATTTAGCATATACTTTCAAAATTGATGGCTTTGTTGTTCATATACAGGGTGAAGCAGAATGGATTCCCCGATTTGACGGGTGAATTGTAAAAACAACAGGCAAGATAATTGAAAAAGGTTTTCATTTATTTCTGAAAACTACATCCAAAGCAATTTTTTTCATTAGGTTTTGAAAATTATTTCATCCAGGTGACGACCTTGGTGAGCGATGTACATGTAGAGTCATTCAAAAAAGTTTTCGAAAACTCTTCTCAGGAAATCTTGCACTATTCCAGCGATGACAACTGTAGTTGCCTCCTTAAGAGCTTTCAAGGTCCTTGGTCGAACTTGGTAAACCTCAGCTTTTAGATATCCATAAAGAAAAAAATCACATTGGCTCAAAAACGGGGAGCGAAGGGGCTATGGAACATCTCCGCGTAAGGAGATAAGGTGGCAATTGTGTTTGCAGGCTTTCGCGTGAACGACGGGCGGTATGAACCGGGGCACCGTCCTGTTGTAACCAAAATGCTTCTGTGTCATACTCCTTCCCAAGCTCTTCCATTTTGGGTGGTAAAAAGTTCTCTGGCATTTTACAATAGCGTACAGAGTACACAGTAACAGTTAAACTTCGAGATTAAAAACATTAAGGCCCAATAATACCAATGGAGGACGACACAGCGCACCAAACTGTCACTTTGGGGCTATGAAAAGGATGAAGTTCGCTAGGGTAGTTAGTCGCCCAGTAACGAAACTTTTGCTTATTTATTGGGCCGGAGAGGTAAAAATGCGCTTCATCGCTAGACCACAGCTCCCTTTTTTCCCCCAGGACACTATTATTGTTCTTAAAGAACGTTTCTACGACAAAGCCTCGATGCTCACCAGACCGTTGCGTGGTAACTACTAAAAATGACGTTGTTCTCACTCAAATAATATATCTCGCGCTCTTCGGTGATTTTTGAAACTAGGGTGTCCGTTCTGTCTCACCCTGTAGTTATGTATCCATATACATATGTATACATATGTATACATAATTTCTGCACCATGCAAAATTTTTGGCTGAATTTGAGTGCTACCTTTGGCAGGTGAAAAGTCTTCAAACATGTTTCGTCTATTGAATGACGTAAAGCATAAAGCGCCAGCTGTCCTTTGGCAGTGTCTATACTTGGTATATCCAAAATATCATGTGCGTGGACATCCGTTTGGCAAGACACGACCACGGAAATGGGCAGGTGGCAAATAGAAATGCGAATTTGTATGTCTTTAGATTACCATGCTGATGCAATGATTTATCGGATATCGCGTGAAATTGAAAAATGAATAAATCTTTAGTCGGATAATGTGGATAATCATACATTATTACCATTATTTATTAAGAGTCTAAGTATTGTTAGTTGTTGACAAACCTTTCACATGTTAAGTCTCTGGTGATATGAATAGTATCTCATCAGTCTTCTGATAATAGTGTAACTGTAACTGAATTAGTTAATATCATCTCCATGAGAAGAATTTTGACATGTTTAATATTAATTTGAAATTTACAATGATTCCATAGCACTACATTGTTTTCAATCTCATGTAGTGTCTGGAATTGATACCTATGCCTCAATTATTAGCTACATTACATCAAATGGAGGCACCTTTAAGTGCTTGATCAGTTCAAGAATTTGTTTGGTACCTTTGACTTCTTTTCTTTAAGTGACTACAGGTATAAAGACTTTTATAATGCCTACTGAAAAAATTGTGAGTAAAAGTTAATTGACAGTAAAAATTCACCAAAGTGCAGTAAAGTAAATGCTATTTTTTAATTGAAATTGGGAGGTTCTTTACATTCAGGAAGAAGACTTAAAATAAGATTTCCATCTGGTAACATTCTAATGGGGGCTATTTTACTTGTGGTGCTTCTCAAAATCATCAATGCTTAATATCGATGATAGTTTTATTCTAGTAACGCTCACTCGATCACAGTAGCAAATTAAGATATTTCCTTCATTTTCTCACGTCGTTCTCCAATAAAGCTGCATTTATGATATTTATTTATATATCTTTACTTTCATCCTCATTCTTCTCTTCCCGTCCGTCAGTGCCCACCCGTACGTTCATAGAGGATGACATGCGTAACCCTAGTATGTTTTTGTGGTGGAGAAAACCAGCATTTTTAACATTTTCTCAATTTCACTCCTGGGTTTTTTTTTAATTTTGCAGATTTTCATATGCACTTCATGTTCATTTAATTTTGTCAATATCTCTTCCTTCTTTTCACTCAGAACGCACTAATTACGATCGTTCTTTTAATGTTCGTTTTTCCTCCAATGTGTCAACTTCGTGCAAATTTGAAAACGTAATACATATAATTGTGAATATCAGTTAAGACACATATATCTGCAACTTTTTGCTCACATATTATTATTATTTTCCTTATTCGGTATGTTAAAACATATTTATCTATTAAAAATAGCATATTTTAAAATGATGAAACAAAAAACCATCCTTGGGTGAATGGGACTAGCCTTTGAAGCTTGCAATCATTAGCATTCCGTCTGCAAAGAGAGATAATGCCCCTCCTCTCCTTCGTATAAGCTCACCTGGTAAAATTAATCCCCAAAATTAAACAGCACGTGACTAATCTTCTACTTGTGACAACCAAATTACACTTTGCACTTTCTTCTCTCCTTTGAGTAACGGTCACAAATTGTACTCAGGTATCCATTGTTGACAGTTTCAGCGTTGGAAGCTCTTTGTGCTTTCATGTCTTAGCAAGAATACCAATCAGCTGAGTGACTATTCGGAATTAGGAGGGAAGTGACTTCAGCCATTGGAATCAGAAATCTCTCTTGGGATCGCTTCCAGTGAATAGATTTTGCATAAAATTATTCTTCATCCTTCTACGTAAACATCCCCAGAAGACTTGCCACTCATGATGCGGATTCCTAAGGCTCACCTGAGCGGGAAAATAATTTCGCGATCTCACCGCTACCCTTTTCAATTTTAATTTTGTTATGCATAAGCATACAAATATAGTTCTTAACTCCGATTATCTGATCGCTCATATCCAACTGAAGAGTTTTTCGTAAGAATATACATTTAATTTTCATGAGATTAACGCAACTTTAATTGAAAATAAAAAGTGTACTGAATCTGAAAGCACGTACCTCCACAGAGAATTTATATTTTCATGTGACCGTCAAAAAATAACAACCCCATGTACCTTAATTGGAAAATTACTAATAGCAATATTATTGGAATAATAATATTTTGAAAATCTATTGGAAACAATTGCCTGTAATTACATGTAGTTTTCTACCTTAATTTTATTTGATTAATTTTTATTTTTAGGACTACTCGGTTGATTCATTTAACTTTAATGATGTTTTTATTATTCGTATTCATTTGAGGGAATGTTTTGCTGTTCCAGACCGCACATTTGCCGTTCTTCGTAACGCTTTGCAATTGCCGAGGCAAAAAATTCCAAAAAAAACAATAATAATTTATGAGCTAGTTATCTACTATCTAACCGCAGCATCATTCGCTCCTGCTGTTAAGCAATGCGTACATTTAAAAACTTTTTCGTTTTTACTCCCCGCTCGCTTTAGCTCAGCTTGCCTCAACAGAAAAGGGCTTCTTTTGCCTTTCCATTTTTTATGTACTTGATTCTCTCCCATTTCCTGTTATCCCTCCTCCCATCCCAGGTTGTTCTCAAACTCCTCCCATCATCCCCTTCTCACCTCCAATTATCTCTGAAATATTCCTTTTATCTCTTCATCCAAAAACCAACCTCTCCCAATCTTTACCTCCATCTCTTTCTCCCTTTTTAGACTCTAAATTCCTTTTTGAATTCTCACTTTTGTTATTCTTTGCGATATCCGATGGCAATCTTTTTGTCCCAATGAGGAAAAGGGGTGATTTTAGGCCCCGAAAAGGAAGTCAGTATATTTTCTCAGAGGAAAAATTAGTAGCAGGAGACGTACAAAAACGAATGTACAATTTAACATTATTCTTTTCCGTAAAGTTTTGTTCACCTAGATATCTAGTTAAATTCCTCCTATTTTGAATCAAGAAATAAGTATTCATTTCTGAAGGAGTGGAATTTAATATTTTCTTATCACTAGGATAGAACTATAGTCGAATTCCATTTAAATGGGAATTAAGACTTATAAATCAGCTTACAAATGTTTAAGCCATTTATCTTATTTTTGTCCACACTTGAAATATGGCCATATTTCAGCACTAAGCCGAATAATTTATTAATGGAAATTCTCAAGAGAAATATTAGATTGGGTGTATCTCCTTATATGTAGTTTCATACTTGATGGAGATGGGAAATTAATATATTTTTGTTAAATTAACTTGAATCATGTATTAAAGGTGAACTATTGTTATTTATTTTAAATATTCTTGGACACTAGGTTTATTTTACTCTGCCTCAAAAACATTATTTTGTACCTTGACTTATGTATTCTACGAAATACAGCAGAAGTGATGTGAATGTCGACAGTATCTTCTTACTAACCCCGAAAATAATCTGATTTATGTCACTGAAGCATATCATGAAATAGGATGATTATTAGCTTATCGTCTTTTTTCCGATTTTTAATTGTTTATTTAATTACAGATTACTCTGACTTCTCCGTAGACTCTTTTCTATTCCATTTATGCCTTCTTATTCTTACAAACAGAACTTTCCTTCAAAATTATCATGCATTTATTCATAAACCATTCGCCCATTCCGTTAAGCGAAAATATAGGTATGAAACCATTTCAAAACATTAACCATTTTCCATTCCATCTATTCCATACATTCTATCAACTATTAAGCCATTATCCGTTCCGTCACTGACAATAATGAAGTTTAATGATATCCTATGAGACAGCTGGAAACTTAAACATCGTTGTATATTCTATGAGTACCTGCGGGCCTGGTGCCCGCAGGCACTTAAATAATCATTCGCAGACTATGTAATTAAAAAAAATTAACTCTTAAGCTCATTTTTCCGTAGCCTTTATGGCGTTAGTAAAATTACCAAGATTTATTAATTTTTAACGTGTATTTAACATTCCTGGCCAGCATATTCATGCATATTAGTTGATACCAGAACACACTCCGCTACACTCTCTTGCTGCAGTTTAATGGGTATTTTGTAGACGTAGAATTCTGTCCACTTCTTTTTTTCATATTCCTTAGTCCTGGTTATATTCCGCATCAATCTTCATAAGCACATCTCAAAAGCCTCCAAACTATTTGATCTGATTTTTATTAGGTTTAGAAATACATCGTAAGTTATACATCATAGAATTCAATATTATCTACTTTTCCATATCTTCCTGTTTTTACGAAGGTTCCCAATCTTCAGTTTCTTATCAGGTATATTCTTTTTTGGTTATTTAGTGCAAAATTTTATATTATCCAAATTGCTATTTCCATTAAATACACGAGTATGTCGTTAATTTCTGCCAAAGTTAATAAATGATGCTTTAGTATCGTCGTAACTTAAAGTTAGCAACTTCGATTTGAACTTTCAATTCTTACCACTTGATCATTTTATCGTCTTAATTTTCTTCTCATTGTCTTCCCTCACAATTGTTCTTAAATTTACTCAATAGTTCCTTGTATCCTAAAGGTGATTATCAAAGTAACATTACACCAACCACAATTCGACTCAATCAATTTCCTGTTACTTTTACTACTTTCATCATGCCTGTTTTACTATTTCTTCGGCGGAATTGCTTAAAGTCACGCGAGAAAACGGACAGACATGTTTTCCAAGCCCACTGCAAACCATTCGAATTCATCACTCCCCCTTGCTAGTGTAGTCTGATTTTATCAAAAGTCTTGAAGAAACAATCCCCACTACCTAATCTTTCTTTTCAATTCCTAGAATGTGTATCCCGTTCATTTTTCCTCCTCTACGAAATATCTCTGAGCATGCGTACGAGAGCTGTCCAGAAAGTAACCTCCGTTGTGCTATAAAAATACACTGGAATAGATACAGAAAAATTTATAATTTTCATTTCAAAACAACATTTCTCTACTATTTTTATGCCTAACCGCCAAACAGATTAAAATATTCGTCACGTCTCTGAACTAGTTTACGAATTCCTTCTTCAGAAAATTCTGACACCTGAGCCAACCGATGTAGCCAACCATTTTGAGGTTCTTCGTCGAGATGAGCACGAAAAATGTGGTAGCCTACCTTTTCAGTGGTGTTTCCATGCACCAGAGTCGTATAAATCTGTAGAAAACTTTCTAAAGATTTCAGATATCGTAAAAAAACCGTTTTTCGCGAACTTTTTCTTCAATTTTCCCGCGCAGTTCTATTTTTCACCATGGGTGGGCGGCTACTTCTGTCATCATCATGGACATTTGCGTTCACTCTTAAACGAATGATAACACAGACGCGCGACCTTTGTCACACACTCACATTTGTTCCGTACGAAGCAGAAATTTCACGATGAATGACAGGAGCTTTGAATTTTTTTTATCAGTGAAAACCTTATCACTGAACCGATTTCATATTTGGCGGGAATTTCAATTGAATTGTTCATTTTGATTCGCTATCGTGAACGAAGAACACGTGGCGTGAACTTCCAATTACAGCAGCTCGAGGCATACTGACATACTGTGTGTACCAATAAAGTGACCATTCGGCTCCCTCCACTACTTCTCGAATTACACGAAAACGGAGGTTACTTAATGGGCGACAACCCCCTTGTATCATCGCATTTTTCTTTCAGCGTTCCCGTTTAAATTGTCACATTTTTCCTTCCTATTTGAATTTACTATTTTTTTAATGACTCATTTTTTAATTAATTTATCTATAAACTGTTTTTCGCAACTTAGTTTTACACTTAACCTTTCTTTCTCTCATCTCTGATTTTAGTAATTTCCCCTTTAGTGCCTGTCAAATTGTCTGTTCTATGTTAATTTCTCCTGCTTCCCTAAGTAGACTCACTTCTCCTAGGCAATGAATTACTCAAACCTATACTTGAATTTTTTGTAATATCTAACTACTAGTCCTAATATTTTTTTTTTAAATTCCCTGTCCTTATTCCTTTAGTTGTCCTCTTTTGTCGTTTCTATTGACGTTGCCTCGCGTTAGCAATAGCGCTGCAAGGATACTCACTGTGCCTGTTATGGTACTTTCAATATGCCACCTATTAAATGGAGTTTCTAAACTCTACTAAACACTTGATTTAGCAAAGGGTTCATCTTGCCTGCTTGATATTATTTGTTTCATAGGTTCTTCCGAACAATGCCCATTTGAAGTGGATTTTCTCTTCCTCCTTCTCATCTGCTGGTCTAGATTTTTGCTTGTAACATAGCCTTCAGCGTACCGATTCCTTGCAGTATCTTCTTAACCCAACCTTCACTTTAATTTTACCTAGATTATCAAACTCTCCTCTTCCCGCATGCAAATATGCGTTATTGGTTTGGCCTCCTTACTATCCAATTCATTATCTCCGTCATTCGAATAATTGTATCTGAAATGACATTTATTCTACGTTCATCTTCTTTGCAATATGGCCCAGGTTTCGGATTCTTAGAGACTTCAGGTTGTAGATTCATAGGAGTAGACTTCATATTATAATTGCTAATTAACCTCTATATTTAGCGTACCTTTTTTCAGTATTGTTGTGTTATGGTCATATAATTAAGATGTTTTTCCGATATATTCCGAGTTAGGATTTCCTGTTATATTCCAAATTAGAATTTCCGCATTACATTCATCATTAACTTGCATTTATCATTATTAAACTCATTTCTTCCTGACAATTTTTACGTCCGACACGTTTGCAGCCTCGATGTGCAGGCATCATATATGTAGCAATTTTTTCATTCACACGTAAATGCCTAACTGGCTACGGTGACACTTCAGGAAGCAATTAAATCCACCAGTACAACTATGAAGGGTTATGAGTAATAGTTATTAGCTGGCGTTTGATTCCCGAGGGAAAAATCCACGGGGGGGGGACAATATTTATATTTTTTCATTGTTTTCACTCATTCAAAATGAATATAGTTTCCAAAGACGTGCGTAAAAAATTATGAAACCTCAGAAGCGTAAGTTTATCTCTATAGGGATCCGGGGGTCATAATAGGCACGTTTCTGTACAGTCGTTGCAATGCGCCTCTTTTTGAAATGTCATCAGTCTTCACTCAGCGATTTCATGGATGAACCAACATGTATGGAGTGCTCATGGTCGGGCTAAGGCAGACGCACTCGCCGCCTTTGGGTCATTAGGTGAGCTTTATCCCCCTAATAACCCAAAGGTGACCTTACGCTCGTATACGGCTATAATTTCCATGTAATTTAAATAATAGCCATTCACTGTAGCAAGTCCTATTTTCCTGGTACAAGTATCCTAATTGAATAGCCAGAGTTCATACAAAATCGTAGCGTAGTGCATATTTTCAATCTCGTCATCATGTTGTCATGTCGGCATCATGTCAAGGGTCGAATTCAATCTACGAAATGTGACGAGGGATGCACGGAGATGGCTAGTCATTAGTTGATTAAATTGAGAATACTTGATATTTTACTCAGTATTTCCTCGTACTACGCACGCATTACTTGAATATTTACTCAAAGAACAAAATAAATGAAACAGTTTCTGGCGTCACTTGGTGGAAATTCCTCATATTGAAATTAAATTTAAAATACTTCGCCTTTCCACATAAAACACTTTTATTACGACCTAGGTTTCGTTATAGTATAACATCACGTAATAAAAGTGTTTTATGTGGAAAGGCGAAGTATTTTAAATTTAATTTCAAAGAACAAAAACTTAAAAATTACTCATCTCATTCAAATACTATTTCATTTGTATTTGAAGTTTCCAAATAAAACCGGGCGATGCTACTAATGGATTTGTTTGAATTTGATGATTCTTAAATGAAGTTGTATGATAATATTTTCCGATGGAGGCCGAATTTTTCTTGATCTTTATTTAGTCTTTATAATAACTAGCAGGTTTACCCATTTTAATTTTTGCACTTGTTGGGTATATGTGATGATCAAACATCCAGGCCGCGTTGGAACGAGTAGGAATGACCCACTCACATTTATCGCATAACTCCGCCGTATTCATGACCCACAAAAATTAATATCCAGACAAAACTATTCATTACTATTTGTCGGGTAATTTTTCTCACCGATCAAAATTATCTCCAAAGATCAACCCCTTTATTTTCTGAACACCTTTATTGCACTGGTCTCGCAAACAATGCTATCCGCGTGGAATCAGCTGAAGCTTCTGGGAGCAGAAGCAATCATGGAAGGTTAATTTTTTGGCTGCCGTTCTTTGCACCAGCCATCTCGGACCGCATATTCCCCCACCAAAAACCCCTGCATTCAAAAATAAAACATCGTCCTTCTCTTCCCCACTTCCTCTCCTCTCTGTTATCACTCTGCATTATAAGCGCTGCTTGCCATTTTACATCTATCCCTCGAATTTCCCGTCTCTTTGCCTCCCTGAGAGCGCAGGGGAGCCTCTTTGACGCGTTTGGCGAGGTAGGGCTAATTAAACTCAGCTCATATCCAATCCTCGACTCGTATCTCTCTCACTCTCCGTCTCGCTTCTTTCTTATAATACCTCTCTTAACACTCTCTCCCCCCCCCTAGACCATTCCCTCAGTCCTTTCCTCTCCTCCTCTCTCTCCATAATACCACTAGGGTGCCTGGCCTCCTTTCCCTTCATCCTTTCCTCTCCCATCTTCCTTCCCTCATGCTCCTCCCTTCCCGATTTACTTCCCACTACGTCCTTTCACTGTCCCTTCCCATCAAGTATCACACAGGCGCCAGCTATCTCTCCCTTCCCTATCTTTCAATCTGACCCGTAAATTCCACACGAGCCATATCTCCTCTCTCCTCCCTCAACCCACACACTCTCTTCCACGCCCTTCTCTCGCTTGCATCCCATCCGTAATGCCGTAACGCGTGCCGTAAATAAATCAATTTAACACGTCTATTATGTAATAACATGCAATTGTCGTATCAGGTCACAACGTCGTGATTGGTTTTTGTGCTTAGCTTGGTGATTGACTAGGGGAAACGATTTAATCAGGTTCGGTTTGATCCTAATGAAGGCACTACAATCATTACACAGAGCAATGAAAAAGTTGGTATTTAGTTGGAACAATCTGAGAGGATGCATCATTGACTTGAAGCCGGGCATGATATTTTATAAGATTGATAATTACCAAATGAACACTGTGGTGAATTACCATTATCAGTCAATTTCTCTGAGAAGAAATTGAAAGTATAAGTGGATTTCGCCGAATCTTTTAATAAATAATTAGATACAATGTCGTTGGTTTTTTCCTGCTTCTGTTGACTGTTGCTTAAATGCGCCATAACGTTTATCTAACTCCAAATTTTCTGAGTACTTGTACTTGAATTACAACTTAAAGGAGACACATATCGCAGATTTGGAAGAGTCTACGACGCTGTCACCGCCTTCTTTCTGATTGTGGTGCACTTCACATTATTTTAATAATCGAAATGAAGAAGTCGTCTTGGATTTTGCTCAAAAATGTGGAAATTGCTATATTTATGAACCAAAATCGTTGCTATGCCTACGAAGCGAACCCATAAATTTTTAACGTTTAAATATTTCATCTTATTGGGTTGCCTTTATTTTTTCACAACGCAGGAAACTTCCAGTCCGTTTTTATTAGACTCAGTTTCCAGAACGTGCTTCCCTTGTTTTGGAAGCATGTAGTAAGCAGTTTGGGAGATCAATTTCAGCTCCTCAATGTCGCAATAGTAATGATTTTGCAAAGGCTTGGAAATGTTCCAAATGTTTCAATAAATAACTACTATCCTTTCTGTTTAAAAACAAGTCATTTGAGATTTGAATCAACGTTGACAGATGTGGTGGCTATATTATGCGTAATCCTTCCTCATACGGAACTTTCAACAATATATTTTACGAGGGCGAAAAAATGTGACAGATTTCACTTTGCTCGTATTTCACCCGTGTTGAATAAATATTGATATATTCGCACTGATTGATAAATATCAAGCTTCGGAACATATAATTCATGCTAATATAATTTATTTTCGAATCTAAATTTCATAAAGATGCTGGTAAATCTCCAATTCATTATAAATCATTAGTCCTAGCATTTAGGAAAGCAGTTCGGCCGTTAGGAAAGAGTTTTGCGGGATCATATTCCTCTCTATTCTTTGTATATAGTATATATAATCATTGCATTATTGAGAATTTATGACAGGTAAAATGAATAAAATGAGAAGAAAAGGCTTTAATATGGAGCGCAGTGATTTATGACTGCGAGAGTCCCTCTTTGAGGTAAGAGGGTGAGCGTAGATTGGAGATGTGAGTATGATGCAGAATGGAGGAAATAATTGGACAAAGAGGAAGATGAAGGTCGAGGTTTTGAAGGGGGTGGAGACAGAGAGAAAGTTAACGGGGGAAATCCGAAATAGGTGTAGGAAGTGGATAGAGGTAATATAGAAATGTATTTATATGTTATAGGTCGTGATAGAAGGGAGAACGTTAGGTATGGGTGGGTGGGTATATGGAGGAGTGAGTACAAGTTTTAAGCAACATTTAAAGGGTAGAAATTACGAATAAATGTAGAAATAAATATTCTAGGCAATGAAAGAGGAAGCTATCGGAATACGAAGGAGCAAGTAGCCATTAGAGCCCATACAAAATTTAAATGTAAGGTAGAATACCTCGAATCGTCGAGATAGGTTTTGTTTTTATGTTTCTCGACTAAGAAAATCGTCCACGCAGTTAATGAAGGTGAAACCTTCAAATATTTCCTGTAGAAACTAAATAATAATAAAAATATATATTGGAAAATATAACACTTTGGTCTTATTTATAAGGTAAGCCGTTGGTTCAGTTTTAAAATTGATATTCTTTAATATCGAAACCAATTGGCTTTTGGTTTTTGTTTTAGATAGGTATAGTATATGTTTACCGCTGTCAGAACTTCAGACTCTACAAGTTTTTGTGAGCTGTCAGTTTTATAAATTGTGCCACTTAAACCTCACCCTTTCCAGAAAATACCCCTGTCATTTTTTCTCAATTTTACACATCCGTCAAAAATGACCTTTTACAACTTAGCTGCCACCATTGGAACGCAGTTATCGCTAATTATTCCCTCTCTTGACGAAATGGAAGGTTACTTGCTAGGTTTTTTGCGAAAAAGTGATCAAACGAAAATTCCCATATTGTTTATTCCTGTCAACCCCGGGCTCATCGCCGCTATTAAATTTCTCAGCTACATATCTTTGACTGCACCGACTTCTCGGATATGCAATGCATGAAATTCAACCAGTTTGTACTTTGCTATCCTTTTGAGTTTATTTAAGATCAGAGATTTTTATCGAGATGGTTGATTGTCACTGTTTTTTTGGGTCATTGATTCTATTTCCTAATTTATTTTGATTCTCCTTATTTTTGTCGTCAAAATATTTTCCCTTGGCGTCATACGCGCTGATGAAAGACGCAAGTTTTTGGTTCTTTAAGGAAATATTTTTGAGACGTTTGAAGTTCTTCGTCTATGTGTTGTTTTATCGCGTTTGCATAGCTCGAGATAGAGAGCATAAGCAGGATATGGGTAAGTGCCTCCTCTAAGGCGAATGACTAAATGGAGGTCAAAGCACATAAGAGGATTTCAGGACTTAGTCTAGCATCCTGCTAGCAAAAAATGCATGTTGACCTTAAAAAAATAATCTTTGTGTGGATAGGAAACAAAATTTTGGAAAAAATAAGACATAGATGAGACCGTTATGGTGAGTGCGTACTATCACGGTGTATGGAAATGCTGATTTGGATTTTGAAGTTTAGTAGCTCTAATTATCCTGCTCCTTTGTGTGATTACATAATCAATAACCTCCATGCGTTAGGACAGTACAGATTGACATTTCTATCTCACTGCATATTTTTTACTGCTCTTTGTGGCGAAAACTTCATTTTTCTTTATCGCTAATACGCGAGAAGGAAGGCCTATGCTTGTTCATACTAAATTTTTTGCTCGTTTAATCCAATCAACGTATTCACCATGACGCAAAGACCTGCTGATTGATGATTCTTTTTTCTCGAATGAAGTTTCGCACATCAAACACTTAAATAAAATAAATATATAAATAATAAATAAATAAATAAATAAATAATCGGAAATTGTTACTCGAATTTTTCTGCCAATAGAACAAGGTTACTTAAGACCTCTTTCCTTCCGAGCGAGTACTTTCCGCTACAGCGCTTGAGCGCTGTTGCACCTGCGGCCTTTGATCTGGTCGGTTTAAGTGAATATTGTCTCTTGCACTTTGTAACATGGCAAATGAACTACAAATCGAATTGAAATGAAGCGAGCAGAAGGAGATCATGCATTATTATAGAGAGTGAGTGCGCAGTGTGCCTGTTCAACCTGTTACTCGTTGAGACATGAATTGAAGGCAAACCATTTCGATTTACGAATGGAGGCGGACGTTGCATTTAACATCCTTCCTTTATTAACAACTATTTGGCCTAATTTTAACCCAGAACTTTCAAATGGACATAGCATATAACCATTCCTTACTTTCCCTCACATCACGCTACTTTTGCGTGAAAATGGAAGAAGATATTATCCCGATTTTAAGCATTGTTTTTTGTTACTGAAAAAAGCCCGATCATCGAAAACTAAAAGTGAACTCCGTGCATTTATCTCTTCCCATTGAATGGTCCTTACACATATGTCAACAAAGGTGATTTTATAACTTATCCCCTAGGATGATACACTGTTAACATTGTTTTTTACGTTAACCTATAGGTACGTATTTTGAAGTATATAATCAGAATTAATTCACATTTACTTGTTTTATTTGGAGTTGCATGAATTTTTAGAAATTTACTCACAGCCAAAAAATTGACGTCTTGGTCATTTATAGGACCATTTTGAAAAAATGCAATATTTGAGCATATCATTTTTGGGGAAGCCCTTGCAGAAATGCATTATTTACAAATTGATAGAACTAAAAAAAACGGGTAATAGAGAGTAATGATAACGTTCTTTTACTTTTCTTTACACTTTTGCTTTTCCTTCATTGATACTCGGGTTATTTTAGATTAGTATTTACAAATCGGATGATATTTACTTTTTGCGTTTTAATCTAGCGCTCGGAGGACATACCATAAGCGCTAATGACCAATCATAAAATATGTATTTGTGTGTTATGGCATGTGCATGGGTTTCTCTTTCCATTGTGTTCCATGGGGTTCCGCTCTTGAATTCACTTGTGCGTAGTAAGCTATGGTTTCAAGTGTAAGGAGTAGGTGTAAAAGAGATTATTTACTCAAACAGAGTTCCAGTTATATCAATGAAAAATTAATTTTCTATACGTTGCGTCAAAAATAGCCAAGTGCATTATTTATTGAATAAAAGGCTGATTTCGGGACATATGGTATTTTTCATGCAGGATTTGTATAAAACTGATAAATATTTCCGTCGTGAAGTCGAAGATGAGGAAATTAAGATCACTGTCTTCTCTGTTCCAACTTATTTTCAAATTAATTGCAAATGTCAATTGACGAACCCTGGCGTCCTCGGTACAATGCACAGTGACTGCGACTTTCTTTCTCCTTCCTTCCACCCAGCTATGTCAGAGAGTAATGAAACATTAGGAGATTCATCATCGACTCTCTTGGAGTTACGATGGAGTAGATTTTCTGCTCCTTGGCTCTCACTCAATCACGGTTTTCGATGTTTTCTTTGACTTTGTTGACCCAAATCCTTAGATTCCTTTTCGTGTATTTCATCCAGATGTATTTCCGATTCGTCCTTTCAATGCATTTTCCTGTCCTAAATCCAAGCTGCTTGAGGATTTCTCGATCCTCCTCTCAAAACTTTTTCTCAAATTTACCGGCAGCATGGTATGCCTCTTTTATTAATTCGATGAGGACGATTGCGAATGATTCGGCGATATCCATCCGTCCCTATCTCAGCTGGACTCATAATTGTGTATATACAAAATACGATCTGAATATAGCCTGGGAATTCGTTCCGGTTCATATCTAATTTAACCTCGGTTGCATATGGTATCTTGTTGCCTCCTATCTGGCCAAAAAACGACAAATATAGTATACCGCCTGGTCTAACGTTGTTTTCCATTTGACCAGCTCAAAATCAAATTTTCATTGAGGAATAAGATAACCTTTTGAATTCACAAAATAATTATTAATACAGTACTACTGGCTTCATCACACACATGTTGGTGACATCTTTGATATCACAAATGTGATGAAACCGGTAGTACCATATTGATAAATGTTTTGCTAATTTTACAAAATTAAGGTTGAACCCGATACCAATGAATCAAATTCTCATTATATCGTTCCCTGGTTGTCTTACTTTTCAATTACAGCCCCTTGGGAACGTTTTATTGTTATTTTATTTTCTTTTTAGCTTCTGTCTTCGTTGATGATTCTTCGTCCGGGCTTCATTTCATCCCTTATTTCTTATCCTTATGGCTCTCGGCCACTTCTTTTCCTGTTGTATACGCCCATATTTTAACCGTCCTTGGCACTTTCTATTTTCAGGTTTTGGTCTAGTTTTCTACTACTTGACCTTGTCTGACTGAATTTTTCACCGTCTGACACTCAAGCTACGTTTGACTTTTCTATTATCGTACCAGTACTGTATTTGGGATGGCTTTGTTCGACCATATCATATCGAATGGGACGCATCAGTGGGCGACCCCTCCATCCAAGCTCCTTTTGCAATCACGTCTCACCCCTACCTCTAAAGCTGAATTTCGATATCAGCAAAAGGCGGAAAGAGTTACAAGTGTTCAATGGATAACACCAATTATTTCCCTAACAGAAACCGAACGTTACTAGCAGTAGTTCCATGAAATATGACAGGTTTGTTATTTTATGAAAGAATATCCTCTCTGGTGTTTAATTCTAATAATAGTGTTTTCCCATTACATGTTACATGATTTGCGGTGGAAAATGTATGATTGTCGTTATTTTCTTCCATTTTAGTAGGAGTGCTATGCATTGTGAGATTCCCTGTTGCAGAATAAGCAGTTTCACGGTTGAGGCATTATCCCCCTTCATTTGTGATAAAAGTGGAGGAATGGCCAAGCATTTAGTTCTCCGATGATGGAGTTAGGATTTGCTCAGCTCAGGTAAAAATATTGTTTAATGGGCTTTTTTTGCATTCACAAAAGCAATATTACCATGGTGACCATCAGTTCATATCATACAGTAATTCTGTTGGGATTCTTTGTCTTACTCCTACTTTTAAGGCTGAATTTCACTCAACGGTATCCTTTTTGCAATGAAATTAGTTAGCTTCATCAGTGCACCTCCTAACCAAGATTTACTTGCAATGACTATCATTTCCAGCAATATGTTCATAGAGTTTATTAATTTTTTACCGTCTGAATATTCATATACCTTTGTGGTTCGGTCTAGTGCAAGTTTTTATTCAGATTTTATTCCCTGATTACTTCGTTTTTAACATCTTTAAGGAGAGCAGGACTATTCAGTCATGGACACCTAATTTCAGCATCTAATCTATTCATTCACTTTTCCCCATTCCTAACCCAATCCTTCAGTCTCTTTAAGATTCCTCCCTCCCAGCTAATATCCCAGCCTCCCAGCCTTCTAACATCATCTCGTGCAATTTATCTAACCAGCCGTATCTGTTTATAGTGCACTCAAAAATTCCGTGTTCCGTGTGAATACCCTCATTCCTTCAGAAGTCACTGCATTATTACTCTCTGGCATGTTTAAAGCCATATTTTCTTAATGTTATTCCTCCTTTTAATCTTCTATTTAATTATAATGCAACAAGGTCAAAGTGTTAAAATCATTCGCCTAGACCGGGATACGGGTTAAAGCGAATGGTTTTTACACTTTTGCATTTTCAGTACGCATTTTGAGGATGACTTCGTTAAAAGTTGCTGTTGCGACGTCTCCCGTGGTTTCTTAGAACTTCTAATTAATTGCTCCGTAAAGTAAGGTTCCTTAGGTGACATGTTTTCTTCCTTTTGTTTGTAATCTCACCAACTTGTACGGCTCTCCAAACACTTATCAATGGATTACTTTGCTAGCTGTCCTTTTTTCCTTATTTCATTATTAAATTCAAAGATATAATATTTCTGATATTCTATCTTCGGCTGTTACTATCTCCTGCAACTTTAAGTTGAGTGAAATGAACTTTATGTAAATATTTTTTGTAAAGCTTGTTAAGTACTCAGGTCACAACTAATTTATCCTGTTCCTTCTTTTGTCCGATGTGTTAATATCCGATCGCCTTTGGGTCTATCTCTCACCAGATCATTACTCCGGTCAAGAGTTTTGGACAAATTGGCCGGGTTACCAGTTGACTACCGTTTCTCTTCCTTTAAAATAGAATCCTTTGCATAGCATAGTCCATGTTATTGCAAATGGATTTCACCTTCAATGGAAAACCCTTTGATGATAAATATCTATGTTTAGATGCATTAAATGGCCTATCACGTGAACTTAAAACATTTAAAGGTGTATCGTATCTTAATAGTGCATCAAAAAACCGTCCTTATGGCGTTGGTGAAGGGTCTGAGAAGAGAACTTTTTTTATATAAATACGCCATTTAGCAAGGTTTCCCTTGAGATTGAATTTATCTCCTTTTCTAATGAATTTAATTTATAAATGATTGGAGTATACTTCTGTGGCGATTCCTATCTTTTTGCTTCGGACAAATCCTGTCCGTCGTCAAGCGTTGGACAAAGAAACATATTGCCTGAATATTCAAGTTGTAAAGCCCTCGAGATTATTATTTACAAATTACTTTTCTCTAAAAAAATTCATGGTCAATGAAAATCTAGTGCATATTCGTGGACGTTGGGAATAAATGTAATTTTATTATTTTAATATTTCATATTTGTGATAAATAATCATCAAATGACGACCAATTTTTATAACTTTGCAAAATGAATTTTTAGATGCTTTATTAAGGAATAAAAATGCAATGAAACTGGTACACCGAGGGGTGATATTCAGCCGGCACGTCAATACTGGTCGTTGAAATTTTTAGTTTTCCATACAGCTTGTTAAAGACCTTATTTAATAATTTAATAACGCCAGTTAGTTGAATAAATGAATGAATAAAACTAAAAAAAACAGATATCTAACATATCTTTCTGATGCCATTTTAATAATCATTTACCAAGTTTACCTTTTTCATCTCTTTGAAATACTAACTCTAATAATAGTATGTCGTAAATATTCCTCCTATTTTGCAACTTTGGATTTAAGCGTGTCTCATTGTACGTAACTTGCTTTCGTAATTCATTGCTGCACGGTCTATACACGGAACGATATTAACAATACGAACACTCTAATGTTCTCAACATGGGAGGAGCACTTTTTATCTAATTCTTGCAATTGAGATAGGGAGTCCTACCATATTGTGTAGCTGTTACCCATGCACATCTAAAATTTACCCGACACCTCCCTGTTCTATAATTACGAAATATAGGGACGTAATTGTCCTGAAAATGTAACGCTTATCTACATACTTGAAAGCCCTGGTTTGACTCTCGAGGACACTTCTAATCACCCTAAGCTTCACTCAAACTGCGTCAGTTTTCGGGTACCAGATCGTCCTTAAAAAATTCTGACTGATCCGCCTGGTGATGTTTTGTTTCAAATTTCATTTATTTAATATCGAATTAATTATCAGGTTCAACGAGCATTTTTAGAAATTTTAACTGGCCATAACTCCACCAAACCAATGTGTTTGAAACTTGGGGACATGAACTAAGCATAGGTACCTAAATTAAGAGATTCATCCCACTCTCTGTAGAAAATTAAAAGTTGAAGATTCAATAACTGTTTTGCATTAAAATCATTCCATTTCAAAAATTTAATGCCATTATTTCTCTAAATTTAATGTGATAACTATAATCACAATTTCCCGTCATTGAGTTGATTATTTAGCTATATAATTGTATGATAAGTTTGCCCTTTAAATGTAAGTTAATTGAAATTTACAAAACTATATTCTATAAAGCTAGCTTCATAATTTTCAGTTGCACTAGGTTTATTTAGGGATAAAATAAAACATTATGAATTGAGAATGCTGAACTACTGGCCCAAAGACCAGAGTTCGATTACTGGAAATGCTTCAGAGCACCCTCAGCTTTACCCAAATTTTGTCATTTACGAGTATCGGGGATCTTTCTGGGAAATCACAGGTGGTACAGGGAAAGGAATTGGTCCCCCTGCCTTCATGTATGAATTTCACACACTGCTGGTTTAATTATTGGGTGAAATCTACCCTCCGCTATCAAACCAACCTTCGGGTTAATAACTGTAGCGGTGATACGAAATTGAATGCCAATTCCTGCAGAATGAAATTTGCAACGTTTGAGTATAACTCTAATTTGTATTAATTTATTGTTTTTGGTAAGATAAGGGTGCGTTCTTCAAATGAATTTAAATACAAATACGTTCGTCGTCCAGTAAATGCATTGTTTTACATAAATTCAATAGTCATTAAATCTGTATTTATTGCTTTGTAATTTACCAGAATATACAGGCGTTACTACTGAGTTAACTTTGCGACCGTTTCAAAAAGTAAGCAATAATCACGACAAACATCAACCTGAAAATCCGAGTTTTTCTGCTCTTGCAAAACAAATTTCGAATAATTTGTATTGAATCTTCGTCAAAAATGTTGGCCCCTCCAACCTCATCAAAGAAAATGCTGTAGACATCCAAATCGGTAATTAAATATCATGAATATCACCCTGAGGAGTAATATAATACTGCCTTATCCACTAAATTTGGGAGATGAACGACTCTGCCGAGTCCAAAAGGTCAACGCAACTATAGAAAGACCGTAGGGAGGTTAAAATATGGGCTTAAATAAAAGGAAAAGGAGTGGCCGAGGGCCGTAAGTGTGAGAAATGAATGATGAAATGAAGTCTGGACGAAGAAGCTTCAATGAAGACAGAAACTAAAAAGAAAATCAAACAGCAATAAACCTTTCCTATGAGGCTGTAGATTAAAATTAAGACAACTATAGGGCCATATAATGACAATTTGCTTCATTGGTATCGGTTTAAACCTTAATTTTGTAAAATTAGCAAAACATTTATTAACACGATAATACCGGTTTCATCACATAAGTGATATCCAGATGTCACGTACATGTATGTGATGAAATAATTGTTTTGTGAATTTAAAAGGTAATCTTATTCCTCAATGAAAATTTTCGGACATAGTTGGGTGGATGGAAGGAGAGAGAAAGTTGCAGTCACTGTTCAATGTACCGAGGACCCCAGGGTTCGTCAACTGAAATTTTCAATTAATTTGAAAATGATTTGGAACAGTAAATATAGTCATATTAATTTCTCCATCAGACTTCACGACGGAAATATTTATCAGTTTTATACAAATGCTGCATGGCCAAGACCACATGTCCCGAAAATCAGCCTTTTTATTATAAATAATGCACAAATAAAAACTTCGTTGCAATTTTCCACAATTAAATTTAATGTGGAAAATTGCAACGAAGTTTTTATTATGTCTCGATTCCACAGCATTACGCTTGACTCTTCACTTTTCATAAATAATGCACGTAGGTATTTTTGACGCAACTTTGAGACAATTAATTTTTCATTTAACGATATTAATGTCTCGTATTCTGTTTGAGTAAAAAATTTATCGTTATTACCGTTATTTTTCAGGTTCCTGGATATCCTAAATTTGTATTATTATTTTCATTTTTATTTTTTTCAGGTCTTGCTTTTCTTGTATTTTATAATCTTCTACTGTCTTACTGAGAGAAAAACATGCCTCGTTTTTTACTAAAGTTTGTGTTTTTTTCGATGATGACGTAACTAATTGGTGCTAGAGATCTTCGCTTAGGCTTTTATGTTTTAGTGAGTAGGATGTTTGAGTATTCGAAGAAAAAGCATCCCGGTAAAAATAATCCTAAAACTTAATTCCCACTCTTTTATTTTGATAAATTCCTCTAATGCAATTTTTTCTTACATTGGTACTTATTTTGTATGCAAATATTTTGAAAAATGAATTCTTATTTTAATTTTTTCGAAGCATGGGCCACTAACCTCTCAAATGTCACTAATGTGAGCATTTTTCGAGAGGTTTTTTAAAGATATTTTTGAGGTCAAATTAGGAGTGATATTGATGAAGAGGAATGAAATACGCTATTACATACGAGTATATGTATCGTAAAATAAAGTAGAAGAGATTTATCATACTGAAAAGTGCCTAGAACTCCTGTTGAAATTTCCTTTGAAATTATTCTCCCTTCTTAAAACACTATAAATCATATGAAACCATAAATCTGTGCTTTTGAGAAGAATGCACTCTCCGTAAACTTCGTGTAGGATTGTGTAGAACTTGGCTGACGATTTCTTCAGTAAAATCAATGAAAATTTCAAAGCAGCATTATGTGCTACCTCCGTTGTTGCTGAAAGCGAACTGAACATGCTTCCACTTGTAACCGTTGCCTCTAACGTAAAACTGGAGTCAAATCAATGATACATGCATCACATAAACATTACGAATTGATCTAGCGATGTAACAAAATTAAATTTTAAATGATGATTATTTCTAATTGAACAGTCATCACAACATCAAGGTTTTATAAGATATATTTTTAAGAATATTTATGTAAATAATAATTAATAAAAATGTTTTTTGTAACTAAATGATTATAATCCCTGGGTTTTAATTGTGAAACTCTTGGTACTTTTATGGAATAAATTGAATAATAGTTGGCGTAGGAAAAGGAGGTGAACGAGAATGAAGTGTGCTCTATAGTTTCACCTTTAAAAATACCTTCGCAGTTAACATATGGAAAAATTAAATAGATATATTATAACTCAGTCTAATTCATTGACGCCACTTGCCACTGGTAAGAGGAGATACAGGCGCCGCACGATTTTAAAAGATAACAATTACGAATCGATACTGAGTTACTAGAACTTATTAAACCTACGAGTTTACTCGCCAATATGATTTGTTTCTTCATGTGCATTCAAAAGTTAAATATGCTAGAAAAGTAAGAAAATTTCGTTCGGAAATTCTCAGAGGCAACTAATTAGAGATTTAATTGGATTGATCGAAATAAGGAGGGATAGTTTATCCTTTCGAAGAACCATTTTATTAATTAAATACGAGTGGACATTAATGGATTCTCGTGCAACTCGATATGAGAGATTTAAACCTTTTGCGGATGCTTTATGGTAGAACAGATTTTCGTTAAAACACGAAGAAAATAGTTCTCGGTTTTAAAATATCGCCAAGAGAAATGAATTACTGGTATTTGGGGATTTATATCTTGAAATCTATTCTGACCTTTGATTTTATTATTTAATGCGAAAAATCTTTTCTGATTTGGCATGAGGAAAAATCTCCAGGGACGCGAGGAAATGATTGTAGCCATGGGATTGCAGCCTGAAAAAATATGTGCTATGAAATCCAATATTTTATTTGTATTATCCAGATAACAGTATTATTACATAACGGCAGTACTTTGAGTGAAATTGAACCGCTTGTACCTCGGGCATAAATTTGATGATTGGGAGATTGTGGGTGAATATAGAAGCGTAGAACCTATGCCTTAAATTAGGAAATATTGAGTCCAAAGTGGGTTCATATATTTTATAAATACATAAATGTATTTGCTACAGTAGATCGGCAAAAATAATGGTATTATTTGAATTACATATCTTCAATAATGCCGAACAAAATTCGAGATATTTTTATCTTGTTTCTTCCCTTCCTCCTAAACAGATTTTTTTGTAAGCGTAATAGTCTTTCCGCTAATTTGACAAATTTTTGCATAAATATTGATTTCCCCCTTATTCATTACATTCGGTTTCCCCATTTTTCATATTTCATGTTTCATTACATAAGTAGTGTTTTACACCAAACCGGATGAATTTAATTGAATGAAACTTTGATATGTACTTACATTTGTGTTGTTATAAAAAAAGTATCCGTAGGTGGAAGATAACCAAAACGTTTGTATCAGATGTATGGCTTTCATTTTGGAACCAAAATCGCGTTTTATTGTTGACCACTATATCAAATTTAAATAAAATTTTAAACGGTAAATTTTATATTCAGGCCATTTTGTCTACTTAGTAATTCAGATTAAATGAGAGCGAAAAACATTCATCGGTGTATTCCTTTTTCATATGAGTTAGGCTAAATGGTACACGGCTTTATACTCATACTTTTTATAATTATGACTAGCGGAAAGAAAGTCGAACGAATATGAAATGCAACAAAGAAGAAGACTGTTTAGTAAAAGATGCACAAGGTTTGTCCTAAAAGTAGTAGGATTGAGTCGATTTAAAAAATGTTTATCGGCCGAATTGATACATTTACTCAAAAGTCTTCGAAGTAGGACCCGTGTGCGTCCACACACAGTTGTCGGCGGGTTTTTTCACGCCATGTACACCTTCTGGAAGGCGGCGCCGGGAATGCTGCTAAGCTCCATCGTCACGACCAGTTATAAAGCTTCCACCGAGTCGTGATGACGTCCTTTCAGCACGGATCCGAGGCGGGGGAAGAGGAAGAAATCTGGTGGTGCAAGGTCAGTGCTGCAGGGAGGATGAGGCATGCTCGAGGAGCTCTTGGCAGATTCGCGTGCGAGAGTTTCCTTTTGTTCGGCCGAGATCTTCGCGCAAACCTTTCTTCTATCCATTTTTTCGGTCACAAGTAGATGCTTGTCACTTTAAAGAGATATCAAGTTCATTAGAAACTATATGAACAACTATCTATACGAAACTATATGAACTGCGATCTCTGTCGTGCAAAGCCTTTACTCCTGCAACAATGCCGTCACTCTTCAAGGTCGAAGGGCGTCCTGAATGTCCGGCGTCTTCAACATCTTCTCTACCCTCTCAAAACCACTTATGCCACTCAAAAACACCCGTTCTAACCTTAGCACAATCAATATAAGCTGTCTTGAGTAAAGCATGAGTCTCTTTCCCGGTTTGCCAAGTTTCACGTAAAATTTGATGGAGAGACACGGATTTTACGGCGACTCGATGCTTGCTCAATTTTTTAGTCAAGATTTCATAACACGAACCAATCGAGATACCAAACTCGTCTGCATGTTCCTGGACAGTCTTTGGTCAAATTGCACAGACAAGATCGTTCACTTTCTCAATGTGGGGCTCTTTAGTCGACGTTGATGGTCTTCCGGAACGCTCGTCGTCTTCCACTGATTGCCACCCCTTTTTGAACTGAGTAAACCACTGACAATACGTGGTGCGTTTCATAGCATGCTTAGTATTAGCCTTCGTGATCAACCCAAAGGTTTCCGTGAAAGATTTGTGGAGTTTCATGCAGAATTTCATAGAAGAACACTGCTCTTTCAAAGAGGTAATTTCCACGGATACGATTTTTCGTGGCATTCCACGTGGCATTCTCCCTCACATTAGCAGCCGTAACTAACCAAGACATCAAGATATTAGTGAAGTGATTAAATGCGATTATTTGGGGAGTTTCCGCGGACACAGTGTCCATACGAATTAAAAAGATATCAACTGGAGGCGCGCTATTCAAAAAGTTGGGAACCATTTGCATAGATATCGTAAAACCCCGTAAGCCGACACATGGGCGTGTGGGGTGTATGGTAGCTTGCCATTCAATCATAATCAGTACACCTTCACACCGAGATTTTTTCCAATCGGGTACTCGAACACAGTTAGCTACCATGAAAGAAGCTACTTACATAAAAGAATATTCAACGACAGTATTATTCAAGCACATGATACATTGACTTCATGCGGGAACGATGGTATGGAAAGGGTATATTTCCAATGTATGCACGATATCGAAAAAAAATATATACACTACCAATAGTAAGTACCCTCTTCGCGCCTCCAATCATATACATTTTAATCTCTAATCGTCCTAAAACTTATCATTATGTACGGCCTTTACGCGCTTCCGCATTCCACTATCTAGATTCTGTCCAGTCACTTTTCAATTTACTAGGTATGTACGTATTTTACTGCTGCAGACTGCATGACGTAAGGAAAGCACTACACAAACCTCACTGCCTCGGTCTCTTTGAGACAAATATTAAATAATTATCTCTTCTTTTCTAAAAAACTGGAACTTACATAGCCTTTATTAATTTAAAGTCTAAGGTTGACGACGATTGGAACAAGGTATTTGCCCTTAAATGTTCCATCAATGTTGTTTGTAAGAGGGAACAATTTTATCATTGGTTTAAAATAAATTATTTGTAATGCTTAATTTTTACTGGAGGAATACTCTTAGTCTTCCTAAAACGCAGTTAATTACTTTTTTGACGATTTAATTGTGTTTTCTCGATATATTTAATTTACCCACGTCTATTTAATACAGTAAAGTGACGAAAAGGTTAATGAAAATGTCACAAAATGAATGGGTAAAAAAATTAATTTTCCAAATGTTGATAATTAACAGCTGCAAAAATTAAAATCTGTTATTTGCACATATATTTAGAAAAATGTCAAATTTGATCTTCAAATTCTTGGGAGGCATTGCTGTATTAGAAACTACAAACAAAAGGATGTGTAAGAAAATCTTGGCTGATCTCAACTGTGCCTTGATATTAATAATGATATTTATCTAGACAACCTAATATACAAAGCTTATAAAACTCTTTCACTTAGGCTTACCTAACTACCATTTAAAGTAAGAGTAAGGTATATATGCATTCACATTAAGTCCTGATTATGTGCATGCTGTGAGATTATAAAAAGAACAGTTAAACATTCCTACCTATGGTGTCCGAAGGGATCATTCTCATCATTTATTCACCAACAAATCGTTCACCAAGTGCTATAATTTAAAATGTGCTATGCTTATTCTCAGAGTGGATGCCATTCCATATTTTTCCATAATACGAGGGTAAGGTGAAATGTTCTTGGCCTGACCTAGAGATGAAATTCCGATCAGATATTATTTATGATTATTGCCTGGGTGCCTGTATCATCAGTTCGTTAGACACCATTCAACTTGTTCTCTCCAATAATTTGTTTGGACGTGTTGTGCTAATAGATATCCTTCGTGTTTGTCGTTAAAATGGAAAAACTTGAATTTCATGTGGTCATAAAATTATTCGTTTTGAATGGATGAAACCCTAAGGGAATTCATCCGAAGCTGTCAAAAAAGTACTGTGACTTTGCTCTTTCATTGTCATTCTTTAAAAAGTGGGCAGCTGAATTTAAACATGGTCGCACATACCTCGAAGATGACCCACGGGAAGGACTCCCAAAAACCGCAATCACACCGGAAACCATCGAAAAAGGTGCACGATATCGTATTGGACGAAAGGCTAGTGAAGGTAAGTGTAAGCTATGGCCATGGGGATATCGGAAGAAAGGGTGCGAAACATCTTGCAGAAAGAAGCAGGGATGCGGGTGCTCCGTACAAGGTGGGTGCCGCATTTATTGAATGCTGATCAAAAGAAAATTGCGTAAACGATTTTCGCAGCGATGTTTGAACCGATTCAAGAGGGAGCAGATCGATTTGGTGCGGCAATTTGTCACCATGGAAAATACATGGGTCCACCACTACACGCCAGAAACGAATCAGCAGTCGAAGCAGTGGATGGAAGTCGGTGGGCCAGCGCCAAAGAAAGCAGAGTCGATCGCATATGCCGGAAAGGTCATGGCCAGATATTTTCGGGTGCGAAAGAGATCCTGTTAATTGATTACCTTGAAAAAGATAGAAAAATTCCATGCGAATATTAATCCAACCTACTTGACTAGGTGGGTGCCAAAATTCGCGAGAAGAGACCTGACATTAATAATAAAATATCATCTTTCACTAGGACAACGCACCTGCTCATAAAGGTACGTTGGCGATGGGAAAACTACGAAATTTGGGGTAAGATTTTCCTGGCTATCCCTCTTAATCTCCTGATTTAGCCCCCTCAGTGGCGGCCTTGAATTTAGGAGTATCAAAGCGGCTACGTTTGGAATAATCTCTATTTAAATTGAACGGACTGAGGAGAATATTTAAATTTCTCTGTGTTATCTGTTGTTCTTTTAGAATATCAAACTTCCCACATTTAGAATATACTCCTTTTATTAAATAAAATGAAGTACACGTCTCACTATTAAACAACGAACATCAAAGCAACAAAATTTTTCTTCCTGGAAAATACCTGAGTTTTTTCCTGAAAGTTTCTCGAAGCACCAGCTTATCTTTGAGATAGAGCATAATGTGTCTTGAACTTATGAAGAACTGAAAAGAGTGTATAGATCATTTGTATTTTTTTAGAGTAAACATTCTATGTTTAATTAAATCCAAGAGAATACATTTGCAAAATTGAAATTATTTCGTTAAATCAAAGAGCTGCTGGAGATGCCGCAGTAACTTTAACTAGTCCACGCCAATATGCATGAAATGAGAATCAATAACAAAGTGTAAAAATCATTCGTCTTGACTTGAATTCGGTCAAGGCAAATGATTTTGTGCGAAATTTACTGTCGCGGTATTTCCCGCAGTATTTTGAATCATTTGAAAAGGAAAACAATAGTTGTACTTGCAATTCGGCTTTAACCTGGTGCACTGTGTCCCAATGTGCACAACTTCGAATGATTTTTACATTGCCATTACAGTGTTTTGTCATAAAATCTTTTGTTATTATAGCCCTTCGTCTCGGTATATGAATTGGTAAAAAACATTTAGCCGGATATCGATGGATCCTGGTCCGAATACCGCGAAATCCTGCCAATGATTTTTGCTCTCTTAAATTGATGCCTCATAATTTCATCAATGATTAACTTGTAAAATAAATGGTAAGACGTTGTTTTATAGTCACTATTAATTAAAGGATATTAGTATATGATATGTACTTTAGCCTATATAATTTTTCACGATGTCACATTATTAATTTTATTTCTCGAATTTATAGACCAGTTTACATTTTAGTGAATTAGGGTTATAACTTTGTGGTTATTATAAAAAATCGTCATGTAATTTGTATTTTGTGATGTTTCACAACAGAATTTCAGTTTTACTTATAAATATATAGTGCTCATAAAATAATATGTTACTTCTGTTATTAATCTATACAATTTCTCTAAAAAAACTACTAGAATCTTAGGGAATTGAGAAATTTAATTTACTAAATTGAGACAATTGTATGTGCCTGATTTTTAAAAGTGGTTCATATGTTACTCCTTCTCAAATTCAACCTACACACTTTCTTACATTCAATCTATTGCGAACAGCGACATGTTAATATCTATGATAATATACTTAGGTTAAATTACATTTTAATGGACTTCTACATTCAAACCATTTTTTCAAAAAGAAATTCTGCGAAAAAAATTATGCGGAACCGATTTTTAGAGCCAAGAAAATATTTTCTGCTGCAAATACGAAATCATTCATCTACCTAATGTACGAGGGTCATCCGGAAAGTAGTACCCGTTCGTGCCGCATGAAGTGCTGACGACGCGAGTAGCCGCTGGACGAGGTCAGATAGCTTCAGTGGCTTGTCTGCCTTCTCTGAGCCAAGTTGCGTGACGCTAGCATTGCCTGTGTTGTTTCTGTGATTGTTTACAATGTTTAAAAAAATTGAGAACGCCGCCAGTTGTGAAGTGAGGGCAGTGATTAAATTCCTCAATGCAAGAAACGTTCGCCCATGTGATATTGATCGCCAATTAAAGGAGGTGTATGGAGACAATGTAATGGACGAGTCGTCTGTTCGGCGGTGGTGTCGCAACTTCAACATGGGGAGGGGGAACACACACGACGATGAGCGTTCGGAGAGACCGTCTGTCATTACAGACCAACTGGTGAGCTCAGTTGACGAATTCGTGAGGAACGATCGGCGCGTCACAATTGATGACATCTGTGAGCATTTTCCCAATGTTTCTCGAACAATTGTTCATGAAATTGTTAAACACCATCTGCATTATGCAAAAATTTGTGCAAGATGGGTCCCTCGCGTATCTCAATGAGCTGGCGGCGAAGGACTATGCAGCAGGAATACAGAAACTTGTCACACGTTATGACAAATGCCTTAATTTGCTTGGAGATTATGTTGAGAAGTAGTTTAAAGTATCCTCTTTCAAATAAAATTTTTTATGTTTGTTAATATTTACTTTTGTGTCTTTATTTCACGAACGGGTACTACTTTCCGGATGACCCTCGTATATACCACCTCATAAATAAAAATTTAATAAATTAAATTTTAATTTAATAAATTAAATTTATCAGGATCAAAATTTTCGTTCGATTGGCATAGAATCAATTGGTGTGCAGAGCCCAGAGTAATTAGAGTAGATAGTAATTTTACAGAAATCTACTGTTTGAACTGGATCTCATAAGATGAGAAAATACGGAGACGATACGGAAATAACAGATAGTCAAAATTTAATCTAAACCTGTGAGTGAAATTACTTCAATATTTGTCGCGGTCTGCTTCTTGTCAAGAGTATCTTAATTCGAATTTTACCCATGTTATGTATCTAATCTCTAGTATTTGTATGCGTACGTTCCAGAGAGGCATGGTGATATTCACATAAGGATATACTTTTACATGATTACATGAAATTAAAAAAATATATTTTACTTAAAGAATGACTAAATATGGTGTGAATGATCTTGATCAGTGTAACTTTAAGTTACATATGTTTTTCATTTCATGAAGTTCAAAACAAAAGTAATTATTCGTTTTCCTTTAAGAATAACTGATGATAGGGGCCCTTGTCCGACGGGGACCATGTTAAAATATAGCTGGAAACATAACGCTGTCTGTGGTCTCATGTTCTTGATGTTTAAATTTATATTTGTTTATGATTAACATACTATTATTACACAATAGTACATTAAAAGATTGCTAAAATGATTTTTTATGCTGTGAATCAATTATTATGATTGAGAATTCTGTTAGGTGGCCCTTATATTCTTGAGTTGGATATCGTGTTTACATACAAGTAATACACGCACAATATATTCATTGCAAATGTTTTGGCCTCAACATTAGATTGACCCACATTTTCACAAAAACATGAGTGTCTGGAACAAATGTGAAAAAAATATAAAGCGATTTCTCTCCTTCATAATATATCATAATGTATATTTGTGAGCGCAACGGAATACAAATAATTGCTGTTATTATAAATTATTTCCGTCAGGAGTTACCACTTGTCGAAAATACTTAGTTCTTCAAACTCATTTCAATCTACTTAGTTCTTCAAACTCATTTCAATCTTTCATGTTGTATTATTTCATTCGCAGTGTCAAGGCTTAATTCACGTGATAAATTTTTCTCTGATATGTCGAATCGCGCTGGCCTCCATTTGTACACCAACTCCAATTTTGCAGTCTCAAAATTCTTTGGCTAGGACTTAGCCCATTTGCGAAATATTTCACTAATTTTTCTTTTCGCATTTTAAGCGATACAAACTGTAAGTAGTAATGCCTATGGATGACGATATGTGTTAAGGGTTTTTTGAATGAAGTTCATATTCCAGCAATGACTTTATTCATAATGTAATATCTGCGTACAGTAGTACTTTATCCACAATACTGGAATCATCTCCCGAAATAATTTTTCGCGACTACTTGAGTAGAGGGAATTTTTTGCAATTCACAGGACTTTTTAGAGTGCAAAACAGTTTTCTTCGATGACCTACTTTAATTCCGGATCCCGTCAGATACTTTTGCTTTTACTTAGTCAGGTGGCTTGGGTTTACGTGGACAGAAACTGATGTATATACCGGTGAGAAAAATTGACGGGTGGAGAGAGCTGAATGACGTAGTCACTTACCGTGGTGGTCATTTTTCCACTTTACCGAGCATTTCCCTTTTTGCCCTTTTCCTGTCGCAACAACCTGCCAAAACTCCCCCCTCTTCTGTTTCGCTGACCTTTTATTTTATTAGACAAATCCATGTTACTGCGAAACTGAAATTTTAGGCATACGTGTACTAAATAAAAAGTACTCTTAGTTTTCGTTTTCTGTGGCCTGTTTATTTTTATTTTTGAGATCAACTACACAGGGTTCTGCACACTTCCAAACTGATGCATTTTTTCTTCCCGAAAAAAATGAAAGAGGATAAGTTAACCAGGAAATAAATAGAATAAGTCTTGTAACGAAATATCAAAACAAGCGATGAACTTTAATAAAAATGAAAAAAAAATAATTGAATCACTAAATCGACATCCCTAATTTACATTAAACCTGAGGGGTACACATGCTTTCAAAACAATGATAGCTTTCCTTCCAAATAGTTCGAGCAGTTAACCGTATTAATGAGCTATGTAGATGCTTTAATAAATTCTTATTATCAATAGCAATAAAAGAATATACATTCCAAAAATCAAAAGTTCAAATGTACCTTTTCAGATAGATTAACAAGAGTCACCATGCCATTTGGTAACTATAGGCGGATCAGATTTGATTTATACTCGTATGACGTAAGCTCAACATGTTTACTTAAAATACACTTCCTTATGCTGCGTATGGAAAGTGAGATCAGGTCAGTAAAATTACAGAGATCAAATGTAGAACAGATAGATTTAAGATGTAAGATTTAAGATTCTCCCTAAAATGGTAAGGAATCAGAATAACGATATGCGACATCGTTAGGGAGAAAAAGTATCCGGGGAAAAATTAGTCTGGTGTGCATTCAACTCCTGCCACACATCCCAGCGGCGGCTTGCAAGGTACTAAAAAAGATACTATTATCTATAATCAAGTTTGATGACATTTTGGCATGCCATAAAATAAACGTTGGATAGTAATTATAGTTTTTTCTCATCATTCTTTCTTTGGATACAGCTGCATTTCTATTATTTAAGTTCGAAACTTTTCTTAATAAATTATTGTTGATTATCTCAGTATTTTTGCTTGAATTAATACTAGAAACTGAAATTTCGCTGATACTTTTATAATATTTGGTTCCCAGATAACCTGATCTAATACATCTTAGATTTAACATGCATACGTTTAAGCAGGAATGGTAAAATTAATTAATTCTTGAAAAGCGGTTTTCTTTAGATTGCTGTAAATTCTTTTTTATTTAGCATTATCACTCATTTTTTACCGGTTAAATATCTCCCTGAACTATATTATTTTTCTTACAGTCTTTATTTTTCCGACCAATCAGATTGTTTAACCATATGTCAATCTTTTTTACTGTTTTGATTGCTATTCATATTACCCGAGATTTGCAGAACATTTCATTTCCTTTCTTCTCTGTCTTATTTTTTTCTCCCATTTTTGACTCTTTCACCCAGGAAGTCGTCGTAAAACTATTTATTATCTTATTTTTCATTATAGTCATCCCGTAATTCTTCTAACAGGCTTCTCTTCGTAAATTGCAGGTTGATATAACTTTAATGCGTTCAATAACATATTGTTAACAGTGCCATAAAATATTTTAATCATATTTTCTTACTTTATTGACTGCTCTCCTTCCACCATTCCTTCTAGACAAACTATAATAAATGAGCCAATTCTCCAAGAAATTATTATTTTTACACCGGTACTTAATTTCGTAAAGCACACTGAAATAATTGAATGTTGTATCACACCTTGGGAAAGGTGAAAATGAAGTAAAACTCCTACGCTGTGCTTTATTCCAATTTTACGCTTTGGGAATATTTTGATGAATTGATTGCGTTGCTTAAGCCGTTACCGTTAATTCAATTAAAACTTCATTTAAGGTTTCAGAAAAAAGTGCAATGAAAATATTAACGTGAAATATTGATATGTTTCTCGTTACATATATTAAGCATTTGACTCCTCATATATGTTTAATTTAATAGAAGCACCCAAGAGCATGGTTCAATTCATAGTAATATTTTGCTGATAACGATTTTTTTAGAAAGAGTACATAAATGAATATAACTTTCAATTCATAAATTATCTGAAAATGTAGTTTGTTGCGTTCTAATTTTGTAAATAACATCTGTTAAAAATATTGGGTAATCTTTTATTTATTTCAAAATGATTTAATGTAATGATTATGCTATGCAAAAAAACGACTAAGTAATATCAATTTGGCAATTTTTCATTTTGTTCGTTCTTTATCTGAAATTATGTATGTTGGGAAACAAAACCATCGGCCAAGTACTCCTTATAAGATCAGAACCGGAAAGTTGCCGTAATGCCTTAACTAGTGAGGGAAAACTTCATGCGGTACAGTCCGAAAATAAAAGTACGTTGCGTTTTAGTAAACATTTACTGATTTTAGAATATACAACTAGTGAAGTTCCCTCAGGAACATTTAACAAGAAATGTAAGGAACGATGTTGGTGGAGACAAAGCTCAACTCTGCGCTGAAGAAGGGCATTAATAGCAACGGGGAACGAGCAAAAGACTATGAAAGGAATATTTAATAGGATTTTGGCGAAAAACTTCATCGCACAAACTTCATCCAGGAATTTTGCTGGAATGTTTTTCAGGGGTGTTCTGAATATTCAGGGTTTTCTGGGATTATTCACCACTCTGTCTCAAGTCTCCAAACTGCATTTCCGAGGTATTGCGACTCACATTTTTAGGTCAGAAGTGGCTGCAGGCAGTCTGTTTTCCATCAAGTTTAACCAAGCCTATTTCCCCTGATTGGTCTCTCATCAGCAAATGTTGATTTCTTGCGTCCTACTGCTAGGTCGCTTGTTTCTTTTTATGACATTTGAACGGCGGGGGTTGATTTCGGCGCTTTCCGTCGATGAAATTCTGTTTTCCCCACACTTGGGTTCTCCCAGTGGGGGAGGGAGGGAAGAGAGGTTATTTCGAACATAAGTTCATGCTCCTAACACGAGAAAAGAAATTTCTGTCCTGAAAAAAAAAGCTTTCGCTTCCGAAAACTCTTATTCACGGTTACTCAGTAAATCGGGACAAAGGAAATTACGTGAAAGACCTTTCGAAGCTGGATAACACGAAGCTTCTTTTGCCCCTTGCAGACATTACCCATCCAGAATGGAGGACAAAGGTAAATTTTGAATTGACAATGGCCTGAATAATGCGAATAGATTTCAATGCCTTCATCAGCGGATAATAGACTAGACATTTGTGGTAGCCATGGCGTTAATTTCCTTTCCTTGAGACAGTCCAGGAGGGAAGAGGAGTCGAAGGCGGCTACATTTCCTTTGATTAGAATTATTTTATTTCGCGTTATCGTTATCATACATTTGGCTCCGGAACCATGATAAGCAGGTTACTGATAAACCTTTTCACGTTGGATTCTTTCCTGTCTATGGAATTCATGATAAAACTCTTTTCTTTTAATTCGCCTTACTTTAATTCTTCTTCTAGAAAGTTTAATGTTAAAATTTAAGTGCTAAATTTTAAGATTTTTCAAATAGTTTTCTCATATCCTGTCTCTCTCTTCTCCTAACTCTCATGTTACGTCCTCTTTCCTTTCCCCTGTCGCGATCTTTCTTTACAAGGAACTACAAATATTGACTGCGGTGACACAAGCCTCTCAAGAAGACAGTCTTCGCAAAATTTCTTACTTCCCCTTGACTCCTCCCCAATCCCTTCTCAATTCCATCAGCCAGAAGAAATTAATGAAAAATACAACTCCTATTTCGTAGCACCTCCTTTCACTATTCCCCATTCTTCCGCCGTAATCCACCCCCTTCCAACATCTTCATTACGCGTTCCCATTTTCCTCTTTCTTTTTTTCTCCTCGCTCCAACTCCACCGCCTCCGTTCATGTTTGATCTCCATGGAAAGCCTCAGCACGTTGATTGTGCGGTTTGCTCCATCTTACCCTTCCCCGTCTCTCTCCCTAAATCTGCCTCCATGTTCTCAGTCTAGCCCCACGCGGTTCGTCATTCACTTGTCACCATCCCAGGCCTTCGTACGTAACAGCGCCCTCTCACCCCAGTTTTGTTGTATTCTTCACTGGAATGAAGACGCTGGCTTGTCGTCAAGCGCTACCAATGAAGTCATCCATTTCACTCTAGCTGAGACGTCAACTGTGCCTTAATTAATGGAAAATTTTCAACTTCTCCTGGTAAAAGACGCTATTAATTAGGACACTAGGTGCACATATTTGTGCGATTATTGGAGCAAACCCGGTCATTATATTATGATATATGTTTTATGAATGGATTACTTTCTTAGATAATGACCAACTTATTTTTCAAAATATTATTTATGTTGAATCCAGAAGATTTTTGCATCATTTTAATAATATCGATTATATTATGAGAAAATAAAATTAAAAATATAGTCACCATATTATTATGTTTTAGCATAATGTCTGTTAAAAATATACTATGAACGCTTATTTTTTATAAACCATTTTTTGGTTATTTTGCGAAGGGAATTGTACGCGATGAAGACAAATTGGAGCGTCATATGTGAGATTGTATTTGGCTTGAATGAATAGACGCTACTGACTGCTACTAATGTTTGCAATAATTTCTCATGCATATTCCATTTATCATTGACAGTCGCGAAAAACCGGTTTCTCCGCTGACGCTTCGTCAAAGTTTATCTTTTAAGCTGGTTGAGATTATATTTCTTTCTTGTAATAATTATAAATATAATCTGCATAAGTGCTTACATTGTTTATTTAACAACTTTTAACAAAAAAAAAAAGATTTATTGGTACAATGAGTCAAACATTTTCGTGCTCAGGCAGTCTCAAGTTTTGTCTGGTGCACATAACCGTAGGGATGGGCCAAAATTGTGAAAGCATGCCGCACGACAGTGAAATAATGTTTTCATATTCGTGGTCATTAAAAAATTCATGCAATTTAAACTATACGAAATTTTTTTTGCATTGCAAGTGAAAGTTAAAATTAGTAATTTTCATGCATGGCACAATCATTTTCTGAGGTTATAAAAATGTTCTCTGAAAAATAATAATACTTGATGGCTAATGAGTTATCAAAATGTGGGACCAAAAATCGTACGGCTACCTGCACAACAAATGCCTACCTGTATATTGTGGGCAATTATTCTTGACTCTTTCCATTCTTTGTGACCACTTCCTCAGGATTCCCCATGCGCTGCCATTTCTCAGTATACCCTTTCATTTTCAGCCCTCATTAGAGGTCGTTATCCTCTATCTTCTGACGCCAAAAAGAGTATATATCCGGTACATTTTTTGAAAGTCTGTTGCCTATTCGCCATTCCTTTTGACATACTTAAAAAATGCAGTACTTTTTGGAAGAACCTGTTTGAGAGGGTGTGAAAAAAGAAATGAGAACTCATTTTGTGTACATACCCACTAATGAAACTTTTTGAACGAGGAGAGTCGAGTTTTTTTTAAATATTTCCTTACGGCATTTAAAAGAGTCGCATTAAAATGTCTGAGAGAGAGGTGGAGAGATGCAAAGCACAGTTTGCGTTTCTTATGTCGTCCACAAGTTATCACCATGCCCAAATGAGCAGTCCCTTATCTTATGATTATCTTTGACAGGTATAAATAGGTTGTTTTTCCTGACTAAAATTTTACGAAATGGAATAATAACGGTCTAAGGTCTTAGAATCTTCATATATTTACGTATTCTGCCTAGAAATCACGTTCATTGGAGAATCTTCAAGCCAAAAATTCCTTTTCTGCGGTGTCGGGAGATAAATTTGGTTGAATAATCAAGTGTTGTACCCAAAGCGTTGCTTTTGGATTCTCTCAGGAGTGAAAGTGGATATGAATAGGCAAAGGGTGAGTGGTGGGAGATTTAATGGATAGAGGGACTCATTGAGATCGCAGGAAATCTCTTCCAGAAATGGCTTTTGTGCACGAACTAATTTCAAGCGGCTGGATAAGTAAGTTTCCTTTTTAATTAAGGGAGTTGCTTGACTCTCCTCTCTGTTCCATGATTTAAAACTTCATTCTCCTGAAGCTATAGTATCCATTGCTGGTGTAGTTAACCGGAAATTAATGGCGTTCTTACCTTATGATTGCGTCAGCTTAAATTTGTTCTCACCAAAATGTAGAATTTATAAATTTAAGAAGAAAAGCGGCGTAGTAGTAATTCATGTCCACAGCGAAAAATCATGTAACTACGTACATGTTTCAAATACTCCATCGTGGGATATAGAATTTAATTTTGAATTCAGTCAAGTTATTACATAAATAAATTAATCCTTTAATACTAAAGATAGGCCAACCTTTATATACACTATAAATAATTTAACAGAATAAATTGAATTTTTTTGGTTATTTTTAAATAGCAAGTAACTAGATACTATGACTGCACTTATAGCGTTGAATTCGTAGATTATCTACTCGGCAAGTCGGAGACCCACGGTTCAGTTCCGGGTGAAGGAAACCTATATTCCACTTGCGATAGGCACCCTCCCACCTTCCCCATCATTTTCTCATATAATATACAAGGTGTGATAAAAAAACTGATTATCTGATTTTATAACTTGTTTATTTAGACGGATACAGCTTAATTGAACTTGTCGTCCTATAAGTACATGCCGTGGCTGACGACACACCTTTTCCAACGATTCTTCCAGCTCTCGAACCCTGCCTGGTAAGCCGCCTCAGGCCCGCCGTGGAATCGGCGCCCTTTCAAGGTTGATTTTAACTTTGAAAATAAAAAGAAGAAGATTTTAAGAAAATCTGGCTCAGCATTGGCTCGATCCAGGAGTTCCTGACAAACGTCCTCACGTTTTTGTCTCTGTTCATCAGTCAGCACCCGCAGGACGAATTTTGATTCGACGCGCGTCATACCCAAAATGTCAGTGAAAATTGTCTAACAGTATCCAGAACTAATGTTCATTCCTCAGCTATCTCCTTAACAGCTAAACGTCGATTTACCCACACCCAATCGTTCACCAATTTGACATGGTTGGGGTCTGTCGAAGTGGAAGGCCGCCCCGTTCGCGAATCTTCATCTGTCCCGGTTCTGCTCCATTAAAAACGACTGTACCACTCAAAACACTGGCTTCGACTCATAGCTTCGTTAACAAAGGCTTGCTGAATCATTTCAAATGCCTCCGTAGCACTTTTTTCAAGGTTGAAACAAGATTTCACGCACACACGCCGTTCCTCTAGCTCCTTCATTGCTGCCGTTGCACGCAGTGACGAACAGGTTAAGACACGTACCACTGCTGCTGCGACGTAACGACTGGACGTAAACAAACGCAACACCTGTCGATTTAGTCGTCAGGTGTCTCGCTAGATAGTGCTAGTGTTTCGTTTTGATCTGTTTAACGGTTTGCGCAGAATAAAATCAGTCCGGTCCATTTTTTGATCACACTTTGTACTCAATATCTTTCCACAAACTGATCTTAGAATTATGTTCAACTCCTATCTTATTTCGTTTTGATTGAAATTATTTCTGTTATTGACCCAAAATGCTCTTGCTAATATACCTCTTTCGTCAGGATTATTGTTAACATGTTGAAGCATTTTTTGCCGAGGAAGTGAATTGAAAACTTTCATGCATATTTATCAGCCTTTTTTCAAGAAAAAAAAAGAAATGATTTTGAAAATATAGTAATCACAAAATAATGCCTACAGCCATGCGTATCTATTTTTTTTTTCTTAATGTGACCTCTTTTAAGAAAAATGATAGATGTTTCTATGGCGTGGTTTAAGTTTGATTTATTCAATTACAATATTATTAAATTCGTGAAAAAAAATTAAATGTAACATTTATTACTATAAACCTTTATTCGCACTTCATAAAAGTATGACAAAATTAGCAGCGAGAGCAAAATCGGTGATGTAAATCTCGCTGGGCGCGTAGCATTATGTTTATTGTTACATAGTATTGATTAGGTATTATACATGACTCTGTATATTATTACTTTGCTTTTAATAAAGATCAAAATATGCCAAAAAGCAAATATATAATTACTATGCTTGATATATTGTGCGGTCATTCATTCTAAATGTTATCGGCGTAAATTTTCATCCCCTTTATTTATTCGTTTCGTGTTGATATAAGCAACGATTTTACATGTTTATGACCAAGGACGGTTGCCATAGACGTGGTAATATTAGAAAAAAATGTACTTACCTTAATTTGGATCAGTTTTGGAAGAATAACCTCCGAATACTTTTGGAAAATTAAAAAGGTATCCTGGGGTGTAATAATAAGGAAACTCAGAGCACGTGAAAGAAGCAGGTTTTTAATCGCTGCTAAATCAAACACGTAGACAATTTTTCCATATGTTTTGTACACGGTACAACAATTCATCTCCATATTTTTTAAATTTTTTTTCACTTTTTCATTGTTTTTTTATACATATCCATATTTTAGGCAATCTATTATCATATAGTCAATGTCGGTTTTCCGTACAAAAAACGCGTCCTCTTCTAGGCGAGGAATCCAAGAAGGAAGAGAAAGGAGAGACTTTACAATGCGAGAGGGATGATTGGATAGGTGACAGGTGAAAGAGGCCAAAGACCAGGGAGACGGATAGGATGGGGCAAAGTAGGAGTAGGTAATGGCTGCTGAAGGGATTAGGGAACGGAAAACTCGCGATGACGAACGCAGGAATGCTCGGGATGTTGCTGATGAGGAAGATGAGAAGGAAGACAAGGAGGAGATGGGGAAGGCAGGATAACGATACGGAGTAAGGTGGGAGCGAGGTTGCTGTGGGAGGAGACAGGAACAGAGAGGGCAGGGATGGAAGGAGAAAATACAGGTATATAAGGAGCGATCTTGAAGGGACGGAGTTGGAGGGAGAGTGGGAAGCAGAGGAAGAGGGGAACAGGGATGAGGAGGGGGACGTGGACGAGGACAACGAGTCCTTGCTGGAACTGGAGGGATCCTTGCTGCTGGAGGAGATGGAGCTGGATCCAGCGGAGGAGGGCGGCGTGTTCTTCAGGGGGTTGCCATGCCCCGAGGAAGTGGACGAGGATGAAGGAAGCGAGGCGACAGGGAAAGAGGGCGGAGGCATTAGGGGCGGCTGATAGGCTGGTGGCGGCGGGGGTGGAGGCGCGTACGGACCCACGCCATCCCCGCCCCCGTTGAGCTCCAAGTGGACAAGTCCCTGAGCCACTCCCTCGCTGCTCCTCACGACAAAGGCGTATTCTCCGGCCGTCTCCGTTGAAACCTCTCTCACCGTCAGGGCGGATTGAAAACAGTGGGCAGAACCACCTGCCTGTAAGAGGAATACAACGGGGATTAAAAATTACTTAGTAAAGAAAGCGAGAGAGAGCACTTAATAGTTAGCACTTAATAGTTAGTAATAATTTGATAATTGACCAGAAAATACAGTCAAAACCAGTGCAATTGCCTCGGTAAAGACTTTTAGATGTTTAATTTTGTGACAACTGCTGCTTTAATTCCTGAAGGTATAAATTTGCACATACAAATAACTCTTATGTGAAGGCGAAATTTTAGTACAAGTTGTCACTTTTGCATGGATACCAAATAATAAAGTAGATTACTTTGCAATACACAAAGATTTGTGAATCATGTTTCTCTATTGAAATTGTCGGAATAACTTGTCCAAATGGTAAATCAAAAAGTGGTACTTGATCATAATTTAGCTGACGGAATCATAAATCTGTATCTCTATTATATTTGAGAAGAAAATGTACTCTGGAAATATTATTCAAAATGTTGGTAGCGAAATAGAAAATTATCAGGGGAAAAACCCTTATAAAATGTAAGCCATTTAAAATAAAATGATTGTACATTTTACGTGATTACGATAGAGTTTTACTGCTCACATAACTTCAGAATTTTATAGCTTTAAGTATAAAATACATTCTTAGATTACCGCAGAGTGATTAAATATAACCATTTACATAGAACTGACTAAAAAAATGAAATCAAAATCAACAATTAAATTCAGCCAAAGATAGCTACAATTAGCTAATTAAAACGCAGTAAAATCAACTGATACACGTCCCCCTTCGAGAAACACTCCTCCTTTTTGAAATATTCTCATGAAAATTCAGGCTGTAAAACTATAAGATGGAGCGCACCGAAGGGATGAAAGGCATTGACTTATTCGCAGAGAATTTGATTTTTCATGCTCGTATATTCAAACCTCTTTAGTTTTTGTGGACAAAACCTCCATAATTATCTGTTGTTTTTGCAGATGAAATGAAGATGAAATATTTTTTTGAATAACTTGTGAGGGTTATCGTTCTTTATTCATGGATGAATAGTAAACAAGATGGATGGAAATGTGAAGAAAAATACACATCGATTATATGGAACGCCCGAGCATAAACTGAGCGGAAAACGAATACACTTTAATATTAATGCGCACACCAACATCAGCTCTGGCAAGCGGACAATGTATACGAAGTTGGTTCAAAAAGTATCGCGACTTTTGTGTTTTTCCAAAAATTATGTATTTATTCATGAATATCTATTTGGTCCTCTTCAAAGTAATCCCTATTAGATATTATACACTTGTGCCGACGTTTTTTCCAATCCTCAAAGCACTTATCATCGAAAAAAAAAAATCATTTTTTGTGCTCTTGTCTAGTCTTTATCTCGTCAATCGTAGCGTAGAGTCATCCTTTCATGGGCTTCTTCAGTTTCGGGAACATGAAAAAGTCCCTTGTGAGTACGGTGGCTGCGGCATCATTAGTATGTTGTTTTTGGCCCAAAATTCGCGCGCAAGTAACGATGTGTGAGCAAGGGCGTTGTCATGGTGCAAAAGCCAATTTTTGTCCTCTTCCACAAATCCGGGCGTCTGTTGACCGGGGATTGCTTCGCGCAAATTGCGCATAACTTGCAGGTAACATTTCTTATTTATCGTTCTACCCTGTGGCAAGAACTCATGTTGCACCACGTCCCTGCAATCGAAGAAAACTCTAAGCAAATCTTTCTCATTTGACCAAACCTGGCGCGCTTTTTTCGGTATTGGCTCGTTCTTCAACTTCCATTGGGATGATTGAGCTTTAGTTTCCACGTCATAATCATAAAGCCATACTTCGACACCAGTTATGGCCCTCTGGAGCAAATTTGGGTCGTCGCGAACAGAGTACAACACCTCATAAGCAATGTTAATGCGTTGCTGTTTCTAGTCGAAATAGAGAAATTTTGGTTCGAACCTCGTGGCAACCCGTACCATGTCGAAATCGTTGATCAAAATCGAATGGCATGAGCCCATCGATTTGTTTAGGTCCTCAGCAACTTCTCTAACGGTGAATCGACGATTGGCCAATACTATGTTCTTCACTTCATGAATGTTTTCGTCTGTTGTCGACGTGCCCAGTCGTCCGGCACGATCTTCGTCGTTCACATCTTCTCGACCCTCTGAGAGCATTTTGTAGCACCGGTAAACGTTGCTTTGGTCCAAGGTAGGTTCTCAATATGCCACAATCAACATTCAGAATGCGTCCGCGCGCTTAATTCCGTTTGGCACACAAAATTTGATACCGATTCTTTGATCCATTTCTTGGAACAGGAAAAAATCGAAGACAAGGCAAAACAGCTATCAACAAATAACTGAACATTCAAAATGGCCGAACTTTTCGGCATAAGTGAGAGACATAAGTACCGACATAACGCGGCAAAAAATCGAAAAACAAATATACTTATCCCGCGAAAATTCAAAATTCGCGATACTTCTTGAACAGACCTCATATATGACCCTGCAAAGAACCAGAAAATGGATATATTTATGTAATGGGACAAATAAGGAACCGGGGTAGAATATACTGTAGAGAGAACAAAGAAAAAGCATTTTTCGCAGCTTAGTTTTAAATGTGATCAAGATTAAAATGGGTAGGAATTGAGAAAGAAAGCTCAGAATGCGGACAAGGAATCAAATGAATATGTTCTCTATGAAAGGATGTGCAAAAAAAATAAATCTGGTGAAGATATGGAAATTACGGATAAAAAGTGGCAATAGGAGTAGAACTCTCACTACGTAACTAAAAGTTTATATATATTCATTAATCAATGCAAGACAATATGCTCCTGTTTATAATTAAGCATTAGATTTACTGCTAATAAAATACCATGTTACATAAAACTGCCTTCTGTTTCCGATAACAAAGAGCAAAGTCGGAAAGGCTTTTGGATAGTCAACATAAAAGTTAGCAATTAAAGGCAGTAAATATTCTCAGCATAGTATTTTAATAACAAGTAAAAACCTTATTGTTTAAATTTGGACGGCAATGTGCTACTGTTTTTTACGATGCGGCACATGGAAACAGTACTATCAAAACAAACAATAAATGGGGGAATGCACAGAATCGAAAGTTACTATTATTAAATCAATATGCTAAGAGCAGTGAACTTCTAGTCTTTAATAAATTAGCTTCCATTAGGTAAAACTTTGTTTCCATAATGAGAAGTTGATCTACTTAAAATCTTTATCAGCAACCCAAATATAGTAACCTTTATCCTAGTGAAATAATGTGTCAACTATTTAAAGGGTGAAATAATTTAAAAATATTTAAATTCATAAAATAAATATAGCAATAACGTCTTCTAAAGTATTAAAATTCACCGAAAAAGATTTGTGTAAAATTTGGCTTGTTCTGAAATTCCTTACGAAAATTCCGTATTTGATGGTGCATTTTTAACGCATTCACTATACTGACTACTGCGAAAGTTTATGATCACATTTAAAACTGAAATATTTCAAGCCGGGATTTGCAACGCTTTTTGCGTGGCTGTTTAAATTCACGAGTTTTGGAGATTTAGTTTTTTCTAATGTGCTGATAAAACAGCACATTAGTACTACGGAGAGCTGGAATTGTAAACGTTCCAACCTCTCTCAAAAAGGTACAACGCTTAAATACGATATTTTCGCCCACATTTAAAAATTATTTCATTAAAAAAACACTATTAATAATTATATCGCTCCATTTGTTCATTCAAGGAAACATTTTAAATGTTTTAAATTTTTCCTCCACACGTGCGCACCCGAATTCGCAGATTTAGACCACACTAAGATACTCGTCGCGCGTAGCACATAACGTTAAATTGCATTCCTCGCCTCGCAACAAGGGCACGATATCCCAAAGGAATTGAACTCCTGCTTTAAAAGTGGGAGAGCGGAGATTCAGCGCTGCGGTTCTCTCCGGGATGCAGCCTGTATGTGAAATCTCCGACAGAACTACGAGAGCGGTCGTAAGTCCCCAATGATTTAGCAAGTTACAGCGGTCGAATCGTTGGTAGCGAAAAGATAGACGGTATGGTGAGTAATTGCCGTTCATTTTGTCGACTTTCTCAACAACCTTTACCGGAAAATTGAAAGAATTCCTCTGCGGGATATCTACGTCTTTAATGAAATGTTCCAAACTTCATTGATTTAACCATCTTTACTGCCACTCAAAAAATGTATACCTTATGCATCCTTACGCAAAATGCGACTTGCGGTAGTTCGCCAATTCAGTCTATAATGAATGTAATTATTTCCATGGTATACGTTTGCTTTATCGATATTTTGAAACAAAAATTAATTAAGTAGTGGGTGCATTAGTTAAAAAAAAACTTTGGTGATAATTTATAAATACTACTCACCCGTTGTAAACTTTTATAATCTAAACTAAAACGTTTTCAAGAAAGAGTTTTGCTTAAAGTGCAATCAAAATTAATTTCTCTCTAATTAAAGCGGAAATTGTTTTTGAGAATTATAATTACATTTTACACTAAATGAAACTACGATTGTTTTTAAGATCGGGTTTCTTAGTTCCGTTAATTTCAGCAAAAAAAAGCATCGATTCCTGATTTTTGTTTATTTGAACTGAAAGATCTGGTTTCTTGAATTATATGTCGATTCGAACATATTTTTTTCATTTAAAGTCCGTTTATCCGTATTGATTACAATTATAGCTCATAATGACAATTGTGATAATGAGTGTCTTCGGAGGTAACTTGGTTTTGAGTTAGACTGCTATAAAAATATCTATCTCTTACTACGACCATGTTTAAATCTTGCTTTAGTTGACAAAAAATTAGATTAACCATTGAATAAATTTTTTTTCTAAAATAAGACGTTTGGTTACGGAAAGAACCTTAATTCTACGCAAGAAAATTATTTCTTACGTGAATACAGCGGCAGTAGAATTAGTAGCATAGTAGAATTATAGGAGATGATCATTGCTGTTGAAACTCTTTTTCATAAAAGTGTTCTTGTAAAAAAGGTCATTGCCACACATAAATCTTCGCAAAGCTCACCTTTAAAAATGAACAGAAATAATTTTGCTGTGGCTACGGTATTTCGTTTTCTCGGATGCTCACACAACGCAAAACGCAATGCGTTCATGAAAAACTGTACTATACCTTACCGTTAATTTTTCATTTCAAAAGATTTAATTCTCATTCAGAGCTTCTATTAATAGAAAAATGTGAATAAAAGAAAAGAAAAAAACTGCCTTGCAATAGAAATGCATAGAAAAAAATGTGATCATTTTACTCCGCCACCTATTGGCCTAAATGGGCTCGACTGGAGCCTTGGGTGAGATAGTAAGAAAATGGACCTCAAGGAATTTCGTGCGAAATTAGGATTGGGGCAAAATATGACGTTGTTTGTGAGGTGAGGTGAATGGAGACAATGATTCTAACCATAAATAGAAGAGAAACAAAATACTGGATTGTGTTATTATTAAATTTGGTCACCTACACCGAAATATCTAAAGAAAAAATATGTTAAAAATTTAAAAATGAGCTTGCCATGCGTTTTTATCGTAACCTCATTTTAAGGCTAGAGAGCTTTGCTTTCTAGCTCATGTTAGGCCAAATTTGGAACAGGTGCACGTTATATGGAGTCCGTCTTAGCTGTTTCGCCCAGTTTAGTCAGCCTTGTAAAGGCTTAGCGATCGGAATATCATTTAATTACTTGAATGGGGATAAGTTCCACAGCAGTGCCTTCAGATTTTAGTTGGTAATGTCGTGAGAAGTTTACAATTTTATCGTAATAAACCTTAGACACACTAACTTCTGAAGCGCAATCAATTTGTAAGTTGAATTAAAGTTGTACAGCTGAACTGGAATATAATATAAATATGGATAAAAATTCAAATAAATTTATCATGGAGTGCGTTTCAGGAAGAAATCTATTCCCTATGAAAGAAGCTGGAGTCTGTTTTAATCCCTATGAGGTAATACCAACTGAGATTTTTCATATCTTAGCATGTTTATGTACGGTACATCATATATTGATGTCAGATGAAACTAATTGGGTAATATAAGCCAGGCTTTTACATGGGCAGTAATTGCGAAATCAAATGGAATTCTTAAGGCTGAATTACGAGGTGAAGGTAATGAAATTTGGCAGGGCGCGAAACTATATAGGAATAATGAGATAGGCAGGTGGCAGGATAACTGGGAGTACTCATCATTATTTGGAATCATTTCCACAATAATGCATTCGACAACATACAATCAGATCTTATTCAATGAAATATAAGAAAGCTGCACATGAGATGCGGAATATATGAAAATATCGATTTAAGTACTAAACAGTTGAAACTGTGAAAAAGCGTTTTGGTCTCAATAATAAGTAATTGCGATGGTTATTGGCGATTAAATTAAAAAAGCCAGTTCGTACCCGCTTGTAAAAATACGGTCTACTAAAGTACCAGCTTAAAAATTTTTTTTATATCCTTCAATTTGAAATTAGGGCTGCCTCATGATAAAAGCACTCTTTTAAAACCGAAAACTACGTACAACCCAGGGATGCGTACATTTTCTTTGGGTGCTCAGGGTCATTTCCACTTCCATGTAAAAGCCCTAACGGGAAATTTTTCCTTCTTTCATTTAAAAAAAATGGATATTTTTTAGACTGTAATAACTTTACAAATATCAGTACCACCTACACTAAGTTTGGTATTTTAATTCAGAGCTCTAAATGCAATTCAGTGTAACCTTGAGTCTTTATAAAATAATTAATTCTGTTGAGTTTTTTTTTGCCTGACAACCTAACTCCATTATCTTAAATGTAGTGGTCCTTCCAACGCTGAATCATAGTGTCGTAGTAATTGGTATAACTCAGCAGAACAAGCCGGGCGGAAGTATCCCAAAAAAAAGAAGTTTCCCCATATATTTTCCCAGGAAACGCTCCAAAACTCTTGAGAATCTGCACCCGGACTAAGTGTGACTTCTTGGGTATAATTCATTTCAAAATATAAGAAGGAATGTTGTATCCGAAATTTTCCAAGAAGGTAGAATGGCAAACATACAAGTACTATTCTTTATAACACTTCATTAAGAATTGTGAATATTGGTACCAGAGAACAATCATTAGCCGTATCATTTGGGCTGTTACTTTTAAATATTTTCTATCGGTATTTTTTAAATAAATCGAAAGTTCCAAAAAATTTTACATTCATTGTTCTGTGAGTTGAGTTGTTTTTAACACTTCGTACATGTTTGAGTAGTTTTAAAGCACAGCAGGCCAACCATTCTGAAATCCAGTAAAAAAAAGCTTGCCAGGGTTTTAAACCACGATGAGAGTATTTGTTTACTATTTGAAAGTCTAAAGATGTTATATTCTTTAATTATCATTTTCCATTATCCGTATCAATAAAAATGTAAAGTTTCGTATCTTCCATACCATTCTATCGTCAGCATTCATTTCAATCAGTACAAATCTAGCATAATTTTCTCAAATAAGATTTATTTGATACTAGGTTTTAGCATGATAATGCTAAATATAATATGGGTCCCTCCGCATGGGCCTTGACGCGGTGGAAGGTCATATAAGGAAGTATATAGCAATAAATAATAAACAGAGGCAAGTAACGAAGACAGCGAAAGAAGCATGGCGAAAGACAGAGCGTGGACATGGAAACTATGCTGAGGAAAGAGTGTAGATACACGGTAAGATTAAAAATCTGTCAGGAAATAAGAAGGTAAAATATAAAGGAGTAGATTGGAGGGATAAGGATCCTCAACCTGTACATGCCTCAGACTACTCAGGTGCTAGTGGGGAACGGGGAATCCGGATGGGCAGTGTTAGGAAGAGCAAGACTGGGGCGTCCATTATCACCGGTGCTGTTCAACGCATAAGTGGAGCATATGCCTAAAGAGGCATGGAAATGAAATTCGGTGGGAATTTCATTAAATTAGTTAGGTTTGTTGATGATAAATATTTTCTTTGAAGATAGGAGAAGAGATATGGTTGGGGAAATGTGGTTGGAGCTTAAGAACGGGATGAAAAGAGCATATAAGGAAAAATAGAAATGGTGGAGAACCAAAGAATTCAGAAACCATCGGTCACGGAAGAGACACTTAAGAAGATGGATGAAAAACGGAAATGGGATATATGTACCCACCATAAGAGATAAGACGTCAAAGTTAAGAGGTGGAAGGACTTAGGAAAGGTGGAAAAAATACGTAAAAAACTTGCCTTAAGGTAAGAGGAATTAGTGAGAATATAAGACTGATAACGGGTTCATGGAGGGAAGATGTGAAAAAAGATTAGTTAAGAAATCACATCTTATGGATGTGAGATCTGGTCTTTGAGGCAGGAGGATTCGCATGGACTGAAGGCTTTTTAAATGTGGGTGCGACTGAGATTGGAGAAAATTATTTTGCACAGATTAAGAAAAAGGCCGAGGTTTTCAGTAAGGTGGACGAAGAAAGGGAACTACCACTGGCAGAGAAGGAAGTTCTGAAAAGGCAGAGAAAGTAGATGGAGCAAGTTTTGAAAGACCGTGATATAGAATGTTGGGTAAGCCGTTTTACCAATTATCTCTTCAAGTTTAACTATAATTTCAAGACATTTTCGCTCAGTTATACACACGCAGTGGATTTTGGAACGAAATTTCTTTCCTGATACACCCTGGAGAGTATTCCGTACATTTTAAATTCCGAAATATGACGGCGGGCTTGGTTACATTTACTGCTTAAAGGTGATTATTTTGTGACGCATATGGTCTGAGTCCTGTTGCTGGCGACACCATGATCCAATTAAAACGGAAAAATAAATGAGTAAAAAGTAAGATTTGCAGATATTTTTGCATCACAGAATTCGCATATCTTTAAAAGTTTTATGTTGGCCATCACGGAACTTACGTATATGGAACGGCGCGGTATTATTTACTCTAACTTGGAATACATCGCAGGAGAAAGATAAAAGTCCGATGCTTGACTTAACTTGCTCTTGCGACCCAGAGGTCATATTCCCCGAAGTTTATTCCATAATATTGTTTGCATGTCTCTGTGTGTCCTTGGAACTACAATGCTGGAGACGGGGAAAATTTGTCGGGGGTGGGAAATGAAATTTCTAGTTTGACGAGAGGAAAACCATTTCCTTGGGTATGCTATGCGACATATGATAGGAAAGCCAATATTCCGAGAGGGAATTTATGTTTGACATCATAATACAGCCAATAGAACAGTTAATACATGTTAATATTTCATAGTGCTGGAATGTACGATTAACCAGTTACAGTTGATAATTTACCTTTTCACTATCGTTTTCTATGATTTGGGTGGTTCAATGAGCTTCTCAAAAACGACGAAATGAAAATAAAAGCATTTTCACGGATGTTTTGAAAACCGTTTTTCATTATTTGCCTTTTACTACATTCATAAATGAGCTAAAGAGGGAATTGCGATTGCAAAAATTTAAGGCTCTAAAACTCATTTTCTAAGAAACAGATTCCTCTAGTGTAGAGTAATTAGACGTAGTAATAGAGCAACTTCCATGCACTATATAAAATAATTAGATAGCATAATGATTTGATTGTTCAAGGATGTCTGTACGAAAAATACGAGCTCAATGCTAATGGATAACAATATTAAAGACAGGACTTTGTTTTCCATAGCTTCTCTTCTTTGAGTAGAATTTCAAATTTATTACATAACTATTTGCGTACATAAAGGTGTACGATTTCTCAGAATTCAGGCTCGGACAAATGATTGCGTTATTATCCGCGTCGAGAAGTCGATTTTTCCCTCAAGTATGGGTGCTATACGAACTCATTTCATTTAAACCCTAGGAGACCCAATAGAAATACAAAATTGCCTTATCGGGATTCAAGCGGCACGCTCTGCATTGAGTAGCACGTACTGCATTCAAAAAAATTCCAGTGATACTGGTCTCAACGTAGCCGCCCAAGTTGCCTGAAGGGAAAACCGGAGGCATTGAAGCTGGTAAAGGATACGTACGATACGAAATAAATTTATACGCCATAATACTTAAGTTATCTTTAGACATCGTAGTTTTCTCGTCGGTAGCATAGCGTTAATTTCATTCATTCGCTGTTAGAGGATTTTTTCACGCGACGTTCATAATTTGTCCAACATCTGAAGCAAGAAAAAAAGAAATTTTATTGCTAATGCGAATTGAATTGGTAATTTTATAACATCGATTAATTTGTTAAAACAGGCAAAAAAGTCCCAGGGGTTTACAGGCACGAAACCTTCAAGGGTTAGGCGATGTGCGTCAATTCATCTCGAGTAATTAGCATAAGAAAATTCGGGTGAAAGAAGCAAAAGGAGAAGTGATATAGTATAGAAATATATCTGAGAGAAGGCCAGCCGATTAAGAGTTTGAATACAGTAAGACTAAGATTGTGTTTGAAATGCATTAAGACAATGCTCAGGAAGGATGAGCCTTGTTCCTTAGGAAATAAAATGCAGGAAATTTAATAATAAAACTATTACTCATTTAGAGAATGCCAAGGAAATCCATGGAAGAATTCAACATTATTCTGACGGCGATTAAAGGTAATAAAATAAACTGACACGTAGGTAGAGATAATTTGAAATGGAATAATTTAACTTAAAAGATTTAAATTACTTAATAAGCAAGGGATTGAAAAAGAAATACGATTTTGTAATTATAAATAAGGAAAAATTCTGGAAAGGGTTTTTATTACCTCAATCGCACTAATTATGAAGTAATAATTTTAGTGTTATTTCTTTGGTAAAATATGTCCCCATACAGGAAAGCAGAGTCACCAGGATGTGAAGACTGTACAACTATCACATATATTAAATTAAAAAAAAGGCAAAGGAGTTGCAGAGAAGTAACGAAAGTTTGAAGAGGGCTGGCCGTTATTTAACTGTGGGTATTTTTTTTAGATTTATGAGGAAGGGGCCGTCGAGGCCAAACACACCAAAGCAGTCATGAAAACATTAATGTAAATTAGTCTAGGATATAAAAGACGTTTTCGTTTGCTTATAGAACTTAAAAACTACGGACATACGGATTGAAAAAAGCAATGAAAATATTGCAGGATATAGGAGAATATTGAAGAGAAGTTTCAACGTAAAAGACTCGACCAGTAAGGAAATTCTAGTTCTCTAAGAGAAATGGGAAGGAGAATTAATCAGTACAAGAGGCACAAGGCAGAGGAGTAAGGTTTGGTTGCCCGTTACTCGTCGTGATTTTTAACGCAAACGTCGATAAAATGGCAAGAGACGAATTAGAGTAACGGAGTGGAGCGGGAGTATTGAGGAAGGAATGAACTTCGGAGGAACCCGAATAAATCAGTTCACCGATATCCAAACTGTGGTTAGTTATTCAGCCTATGGATTTTACTGTAACCCACATTACTAAATCATGTGAATGGAGAAGGATCAGGGTATACCATATAACGAGTAATGAGATTACAAAATAATCTGATGGATTGTAAAATTCAATTCAGGAGCGAAAAGTACCCTCAGCTCTTCATCGGTCCCGTAATGAAATGATTAGTTGGAATTTTTCACGCAGTACTGGCATAGCATTAGCAAACATAACAGTTTCAGATTCCAAAGAAACTGCGGGAGATGCCGCAACAGTAACTTTTAACGGAGTGATCCGCTAATGTGCATTTCAATGCAACAATTTCAGTGTAAAAATCATTCTCCTTGACCTCACATTTAATCCACATTCATTGATTGAATCAAATCCACATTTTCCGAATGGTCCTGTAAAACTTTCTACGACTTCGTAGTACTTTTTTACTTTGAAAGTTCCGTGCATTTTTTACACGTGTGTTTCATCTCTTATGAGGAATGAAAAACGATTTATCAGGGAAAGGTAAGGTGGGGAGGAAGAGAGGAAATAGGTGAGGGAAGAATTTGAAGGGAAAAGAGCAAGGGCTGATAAAATTTCGAGGGGAAGATGAATGGAAGGAGATGGAGAGCGCCAGTGGGTGAGATAGAGAGAGAGAGAGAGGGAGGGTGAGATGGGGAAGGCAGTGCGGTACACAGGGTTGGAAGGTTTGGCGGAGAGTGATGGGCAGGTGTAGGGTTGTTTGGTTGGCCGCTTCGACGAATGGCCGATGGAGGGTGGGAGGGCGGAGGAAATGTCGTGTTGCAGAGGGATGACGAGGGCGTGGCGGACTCCGGGGATGGTTTGGGTATGTGCCAACGAAGGTTTTTATTGCTTAAAGGGTAGGTCGGTGAGGTCAAGGGTTTTTAAACTCATGGTGGAGGGATGCTACAGGAAGATAGGGAAAGCATCGAAGGGGGATGGAGGAGGGTGAGTGGACCGCTTTCGGGGAGTTTGCTGAGGGTTGGAAAAAGAGGGGTGAAATTGTATTATAATTGAGTTGCAAGAGGGAAGAGTACCGAAGAGGTGAGGGGATGATACACATGGGAAGGGATTTGAGCTGTGAATATATGGCAGATTGAGGGTGAATATAGACGGGATTGCGGTTGGATTGGGGCTGGAGTGGCGCGATCCCTTTGAACTCGGATGGGGTAGCTTGTGGGCGGAGGAGGATAATAAATTCAATAGTTTATTTGACTGCGGACTCGAATCTCCTCCTCCCACCTCGTACGAGAACGAATTTTATAAATTGTCAGTAAGCCGAGATAAGTCTGTCCTTCGGAAATATTATTTCTCACGAGGGATATAGGATTTTCATTTTTTCACAAAAATATAAAGATGGTTTGCTATTATGCGGAATGAAGAACTAACTGTTCCCACTAACATTGCAGACTTAATGGGAGATTTTTAGTATTAAGGGAGGATTGCATTCTTCGGGTGACTGAGGGCTTGAATAAGTGACTAATATCTTTCATTTATAATCACAAATACTGAGTTAGAGGGTAGTTGGGGGGCTAAAGTTAAATCTAATTATTACTGATGCATTTTCAAAAGAACTGCATCTAAATTGTAGTGCTCGCTACATGTTTTGGTTTCGTCAAAAAGTTTTGGGAACTGCTTCCCACTTCTGTACCATTTCAATATTAAATTGTATCAAAAACTATGATTCCAATTCACAGTAGATTTCAGGGAAACTAGAGTATTGAAAGATCTACCTCGGAATTCATGAATGCAGTTAAAAGCAACACCATTTTCAGATGAGAGGAAACCTGCAGTTTACATTAACAGAATCAATGAAAAATCGACCAGATTTTTAGCATATATAAAAACATAAAATCATTAGCCAATTGAAATATTTTTGAAAGGGAAATCGATACTAGGTTTTAATTATATTATGCATTGAGAAAATGATATTTGTTGATCTCGCAGTTGAACATATATCTCTAACTAGATCGTGTTGAAGGGATAGATGAGATAGGTTATTTCGAGGTTGACAGAAAAAAAAGAGAATGATCGCCTGTCAGGCGAGGGGATACACTCGCTTGATTGATAATCCGAGGTGTAGCGTCCGTCGAGGGAGAAGATCCCCATGAAATCCTCAAGGTATTTGGCACAGCCTGCAAGGGACCGACCGAAGGGTTTGGGGCCGGAATAGGCTTCCAAGTCCCGCCGGGTTACATTGCTGTGCTGAGGGTTTGCGGGGATTGAACGGTTCCTGGGCATAATGTGCTGGGTTTGTTTCCAAGGAAACAGATTACGCAAATGAGGGATGGGAACGGTTTAACCGAATCGCGTGGCAACCCAAAGTTGAGCTTTATCGTATGATATGTAGAATTAAACTGATGGTTAATCCAAGACAAAGAGCATTTCATTTGATGATAAAAACGCCCAAAAAGGAATTTCCCTCTTGGTTTTGTCACTATCACCAGTTGCTATGATTTTGATCTGGAAGGCTAAAATATATTTGTTGAGGAGAGGTGGCGAATGAAGTATATAAAATAACATTTAACCATATTATCCTCTTTAATATACACAAATTTATCGATTAATAACTTCAATGAAGAGGATTTAATGCAAATGCGACATTGAATTGATATATTTATTACTTCAGGCAAGTGTGCTAACGTATATACGTAACACCACTTACACATGTGGCGGACAAAAAAAATATATATATATACATACATATGTATCAAAATTATTTTTTTATTATTAGGTAATCTACCGGTTAAAGTAGGTTTTGGATGGATACACCTACCAACTCAATATTTTGTAACTTCTAACAGAAGAAAACCTAACGGCCTACTTTACCACAAGTCTCTCTTCATCTCTGTGTACTTCCTTCCCCTCTTAACACCAGCAAACATACCTATCCTATTCCTGCCCTTTTCCTAACATTCTCCCCTCCATTACAGTCTTCAACATCCCACGGCAAATCAATACGCCCTTCATCCATTTTTCCTGCCTCCTTATGATTTCTCCAAACAATCCCCTCTCCTCTTACACCATGCCTAGCACTTCCATGTTTCTATTTCTTTGGGTTTATTTCACCTTTTCCCTCCTTCTCCACGCCAACATTTCAAAAACCTCCAATCTACGGCTATCCTCCTGTTTCAGTGACCATGTTTCTGTGCCGTGCATAACTACATACGCTATACATCAAAGTTTTCACGAGCCTTTCCTTAACATCCTCACTCAATGTCCCTGTCATTCTCATCCTCACTCACCCTCCTTCTTTTGAAAGCCTTTTTGCTCAGTGCTCTCACTCTTATTGTTCTGAAATCCTCACATGATGTAGCCTTTGCCTTTTTTCGAAATAGGAGCAAACAAGAATCTCGCAAAGTCTTCCGGCCAGATTCCTTCAGCATAGATGCCACGAATCAGTCCATATAGACTCTTCCTCCCCCATATTCCTAAACCTTTTAGTAGTTCCACAGGAATGTTGTCCATCCCCACGGCCTTATTTGATTCCATCTCCCTTAATGCCCTTCTGTCTGTGCATTACCATAATATCATCTAACTGATACCTTCTAAGTCACCTGGCATTTTCCATGCATACCTATACCCTTTGTGGTGTCTTAAATAAGTGTTGGTGATGACTAACCCCTGTCTCCGGCAGAACTCAACTGCTTTCTCCCCGCGGTCGTTCCTCGTGCCTAAACCGTAGTTCCCCACCTCATCACGATCTCTTCCTCCGCCTACCGTCGCATTCCACCCCCATCACTATCAAATGTTTCCCTGCGGGAAAACTCGCGATCATGCCCCCTAACTGATCCTATATCCATTCGACTTCTTCCTCCTTACGATTGTTTGGTGGCATGTACGTGTATACGGGAACAATGACCAAGTTCGTCCGTTCTGATTTCTCTACTAGTTATAAATGTTTCTGAGATTGGCGGGTCATCTGTATGCGAGAGAGGGGCAATACGGCAATATGGATGGGGTAGCGTCATTACCGTGTAAAATGGGAAACAGGTCTTCATGAAAGGTTTTCTGTCTGTTGTATTCGGAGAAATAAGGTGGTGCAAGTGGAGTCCTGAGTCAGATGAGGGGTTTTTTTTCTGTTGTGTGTGATGCCACGTGGAGCGGTGGATTTTATTTTGTAAGAGCTTCTCTGGGTAAACGCGATTGTGAAGTGAATTTTGTCGCTTGAGGAGGCATTTGTGGAGTTTGGCTGTAGTGATGTAAAGCAGGTTAGAGAGAAAATGGGGAATCGAGTGTTTGGAATGAGAAGGGTGACAGCTGGTTAAGTGACGGTATCGCTGATGGTTAGTGGCTTTGATATGCACTGAAGTGGTGAATATGTTGTTGCGAAGTAAGAAATCTGTGTCAAGAAAGGTGATGGTGGAGCCTGAAATGGAAGGAGTAAATTTAAGCTTAGAAGGAGAATTTAAGGCCGATAAGATCTTATTGAAGGACTCAGACCCGTGTGTCCAGAGAATATAGATGTCGTCTATAGAGCGGACACAGAAAAGAGAATAAATAACTACATATATATATACACACACATATACATATTTATATATATACATATATATACACACACACATACGATGTCGTATATATTCAGGTACATCGATGTACCCGAACGAGTTCTGTTCAAAAGTTATCGCGAATTTTGAATTTCCGCGTGTTACATATATTTGATTTTTATATGGCGTTATGTTGGTACTTATGTCTCTTACTTATGCCGAAACGTACGGCCATTTTGAATGCTCAGTTAATTGTTGATAGCTGTTTTGCTTGCACGTGTTTTGGCTTGTCTTCCATTTTTTCCTGTTCAAAATAATTGATCAAAGAATCTGTGTCAAAATTTGTGTGAAAAATGAAATTAAGCACACGGAAGTATTCTGAATGTTGACTGTGACATTTGGAGAAGCTACTTTGGACCGAAGCAACGTTTATCGGTGGTACAAAATGTTCTCAGAGGGTTGAGAAGATGTGAACGACGAAGAGCGTGCCGGACGCCTGAGCACGTCAACAACAGACGAAAACATTCATGAAGTGAAGGCCATAGTATTGGCCAATCGTCGAATCACCGCTAAAGAAGTTGCTGAGGACCTAAACATATCGATGGACTCGTGCCATTCGATTTTTATCAATTTTTTGGGCATGCCACGGGTCGCCACGAGGTTCGAACCAAAATTTCTCTATTTCGACTAGAAACAGCAACGCATTAACATTGCTTATGAGGTGTTGGACTCTGTTCGCGACGACCCAAATTTGCTCCAGAGGGCCATAACTGGTGTCGAAGTATGGCTTTATGGTTATGACGTGGAAACTAAAGCTCAATTATCCCAATGGAAGCTGCAGCACGAGCCAAGACCGAAAAAAGCACGCCAAGTTCGGTCGAATGTGAAAGTTTTGCTCAGAGTTTTCTTCGCTTGCAGGGGTGTGGTGCATCATGAGTTCTTGTAACAGGGTAGAACGGTAAAGAAAGAATATTGCCTGCAACTTATGCAACCCACAATGTCAATGTCCACATGTGCCGGATTTGTGGAAGAACAAAAATTGGCTTTTGCACCATGACAACGCCCTGCTCACACGTTTACTTGTGCGCGAATTGTTGGTCAAAAACAACACTCTAATGATGCCGCAGCCACCGTATATTCCCAAGACCTGGCCCCTAGTGACATTTTCTTGTTCCCAAAACTGAAGAGGCCCATGAAAGGACGACGCTACGCTACGATTGACGAGATAAAGACTGTATCGAAGGAGGAGCTGCGCAAGGTCACATGAAATGATTTTTTGAATTGCTTCGAGGTTTGAGTAAATCGTTGGCACAAGTGTATAATATCTAATGGGGATTAATTTGAAGGGGAAAAAATAGATATACATGAATAAATAAATAATTTTTGAAAAAAAACACACAAGATGTGATACTTTTTGAACAGACCTTGTATATCGATGATGTTGAAGCACTCAGGAGAGTACAATGCAACATATTAGCCGGCACAATTGAGCACAAAAATATAAAAAGAGTACACGTAAAAGGATAATCACTTTTCAGAACGTTTAAGCTTTCGGCTGAGATTTGACCTCGACGCATAAAATGCCTTAGAGAAGGCCGAAAACTAAAACTTTCTGGAATGTGAATGTTCTTTTACATGTTATCTATTTTTTATATTTGTGTTCTAATTATCTCTTCAAGAATGTTATTAGATGCTAATAAATGTATTTCTTAACAGCTTACTTAGGCATTCATGAACAGAATAAAAATAATTATCAGAATCATTGCGCTATTAGGCATTCATCAGTTCCTTTACTAGTGATCCAAGTAAATAGGTGTATATAGTAATCCTAGACTGCTGTAAAATTATTTAATTGAATAATATTTATTAATTATGATTTTATTAGCAAATCTCAACTGGTAATTATTTCTGATCATTTGTGGGTGAACATTACTGATAGTAATAAAGCTTCTTTTTAATTAAAAAATAGGTTTTTTTCAGAGATCAATGAAGGTATGTTTCCTAATTTTTTTACAAGTATTCTGCTTAATATATTCTCGGACTATAATTCCACTCTCACTCTATGATTAAAGCACTTACTGGTATTTTGCATTATAATGACGCAAAAATATTTAAAATTATTCAGCCGTGATACACACTTCTTCCTGTTACATTCTGAATGCTTGTTGAAGTTACATTTTCTACGACTGGTATCACGCAGTGTTTTCATATTTGGCACCGACACCTAGCACTTTAAGTGATAATCCCACGCATATTCAGTTTAGCCTGTCTGAGGAACCGCATTACCTCTATAAATTCTAATTTCTAGAAAACGAAGTGAAAGGATAATCGTTACCCAAAGCCTCTATTCTTATCGCGAGTAGTAAACGTGATCGTCTAGATGCACGGCTTTTCGAAAAAAAATAGGAACGAATTTGCAGCCCCAAACCATGCGTACCTTTTCATTTCTCCCATTGCCCAGTATTTCTCGCCCGCAGGGAATTCATGGCCGGCGTAATGTTACCCTTGGCAACGACGCAACCATTTTAGCACCTCCCTGGCCCCTATTCGTGCGCGCGATCGCATTGCCATCTGTGCGGCAATCTCTTCTACTTCGTTTGACGACACACACGATCTTCTCCACCTCGCCCGCCGGTGTCCCCTCACCCCTCCTAACTCCACCTTCCCCCTACACCAGTTTCCGCATGGCACCCGTTTTGAATATCGAATTTCCTGTCCAGATTCCTCTGGAAACGTTGATATTGGACCGGAGGGGGTTCTGCCAATGGAAGCACAGGTTGCGGAGAGGGAAGAGAATGGTGGGTACAGGGGGGTTGGCGGCGGAAAATGTGGAAAGGGTTGAAGCCCCAAATTCTCCTCTCTCTCTCTCATTGAGTGTGTTGCTTAGCATGTAAAGCCTCAAGGGCCACCTGCACACACGTAAACTGACAAACGTACAAGCTCGGACAGGCGAACAATAGTGAGGGAGGCGTCGTCTTCCAATGAGCTTTCGGTTTATCATCCCCTCGTCCCTTACCTAGCCGGAGGGTTCATTGTCTTCTGACTGAGACAAGGGCAAGGGGTAGATCTAATTTTTGGGAGTCTGGACGGTGTTTTTAAACATTTATTCCATGAGTGGCGTGAGTGTAAACAAACATGATAAGGAAAGGTTGTCAAATGCCTGATCGCATTTTTGTCCTTTCTGGAAACGGATTTCTATCAATTTAAAACGGATAATTGATGTTTTTTTATTAATGAAATTAGTGCTGACCCGCTAAGACTACGATATATTTCAACAATCCTTAAGGTATTTCTAGAAAAAAATTTTCAATTGGGAAAAAATGGAATAGTCAACAAGTTTTCGGAGAAATAATTTCGTGAGGTCGTTTTAACTTTTCACTACGCTTTTTTTATCCGGCTTTCGATGATGAGATGTATCCATTCAAGATTTTAAGCAAAATAAATCACTACATAATGAACTACATAATGAACTACATAATCAATCGATTGAGTATAGGAGACTTAAGATTAACCTGTACTGCGTGAATGATAATAACTTTGAAATTGCTAAATTTTAAGAGTTTACGTAAGATCTTTCTTTATTAATCATTCCGGAAGTTTTAGCAATATTGAATACGTCAACAAAATAATGCCACATAAAATTCATATAGATGCAATCTTAGGAATTTATTTTCTACTTCTCCGGTTCCATTTAATTTGTTTTGATTCTGAGAGACCCTTCACTCGGCTCAGTGAGGCGTGTTATGGTCGAAAAATACCGCCATCATCATGAAAAGTAATGACGCGGCCAATTTTATGAATGAACAACCGGACCTATCTTTTATTTTCTCCGTCGTTATATCTTAACATATAGCTATTCTTAGACAGAGATAGATTAAGTAACCTGAATGCACTCAGTTATATGTTACCGTAGAATTGGATTTGAGGGGTTTCAATTGGAAAAGGTTTCCCTTAAAGCATTTCTTATTTTATTTCAAAAAGGATAAAATACCGGAGCTTGTTCGATTTCAGTTAGAATAAGGTAAAAAGAAATGTGTACTTATTCTAGCGTCAAAATAAATTGGCTACTCAGCGGAAACTCACGAAAAACTGCCAATGTCTTAGTTGATAATAGATTTTCTCCGCGATTGACATGAGAGAAAAAGTTCGAAATAAATACTAACAATGTAATTAACGGTTGAATCGATGTTTACGTTGTCCTTAAAAATTTATTTATTTAGGATTTTACTGCGTTAGCCATAAATTTGGTTTAGAATTTATATAGCACCCTGACTTATATCGCTTATACTTAAATATTCCATCAAGTTATGAACACTTCGAAACCAATTTTGAACGCATTCGACTTCGGTAGCTGTAACTTCTCTCATGGAGAATTTTTAATATAATTTCATGGTTAGTGAATGCAGAGATAGTTTCAATGGCTAAGCACTCATCAGTAGTTGTTATTCTGTTATATAACTCGTTTATCATCACTTAATAACTCTGTAGTAATTTAACAGCAACATAACCAACAAATATGTTTATGCAATGTAGCAAAAATGCCTTTTTCCTTCGAACCTAATAGAATTTTTTCAAAACCTTGGAGAATGAAATCCTTACCAAACGTGTAATGAATAAATTAATTAACCAAAATGAAATTAATGATGCAAATTTGCATAGAAGCGCATTGTGAATTTAGATTGAGGTATTCGTTTGCCGTAGAATCAAGGTTAAACGACGAGGTCAATAGAGGAGCAACTGGGGACAAGTATCATACAAAAGCCATTGCAAGAAGAAAATACCAATCTGATGGAATAAAAAGGGCGGAACCAGCATGTCACAGTATTAAAGGCTATAAATCTATCGGAATCCGACATCGCAATCACGACAAAATTTTGTTCGACCGTTTTATTTTCATTTCCAGAACGAAAATTTGCATCATAATGAAAAAAAAATACGTTCTGGTTTGCCGATACACTTCATATACTTCCTAGTAGTGGGGCTTGGGCCCAACCGCTGGATGACTTCTTCTGCGTATCAAGGTATTGTTTTATAAATTTTCGCTTTGAAATATGCCACAATTTCATCGGAACCATCAACTGCAAATTATGCACATGTTAAGGATTCTGCAGAAGTTAGTTTTCGCAAATATTTCACAATAGTTTTACGGTAAGTTTTTTATAAAATATCTTCCATTACTCAGAAAAATAAAATTAATGTCTCGTAGGGCGACGGATTTCAGAGAGGATTTTCCCTTCAAGAGACAAGAGTTGGTAATTTTACATGGACTATTGCTACCTACAATGTAATGGAAGCGAATTGGGAAGAGCAAGAAATTGTCGTGGAATGAAATCAATCGAATGGAAACGAAAACATGTAGGGTAAAACGTAGCGTAGGAGATGCCGATATCGACGAAATTGATGGAAGTGATTTTTTTTATGTTCAAGAGTTATAGTTAGAAGACACGTTAGTCCGGGTGGAGGTCTTACAATGAATTATAGCCCCATGGTGCATACGGGGTCCGTACAATGAGTATCGTGACTGGTTCGCTGTAGCCTCAACGGAGAGGTGGATGGGGGTCCGAGCAGTCGGATTGGTAGAGGGGCTCCCTACCACTGAGGTGCACTTTAGTTAAGTCGTTTCCGGGCATGCGTTTAGACAGGAGGTGAATTTTTGTGACGTATGATTGTTTGTGGTGTCGTCGCGCCAGCATGGAGCGCACCGTCGAGCAACGCTACGCTGTGAAGTTTTGCGTTAAACGTTGAAACCCGCGTCCGAGACCCTTGAACTCATTAAACAGGCTTATGAGGATGATGCCTTAAGCCGCACAAGAGTTTTTGAGTGGCAAAAAATATTTAAGGAAGGCCGGGAGCTCGTCGAAGAAGAGCACCACGTCGGACGCCCGACTACCGCTCGAACCGAGGCTAAGGTTGCCAAAGTGAAAAAGGTTTTGGACTCTGACAGACGTTTAGTCATCACCAGACGTTTAACCATCGCCCTTATCGGTGAGGAGACCAGCCTTCCAGTCGGAAACGTCCACACCATGGTAACGGGAGGATCTTGTGATGAGGAAAGTGTGCGCGAAGGTGGCCTTGAGGGAGGAACAAAAACTGTCACGGGTGGAAATTTCTCAAGAAGTTTTGGACTGCGTCCAGGAAGATGAAGATTTTCTCGACACCGTTATTACCTCAAAGGATCGGTCAAAAGGAGCTCAAAGGATATCAGTTCGTCTCCATCGAGGCGGTTCAAGCGGCGACAACGTAGGCTCTCAACAGTATTCCGGAAACCGACAACCAGCGGGGTTTTGACTTGAATCAGACGCGCCGAACTATGTGTATCGAAGCAGGAGGAATTTATTTGGAAGATTATTAAGTAATTGTAATGATAACTGCAATAAATTATGATTTTTGGAACCAGTCCCGTGACTTATTGTACGGAACCTGTGCTTAGGAATACGAGTTGGTGTCTCGTATATTACGATCGTTGTGTGCGAATACCATCTGTTATTCGAAGAGTTGTCATTGTAGCATGCTGCGAATAGGAAAGAGAATAGGTCATTTAGTGGCTCGCTAATATTTTAGGCTAGCGCCGATAAAATCATTAATTACCATATAAAAGAAACGGGCAACACTGACATTAATACAGAAATCCATTTGACAAGCACTTCTCCTCAAACACTCATTAAATGGCAGTCGGATATTAATACGGATGTCATTCAAAATAAAACTAATCTATCTATCCTCATATTGAATTACAGAAGCCTGAAAAATGAAATAGCGGACCTCGAGTATATAATACAATGTTATTCCCCAGATATTGTATTATGCACAGAGAGTTGAGAGGCTGCGTAGACACGATAGACATACAAGACCCGAAAGAGAAGTTTTTTTGGGAGTGAAAATATTTTTGAAAGCAGACAATGTGCATTTGAAAATAATAATATAGAAAGTGTTTGGTTCACCTTACTGCGACCTAATCAAACCAACATTAACTTATGTTCTTTCAAAAACCTCCAGACTCGGATGTTAAAACATCTCATGTACTCAATAAAATGATATACCAATTTATACGAATATCATAATTGGTGGTGACTTTAATCTCCCTGGTATCAATTGGGACAGCAATAGCGTTAAATCTGGGACCCGCGATCGCGAATCTTGTAATTCCTTAATAAAATTGGTTCAAAGAAACTCCCTCGATCGAGCAGTACGCCTGCCCACCCGTGAAAAGAACATATTGAACCTATTTCTTACGAACACACCAGAGCGTATTATGAGTATAGCAAATGACGAGGGCTGGAGTAACCATAAATTATTAAATGTCAACTTCGACGTTGATATATAAAAGATTGCTAAACCAAAAAGAAAAAAAATAATAATTGCCATGATTTTGACTTTGAAAATTTTTCCAGTCAATGGAACTCTTCACTAACCGAGTTTAAAATGTGCTTAAGTCATACCAACTCGGAAGAAATTTGGGCAAAATTTGTCAATATTATGCAAAAAGCATAGTAAATTTCATCCCTATAAAGTACGTTAAAGCAAATCGCGACCCCTAGGTGGCACAATAAAGGCGTTAGAAAAGCCCTTCGAAAGCAGACCATGTTACCCTCTAGAGTAAAGAAATCAACTGTAAACATGTCATCCTCGGAGAATAAACACCTATTGGACAAGTATAGATTCTCTAAAATTGAAACCAAAAGACAATTACGAAGCTCCTTACAACGTACAGGCGCTAACTTTAAACTTAAAGTACTATGTGGGTATTTGGACACTGACCCTAAAGCATTCTGGCCATATGCTTGCGAAGTAAAAAGGGGCATGAAAACCGCGGCTTGCTTAAAAGATTGTGACAGTATAATTCATATTGACAGTCAAGGAAAAGCGAACTTCTAAATATCTTTTAAATACGTTCTTCCAAACCGTTTTCACGAGTAAAGGTGCCACTACGTCTCTCCAAGAAAAAGTACATAATAAACCCATGGCAAATATAACAGCAGACGAACAAGTAGTTGTCAAAAATCTCAAGGAGACCCCAACAAATCCCTGGCTCCCAAAAGTTTATCAGCTAGGGTGATAAAGCATTGAGCTCCTAACATCGCCCCGTATCTTGAAGTTATATTTAATAAATCTCTCACAAAGAGAGAGTCCCGAAGAGCTGGAAAACCGCGCAAATAACGCCTATTTTTAAAAGTGGTGACAGGTAGGACCCCAGTAATTACAGACCCATATCTCTCACTTTTATATGCTGAAAAATTTTGGAGCCCATTATTGTAAGTTCCATAACGAGATATCTTTACAACGTTAACTTTTTAAGTAACAATCAACACGGACTCAGAAAACTCGCTCATGCAAGACCCAATTAGGATTATTCATATATGACTTATTTTTATCGTATGAAAGTGGTAGGCAAACGGGTGCGACCTTTTTGGATTTTTAAAAGGCATTTGATGAGGTTCCCCTCAGTAAATGTATTCATAAATTGAAGTTCGTAGGTGTAAACAAGGGCGCGAGAAATTGGGTGAAAGACTTTATTTCGGAACGGGAACAGAGGGTATTCCTTGCCGGTGCTAGTTCCGACAGCGTACGAGTGACCTCAGGGGTTCTTCAGGGAAGTGTGACGGGGCCGTGGTTTTTCTTGATTTTTGTTAACGATTTGAACCACGAAGTGGAAAGTAAGATTAGGATGTTCGCTGACGACATGGTGATTTATCAGAAGATATCTGGGGATGAGGATGTTTTAATTTTAGCACGGAATCTAGATTGCATTACTAATGGTGTTCAAAATGGGTGTTGTAATTAAACATTAATAAATTTTCGGTGGTAAATTTCTTTAATTAACGGAATTCGTTTACAAATAAGCTAGATTTGGCCTAGAAGTAGTTGGTACGGTGAAATACCATGGTGGTACAATCACTAAAGGCTTAACTTGGGGGACCCACATACGTAAAATCTGCGGGGAAGCTTATAAAAAAATTGCGATTGATTGGAAACATTGTTGGCAGAAGTGACTCAAAGGTCAGGAAACGTTGTTACCACGCTCTTAGTAGCATTGAGGGGCGGCGACCGACAGCTAAGGTCATTTGCGCCATTAGAGATGGACGAGAAAGGATGAAAGGTGGAGAAAACGCCTTCGCCTTCGAAAAAGCATTACTCTTAACACAAGGCGCCAAGGGGTCCGCAGCTTAACGTCCCATCGCCGGGGAGCCCGTTTCGTTGTAAACTCTTACGATAAAACTGAAAGCGTCACTGAAATGCTTCTGGAGTTGGGGTAAGAATCAATAGAAGAAAGACGACTCAACGTTGAACGTACTAAGTAGATTTAGACTCATATGTTTCAACGACATGGTCTCGCAAATTGTTCGCACTCCAACATGCATTATTCGCACTCCAACATACATTGTGCTCTTTATTTAACAATGCATTGGTCGCTTGGATCATGTATAGAAAATTAGGGAAGTAGATATCAGAACTTACAGACTCAAGGACTAGTTCCCACGGACAATACGTGATAGCAACTGTAGGGTTATACTCATAAATAGGAAAAATTACAATTGCCACCCAAATGCATTTTTCAATAATCTCGTGTGTTTTTTTTTCAAAACCATTTTTTACCCCATAATCGCATCAGAATGCCTTAAATAATATAGTGTTCTTAACAGTCTGCTTTTACGAGCCTTCTTCTATCTCTTCCGTCTCTCTCTGCGGGGGGAAACTCTCGCTATCTGCAGCGTGGAAATTGGCTTCGTCTGGCAAGGGATGACGGGTAATACTATATGTTGGCATATTAACAATGACTTGAAAAATACATGGACGAGAAGAGGTAATTTTTAGCGATTTTGTTGGCTTAGTTAAGGCATGCAACAGGTTATCAGAGGAAATTTGATTCGTGCACGTGAGAATTTGTAGTGAATTAGTAGTTTTTGATTAGTAGAGATTGCAATGATTGAGGATTTAAATATTTGAGTTCTTCTGATCATCATGGATGCATTATTGCTGACCACAAAATCTACAGGGATCTCTAGCTAGTAGAATTGTGGTGCGCAGTATGATAAATAATAATTAAATTTTAAGGGACAAATGAATGCTGATTTACTTGAGAAAGAGGTTTTAAAAGCAGTGCGAATTATGAAGAATAGAAAACCTGCAGGCGCTGATGATGATAGCTAAATGTTTATTTGCGGTGGAAAAGTGTTTGAGATAAGGGGGCTTACCGAGAAAGCAGGACCTGGTAGATTGCACTTAAAGACAAGAAATATAGGATGTCTCAGGAACCGCAGTGCAAGTGTAACACAGCGAATGTATACAATGTACGAAAAAACGCATAAATATATGTACTTGTATAACATATATGTACTCCAACAGTGTCATATGCCACAATTAATTAACCCCATTTAAATTGTAAATTTTACCGTAAAAGCACTTTATCATATAATTCGTCTCAGTCATTAGATGACGACAATATTTTCATTTTAAAAATGCGTACAACATTCCATTCAAAGTAATTTTAATTTAATGGGCTTCTCTTATTACGTGAAACGTGAGATATCGATCAAGGAGACTCACTAAATGCCACCGTGTGCACATTTTTTGCAAAATAACGGATGAATTTCATTAATGGTAGTTTCCATTGATTCCGGAAACTTTTTCCTCAAACAAAAACCAATTCCCCTTTTACGATAGAATATTTATTCATCGCATAGTTGTATATCATTAAGTCAGGAGTAAGCCGCTTATGTCCATGATTCCACTCCGGAGAAATAATTCACTGGAGATTTATTGACCAGGAACTTATTGTGCTAATCGCATCGTATCGCCTTAGTACCTACGATAGACTCTATCTATATCTTCTTGTCTTTTCTGCTTATTTTCGCGTCCTGCTTGTCTCCATCCACTGCAGGAGACGTCTCCTCCTGGTTTTTTTGTTTCCACTCGCCTTAGTCCCTCTTTTATTTTCCCCCCCTTCTCTTTCCTATTGGAGGAGGGTTTAATGTCTTCATCGGCCATGAGCGTTGGGATCGTTTTCTGTAATGGGCAGGGGGTGTAAATCCCTGTCTTATTCCCGCTCGTTTATGCGACGTGGCAAATGATGAAGGGGTGGCGTCTAAGTAATTTACGACCGCACGTACTCTGCCACGGAGTGTGGCAGGGGTTGATGTGGGAGGAGATAGTGCACAGGAGGGGCTCAAAGGGAAGGGCTGGGTGAGTTGGGGAAGAGCTTGGGCGAAGGGGTTGGGGTGGTGTGTGGCAATGGCTTTGCAAAAGGGTTGAGCTCGTGACGGAGGGAGACGGTGGTGGTAGTCCGGCAACCGCCACCCTTGCCATGGTGTCAGGTCATATTTCATTTGGCGCCGGTTCGTCCGCGGAATCGTTAATGCCTCAGCCGGGAAGCGAACTATTCCATAGGAGTCCTTCGTATGGACCGGAAACAGCGAACGAACGTGTTGTACGTCCTCGGCGTTCATATTGGTCGGGAATTGAAAGTATGAAACGTGCTGCTCCCTTCCGTGCAGAAATAAATTCTCAAACCTCAGACGTTTACCGGGCGGGAAATATTTTACAGAATTTTCAATAAGCTCTGACTAAAGAGGGAGCGACGTCTCTTGAGGTGTCAGATTGCTCAAAAAACAAAAAAATGACATTTGAGATGGATGGTTTTCCTTCTTTTGTTGATGATGACTACCTCGTGGAAATCATTTCAGAATCAACGATTAAGCTAACTAAAATTTTACATTTGGCGATAGTAAACCAACTGCAAAGGGATCTAAAATCGCCAGAAATATATGTATGCCAATTTTATCCATTTATTTCAGCCGTCAGGAAGGTAAATTCTGGTTTATCATTGTGTAGATGTGAGGTGTCTTAATTTTCATACATAAATTACAAAAGTAATTAACACTCGCTGGCTGAAATACCTAAATTAACAATACTACTACCCAGAGGTTAGTAACAAAACACTTAAAAATAAATAGAAATTTTGAGCTAGTGAGAACCCGAGTACAATATATAAGACTATGACCTGATTATTTGTTTTCAAGCATTACGTATAAGTACTGATCTTAAGATTTATTCGATTTCTTCCATAGATTTCATTTATCTGCGCAAGGCTATTCCCTTCCCAATTTCTGGTTAGATATTTTAGTACCCTACAAGCCACCGTTGCAGGGGGTAAATACACAACAGACTAATTCTGACTCGACTATAACCCCTACCGCGGTCGGACAATGTTATTCTGAACCCTAATTGTTCGCCGAAAAAATGAAATCTTAAATATATCTGCTCTACACTTTATATCCCTAATTTTACTGACATGATCTTCCATACCGTAGTACGAGGGGGGTGATAATACACGCGGTAATTTCGATTAATAAGGCCTCTATATCAGTACCAAGTCACTGAGGTACATACTTTCCTGTATGTACTGGTGCCGGGGTATATCTTTTTATTTTTTTTACTAAGTAACATATCCTGCTTCCTACTGAGTTAAATTACATTTTGATTTGTGCAGTTAGAGAAATTCTGGTTTCAAATGAAAGCTCTCGTTGATGACGTGAATTGCGTAATAGATTTCTCATTGAAAATGCTAGTATTATTTCTCTTGAGAACACCATTTTCTTTCTACTTTCTGATAATTTTCACTTATGCTGCATAAGTTCGTAATACACGTTGAGATTCGTGCGTATAAACTTATGCCAAGAATTACATGAAGCTGGAAGATGAAACTTTTGTAACATTGTAATAACGTCTCTATTGAGCACCATGAGTCAACAAACCACACTGAGCCTTATTTTACAGTCAGTTTTACATGTTATTTTACAGGTTACATGTACTAATGGGTGGAATAATATTTTGTAAAATGCGTATGTATGCACTAATCTATTTTAATTCCAAAGAAACTGCGGTAGATGCCGCAACAGTAACGTTTAACGGAGCCATCCGCTAATGTGCATAATTTCAGAGTTTAAGTGGTCGCCTCGACAGCTTAACCCACGGTCAAGGCGAATGATTTTTACAGTCTGCACTTGTTGCATTTTAATCTAATGTAAAATACGTTTTACTTTTACGGAGCGGCTTAAGAGTCTAGCAATTTTGAATAACTTTATAAAGGCAATGATATACTGTGCCAATGATTACTCAGAGATTGCTAATCCACTTTTATGGAAAAGAATTTATTCTCTGTTTACTTATTTAGTAACACTGTTATTTAAAGACTATGAGATAGGCGTTTGGTGTCAATTATACTCAATTTGTGGCATTTGTTAAACAGTTATATTTTAAACTTCATAATCCAAATATGTGCATTAAAATTTTCCCGCGGTGTATGCATTTTCCTTATCAGAAATGTATATTGAGGAAAATTGCCAGTACATTCAGCTATTTTTGCAGAAATATTTTTATCCAATGACAGTGATCGTAAATGACTTGAATTTAGGGGTTCTAAAATTATTCCTGAAGAAAACAAAGTTGGATTAAGATTCTAATGACCTGGGAATACTAGAAAAAAAATAAATATGAGATAAATGTATGCATATATGCTGAAAACCGGAAAATACATTATTTATAAACGTATAAATGTATCCCTAAAAATACAACAAAACCGGCGACACCTTTCCGTTAATCAAAAACCTTTTAATTGGTTGCTTAAATAAATATTATGAAGAACTTACATTAATATTAATGAACGATTAAATAAGAAGATATACAACTTTCCAAACCATTTCTTTCAGTTGTATGTTCGTTAACATTAACAGTATTTATATATCTAAACCAGAATTCCAATCCTTCCCTAAATTTTCCGCCGGAAACACGCAAACAACTTAATCCTCTCCTTCATCCCTAAAGTTTCCCCAGTTAATTTCACCGCCAAACTTCATTTACGACTCCCCTTGATTTTGTTCATCAATTTCACGAATGCCAGTTATTTTAGAAATCCAAAGGAGAACGATGCATAAACATACCTTTTTACCAGTCTTCGACAAGGATAGATCGTTAGTATGGAAATATTTCCTTGCCAAAGGTACATGAATTCAATTTATTCTATTGCACGGTTCATTCGTAAATCTTTGCGAAAGAAGTGAAGCTAAAATATGGCAACCATTAAAATAAAAAAAAAATCCTCGCGAGTGACAGGACGTGAAAGGAGGCTTGAAACTTCCAAGGAGTCGACGGCAGCCGGGCTACAAAATTGTGACCCATTAGGAAGGCGGACTATCACGGAAGTGATGTTCGTTAACATAACATCATTCAAGAGAGAATTCTAGAAAATTTCGGGGGAGACCACCTGAGGGCGATGAGTCTGGGGACTTCCATTACTCCTTCTCCGACCGCAACGTCGCCTTCTCGAGTGGGTGAAAACGCTTCAGGGTCTGCAGAATCCTAAACCACGGGGCCTCACACGATTTCTAGGCGTAGGAAGGAGGGACACTCCTCCCATACCTCCCGCTATAAACTTGCGCGCCAAGGGCCCCGATTTGGAAGGATGGAAGTTGGTTGATTTCGACCCATATTTTTCGAACAGTTTCACTCAGCTGTGACTTAAGCGTTGAAATCTGCATTGGAGCGTGTCCCTTTCTATGAATATTTAACAGACGATTCGTCTACCGAAGTCCTTAAATTATTATTCAACTGCTGTGTGCGGTTAAGCAGAATATCTAATGCGGATAACTGTCTGACGTCCTTGGATTAATCGAGATCTTCTACATGGAAGTTGTTTATTAATTCTAACAATCACATCCATATCACACATACTCGTGTTGGTTAGCAGAAAATAGTGGAAATGTAGATGAAACGTAACTATAGAACTCGGAAGTAAGCATCGGTTTAAAAAAAAATATATATTCCAATCAAATTATTTCAATTCTGATTATTCTAGAGGTGTACGGAAAATATATTGTGGGATTTGTTAAATATTGGAAACCGAAATATATAGCTATTGCAAATTTTAGGATCACACGTATTTTTTCGCGGCTTAAGTTAAAAATAGAGAGTCGTTTGTACTAGATGAATTAGCAGCCGCGGGCATTGCGTGGATATTCGGTGGATGCAAGGATTCTTTGGGTGAGATGGCTTCAGTATTTCAGGATGATCTATACACGTTCCATTATTTGGTGAGCAGCTTTAGGCAATCATTAGGTAGCGTATGACTTGTAAGGTGAAATATAGTAGTACTTGATACGGTAGTTGTGGAAGAAACACTCATTTCTTTGAAGGCATGACAAAAATTACGTCAACGGTTTATGAGGTGGCATACCAAGGTAGGCTACCAAATATATCCCAAGTATCAAATGAATATTTCGTTGTTCATTTTATTGAATCAGATGACTCTTGTCGGGTAGCTGGAAAAATCGTGTGGAAAACTTTGTATTTAGCTTCACCATAAGTATTCATAATTATTTTTTTAGTAAAAACTTACTTTATTTGCAATATTACGTATCTTCTTTCACGTATCTTGTGGTAATCTCAAAGATTTGCCAATTTAGTGAGTAATCACTTCAACTAAAAATTACAGGGTTAATCCCAAGTTTCAGCATTAAAATAATTTTATTGATAAATGTTTTGTTACACAAAGCGCATATCAAGTCTAGCCATCGTTCTCAGGATTTGTCTTCAAATTAAAAATTCTACTTCGCACGTTCCAGTTCTTAAGGGTACTGACGAGGGAATTGAAAATTCGTATCAATGAAATTAAATTTTTTACATTTATTCTTAAGAATTGTAATATGTTGTATAACTATTGGTTCTCGTATTATGATGTCTACGTACTTATTTGTTTTATCGCCGCCTTGGTCATCTTATTCAACGCCGTCTGAGACATTGAGAACATTTTCACTCCTATTAGCCTTCTTTCATACCCATTATAAGCTTCTCCTAAAATATGTTCAAAGTACGCTGGTGGAAAGATGTATTCTTAGAATACTTCTCCTCTACATAGTTAAGTTTACATTATTTTTCTTGTCTTCCGTGAGGGGATCGGCTGCTGGACTTATGCGCTTGACAAATTATTCCCCCTTGTATTAATCCACGCAAATTTTCCAGTAACTTGAATATCTTCCTCCACAGAACATAGAGTTATAAGTTCGCATAGCCCTAAAAATATGCAGTGACTAGTTAATGTGAACCATTTTATTTCCTTACAGTATTTTAAACATAGTACATTTGTCATTTTTTTCTGAATTGGGTTTTCCACAGGTTTAATTTTATTTATTATCTCTTCTTTCGGCAGTTTATTCGTGATAATATTATTAAGATATAAACATGTATGGCACCAATCTCAGGTTCGGTGCTCAACGCTTCCCTTGGCCATAATTTTCTTTTCCCACTCAATCATAACTATCTTCCCCAAGTCCTCCGGCATTCATCTAAATTCGTAACGCTTTACTAACTATGGAGATGGAAGTGACGCTATCTTTGTTTGACTTTGTGAAACTTGGTAATTTTTCCTTTGATTTACCTGCGTTGTGTACTTTTTTCGTCAGATCTTTCACTGAAACATCCTTCAGAGATTTCATCTCTTAATGTGTATCTCCGATGCATACATTGCATTTATTTCCAGTCTTCTTCTTCCATATACATATTTCAATTCGCATTTAATATTATTGAATTTAGTATTTTTAGCTGAAGTATCTCTCTACCAGTTGAATTATTTATTGGCGTAACCTATCTTCCGGAGAAAAACTTTTAGTATCTTTTTGTCTCTAACTTTAAATTCAAAGAATGTTTAGGCTTCTATTCCTCGTTTCTCGGGATTTTGTGTTACAATTTCTCTCTGTGTTTTATGCGTATATTAGCATGCAAATACTATAAATATATATATATATATATATATATATATATATATATATATTTATATATATATTTGATTTCGTCGAAGTAACTCGGAAGTGTAGAATAACAAACTTTGACAGCAACAAACAATATAAGAACACATAAAAAGATCACTCACACGTTATTTCTTGATCATTTCGACGGAATTCAGCTCCGTCTTCATCGGAAGAAATAGAAGTAATGAATGTGAGTCATAGATATATATATATATATATATATATATATATATATATATATATATATATATATATATATATATATATAAAATATCTTCGAAATGGAACGCTCTTCGGCGACACACAAATATATAAAAAACACAGATGTAGATTTTTAGAATATAGAGACACAAAGAAAGGACACTCACAATTTGTTATTTTACGTTTCGACAGCACGGCTGTCGTCTTCAGAATCTTTGATTTTCAGTTGATTCTGAAGACGACAGCCGTGCTGTCGAAACGTAAAATAACAAATTGTGAGTGTCCTTTCTTTGTGTCTCTATATTCTAAAAATCTACATCTGTGTTTTTTATATATTTGTATATATATATATATATATATATATATATATATATATATATATGTGTGTGTGTGTGTGTGTGTGTGTGTGTTTATATACATCAGGCCTACTGACAGTGTGTTGGTGGAATACGAGCAAATAAAGGCGACCCTATTAATTGTTACTATATATTTCAGTTGCACAATCACCTTATTCAGTGGAAGGTGAATATCGTATGTATCTTTAACTTATATTCGTCAGTATCTGCTAATTCGCTCTGCCTGTATCCGCTTCCATTTGTTTACTGTGTGTACAATATTTGCATATTTTCAAAAATTTGCGACTGACACAATATGATTCATGCTAAAGTTACACGCTTTAGTTTACATTTGTCGAAAATAATTTTTAACGAGTTTCGATAAAATTTTCCGGATCTTTTTATACGAGTGTTTGAAACATTTAAACTTGCACAATTATTACAATTTAAAAAGAAATAAAATACATTTCCGAGGAAGGGGGAACTCGACACACGCGAAGCCCTTTCTCAAAAAATATGAACGCACCATTGGGTTGCAAATAACTTTCGAATTCCGAATCAGCCATCAATCCGTGAATAATTTTGAATTTTAAATCTTCTTGTTGTCTGCTTTGAAAAGACATTCCCTTTATATCCGAGCCTGCGAGAAAGATTCCCTCCCACACTCCAAATCCACTCCCTTTTTGGAATTCCGAAGCACCTCCTCCGGCGGACAAAACTGAAACGAAAAGAAGATCGAAAATACTTTCCCTTTATTTTTTCCCCTCCTTCCCCCACCGTTTCCCATCCCCCTCACCGCCTCCTATATTCCCCCCTTCACCCTTATTCTCGCATCCAAATCCGAATTTCGCCAATGGATTCCGGTCCACGGAAAGAAAAAAGAAAGGCTCCATTTTCGGCAACGCCCCCTGCCCTGCGTTTCCTTCCCCCCCGACATACCTTGTCGTGCCCTCCACCAGTGCTCCGTCCCTCTCCCTCCACCGCACCCTTCGCCCTCGCGACGTCGTTTATTTCCTTCAAAAAAGGCCACAGATAGGATCGCATGGTAGAGTGATGGGAGCGGGGATTCGTGGGGCGATAGAGCGACAGTTCGTACCGCGCATTTATTTTCCCTCCCAACATTTTGAGGGTAAGGTAGATAGAAGGTGGGTGGGGGTTGGGTGGGTAATGTTCGCTTCGATCCCTTTTTGGGAAGGGTTGTGTGAGATGAAATGAGGACTGAAAACCATTTACCTCCCCCCCCCTCCCCTTGCGTCATCCCATGAATTACTTTTTTTTGTCCGCAAAATTTGCGTTCACAAATTTAAATATTTGGGCAGTCGAGCCAGGGGGAGGCTTCATGACGTTTTACACAATTTTGCGGTTATTTTCGCTACACAGTGAATGCTCACCTGTCTCAGTTGAGATAAGTTGGTTTGTTGCTAGCTCGTTTGGAGTAATACCATCCGAATTTTAAGGGTTCTTTGTACTTTAATTAATGAGTCTCCTCATCAGAAATATTGGATTGATGATTCCCTTTTCTGATCGCTTATAAAGTAAATTAGTTGGTATCGGGACACGTTTCCCACCCTCCATTTCGATTGTTGCCACTACTACGGTTACAATTCCCTCACATCTTTAACGATTAATTTAAGAAAAATTTATGCCTTTTTTTCTTTGCGCCATGCTTCTTCGTGTGCATTTACCACAGTGTGTCATTAAAGAATGTACATGGTCAATAAATAACTAGTAATAATTAATAAAGAGGTCCATGAATATGCCCAAACAGATATTTTAATTTTTCGTGAAGCTTTTTCTCATCGATAACAGTAAAATTCGCTTCAGTTTTTTCCTGATACTTGGGTAGGTCCCAGAATATTTTGTATCCTAAGAACTATGCGGTTATTTCAGTTTCCTGTTTAATCACCATCATTCCACCCCTACTTTTACACGAATCTCACTAAAGCTAGTGCCGATCAAGGTTGACAACAATTAGAATAAGGATAAAAGTAGAGTACAATTGGTAATAATTTTAATGTAATTGTTAAAATGGTATGAATTGGGTAATTACTAAGTTTCTCAAGAATATTTATACCATATTTTGTTTGAATTACCAAACAAGGGTTCTTAAAAATTTTAGCAAGTTGTTACCAATCCTAAATTTACCATGCTGCGAATTTTATGAAATGAACAAAGAACCATGTCCTTTATTTTCAATTCAACAATAGTTTTCAGGGACGATCGCATGAACATTTATGCCTTAATAATGGTATCAATCGGATGAATTAGCTTTCAATAGAATTATCTACTAGTAAAAACATTCTTTTCAATTTATTTACTTTGAAGAATACTTCAAACTCTTGGTATTCCCTTTGTTCACTGTATGATTAGTGCCGAGTATGGTTGCGAGTGTATTTTCGGATTGATTGTATTTTCAAAGTTTTCCACAGAAATAATCCAAAGTTTATCTCACCTTAGACTAAATCTACCACAAGTTATGTAAACACCTGCAGGGCCTAAGTAAACAACCAATTTCCATGCGATTTTATCACTTTAGCGTGTGGTCTATCCGTTGAGTCTCCGTGATACTCTTGAGCATGAGGAGGTTGGCCTGTCGCTGCAGTTATTGTTGTGTGTATCGTATGCCTACTGGCCCATCCTATCAAGGGAACAATCTCCATACGCGCCACCTTTTCCTTTCTCTCTGCCTCCTGCCATTAACCTCCCACTGGGGCCTCCACCGCCACCCCATCTTCGGCCTTCCGCCCCGGCAAATCCCATCTGAATGCAATGAATTCCTCCACACTTCACCTCCTCTCTGCTCCGCAACAAGCCTTCCATTACCGTCTCCCTATCAGCCCACCTGTCTTACCCACGACTATCCTTTCTCTCCTCTCTCTCTCTCTATATCCGCCCAACCTTTTGTACTTTCTTCCTTCCCCCTATTCCCACACCGATCCGGACGAAGTTCAGTATTCTTTTATCCCTTTTTTCTGTTTCTCTATCGTCTCCTTTCATTTCTGCCTCTTTCATTCCCGATAACAATACGCCGAAATCGCGCACGCATACACTCCAACACACGCAGAGAAACAACGAAACTCGCGGTGCGATGCAAACACTCACGCATTTCTATCATTATCTCGTTCCTTTTCTTCCACCATGTTTCTTTATCTCCTCCGGAGCTTTCGCTTTTTGCGCAAGTCCTATTTAATTTACCTTGGCATTCTTTTCTTGTCATACTCGACGCAAACCTATGAATTCTAACGACTACATTGTACTTCGGGTCCTTTCGCTTCATGATTTTTCAGGACCGGCACATTAAAAGCAGGAATTTGGGCAAACTGAGTACCTCATAAACAACAGTTTTAAGCAGCATCAATGTAGAAATGTTAATAAGTATATTTATTTTAATACACAGTACTAAGACTATCTGTAGCTTTAACTTTGCTTTAATATTTGATGATAAGAACCTATTTTTGTGTTATACCAGTCATCTTACGTGATTAAGTCCTGGAGTTGGAACCAAGTGCTGGTGTGAAAATTATATAATAGTTTTCCATCAGAGACAAGAGTTTTATTCTGCGTTACCAATCAACTACATATTAACTAAATTTGTTGAAAGTAGTGCTATGAAATCATTTATCAAACTGTTGGCGTCGTGGCGTTGATTTTTATAGTTTTAAGTACGATGATTTTCAATCGCTCAGTTTTACTCTCCCTAAGTTACATTAGAAAATAAATATCTCCACCCCTTTCCATTTTTCCTTTTATTTTAATTGAATTACTTACTATTTTTAAGAATACCATCAACCCTCTCACACCCTTATTTTCTCAGATTTACCCGAAAAGTCTTTCTTATTGTTTTGCATTCCACTTCTGATGCCGTTTTCTTTTATTTTCTTTAGGATAACGCCATTTTCGCTTTTATCACCCTTTTTCCTTCTAGAATTTTCAACCCTCGCTTTTACTTAGATTTTCTCTCTTGTTTTTGAATTCCTTCATCTCCTTCTGTGAATTTAACTCTAGTCCTCTCCTCTTGGGAGACCACTCTGTAAATTTTTCCATAACAACTTTTCCAGGTTGAAGATTTTTTTCTCCGCGATGCTTATTTCGGTTCCATTCCCTCATCCTCTCTGTACTTTGGCATAATGAAGTTTCGAATTTCTTACCGGTATCCTGGTTACACCTCTCAGCCTGAATAAAAAAAAATTCCATCTGAGGCACGGGTTTGTATTTTTTTTTAGTCCTGGTAGATGCAAATTTTGATCAAGCATAACGAGGCCTGCCTGCCTACAAATCAGGCGATGAGTTCGGAAATAATGCAAGTCTAGGTACCTTCTGATTTCATGATTCGAATTCTCATGCATTACTTACTAGTACTTACGTTAATTCTCTTATGTTGCAGTGAGCGCAATGACGGAAAAATGAAAAACTTGAATTGTTATACCTTTTATCTTAAACGGTTGTTTGAACACTCTGTTGATATTTGTATGTGTGATAGAAAACAAATTTTAGGGCTGAAATAAAATAAATTATTCGTATCTCAGATCAATGGCTAAATAACGTGGGTTTTAAAAACAAAAACATGGCACAAAAGATACTAAAATAAACCAGAAGTGTAATTTGAAACGAGGGAAGTATTAATTTGCATTACTTAACTTACTGTATTTTTATTTTTAGATTTAGTACGTATGCTATTCTTCAAACCAGATTTATACCAGCATCAGTTACTTTAAATGGGTCTTAATTACTTAAAATACTCATTAATCAAAGCCTTTTAGTTAACTATAGCGGTGAAAGTTTAAAGCTTGCCCATTTCATTTGTCATTTACTCACAATATACGAATTGATGAGATGACAGTGGCGGCAACCCGCTTGGATTAGAATTTATTGTGAGCGATGATTCAATGGCTTCCTTTCGAAACTCAGAACGACATGAACTAATTGCATATTTTAATTACAGATTGTACTTTTACTAAATCAATAATCGATTTATTAATTGATGGTCAATATAATGGGTGCCAATGAATTTCAGTAATTAATCATCAAGCATTCCTTTTGGAAAAAATAATAACTGTTGCACCAAGTCGGTATTTATTCATATGAATAATAATTGCTCGATGAACTTAACCGTGTTATTTTGCAAAGTACAGTATTTTCTTCCGTTTTTCATTCCCAGACTCGAGCTAAGCGTTAACACTTAAACCTTTAATTTGCCACAGTTCCTCCCTCAAAATTAAAAATAATTGATTCATAGCGTTTGTAGTTATCAATGTTTGAAATACAATAGTGTTATTCTTTTAGAACTCACGGAGAATGTCATCATAGTAGGGGATCATTTTTTTGTGACATTGAATTGGGGAAAGAAGATAATGATTTAAAAACACGCTGAAATGATATTTTTAGTTACTGAAAAAGTACCAGATCAATTTAAGCAATATCAAATAAAAATGACATTAAACAATGCAATTTTAAGCATAAACATTGGTGTTACAGTGTGACGACTTCAATGTAGCATCGGAGTTGTTTAATTTAACTCTAATTGAATTTTAGTGACTACTTTAATTTGGTGTCCGAGCCTCCAGTGTCATCGAGAGAGAGAGAGAGAGATAGAGGCGATGGGAGCTGTTGACACGTTTCATTCCGCGCGCTGCCCTCTATTCTTTCATTGCGCCCTATTGCCTTTGATTTTCGAAGTCCCTCCTAACGTTTTCAATGCATTATCCATCTAGCTTGGGTAGTTCCACCCTCAACCGTCCAACCTCGACATACTTCATTTCTTTTCGTTAGCCTACTATCCTCGCCCTACAGTTCCTTTCCACAGCCATCCTCCTCACGCCCTTCCATATCCATCACTGCCTGTCCTCCACACACACACACACCCTTTCCTCCACCAAACATTCACCTTCTTCGATTCCGACCACCTACCCATCCTTTGGCAGCACCACGCCCCCACGCCTATATCTTTTCCCCCTTACCTCTCCTCCTTTCCCCTTTGACATCTTCTCTTCCCGCCCCCTTGAGCACACTCCCAACGTCCCCAGAAGCCTCTCTCACACTCCCAAAAGCCATTCCCTCCAACTCTCTCCTCTTTCTCTCTCTCTCTCCCTTTTCTTCTCGTCCCTTTTTAGGTGTCGAATCTGGGCCTTAGTCCAAATCTTCCCCGTCATGGTATCAGATATAGAGCCTTCTTCGCCCCTATAGGATTGCTTCTTTGCTCTAACTCCCCTTCTCAATTTCCTAGCCACCTTTTTTTCTTTTTCTTCATCTCCTTCCTTCTCACTTCTATTTTTTTACTTTGTAATGCCTCCCCATAAAGGCGATGGTATTTTTTGTTCACGGTAAGGTCCAACTTCGTGCATTTTTGTGTGCGTGTGTGCCTTACTCTCTCGGGGAAATTTAACTTCACCTCTTTTACGCACATTGCTTTTTTTCTTCTCTACCCTATCGCTACCCCTCTTATACCATCACCTCCTCTGCTTCTTGGCTCAAGTGGCACAGAAGAAAATCTTCAAAGCGTTTAACCGACCTTTAATATTTGATTCTCGCCTTGTGGGCGTTGCAGTGTGCCATGAATAACTCCGGTAGGAGGAGTGAAATATATGAATCTCTTTCTCTAAAAGGAGATGACGTGGCGAGAGATGGGGAAAAATTATGGTAGCAAAAAATAATAGCGTAAAAAGAATCACCCCGCCCTGCTTTTGAATATGCACGCGTAGCGGCGGCATTCTGGATGCGGCGAAAAGGAGTCACGGGACATTTGCATTTTTACGTTCGTGTTACTTGAAATGACATTTACGACATTTCGCGGGTTTCAGAGCCGTCATTTCGTAACCCATTTGCTTTTGCCCTGACTGTCTGTCTCTCCCCCATCTTTTTCCTCGTTTTAACCCCTCCTCCCTTTCTCCAGACCCCCATCCAAAGCGCGACCCAGATTTCAAAAGTGCTAATTTCTATGACCGTTGTCAGATGATGGTCTCAATTTATTCACTAGGTTCAACTGAAATCACTCTGGAGTAATGACTGCATCATCACTGGCCTTCTCCGGCTTGTGATCTACGAAATGCCTAGAATAAATGAACATAGGAAAAACTTCACCAGTCAAATTATTGTATTCCGCAATAAAACCTCTAAGTAAAGGAATTATAATGATATTGTTTGAGGTAAAGAGCCATACTACGATGACGATATCTATGATGGAGGATGAGGTAAAACTGAATTTTATCCGGAGCCATTAAATAAAATATGTCATCATAAGGGAAAGTGAAGTCAAGAAGCTTATTCTACACTATTTTTGCACACTTATAAGTTTTGATCAATTTTATCAGAAAAAATGAAAATAGCTATGTTGTTAGAAAAAAACTTCGGTCAATTGAAACGATGTTTTATCTAACTGTGGTGCCTTGTATTGTAAATCTTTAAGGCTCTTCCCCGATTTAGGGTGGTGAAAATTCATGTTCGAACGAGAACATTGAAATTTGAATGCAATGAATACGTTAGATTTGAATCAAAATAGATTTTCGCGTTTATGATTTAAGGTTGTAGACTCTGGAACCTTTTTAATATGCCTCACATTATTTTTTAAACTCGATGCTGAATTTCTCTCTACGATTGGCTTTACACCCCACATGTATCTTTGCTAAAATTAATTAAATGTACCAAAATATAAAAGTAGTAATTTCTATTTTATGAGAGTGACTTCGGGGTTTTCAGAGAATGAAAGATATTTCTTCTTTCTTCTTCATCATACGGATACATAATATAAGCAAAACCGATGTATATTCTTGGTGCCTCTATTACTCACCAATAACCTATTGGCGCAGGTTTTGATCTTAATTAATACCACACGAACACCAATGTTGACTATTCATCTTGATTGCAATCGCAGATGATGCACGTTTTTCTGTTTCTTGATTTATTTTTTTCTCCTTTTTTCACCCAATCATCCTCTTCCTTCTGTCGCTGATTTTTTTCCGCAGTATTTTCCGGGAAGGACGAGACTATGTCGGGGATGGGAGCGCATATTGCCGACAAGAAGCTCGGCTCTAAACATTAATCTCTGTTCCCAGACTCTGGCCCCATCTCTGGAGTCGGGCTGAAAGATGGATGGCCTTGTCTCCAAGTCTCGTGTATATTAGCTGACCATATATATTGCAGTTTTTAAAAGTTTTTGTTTGTATTGAGGATGCAAAAAGAAGGAAGGATTTTTTTTCATTTCTTGTTTAAGAAATAAAATGTCAAAAATATTTCCTACGATAATTGTTGAGTGCAGCACCCATAGCCCAAATATTCACCGCACATATTCCGAGGAGAGAAAAGATTAACCATCATATAGGCACCGAATCTATTGCGTCATATATATATATATATATATAAAGGAGAGTGTTTGTTTGTATGTATGTAATTTGTTTACTTTTTTGCTGTCATAGAAACAGCATTTTTCCAACTATGCCAGCAGGATACTTTTGCAAGAACACTATTGTATTCAGAATTTCCGAGATATTATGCGTGGAATACATCAAGGAAAGTCTTTTGTAGAAGAAAAATGGGCAACTTTGATCCTGAGAATAATATTTATTCATGTGACGCATTGGGCCGAGTCTACACAGTCCATCCTAACAACGCCGAATGTTATTTTTTAAGAATGCTTCTACATACCATTAGAGGACCTCGCTCATTTGCAGAATTAAGAACGGTAAACGGAGAAATATGTGAGACATTCAGAGAAGCTTGCCAGAATTTAGGGTTGCGAGAAGGAGATCAACACTGGGATGACTCATTGCGAGAGGCCAGTTTGATTTCTCTTCCAGGACAAATCCGAATTTTGTTTGCCATCATAATAACCTCCTGTAATCCATCTAACCCAAAAACAATATGGGAAAAATATAAAGAATCAATGAGTGAGGATATACTGGCTAAAGTTCGAAGTGAAAATCCTACATTGGATATCACGTTTAACTCCGACATTTTTAATAAAACTTTGATTATTTTGGAGGAAAAGTGTATCACCATTGTTAACAAGACTTCAGTGGAACTCGGTCTTTTTGCACCTGTACAAGATCAACAGGGTGTATTTTATCCAGATTATATACGTGAAACTAGCTACAATGTCTTAGACTTAGAAGTATACATCGCGGATAAAAAGCCACTTCCTAATGAAGATCAGAAATTCGCGTACGAAACAATAATGGATCAAGTAGATAAACAAGAAGGAGGTATCATTTTTCTTGATACTGCTGGTGGCACGGGAAAAACATTTTTAATTAATTTAGTTCTCACTGAAATCAGGGTTCTTGGATTAATTGCTCTAGCCGTTGCATCTTCAGGTATTGCAGCGACATTAATGGAAGGAGGAAGAACAGCCCACTCTGCCCTTAAGTTGCCACTTAATATTTCCCGACAAGAAAATCCCACATGTCATATAAACAAAACAAGCGGCCAGGCACAAGTTCTTATAGAATGTAAATTGATACTATGGGATGAGTGTACGATGGCTCATAAAAAATCTCTTGAGGCCCTCAACGCAAGATCTTAGAGGAAACTGCAGTTTAATGGGAGGAGCTCTGGTACTCCTGTGTGGAGACTTCCGTCAAACTCTGCCTGTCATTCCAAAATCGACTCCAGCCGATGAAATTTATGCCTGTTTAAAACATTCTGTTCTATGGAATCATGTCCAAGAAATTAGCCTTAAACAAAACATGCGAATCCTCTTAAGAGATGGGAATGCTCAAAATTTTGCAAATAAACTTTTGGAGATTGGAGAAGATAGATTAGTTATTGAAGCATCTGGTATGATAAAATTGTCATCAGATTTATGTGTATCGGTGAAAACTGTCCGCGATATGATAGGAGCAGTCTATCCTAACGTTAATCAAAATTATAAAAATTTAGAATGGTTGCGAGAAAGAGCCATTCTTGCTCCTAAGAACGATGATGATAATGAAATTAACAAGGAGATACTAGCCATGCTGCCAGGAGACGTGATTGAATATAAATCGGTTGATACCGTAGTGGATGCTGACGAAGCCGTCAATTATCCAACGGAATTCCTAAATTCACTTGATCCAGCTGGATTGCCTCAACATCGCCTTATACTTAAAGTAGGATCTCCAATCATTTTATTGCGAAATTTAGATCCGCCAAAACTCTGCAATGGGACACGATTGTGTGTGACAAAATTAATGAAAAATATAATCCAGGCAGTCATTTTAACTGGAAAAGGTGAAATAATTTTTATTCTACGGATACCTCTAATCCCAACTGATCTTCCCTTCAACTTTAAAAGATTACAGTTTCCAGTCCGGGTAGCTTTTTCAATTACCATTAATAAATCACAGGGACAGTCTTTAAAGTTTTGTGGTGTTGATCTAAGATCGCCATGTTTTAGCCACGGGCAACTTTATGTTGCTTGCTCCAGAGTAGGTTCGCCTAAAAATTTATATATTCTTTCTCCTGGATATGAAACAAAAAATGTAGTTTATAAACAGGTGTTAAATAAAAAAGATTCTTAAATTTGTATGAAGTAGTGTATTACTGTACTTTATAATTTGTTGTTTTTATTTATGTAGTATATTTATATTATTGTTTCTCCCTAACCCGTGCAAAGCCGGGTATTCAGCTAGTATATATATATATGACCCTCAGGCCAGTAGTCCATGTTATACCCCTGGGATATCGCGACTGCGATCTTCAGAAACGTATTTTAAGGAAATGTATGATGGAAAAAATAAATAGGATGTTCCATAGCAACATAATTACCAAAGAGCATCGAGAGAAAGACCGTATGAAAGCTTGATTGAAGGAGAAATGAAAAGAAAAATGTGGCTTTTTGACGAGGGATGACATTTAGGAGCTGCAGATGATGATATCAACCTCAAAACATGGTTGTGCCAAATAAAAAAAGTAAAAGAGATCAGACTCGCTTAATATTTAAAAGTACAAATATGGTCTGCATATCTAGCGAAAAGAAAGGTGAAAAACATGAAAACTTCCCGAAATATTAACCTGGTTACTGAAGCATCGATGGTTATCCTAGAGACAGATATTGCTAGAGTGCATGTAAGAGTGAAAAAAATGACAGATCAGGTTAACTTGGATTCATGCTAATAATATATCAAAAGAGTATTGATTTTCTGTGATGATTACACGAGACTTCCTATTTTTGAAAATTATCAAAGGATGAATTGTATTTTTTCTTCCACAATGGACTGATGGATCGTCCACGTCAACCTGGGAAACCGACTTCCTATTCTATCCAGGGCTTCTACTTAAACTAAAGAATATGGTACAAGTGAAACTTTTGCAGTAATTCTTCCAGAAGTGGTCTCGTTATCACCATTTCAGTACATCTGTGACATTTTAGAAAATGTTCTTTTATGTTGTGGCTTAATCAGATCATAAAATTGGGTTCAAACCGAACATATTTTATATAAGATTGAAATTAATAATTAGGTATTTGCTTTTCTTGCCATGATGCACTGTTTTGCCTTCATAAACATGGATGTACATTCCGCAATTCTCATTTAGCTTGGTAAACAAGGTAAAGCACTCGTTTATCCGGCACACGTCGGGAACATTAACATATACCATTAAAACACAATATTTATTAAAATATTTCCCTCTACCGTTGATCTTATGAGGCGCGTAAATTACTTTTTCTCTCTAGTATTCAAGGAAAGCATATTTGGGACATCTTGAATAGCAAAAAATAGAATTACTTTCAGGCTAATATTATCCATAACTAGCCTTCTTATTTTCGGTTTAATAATTAATTCATCAGCTATAACGTCTGGTTATGCATAGTGAAGGATGTGTCACGCATTGCAAGCCAATTACTGACGCAAAATTTGAATTAATTCCTCAGAGAGGGGACATCTCAAAGATTTAGCATCAATTCGAGTTATAGTATAAATTTTATGTTTTTTTAACTATTGAACACCTCAATTTTAAAGACATATACTAGGTTGTGTTGGGTACGACTATTTAATGACACTGTGATATGTTTTAAGAATGACTACTGTTTGTTATATCATGTCATTGCCACCCGGCTTATCGCCTAACAGCAATGTATCCCAAATAATAATAATAATAATACACAGCTGTGCGCCCAATATGTGCCACGTTGAAACAGAATATGCAGATGATTCATTGAATGGAAGGTACCAATTCAGTCCTATCTGGAGCCAACGAACAAATGGAATTGATGGTGTGACTTCGAATCTGGAGAGAGAGAGGCTGGTTCCCTAGTGTATTTCTCGGACAGCGGTCCTTCGCTTCCCTATAATCCGATTGGATTGAGCGTTTTCAAAATCGACACTCCGCCTCGACCCGGCTGCTAACTTCGGAATTAATTGCGTTCACCTGGCCTTCACGGCTGGGGTTTGCTTATTTTACCAATAAAGAGAGGGAAAGCGATTCCTATGCAAGGAAAGAGAAGGCCAGCTGACTTTTGGGGCAAGCGAATAAATGGGAGAAGGGAAATATTAAACATACAATTGAAATTGGCGAAAGAAAGTCGTAGAAGAGTGGTAAAGTTAAAAAAAAACGTAAAAATACTAACAGGAAAATAAGAACACAATTTTTACGAAAATTTTATCCTTGCATTTTGATCCCACCACTATAATGCATACTATATACAACTCATCCATGGCCGTTTAAAAGGGTGTAGCAGGATTCTGGGGAGATCTGATGGTAGGTAAATAATTATACATATACCTTATCGTTCATACTATTGGCTTATACTATTATCCCGAATCATTGCATCAAAACATTTCAGAGAGGATATTAGATATATTTCCCTTTCAATCCCTCGTCCCTCTCCGCGGGAGGAATTTCCTGCTATCTGCAACGTTGGGTCGCATTGCCTGCCTTTCACAGTCTCCTCGGAGGGTAGAGTGTTTTTTGGTGCATGTTCATGTGGTGGTGGTGTTTCATATTCTTGCCTGTTGTGTCCTGGCTTGCGTGTTGTTAGATGACGTTCGTGCTACATCTTAGGGTGCAGTTGTTTGTTGGGTCACGGTATATGTGTTTGCATGAGTGTTGGATGAAGGGATCTTTGCATGCGTGTGTGCGCTGCTGTGGGTATTATTTTCCATGTTGTTGTTTTGCAAGTGGTATTGCTCCTTTTTGCGGTTAGTGACCTAACACCCCCCGCCACACTCCCTTGCGGCGGCTTGCGGGGTATTATTAGATATAGATGGAGATGTTTCATCTGTATGAGTTTCTGGTGTGTTCTCTTCTAAAGAATATAAACTTAGCGTTAATTCAATACATTAATCAATATGTAGCACTTTTATGTAAATTAATTATCCGTAACTTGTACCAAGTCACACATGCACATTGGAGGGTCTCATTACCGTGAATCAACTCTAACGACGAACCGATCAAGTGGAATTGAATGAAAACAGAGATTAACCGCAAGTGAAGCTGAAAGCTCAGACCGAATGAGGTGTATCCTATTCTATGTAAAAAGTCCAAAGCTAGCGGACTCATTATAAAACAGTGAAAGTGTCTCTTTGATTAAATGATGTGCAATTAAGGACTAGTTTAGTGCCTCGCTTGGCTCAAGAGAGTTTTCTGTACTGAAGAGCAAATTCGATGATGGGAATTCACTGTACCATAAGGCGAAAGAGAGAGGAGCAGATTAATATAGATGAGCACTCAAGCGTTGCGGGGAACAAGGAGTTCAGGGGAGGAGGATTTTACGAAGGAAGTTAAGGACTCGGAACACTTCACTTGAGAGTGCACAGAGTGATATTTGGCTAATTCATTATATTTTATAGCTTTAGCACCAAGTGGAAATTTTATCAGGAAAAATGATGAGGAGGATTATATTAAGAAATATGATGAAAAAATGAGGATTACAGAAACTTATTATGCCAAATGACAGAGCTTAGGCGCCTAAAAATCAAATCAGTGATGACGGGCAGAAATACAATAAAAACATGATTCAAAATCATTTCTATCGGCAATGATATTTATTGTTTAAGCCAAATCAGGATATATCCTTGGTTTGGCATTACAGATGACGTTTTTACGATTATTTTTCTTCAATATTCAAATATTAAATTAAAAAATTCAACATTAACTATTTTAATTTATATTACTAATTATTCCTTTTAAAGTGATCCGAAATAATTATATTTCCTCTTTCCGCTCTCGAAATTTCCAAATATTTTTCTGGCTTAAGAAGTTATATCAACACACGCACAGAAATACGTACGAATGATTAACACATTGTCAAAATACATGTAATGGTGTCGCGAAATAGTGTTACCTCATCTCTAACATTCATACTTCTAACTGTACATACAGTTCAACTTTACACTCATACGAGTACTTTCATCCATTGGTTTTTGTAATATAATTGCATTGCTTACCCTTTCAGAAGATATCGGAATTTGTTTTAGAATTACGATAGACGAAGTAAATTTGAGGTATAACCGAGGACAATTGTGCATCCAATTTACTCTCTCACCGAGGGACTACCTACGGCTGTATTCATCCTGAATTTCAGGGAAAAAACAAACACGCTTGGACCTCTGGCGATACTTTAATTGCGTCCTGGGACACTTCACAATGTTTTGCCATCGTGCCGCCATTGAGAGTCTCAGCGTGTGGTATGTCCAAATGACTTATTGCAAGATATCATTAGTTTTTCGATTTTTCAACCAATGTATAACATCCCACAGATTAGCAGAAACTTTGCGCCTCCTCGTCCAGTGACAAATGATTTTACCTCTCACGCACTTTGGAATTTTACTAATTGTAATATGTTGTATAGTGAATATTAGTAGGATCGGACACTGCTTTTATCATATCAGACTCAGGAATCTGCAGCTTAAAACCCATAGAACTTTTGAGGACTGATATTTTGATGATACTCGTACTTTCGTTAATACGCGAGTCGAAACAGGTCTGAAGTTTAATAATTTATTGTGAGAACTTTAGATACACGTTAAATATTTATGCTTGATTGCTACTGATCTCAGATATACCAATGACATTAAAAAATAGCTTTTCATAAAGGCAAGAATTTATTTTGAATATATGAATACATAATATTGTATTTTTAGCTGTGGAAAATAAGAAGACAATTTAACTATGAATTTTCTAAAAACATGACGCACAATGTGCGATAAATGCTTGAGTTTTGTTAATGTTATAAATAAATGAGAGATAAATTAAGTTAAAAACTAATCTATAGCTCGAGAAGGTGAACAACTCCCCCCCCTCCCTACACATAGAAAATTCTTTAGCCTTTTACACTGAATTGCAATCGATTCGATGAATAAATTTTACTTTGCACAAATTTAGACAATGCATCCTTGGAGTAAGGTTAAAAAAAACTCACCTTCTTTTTTTCCTAATTACCATGTTTTACTATTTTAGGATAGTTTTGCCGTCGTTAAAATTCTTTCTCAGAGTGAACAGTAGCGATGATTAAGTCGGCGTAGGAAAAACTAGGATTATGTTTGATACGTACAATACAATGAGCGAATAAAATAATTAAATATAGAGCTAAATCGTAGATTTATTTTTCTATGAAACCAATACATTTATGTATAAAGGTGAATTGAATCGAAAACCACAAATGATGAAATGAATTTATATAATTTAAAATTGAGCACATTGATATTAAATGATATGAATTCATTTCCAAGTAATAAGGTATTTGAATTCTTTATTAATTTAATTTTCCCCATTGTCATATTAATTAATCTTTAAACATATACTCACATTTATTAAACTGAACTGAATAGTCGTCCACAATCCTCCATTTCTTTCTTTAATTGCGGAATTTTACTTGGTTCATTGCTAATATGTTTTATCGAAAAACTTCCACAAAATCGCACCTTGCTCTCTACTGTTCGATATCACCAGATATTTCGTTTTCCAAGGATATTTTTCGGGTTATGCATGAATTGAAGTTGGTTCAGAGATGCATTTGATGAAATCCAACCTTTTCGGTTTTGAAATGTAAAAATATAGAGTAGAGGTTATCATCGGCATGATCGAGGAATTTGGAATATTTTGTCACCAAAGGAATCGAAAAAAATTCATTCATGTCGCACGTGAATTTCTTGGAAGCGGATGCTCCGCGTTTGAATGAAGGAATTTTCTTTGCCTTTTGACATTATTTTACATCATATCATAGATGAGATGCATTTCTAGATATTCCTGCTTTGAGCTACGAAATAAGACATCTTCGAAGAAAAATTGAACTCGACGACAAGAGAAACTCTGCAGATAGAAGTGCTTAATAAACCACCTACTCGGAGAAAAAGACCATTGTTCAGAACGTGCTTTTTTTCTAATCAATGATTCACAGCATTTGGATTTGAATTCTTCTTTTTATCAATACGTACATATTAAAAGGAACAGGCTGAGAGATTGAAAAGAGTAGAAACTAAATTATATGCTAATGGTGCACGAGAAAAATAAAATTTTTATTTTTGAAAGCCTTTATATTGGTGTATTATTTACTAAACAAGGTATTAGATTCTTCACCAGGATGTATTCTACTAGGAGTAGGATTGGTGAATGTATGCCCATAGAAGTTAGACTTTTGACATATTTTGAGACGTAATTTTTTCTACGGACTGAATAAACGTCTGAAATTTGAGTGAACGTTAGCTTGTGAACCTGGTAATGAAATTTATAATCTGAGGCTCAAATTGATGTTATTATATGAAAAAAAATTATTTTATTGTTTTATACAAATTTTGGATATTAAACTGGCGCCGAAGGAAATGCATTATGGTATCATGATATGCCTATGGAGGCAGGAAAAGTGGATGAAGGGGGTATTGACCGGCAGTGGGATGTTGAATACTGTAATAGAGGGGAGGATGTCAGGCAAACGGGGACTGGGAAGGAACAGGATAGGGACATAGGACGGGCGGAAGGGAGGAAGAAAATACTCAGAGATGAAGAGGGACCTGATATAGAGTAGGGTACTGGATTTTGTATTTTGTTTGGAGTCACAAAATGTTTTATTTAGTAGCTGTGTCCATCAAAAAACCTACGAGGGTCATCCGGAAAGTAGTACCCGTTCGTGCCGCATGAAGTGCTGACGACGCGAGTAGCCGCTGGACGAGGTCAGATAGCTTCAGTGGCTTGTCTGCCTTCTCTGAGCCAAGTTGCGTGACGCTAGCATTGCCTGTGTTGTTTCTGTGATTGTTTACAATGTTTAAAAAAATTGAGAACGCCGCCAGTTGTGAAGTGAGGGCAGTGATTAAATTCCTCAATGCAAGAAACGTTCGCCCATGTGATATTCATCGCCAATTAAAGGAGGTGTATGGAGACAATGTAATGGACGAGTCGTCTGTTCGGCGGTGGTGTCGCAACTTCAACATGGGGAGGGGGAACACACACGACGATGAGCGTTCGGAGAGACCGTCTGTCATTACAGACCAACTGGTGAGCTCAGTTGACGAATTCGTGAGGAACGATCGGCGCGTCACAATTGATGACATCTGTGAGCATTTTCCCAATGTTTCTCGAACAATTGTTTATGAAATTGTTAAACACCATCTGCATTATGCAAAAATTTGTGCAAGATGGGTCCCTCGCGTATCTCAATGAGCTGGCGGCGAAGGACTATGCAGCAGGAATACGGAAACTTGTCACACGTTATGACAAATGCCTTAATTTGCTTGGAGATTATGTTGAGAAGTAGTTTAAAGTATCCTCTTTCAAATAAAATTTTTTATGTTTGTTAATATTTACTTTTGTGTCTTTATTTCACGAACGGGTACTACTTTCCGGATGACCCTCGTACTTTAACCGATAGATTACCTAATAATAATCATGATATAGTTATTCATTTTCACTAGAGAATCATTGCGAGGATAGCTTTGTTCATTGACTTTAAATTGTGTATCATTATTCTAAAGAAAAAACACCGAAAAATGAAAACTGGTAGCGATTCAATCGAGGTTAACAAATATAGAGAATGTAGAAATATTTGTTTCATCTATGAAATATAAGCAGATTTAGATTAAATCAGAATGCCCATTCACAAATAAATAAACAATAACGAATGTTCAAGAGTACCTGTGAGAGACTTACCGGACATCAATATTTTTATCCATCAATCAGTTCCTTCAAAGTTAAAGTAATTTTGATGAAAAATCTACATTCACTCAGCATTTCACATTGCCGGCCATTAAATGACAAAGACTTCCTAAAAGGCACCCAGCAAATCAAAGAGTCAAATAACACAGCCACTAGAAATAGAAGAGGACGCAATTGCTTCTGCTAGATAAAGTTCAATGTTATCATCACTCCGTAAGTCTCACGACCACCCCTTAATGTATTTCTTCTCATAATAGTTTTTCTTTTAAATTTTCTATCATCCGGAAGGCAAACTTTAAAAATTCAAACTCGTTAGACTCAGAATAAAAAACTATTAAATCAATTGGGCGATAAAGTGAGTTCGTTAATAATTTTTATTGTACTGATAGAAATTCATGCCTCAGGAAGCAATTCTGGGAGTTTAAAAGGTTATTGACAATTGATGATTCGAACTACACGAAACAATCAATTGCTTAAATCGATTTTTTGACCTCCTACACCGACATGAATAATTACAGCGTGATAGATAACAGTTGAGTTCTCATTGGTTTCGTAACACGCGCGAAGAATGCCAAGGCCATGTACGAAATCCCATTTTCTTTCTACCTGCTCTCTCTCTCTCTTTTTCCCCCGTGCAACGCGAGAGATTTTTATTCGAAAATCCCGAGTCCCAGAATTGGAGTGACACTTGGAGTGACACTGAGTTACAAACAAATCTACAGCCGCGCCCCCACTTCCGATGTCTGGGGGAACCTTCTAGCCTGGAGTTCCGGATAAGAAAAATCATGGAAAAAATCTCTACTTCCCAGAGATTCCGCCCTTTACGTTCTGAATATGACAGGGAGTGCAGGAAGTGACGTCATGCAGGATGTATTCGTGTGTGGGAGTGTTGGGGTATACGGAATTCGCTTCCAACCCCTTTCGCGCTTCCCGCCCTTTCGTGTTTGTGTAGTGTATGACGGATTGGATGGAGGAAGCGACGGGAAAATTTCCGCGGACCCGTCCGGAGGGACTCTATCTTCGTATCATACCCATGCGCTTATATGTTTTCCAATCTCCCTTCGAAAACATATATAAATATATATAAAGGAAACAACTCGGGGAGTTGATTCCCAGAGGTAACACCGCAGTCTCTCTTCCACCTTTCTCCTCTGTTGTCGAAGAAGAAGTAAAACGGGGAGGAGGAGGGTCTTATCTCGTTCGGGATTTCCCGTGGAAAGTTGAAAGGACTAGGTTCCCATGGGAACAAGGGGCGGGGTATTGGTTATGATTGGTTCTTGAGTCTCGCGGTGGCGACTTCGAATTCCGTGGGCAGGGAAGCATGTGTAGCTGTCACAAGAAAACAAAGCGCTGCGAGTACCATTCATTATTTCAGCTCCTAGCTGAGATTTCGAAGATATATCCCCTGGAATTTTCGTGACCATTCCGCGAATTTGTTCGACGGTGAGAATCCAGTTTCGACATTAAGATTTACGAACGGGACCACAAAAAAAATCATATCTCACACTTTTGGCACAAGCAGTGGCGCCCATTACACGAAATCGAAATTTCATGCATCTCCTTCGCGTCCCCCTACGTTCAGCTGGCCGGTGAACAATAAAATATTTTACCCATTTTTTTTGCTTACGGCATGTAGAGAGAGTGGGTTTGAAATTTCCGTTTCCGAGTTGATTCTAATTTAACGACAGGAAATCTCTTGATTTTTGTGTACAATTTCATTTCTCCACGTTAAGAGAGAGAGGGGGGGGAAATAAAGATGTGTTGAAGTCGATTCTGGTATATAACACGAAACGGAATAAATACGTGCAACATATGTCCTAAGCCACATGTTCGTCGCAAAATCAAATGGAACACGTCTCATTTTGATTTATAAGTAAGTTAAAAAAATATGGGGAGCGACACAGTTAATGTCGAAATAGTTCGTTGAGCCATTCTTTCACAAAATTTGTGTGTTTGACTGGCTGCTCTTAGAATTCTCGCCTTGGTTGCTTGAAGGAATGCAGGAAGGCTCATGCGCACGTGTTATTGATAAAGTGTTGTCACAGCTCTCCTGTAATTCTTTTCCTTGATAAATTCAAATTGAGAAAATATGTTCAATACCCACAATAATGTCGGCGCTTTCAAAGGGTACCCATTGAAGGGGGGAGTCGTTGATTAGCTTTTTAATGTCTTGCAATAGCACGAAACCTGAAGGAAAAGAAATGATATTTTCCTTTTTTTATTATTTCAAAAGACGTGTCCAATAGGTAAGAACGTCATTTCGCAGAACATAACTACTCAAGAAGGCGTCGTTTAAGCATTAAATTGTTCCTGATACTAAAGGCTATTTTATTTACCGTCATTTTGAGATAGTCGCCATTGAAATTATTCAGAACTTTTGCCATTTCCAATATTTCTTTAGAAGAGCCCCACCTCCTGAGATTTTGCGAAATTTTGAGATAACTGCCACTGAAAATATTCAGATCCTTTGCCATTTCCATATTCATTTTGCCGTTTGTTTAAATTCAAATTGACATTTCAATAACCTATATATAATATTTTTTGAGGAATCTGTAACACCAAATAAACAGAACACACTGTGCTACATTGTTTCCGTAAGAACTCAATTTTAATTCACGCTTTAGTTATAAGAAGCCGTATCTATTCATAAGATTTCAATCCAAGGGGATATATAGGTTTTGAGCTCAAATTATGGAAATACATACATTCTCTCGGTTGATACAAAGATAAAGCTAAAAGTTTTCATAAAGTGACATGGGTATATTTCCTTAATTTGTGATTTGAGAAAAAATGCTGATATTTGTGCTAATATAACAGCATATGCTAAAAATACATATTTCCTCCATTTAAAATAATATTTAACAACCTGTAAAACAATTTATTAGTTTAAGAAGAAGGCGAGAAACAAAAAGAAACGAGAAATTTGAGAAGAATGGATTTTTGGGTATGATTATAGATCAAATTTGGAATTTAAAAAACCTTTTTCATATCAGATACTTTTACAAGCTTTTCTGACAGCTGAGAATTTAGATTTAAAAAGACCCTGCTGATCTGCTCATAAAATTTTTTTCTCAGCTCTGAGACGTGATGCGGTACGCGTTAAAATATACTGAAGTCCTAATGCACATAGTTTCACTAATTGAAGATGAAGCATTTTGGTTATTTTGGAGAGACAGGACGACCCCTAATAATGTTATAAGCTCGATGATGAACACTACGTTCAAGAATTACATTTACTTCATAGGATCCTTCATAGAATGCAACCAGTGAACTTCCACTTCGTTGCTTTCAAAGATATTTTTTCTTATTCGAATATATAACGCAAAGCAAAGCCAAAGGCAGAGTGTAAGTTGACTGTATGTTCAAAATGGATTTTCATATTGTGCCTCTCAATGGAACTCACTGGCTTATATTCTAGGATAGACAAGTCGCATATTGGGTCCTTCACAGGGAAACATTCTCTGTTGGTCTCAATCATGGGGAAGAAGAATAGACTCGTAAGAAAACACGGAGTGATGCACCAGGTGCTTTGGAAATCTCCTTGTGGGTATGCCTCTTGAAGTAATACTATACAAGTATCTCGTGTTTTTTGAACAGAGCAGGTTACAACTTACATGTTATTTTAAGGCTTCATTTCTCTCGCTCTTGCCTTAAGCTATACGAAATTCAACATATTTCAATGGAAGTAATGGGTATTAAAGATACTCGAAGGCAACTCTTGTCATATGCCACAGTCGGAAGGGATTATCTATGACTGTCAACGGTTTCCATTTCACATATTCTAGGGAAGTTTGAAATAATTTGAAAATATATCATAAACCCTAATTTGCACACAAATATTTGCTTTGAGATACCATTTACAGTTCCATTACGTTTACGGTAATTTCATAGAATGACTCAGGCTTTGACAGTTTGAATAAATATTCATTTCAGGGAGCTCAAAGCATGCTAGTGCTTTAGAATTCCGATAACACGAGCGATAATTTTTATGAGAATGCCAACATTTCATTTTTAATCGATATATCATCTATGATGAATAAGGTAACACAAGCTGAATTATTTCGTACCAATACTTCATTGATGATGAATATAATTTTATGATTCTATTATTGATAGTAAATGAATTATTATGTAATGGGGAGCGTCAATTATATGGATAATACCGGACTCGGAGAGTTGGCCTTGTTGCTTGAATACAAAAATAGATTTAAAAAATTGACTGTATTTATTATTAAGTGCTTAGTCTCACATACTTGGAAGGCATCACAGGATAAGTACACGTTTGATAGCGTAAATATGCAGATCATGTAAGCAGCATTACGATATATCATACGCATGGTAATATCTCCTGTAAATGAGTCTCAATGGAGGGCGATAGAATGAAAAGTCGAAAGTGGATAGTGAAATTAAAAGAATATCAGAGAGAAGAGAACGAAATGAATAATAAAATTTTTGAATTCGAAGGTAAGACGAAGGACGGAGAAAATCTGAGAAAATGTTACCATTTATCGTAATTGACTGGTTTTTCAAGTAAAAGAGGCACGCACAAATGTGCATAGATGGGGAAAGAAAAAAATTAAAAGGAATTTATTTTAGCCGCACGACAAAAAATGCTTGAGAAGATTGAAGAAAGAAACCATACGAAGTAGAGCAATGCAATACTTTGAAATTAAAATTTTGAAAGTATTAAAAATACATAAATGGTGACGTTAATGAACTAATTCAACACATTTTTCATCATACTCTATCATTTGCTAATCTACCGGTTGAAATGAAAGGTTTTGGATAGTCACAGTGTAATTTGACCACCTTGGTTCCAAACCCTTCCAAGATAGGTAAACAGCTCCACCTGATCTAGTTTTTGCCATTTCATTGTAAGGTTTAGCGAAGTACTCCTGTTTCTAGAAAACCTCATTACTATTGTTTCCTTTACACCAATTGTTATCTCGTATCTACGTATAGATACACAGATTGATACACACTCGCTATTAGTGACCACATTACTGTTGTAGCTTCACGCATACCACTCCCCTTCCTAATCCCGATCTGATTACACCCTAGTTTAACATTTACTTTCCACTCCATCATTTTATTGATGATCCCAAGCCTTAGCAGCAAACGAAATGAAGCTTAATGTCCTATTCTCCTCACATACGGCTGCCTTAATTTTTTTTGGACAATAATATGACGAAATCATCCGGCCAAATTCCTTCCTCATAAATGTCGGAATCATCCGACATGCACGTAAAATCGTCCTTCCATGTTTTCTTATAGTCATATTTAGTTCTGCGGAAACATTATTTACCACCATGGCATTATTTGATTTCAATTACCTTTGTACTCATTTTTTTGCCTTAATCAATCACATCGAACCCTAATACCTTCTTATCTACGCCATTTTATTTTTAGCTGACCTAATTTCAAGCCATAAAAATATAAAAATAAATAAAAAAGTCAAATACAACGAGTACCGCCACCCGATATTAAATCAAATAGTACAAGCGAAGATTTTTTTGTATTTGAATAAGAAACAGAGTTCATGCAGGTTTTTATATGATATTAAATGGGTAATTAAAATAGATACCTTTACATATGATTAAACTTCGTAACTACAAAATTCACATGAAAAATGACGTATTTTGAATTGGAAATCTTTGCTTCATATCGAAAGAAAACGAGGTGTGACCCAGTGTTAATTTGGCTGAGGTATATGTCACATTTAGCCATGATCTCTTTTTGTTGTCTACCCTTCATAATTTCCATGAGGAAGCAAGAATCTAAAGAATCTGTAAGAATAGTTTTGGCTTGCATAGAAATGCGCAAACATAGAATTAAACCGAAGAGGGTGATTGCTCTTTAAAGAAGTTATGTTGGCCGATTGCTCGTAGTAAAAACATTTCGATGAGGTTAGTTATATTTTGTTTTGGACGTCATTAAATCATTTTCTATAATTAAACTGACTTTCCGGTTAATGGAGAATTTTTCGATATTTTACCGGTCATAATACGATCAAATCAATGGTTTTTGAAACCTCGCGGCGCGAATTGGTACTAAAATCAAGAAATCCATTCTATAAGAAAGAAATATGAGCAAATCTATAATTATTTTGCATGAAGTTCATTGCATTTTAAAAAGTACGAGTAAAAGTCAGCTTGGTAAACTTTATCATTTCTCTAAATTTTATGCCAAAACTTTCAATTACGATTTCCCGTCATTAAGTAAAGTATTAAATTATCAAATTTTATGGAATTTTCACGCTTAAAATGTAAGTTGTAATTTCCACAAATGCCGTTCAAAAGGCTAGCTTTATAAATATCTGCTACACAAGGTATCTTTAGGGTTAAAATTAAACATTTTATGCATTGGGAACGCTGCGACACTGACCCCATGACCCGGGTGCGACCCCAGGTATCACCTCAGAGCACCCTCAGTTTTACCCAAGCTTGGTGGTTTTTCGTAAATCATATCTCTCTAGGAAATCACAAAAGGTACAAGGAAATGCACTGGCTCTACTATCCTGATTTGTGAACTTCACTAGCTGTTGGACTACTAAGTAATATGTGAGCTCTACCTTCATCTATCAAACCAAGCTTTGGGTTTATAACTGTCGTGGTGACATACAAGTGAATTCGTTGAATATTTTGTGAGCATACAGGGTTACAGTGTTTCACCCCGATATTTTTACCTTGCTTTACTCAAAAAAATCATCGACTACAAAGGATCAAAGAAGAATATGATACCAATACTGTTTCCATTTTTTCATTAATCCCATTGCTGTTACGGATTTTAAGTATTACCCGTATTACCCCCGTCTTGATTATTTAGTGATAGTATTTATTTATTTCACAGATGTGTTTTATTATTGTTTAGTTGCTTCAATTTCTGCCTACTGAGATGGAAATTATGCAAAATGATTTACTGATAAATTAAATGCAATATACATCGCATATTTACAGTTTAAAATAGAGCCTTCTCTGCCAAGACAATTATACGCGCCAGACCCACTACCTACCTACTCTTCAGCAGGACGTAAAACGAATAATAAAATGACTTTACTGAAGGAACTCAATTTCCTTCACGTTCCAATGCGTGCTCGGGGGAAAATTGTCTTACATTGCCCTTACAAAACATTCAAAAGACGCGTGCAGTTTTTCCAGATTTTTCTGGTTTAAAATTTAGAGGTAACTTGATTGACAATACTGATTCAAAACAAAGCAACCTTACATGCTTCCTCGTAAGTATAAAAAGACTGATGTCATACAGCTAAAGATTCGATATATCTTTCAACTGGAAATTCTTCAGAGAGGAACTTGAATACACTTTACTAGATATAATACAAAAGCAGCCAACAAGAAATGGGTAAATATTACAAATGCAATAGGAAAAATTCTCTGACACTGTAGCTGATTGAAGGGGATTGAATCGAATGATTACAGATAAACACATGCAAAGAGATAAGGCAAAGAGATAGTGGAGGACACCAGTGCAAGAAAATGTAAACGAAGGAAGATATTTGTTTGAAGAATAGTTTGAAAAACTGCTGCAAACCGAAGTAATTACTATGAAAGGGAGAATAAATGCGTGAAATTTGTGAAAGATGATATACGTAATTGACCAATTAAGCTTCGTCCAGACTCGTTAGGCATTAGAGTGCATTCTTTTAGGTGCCTAAATGTTAGGCGCGCAATGAAAAGGTAGCTTGAGTATGGGCGTCCTACGCCATCTATTTAGCAGAGAATAAGGAATAAACAGATGATGTTAGAAAAACATATTTCGATATTTGAGGTAGCTTGTGCAGACACTTTAGTGCAGTTTCAAAACCGCGTAATGGTTTTTGCGTGATTCTGAGTTCCACGTAACAATTAATTTGGCTGTTTTTACTTAAGTTTTCCATTTCTTTGTTTTAATTTAGTAAGTTTTAGTTTCTTATTCATTTTCTCTAATCGGACTTTATTTAACTATATATATCACCCGTTTTTTACATTTTGCTTCAGTAAGTGGGTCAGATAGTATTAAATTTCAGTAATTTTAAATGTGATCTTATTATATGGTATTTTGTTCATTTTTCAGTCATAATGTCTTGTCAGTAATCGTTTCAAACTTTCCTGTGTGTCGTGTGTAGTTCCTTAATATTTATCCGTACTTTTCTTGCTTAGTGTTTCATATCTTTACGTGAAGCTTAGAATCAATTAAATATTTAGTCTACAATTAGTTTCTATCGGCGTAATTACATTTATGTTGATTTTATTACTTTGTGGGCTTAAGTAGGGAAACGGCGTCTCCTTTTGTAATGGCTTAGCGAAAAATCTATGATTTCCCAGTTGAATTCATGCAGACAACCATATTTTACCAAGGGCATTGCTAAATGTTTACACTCTCCAAACACAATATTACGCTTGAAGATTATCCTCCGTAATGTTTATGTACCAAAATAAGATTTAACAAACACAAAACGAGGCATAGATGACAAATGCCATGTCCTTAGTCATGAAATGAAGCACCAAACAAAGAAATATATTCTTCCCTCTACGTTTCAAATATCTGTATCCAGCATCTTGATACAGTAAAGTTATTACAATAATTAAACTACATTCATATGGAAGATGCCTTTCTCTTGCCTGAGGAAATCTCTGCCATTTCCCACCTTGCGCTAATAAAACATTCGTTTTTCAACAAGTAACAGAGTACTATCTCAAAGAAATAACCAATGTTATTGTGACTAAAATATGTAATACACCTCCGCTATGGTGTTTACTCTTGTGCTAGTTGTCTCGCTTTTAGCACTTTGAATTATGCGGTTGCAGTATGGTGTGTTTAGGATACTCTTATTGTGTCTCAAATCCGGAGCTCGGAATAGGTGCCGAAATGGGTGCCTAAATTTGCACCCTCTCGCTTCCTAATGCCTCTGGACACCCTTCAAGATGGCGTTCACCCTAAATCGAGCAATCGGGCGCCTAAATTACGAGTCTGGACGCAGATTAAATGATATGGGTCTGTTGCTTTGATGATTATTAAGTGCAGGAACCGATATTTAGCAAAATATTTGCTCTTAGTTAATACAATAGTCATAAAAATTTGCCATGATTATTGAAGAAATGACCTGTAGAAGCTTGTCAGAAGTAAAGGAAATAACTACCGAAGTTTTGTGAAGAAAGCTGAAAGAGCGCCAACTGCTAGTGACTTATACAAGTCGTTATAGGATTGTTTTATAAATTCGTCGGAGAAAATCGCGTTCCAAAGAAACGCCTGCGTGGTGTTGAAATAATATTCTTTAGTACTTTAATAAAATGAGGATCTTGAGAAGAGTCTCATTTCGAAAACATAATTCACACGGGGAAAAATTTCCGGGACATAAAACGTAAAATAGGCCCTTGTTGAACGGGTTAGAATTGTAAAATGGCGATATGTTGCAACCTTGGCGAATTCATTTCTATCTTTAGAATTTCTTCTGTTAGCACCATCTCTTCTTGAATCTCGGATGCTCCCTACTACCGTCCTTAAAGATCTCATGTTCGCGTAAAGCTTCTTCTTTCAACGCTACTCGCGAATACTCCCTCATCACTCAATAATAGTCTCCAGCCGACCTCGTTTTCCTCATTTATACGAGTACGACGCCTCCAAAATGTATTTTTTTTAAATTCTACATCATCCCTTTCTTTCCATGCCTCATTTTGCGTTACAATTCTCTAATTCCATTCAAACCAAGGCTCACATTTCTACATTTCCTTCATCTAATGTCTGCAAGAACTGCTGCTGCGTTATTTCAAGTTGTTGTTCCCACAGTAATAATATATAGCTGTGGCATAGAATGTGATGTTCTCTGGAATTGTAACTTTGAGGTTGAGTTCAAAGCAATGTTGAAAGATAGTAAAACTATCGACGCAGTCCAATGCAAATATGGACAACTTCAGGTTTTAAGCCACAGCTAAACAAAAAAACCAATTTATGCAATTTTTATTTAATGAAACCTAAAATATTTTACAATTAGTAAAACTCTTCTTTTCTTCTACCATGGAATAAAAATGAATTCTCCTCTGCAGTGTTTTAATCTGTATTCTATGACAGCGCTCTCAACAACTGAATGAGAATAACATTTCTCACTGAACAGAAATGCCCCAACGTCGTAATTCTGCGTCACACATTGCTGGATAATTTACACCACGGACAAGAATATTGATAAACACGTATTTGAAGTCGTTCTACATACTTGTATACCATATCTGACATATTTTGCAGCTATACTGCCCTTCATGGGCTAGGCGATGTTGCTTGCAAAGCTTAGCAACGAAATGTCTTTTCGAAGAGAAATTGAGATTAGTAGGGTCATATATCTTTGCCAGTGATTTAGTGCTGAAATAATTGTGTTTGTTCCTGAGAATAATACGAGGTATGAAATCCTTCATAACTCAAATAGTTTCAAAATTCTCATGCGGCAGCGAATGGGAACGATGGGCTAGTTCGGGTAAAATCAGGGCAGATAGTTCGATGTGGCCCGCCCCTAGAGGAGCGCTGGGAAAATCGTCAACACCTTGGCTGTCCTTAATGGAGAAAGACGATGGGGTATCTGGGATTTTTGACTCTTTGAAACGTGTATGCGAGTCAACTTCAGGAATCGGTGGTGCTACCTCAATTGTCAATGATAAAATGGTCAAGGGGCGAGCCGTTAGGGACGGGAAACAATCACAATCAGATGCATCCTCCTCACCTGTCACGAGAGGTTCTCGGAGGGTTTGAAGCCCGTGATGCAAGAATTGCGAGGCGAGGGCTTCGACGACGTGGGCGGGGGAAGGGGAGGGGCGAAAGATGATCCCTCCACATTTGACGGAGTCACGGAGACAGGGGCCGGAGGTCGTGAGAGATTAGGCGAGGTTTTAGGTACGTGAGCTACTTGTAGATCGGTATTCGAGACCAGGAGCTTGGGATTGCCTGTCTCTTCTTTTTCGGATTTTCGCTCCCGCTGATATTTCCCTCCAAGTGGAGAGTGATGCGGGGGACCGACGAGAGCTGCCGAGGCCGCACCATCGATGAGTAGCAAGAACTGTGCCCTCTCCTCCACAGCCACCTCGGGCTCGTCCATCTCCACGGCGGCGTTCGTGTTGGAGGCGGTCTTCATGTCCTCCACATAGATCTTCCCACCCTGGTTCCGAGGGCAAGCCTTGCGCTCGTATCCTTCTTGGCTGCAGCGGGCCCAAGTGCGGCGCTGACTCTCATAGATGATGATGGCCCCGTTGCCGCCGATGTGGAGGTACGAGTGGATATGTCTATCCACCGCCATCCGCACTACCCTGGTGCCCGTAAGTACAAGCGCCATCTTGTCTACCTCCCACGTGCTCTCCCACGAGCGATGAATTTTACCAAAACGTTGGAGTTCGCTTGTTATGTCTTCTAAAGGGGTCTCCACGGGGAGACAAAGAAATTCTGACATTACACAAACTGCCGGAAGTCTCGTCAATAGTAATTGTCGTTCTCTGGTCACTTAAAGGCGGTGGTAGTTTCCGCGGAGTATTGTCTAATATCCCAGTCATTGTAGCTTCGCTTGCAAACTTTGGGAATATCAAATGGCGATTGTATCCAAATTGGATCGCCACTATATCTTCGGGTTTGAGGCCCAGCGACTATAACGGGAAGAGGTGGACCTAAAATGGGGTATGGGGCTTCGCTTTCTCGTCAACTTGCGAGGCGAGCGTGTTTAAGCGGCGCACAGCATTAAAAGAAAATCAAATTCAGCACGCTTGCGTGAAGAAGTAAAGCGCACCAAAAGAAAGAGCAGTCCAAAGGGAAAAAATATTCGTGTACACTCCTTCCCCGCTCCAAGCACCCGGCGGTAACTAACTAAAGGAGCCTAAGATCCACACCAGGAGTTAAGGCCAGTCTTGAACCAGTAAACAAAACGAAAGCAAGACCTTCCCGGTGGATGAAGTCGAGAGTCAAACCTCACTCTGCTAGAAGAACTAGGTAGTCAACCGCCGCTCGAAAAACAACAGGATCGGAACCTCGATTTCCGAGAGAGTCCGGTAGTGCCGCTCTCCAAATCCCAGCGGCCGATACCTCGGTCGCCGACGAAATCAGGCACTCGGTAAACACGGGCACGTCCTAGTTATCGAGGAAACGTAATTTACCCTGAAATCTCGGGGGGGATTTTGCAACCAAGTGCCCCTATTCCTTGGCCAGGCGTTAGGGAGCTGTCACCAAAGGAGAAAGCGACAACAACAAGAGGAAATAACAGTAGGAAAGCAATCCTACAACGTCATAAATGATAGGAATAGTGAGCTTCGTGGTACGCATTGCCAGAAGAAGGAGACGAGCCACAGCGACCAAATACTAAATTGCCAAATTGGCCAAATGGTGGTAGAGCATCGGCCCGGGAAGTCGAAAGATCCGTGGTTCAAGTCCCGGTCAAGGAAATATTTTTGCACCTATGATCTGCTCAATTCCGCCATCCCTACCTCGCCTGTTTGTCCTTCATATATGTTCCTATCCATTTTCCTTATGTCTGTATCCATGGTAATGAATATTTGTTCGCCAAATGGCAGGTTTTTCGTATTTAAATGTATATATATATATATATATATATATATATATATATATATATATATAATGTATAACACTTAGCACTAGTGGACACAGACAAAAACACAGAAACATACAAAAAAGAGACTCACTATTTTTCGAATTTTCGGTGGTCGTGACCACCTTTATCAAGGAAGAGAGGGACAGAACTGTCAGAACAGTTCTATCCCTCTCTTCCTTGATAAAGGTGGTCACGACCACCGAAAATTCGAAAAAAGTGAGTCTCTTTTTTGTGTGTTTCTGTGTTTTTGTCTGTGTCCACTAGTGCTAAGTGTTATACATCATTATTCACGTCCATGAGACTTTCAAAAAGTATTATATATATATATATATATATATATATATATATATATACATACATACAACGTAGACATATTATACACGTACACACGTCTTCTGATGACAACGGTCGTGCCGTCGAAACGTATAAACTACATATGTGAGTGTCCTTTCTTTGTGTTTCGTGTGTTTTAAAAATCTAAATATATATATATATATATATATATATAAACATTCAAACACGAAATCCCGCCAAACGGCGAATAAATACTCATATATACAGAAACAGATATAAGGAAAAGGGATAGGAACACATATAAAGGACGAACACAATAGAGGTGGGGAAGGCGGAATCGAACGGATCACAAGAGTAAAAATATTTCTTCAACCGGGACTCGAACACCGGATCTTTCCACTTGCCGGGCGGATGCTCTTAACCACTTGAGCTATCGAGGATAGTCAATTTACCCTGAGATCCGTGGGTCTTATATGTCGCCAAGCGCCCCGATTCTTTCAGCCAAGAGATGGCGTCAGGGGGCTGTTTCACCCACCAAAGGAGAAATAGACAATACACAATATGCGTGCCACGAAACGCACTGTTCCTATCCTGTATGATGTTGTATGAATTTTAACCCACTGTCCTTTCCTTTCCTTGTGTATTGTCTATTTCTCCTTTGGTGGGTGAAACAGCCCCCTGACGCCATCTCTTGGCTGAAAGAATCGGGGCGCTTGGCGACATATAAGACCCACGGATCTCAGGGTAAATTGACTATCCTCGATAGCTGCCTTGATAGCAGGACGTGCCTGTGTTCACCGAGTGTCTAAAATCGCCGGCGTCCGAGGCTTCGGCCGCCGGGGTTTGAAGAGCGGCACTGCCGGACTCTCTCGGAAATCGAGGTTCCGATCGTGTTTTGTTTCGAGCGGCGGTTGACCGCCTAGTTCATCAAGAAGCGCGCAGTTTGACTCTCGACTTCTTCCGCCGGGAAGGCCGTACTTTTGTTTTGTTTAGTGGATCAAGACTGACCTTGACTCCTGGTGTAGAGCTTAGGCTCCTTTTGTTTGCTACCGCCGGGTGCGTGTGGCGGGGAGGGAGCGTCCGTGAGTGTTTTATTTCCCTTTAAAGTGCTCGTTTTTTTTGTTGCGCTTTCCTTCTTCATGCTAGTGTGCTGAATTTGATTTCTTCAAATGGCTGTGCGCCGCTTAAACACGCTCGCCTTGCAAGTTGACGAGAAGGCGAAGCCCCCTACCCCGTTGGAGGTGCACCTCTTCACGTTAGAGTCGCTGGGCCTCACACCCGAAGAGATAGTGGCGATCCAATTTGGATACAATCGCCATTTGATATTCCTGAAGTTGGCAACCGAAGCTACAATGACAAGGATTTTAGACAATACTCCGCGGAAACTACCGTTTCCGTCTTTAAGTGACCAGAGGACGACAATAACAATTGACGAGACTTCCGGCAGCCCGTGTAATGTCAGGGTTCTTTGTCTCCCCGTGGAGACCCCATTGGAAGACATAACAGGCGAGCTCCAACGCTTTGGTAAAATCCATCGCTCGTGGGAGAACAGGTGGGAGGGAGACAAGATGGCGCGGGTGCTTACTGGCACCAGGGTTGTGCGGATGACGGTCGAGAGAAATATCCCATCGTACCTCCACATCGGCGGCAACCGGGCCATCATCATCTATGAGGGTCAGCGCCGCACTTGCGCCCGCTGTAACCAAGAAGGCCACGAGCGCAAGACCTGCCCTCGGAACCAGGGAGGTAAGAGCTATGTGGAGGCAATGATGATGCCCTCCAACCCTAACGCCGCCGTGGAGATGGACGAGCCCGAAGTGGCTGTGGAGGAGAGAGCGCGGTCGCTTCTACTCATCGAGGGTGCGGCCCCGGCTGCTCCCGTCGGTCCCCCGCATCTCCCTTCAATTGGAGGGAAATGTCAGCGGGAGCGAAAATCGTCGACGGAGGAAAGGGAACCGAAAAAGAAGAGGACAGACAAACCCAAGCTCCTGGTCTCGAATACCGATCTACAAATGGCTCACGTACCTACCACCTCGCCTAATATCACACGACCTCCAGCCCCCGTCTCCGTGAGCTCGTCAAATGAGGAGGGATGGTCTTTCGCCCCCCCTCCCCCCGCTCACGCCATCGACGCCCTCGCTACGCAATCCTTGCATCACGGGTTTCAAACACCCCGAGAACCTCTGGTGACAGGTGAGGAGGATGCATCTGATTGCGATGTTTTCCCGTCCCCAACAGCTCATACCTCGACCCCTTTATCATTGACTGTAAAGGAAGCGTCACCGACCCCGGAAGTCGACCCGCATACAAGTTTCCCAAAGTCAAAAATCCCACATACCCCATCTTCTTTCCCCATTAAGGACAGCCAAGGTGTCGACGATCTTCCCAGCGCTTCTCAAGATACGGACCACAAGCAACTATCGCCCCTGATTTTTCCCGACCACAACCCTTCCGCAGATGAGCCCCAGCCCGCCACTCCGATCCTCCCCGAGGGTACCTCCTACCCCTTGGCGGCCCCCAGCGGTGCTCCTTCGAAGAAGGCCCCCTGTGGAACGCTTGCCGAGTTACCCGGTCTTCGTGGAGACCACGGCTGGCTCTTCCTCTTCGGACGAGGCCGGGGGGGAGGGATGTGGCGAAATGCCGCGTCCTCGCTCGTCGACCCGTTGGATGAGGCGTCCCGGGAAACGGCGAAGCACTCGTCACCCGGGGTCGAGTCGCGACCGGAGCGACGCTAGCCACGATCAGAACTCTGGGAAGTGATGTCCGGTAGCCACCCGGTGTCGGACACACCTCGTCCATCGTTGAAGAGTTTTTTTTTCTGAATGACTGAGTGAATCGATAATTTCAACCCTGCCATTGATAATTTCTTACAATACATAATTTTCCATTGCTAGCTAAAATCTCCCCCCTAATATCTATGGACCTTGTCTTCCTTTCTTTTTTCTTTCTAAATGTAAATGGTCAAATGTACGAGTATGCGTCTGTATGCATATGCTTATGTATGTGCGTGTGGATGTGCATGTGTGCGTATGTATGTACAAGTGGATATGTGTGTGGTATATGTATCATATATGTATCCATGTATACACTTATACTAAAGAAAAACATGATGTACCCATAATCTGTGACCTGATATTATGCATAATGCTAACAAACTCTGTAATATTCTGAGCCGAATAAAATAATTTATATCATAGCTCAAGTGGTTAAGAGCATCCGCCCGGCAAGTGGAAAGATCCGGTGTTCGAGTCCCGGTTGAGGAAATATTTTTACTCTTGTGATCCGTTCGATTCCGCCTTCCCCACCTCTATTGTGTTCGTCCTTTATATGTGTTCCTATCCCTTTTCCTTATATCTGTTTCTGTATATATGAGTATATATATATATATATATATATATATATATATATATATATATATATATATATATATATATATATATATACTCTTTAAAGGTGATAATCTTGGCATAATACGTTTTGATCAACTCATTAGAATTTTTTATCAAACTACCCTTTGATGTTTTTTCATTAATTCGCTACTCACTAAGTTTTACATTTGTTTTGATCTCAGTGGATGAGAGTACAATTACGGTAGGATGAATACTTTCTCGGTGATGCATGCTCCATAGTTTTGCTGTTAAGCAAAGCAACAGGAAAAAATAAAAATGAAATAGGATTTCATATTTGAAGCACGGCCTCCACCCAAGACTGGATTCCCCGCTGAGAAATTACTCTATTGTTCTCCTTTTCCAAGTTTCGCTTTTAGGATTAAAAAATTGCACGTGGGTATTAGTTGGGAAAAATGCATTCATGGATTTCCGTTCATCCATTATCACCCGCAGTTTCATTATGTACGCTTAATATTCCCGGAGCATTATCCGGATCTCAGAACGTTCCTTAAGGTCGCTCCTCCTCCCGTTGCCTTCCCCCAACTCCCCAACTCCCACTTCTTTTCTCCCCTTCCTTTTCCGGTTTTCATTCCCTCTCCTCTATCCACGATTCTTTGAACTCCACGCAATCCATCCCATACCCTTATGTTTAGTCCTTACCGCATTTTCTTTCATCTCGTTTACATCCCTGCATTCTATTTATGTACTGTTTTTACAACGTTCTTCACGTCAACTTGACCTTCAAACCATTCCATTATAAATTTACAATACCGGAATTTTCCCGCAGCGGAAAACACCTTAATTATATGCGTTTTGCTATTTAGCCTTGAACGTGACATGTTCCGATTATTTAGTTTTTTATTCCAATGAATTATTTGTGTTTAATTAATACCAAGACATAATGGCGACACCGGTTTGTTATTATTTTATATATCACTATAGGTTTTGCAAACAGAATTGAAATGATGACCAAACCTAAGAGTAATAAACTATAGAAAAAATAAGTGGAAATCGCAACGTATTTTTGAAAAGTGGTCTTTGATACTAGACTTTGATAGAGTGAAGAATTTGTACATGTCTGGTATTCTGTAAATTTTCTCTTACTTTGTAAAAAGCCAATTTGTGATATTTATCCTAAGTACATTATGATGTAACATAGAAAAATTTTCAATTAATATGAATATATTTATGTGTAATGGGAGAATAAATTTCGCCAGTTTTTAAAGAATTTTCGGCCAGTGTGGTGATATTCCAAGTTAAAATGGGATTTTATTTTGCATTCGAAATTTAAAATATTTCTCGCGAATAATACGTGAAGTGAAGATTTTTTATAACCATTTTATAACATATAAAACGGGAACATCGGGAAATGTGGTAAGAATTCAAGGTTACACAAAACAATATAACACAAATGGAAAAAAAACTGCATGAAAAAGGAATATTTTCTCGTACTGAATATTTCCTGAAGTTTCATTCGAAATTCTTTCAGAGGCTTTAGCGCATTCATGAAGAACACCGGAAAGCTACTAAAAATTCAACATAACACAAAACTGCATAAAAATATCATGAAAAAAAAATTGAAAACCGTAGAAAACTTAATGTACTTTGGTTTTCAATTCATTGAGAGAAAATTCGTCAAAATTTAAAAGATATGTATTATCGTGCGCTTTGAATCCAGAATAATCTATGAAGATATCTTTTTTCACTGAGGGGTCAATAATGCGAGGGATTATTTTCTATACCTCTCATTGCTATAATCTTATTGGAACATAGAGATTTTATAGGCCAAACCGTTTTTTGCTCCATAATCGAATCGATGATCATACATTTCTTCTCGGTCTTTATTTTCTTCATTCCCATTGCCAGCACAGCCCGCGAAAGAATTTTGGGAGAGATTAAAGTGGCTAGAGACACCGTACTTTTTTCCCTAGGTATGCCATCTATCGTATATACTTCGAACTTGACAGCTACGAGAAATAATTTTAAAGAAACCCTGCACACAATATTTAAAAAAAAATATAAAATACTTACAACTTACCCCAATAATATTTTCGCTAAGGTGAGTTTCTTTCCACCTACGGGTTAGGCGTTTATGATTGCCCTTACTGTTGCTATATCGTGTTTACAATCGGATGAAAAAGGTCAAAACTTGGCTGTTGCGGGTAAGTGCCAAAAATAATAAACAATTTCATATCTTATTTCAATCTTTGACAATTTCTTCATAATCACTATGACATATTGCCTCCTTATCGAAGCCCATTGTGGTATTAACATGCTGTGGGGTGCGATTGAAATGGACGGGTGCGAGGGCACAAGATTCCTCGGTCGAAGCATCCCGTCGAAGTTAGTGTGTATTCTGGAAAGAATACTGGCCGTGTGATACTATATTATTCTATATTATCCAGTAATCGAACCAAGTTATCGGTTTTAGAGAACTGTACCGCAGAAGTTGTACGGATTCGATCCTATTCTGCACCAATTTGGATGTTTTTGATTTCTTTTATACATCTCAGAAAATTTTATTTTATGTAGCTCAGTATTTTTGATTACAGCGGAAAGAAGGGGAAGTACGAATTACGAGTAAAACAGTGGATCATAAATAAAAATAAAGGTCCTTTATCCTCTACTTCTTCGCGACTTTTGACTCCTGTTTCATTTTTCCTAGGCATCCTCTCCTCCTTGGCTTAGACGCTTTCTACTCTTCTCATCACACTACATTCCATTTCTCCCATTCATCTTCCTTTTTCCCGGTGGCCTAACTTTCTCTTCTCTTCTCATCTCTTTACAACCAGATCCCAATCCTTCTCTCTCTCTCTTACTCTCTCCCTCTCACACACGCACGGGACTCTTGAACTGAGCGTCAGATCCTCTCCATCCCACCTCCACCCATTTATATATCCTTCGTTTTCCTATCCGACAACCCGCCTCCTTTCCTCCTCTCCTCACCCTACCAACCCCTTCCTTTACACCCTCCCTACCACGTCATCCCTCTTTCCCCAAAAGAAATCCAATTTCAGAGTAGGAGGGGATATTTGCAGGGCATAAGGGTTGGGGGGAAGATAAGGAGGGTGAGCTCGGGCGGGGCGGCGGGCTGAGGTCGAAAAGGGCGGAAGAGGGGAAGCGAGGGCCCCAGTTCTTTTTCGTGGCGGGGGAAGGACGGTACATTGCGAGGGGAGGTCGAAGGGCCAAGGGTGGGTGTTGCTGCTGCCCATCCTCCCTCCGCCTCTCTCTCTGTCTTTCTCCGCCTTCCATTCCAATCTCCAAACGTCCCCTCTTTCCTCGGCTTTAGTGTGTCCTCTCCCCCCAGGCACGTATTTGCCTCCCTCTCCCACACAGCCCACGCCCTCTTATCCTCCGACCTCACACACATCCCGCCCCCTACCCTCTGGGGCACTAGAAATGTAAGGAGGTTTGGGCGTGTGTGTTGGAGCGAGGGCGGCGGGTCGGGGGTGACCTCCAATAAAGACGATTGTCTCCCTCTACCCCCCCGGCCTTCCCCTGCTCTTCCTCTTCTCCATTTTTCTCCCCATCCCTCGAACCTACTCACTACCCCCCCCCTCCCGGCTAACCCACCCTATTCTCTTCAGATAAGGCGGGGGGAGGGGGAGCCATGCAATCCCTGCTGGTTCCAGACTCCGTTTCCTTCACCCCGAAAGGCCATAGCGCACCTATCTCCTCCCCGCTCACAACCCGTCGCAACAATTTTCATCTCATACCAAACTAGTATCCCGGCCAAAATCCTTCTCCTTCTTCTTTTTTTTGCGGCCCCTACTATAGCTTCCTCTTTCTACCCTCACCACATATTCATATGCCCCTCCCTCCGTCTCCACCCTCTCAGACCAATCACACCCCTCTCTCGAACTGGCACATCACCTTCCTCATATCTTCGCGTTGCGTGCTCCCCTCTATCTCGGCGCCCTTTAAGAAATCAAACATCATATTACGAACATTCTGCAGCTTTTTCTTCGCATTCCTAGAGAATACGCCGAAGTATTCTTATCCTCGGTGAGCACATTAGCCTACCTTCCACTTCAGTCGCTGGATCCACTTGCAAAAGCTATTTGCTCGGATTCTTGCGTCCCACGCCCTTGTTCAATCTTTGTCGCCTCCAGTTTTCAGGGGCCATCACATCTCGCTAGCTCTTCGAGGATGAATCAATTTTTATGCTACTCTCAGCGCACCTCCGTCGTGAAGGAACTCTTGCAAAAGTCAATCCTGTGTTACCCAAAAAATATAGGATTTTAACTCGCTATTGTCTTCAATTTAAATAATTGCACGAAACCACGCAGACGTCAGTTCGAGGAAAAATTGGAGTAATATATACTATAGAAATGTGCTTTAATATTTTTGTTAACTATTATTTGTCATGCGGTAGCGATTTTAAGAGAAATAATACATTAAGAGAAAAAAATGTAGGCCCTTTGAGCTCTAAATCATTCGCTTTAAGATCGCTCTCAAACACCTCCCTCATTCTAAATGTGATTCCTTGAAGCAAAGACTAACTTTTCACAGCATTACTTACGGTACACCCAATGAAACCGAGTTTCTTTAAGGATAAACCACTTGCTTTTTAAGTGTCTTGTTCATGTAAGGTTTTAGGCATGAGCGACCGAAAAACTTGAACTGCTTGGAGCTGTTCTATTAAATACATATCAGCTTGACTGTAGTGTCGTTTCCCGAATTTTTTACTTCAATACTTATCTGCAATACATGTCACGTATCCAAATAATCTTATGTATCTGCTGGCAAGATAAATTATGTAAATCATTTGTACAAGGAATAGAATGACATTAAAAGAGCTCAATTCAAGTTGGATGCAACTTTTGTCTGTAATGAATGGATTAGTGTTTGTGACTAATTATTTTAAGATAAATAAATATTATAATATAATAATAATAATAATAATAACAATAATCATTTTAAGATAAAAAATATAAAGAATGGGACCTATACGAAGGCTTTACCAACTATTGTTGCACATTGTATCGGTACAAGAATCTCGTATGTGCTCCTGTTTGTGGTTCAAAAGAACTTGTAGAGGGTCCTAAATCATGAAATTAAACTTTGAAGTACGCACTATCCCATTATATTGTCGGAAGCTAACATTATTAACAAGAGCAAAATGTTTCACGCTTGATGATTTTTGATTAATTCTTGTGGATGACAATATTTTCTCGTGACAAATTTTACTTGCCTGAATGAACACATTTCTGCACGAAAGTTTATTTAGAAAATTCTGGAGAATGGTTCTCCATTACTTTCAAACACTCATACGAATGAGCAATGTGCGATTATCCTAGTACGGCCTCTTTATTATGGATTTCTACTGCAAACAGCATTCTCCGAGGGCAGCCTGTAATACCCATGGCATTGAAATAAAGATTTGGATGTACCTTTAATAACCACTGGCTATTCCTTTGATATTAATAGTAATGGCTCATAGGTGAATGCTACCCTTGATTCTCGGAAGTCGTATTTCATTTAATCCTCTTCTCTGATACCTACTTAGCCTTATTTTTTTAACAACCATCCTAAATTTAGTGAGCTTAAGTCAAAATACCGAGGATTTCATCCTCCTACGAAATCACTTCTAAACCCTACAAGTATGACTTCCGTTCGAAGTTGCATTCACTTCGTTAATATTACCAAGAAATGTGGGATCCGCAAGGATTTTAGTGGTCCTTCACAATAAAACGCATTGAGGATATACAGGGTCCACTATAAATATAATGCGCATTTTCTGAGAAAAATATGTATATTGCTCGTACTTGTTCAAATGATTGAAATTATTTCAAATCACCCCCTGAACCAATACGCTTGCAAGGACGTGTCTGCCACGCATGTAGGGCAACCTGGAACTCCTCGACGAGAATGCCCCTCAGGAACGTTGTAGCATACTTTGGGATGTTTTCCACCGTCTCCCAATGCTTTCGTTTTAGCTCTCTCTTCAGTCAGGGAAACAAAAAAAAGTCGCGCGGAGCCAAATCGGGGCTGTAAGGGGGCTGGGGGACCACAGGGGTTGTGCTCCGGGCCAGAAAGTTGGTAACGATGAAAGGCGTGTGGCTGTGCGCTCCATCGCACCGTGTGACAAAGTCGGAAAACACTGTTCACGCGGAGGCTTTCCGTTCACACTGCTCAGAACATATTGTGAGTGGCTGCGTTGGAAGGGTAGACGCCCTGCCACATTTCCAGACCAGGTTTACCACGCTGCCATGGATAATCGGGTCACAATAAAATCATGCACATTAAATTCATAATGGACCATGTATTATGGAATGTAATACGACTTTATTAATTATTTAACTATATAGTTGGAAAGTAAAACAAAGTAAATACAAAATAGGCAAAAGAAGATTGAAATGATATTGTTTAAAGAAACGAATACTGAATCAAGAAGCAATGAAAATTAAAGAGCTCATTTCATTGGCGGATAGTGCTATCCTTTCTTTCTTCTTCTAATTATGTTAAGTTCCCCAAAATATTTGTTTTCACGCTATCATATTGTTCCCTTAAAAGCTTCCGTCAAATCATCTACTAATGAATTCATTATGCCTAATGGTCGTCTCCAACCAACCCCTTCACTTCTTTACGGCAGGTGGTATTCGAGTATAGTCTTGTTTTTAACTTCTGTATTCATTCTTCTTTTTCCTTTGGCTTGCTTGATTTTTGGCAATTGCCTTATTTCCAAAAGCACCTTTCCAAAGTTTAAATTCAAGGCCTTTTTAGACCCCAGATGCCCCTGCTTAAGCATTCGCAAAAATATTACCGTCTTGTTCTAACCAAAACTTCTTCTTAAACTTCTATATTTATAGGTATCGCATGTTTTTCACATTCCCCTTCCTGTGTGTGTTTCCCTGCAGTATGTGTTTCATTAAAGACTACGGGCGAATCCTTGATTTTTCCCGTAAGTTATATATCTTTCATAATTTATTCAATATTATTATATTTTGAGTCAATATTTCGTCACTCCTATTTATCATTCCGTCTTTGCTTGTATTTCTCCTCTTAAAAACATTCTAATTATTTAAATTCGTATCTGCTTTTTCATTCTTGTCTACTTGGATAATTATGCTCACCTTTAGCCTTCATATTTTAAAATCTATTGTTTAAATACACACTAATTACAGTAAATTGTTACCTGTTTCTCGTTGAGTCAAGGGGTAAGGCGGAAGATGAGTCTGTATCGTCTCAATCTTACTCCAAATAAAAGTCATATACATATATCGTTTATATTTTTCCGTTTCGTTATCCCTTTTTGGTGGGTTCATGAATCTATTTTCATTCTCTGTACTCCATGTGGGTTTCATTTATCCCGCTGTGCTGCAAAGTTTTTCCGCCGAGTTCTCTGCTACCATTCATAAACATGGGAAGCGTCCCCACTTCGGTATATTTGAGGAAATTCCGTGAACTAGTGTCGCTCTGAGCGCTCTCTCGCACACTCAAGGTGCCTCTCGAACGGTGGGAATGAAGCGAATACCGTAAAAGTCATCAAGCCGGACTGGGGCAAGCAGTACTCCTAGACCACTCAGTTGGGAGTTTGGAGGCAGCTTGAGCGAGGGACGTGAAAGCCCGCTCACACTCCTGATTCCCCTCCACCCATTTTTACGGATGATACTGCAGGTTCTGAAATCTAATAAATCAAGGGTGGCCATATTTTTAGCATGCATGTTTTCCGCAATTATACTTAAAACATACACACCTCTTTTCCTTCCGCTTTTCCGACAGACTTTACGCCCCCGTAACTGACGTTATTATATCCATTATATTGTAATTTAGCCCATTTATGATTGACGCAGGTCTTCCTGTTCAATGTTGTTATTTTAAAAATTTCAGAAGATAATTAAATTTTTACAAGTGACTTAAAACGCTTTTGTTAGTCGATCACGTCATGAAATTAAAAAAGATTTCTAATTTAGTACCTCCAATTGTGGGATACTGATTTATAGATGAATAGTTGTCACACCAATAAAGATGATTTTTGTTCCACTGGTATATGAATTTATTTGTGAGATCGTTGATTATCTAGCAGGAAAATATGAAAGGCAATTTAATAGAACATAAACCATTGAATATATTAAACATATGCCAGGATAATTTATCTACGTGGTAAGGTTTACCATGAGTTTGTGATGAAGGAAATTAACGAGTAACAATTTATCATCATCGACTAAGTCTGATTTTGCATATTAATTTTGCTATCAGTGTAAATATTCCAAAATACATTTTGACGGACAGTGTTTATCCTATTAATTAAAAAAATGAAATATACATTAAATGTGTATTTAGATAATGGAAATGCACCATTAGGTTGAAATATAACCTAAGGAAATTTAAAAATCGTGAAATAACTTAGATATTCCTGAATTTAGATTAGTTAGAATACATTCACAGTATAAGTTATTTTTAAACATAAGAAAAAAATTTTCCTCCTTTCGTAAAATGCAAATGTCTCGCCATTGTAAAATGACTACAATTTATTTTATAGTCACTTTTACCTAAATTTTAGTTGAATGAAAGAGTATTATATCCCTATCCCGAATTTAATGCTGTAATAATTTTACTACACCCTGAAATAGTATGGAAACGATATTTTCAAGTTATACTGCTGATTTATAGAGCCCTTTAAGTTATCAATTAAAGGATCGAAACAATGTAAAATAAGCATTTCCAAAATTTCATGAAGTTCTTCTGGTGCCTGATATTTAGCCACCACTGGCTGATGGACAGACCAGTTAGTGTCATATGGGATTTCGTTTGAAACACTCTGGATTCCTCAAAAGTAATAATCTTCAGATTCAATTACAAAATTTGAAATTCAACCACGGCAGAAATGATTATCCAGGAGAAATTAATTTACATTAATCTGAATGTCAGGATGACGTGGATTTAATTAAGTTAGTTGGAAGACTTCTGTTCGATAGTCTATGTTTTCATTAAACCATACTCATAAATTTACATAGTGGCTAATTACACCTTGAAGTTTACATGATATCCTACTTTAGCCTACTTGCTTTGATTGATTTTAGCCTCGCCTTACTCTTTCAAAGTTTACCCGTCCACTGTGTACGTTCCGGAATTTCTAACTATGCTTTTAAGTAATACATTGGTTCCCTTATGATTGGATTTTCCCAATAGGATTTTAAGTTTCTCTAACGATCCTTTTTGTCTTTTTCTTGTTTGAGCTTTAATATTTAATTGTTCTATACTTGATTCAGTCCTTGTATTTATAAATTTTTTTCTTTGTTCTAGCAAGTATTTACTTTTTCCCGTCCCTTCTCCTTAATAAAATCACCGTAATTCCTTCCGCTCTTTCGCTTCCGTTTCTCCCTTGGTGCCCTCGCAACCGCCCGCCATCTCTTTCCACTCCAGCCTCTCATATGCCTTCGCAGAACAGACGGTAGTCTCAGTTGATAATACGTGTGAGCGTGAGCGCCTTTTTTTTGTGGGTGCGTGAGAGAGAATCTCCGTGCCCGGCCAACTTAAGGTTGGGAAAACGGAAAGGGTGGGGAATAGACCGTTCTGGCTGGAAAAATAAAGTGTGGCGGTCTGAAAGTCTTTGTATTGTATCCTGAAGTGTAAAGGACAGTATAAGTGATTATTTTTTTTCAAGCCTTCACTTGTTAGTGGGAGATTTAAGAAACATTTTAGGCTAGATTCGCTTATCATTTATGCTTCCATTTATGCAATTATTTAACGAAATCAGAGCACATAAACATTCATCCCTTTGGAAAGACAACACATACAAATCCTATCGCAGTATTTCTTACTATCTACGTCTTATTCGCGGAAGTATCGTGTAATTAAACTCTTTTAATTTTAATGGAATAAAGCACTTGTAATAAGTGGTGAAATTCATTAAGAGTCAACGCTTTCTATAATAGGCTGTAAGGTTGTTTAGTGCAGCTTTGACTTTTGAAAGTCAAAGTCTCTTAAAATATCAATATAATTAAATAAATTAATGGTTCATTATCTTTTGCAGTATGAATGGAATTTTAGTTGTGGAGCTGAGCGAGTCTAGGTGCAAAAAGGAAAATTTATATGTACATATAAAAATGCAGATTTTTAGCTTAGAATCCATTTATCGTGACTAGATTTGAGATGGGAATTTCATATCATGAATTCAGATATTGGCTCAAGGTAAACTCTCGATGAGAACATATAAAGATAAAACTGGATTAATATAAAAAAATGAACTTTTAAAACGTCAGTTATCTTAATTAATACTATTACTGGGAATTATAATTTTTGTTTGATCATATGAAATTAACTTTTGTTGAATTATTTTTTTACGGCAGCGGGACAGTGTCAGGACTAATGGCTTACGTATATTCTATTACGACAAAGGCTTAGATGAAGTAACTTTAGTCAACAATAAGATAATTTTCTGTGAATCACCTTGGTAGTTCAAGCGATAATGGGCAGTGAGAATGGCTAAGTTTTTTTTCAAAGATATATGTCACAAAACGTTATGAAGCTAATTTTCCGACCCTGACCTTTTTCATTATATTTAAAATTATTATTACTTCTCCCTATTACAATGTGGATTCTTTCTGTAATGTTCTATGGATACTCTCTATTCTTATTATATGCATTTCATGATATTTGGCTTAAGCATTAATTTTTACGTGTGTTTGAAAAAAATATAGCGAAATTTCAGACTGGCCAATAATTCCTCGCTTCCAGAAGATTATAAACACCAACAGGGTTTGCAGGAAATTTATCAATCGATGGGAACGCACTCTAGTGGTGATGATGAGCGATAAGTAGATGGCAAAATTTAGTATCACTGTATAGCTAACTAAAGCCTCTCGCCTGCAAAATTTTAAATTTCATTCTTTAATTACACCTAAACATTGCGCATTATTACAAGCGAATGGAATTTTAAAGCGTTAAACATAACAATTGTTAACCGGAAGGATTTTGCTGCTTAACGAAAACAAGTTTAAAAGCATCAGGTATAACTTTGTGGAAATCAAGGACGTCTATAATTAAAAAAAACAACTTTGTATTTAATAAAAAGTTATTTTTTCATTATAAATCAATTTGGATATACAAAAATATATACAATGCATATTTTGTTAAATAAACTCATCAAATTGATTGAATGTAAATATTCATCATCAAAAAAGTGTATATTTTGGACTATTTGTATGCATTTAGCTGTCGTATTGATGAACATTGTCTGTAATTCATAAAAGCCTTCGTATTCCAAATGCTTCAGTTTGGATTGAAATATTGCGTCAATCACTCTTACCTCAAGGAAATAGGAAATCCTAACGTATTTTTTCCCTAGTGACAAATTCCGTTACATTTAATGAATGTTATATTTTGAAACAAATTTGGTTCATTTCCTTGGAATTTCAATATTTTTCACTATCTCCCGTGCCGACAACAAAGGCGTCTTCAAAAATTCTCCTTTTTTTGCTGAGCCATTATTTTCCTTCTCACTATTGTTTTGTCTTTGCTTTATCCGTTTCAATGAACAACAATCCGACGACTCATCCTTCGAGACTATGGATTCTTGTAGAGAAAAAAAGGCCTACGTCGCCGATCTAGGAGGAAGAGAGTAGGGAAATGATAGCCGGATGGAGGGGATTTCTGTGTAATGTTTTAGGAAAAGGGAACGTGTATCATGTGTCAGCAGGATAAGGAAGAAAGGATGAGATAAGAATACTGTGTGGTCATCGCAGTGAAAAATATAGAGTACCATAATGACGATAAGATGGCATTAAAAGAAATGTATGGCTTTTTTTTTGCTTAATACAAAACTTGAATTTGGATTTGTGGGCATGAAAACTTCTCTTGGAAAGATTAATGCGAGATGATATAAGCAAAAAAGGAAAATATTCTTTCCCATGCATTTTGTGCGAACATAAGGAACCCTGAATGCATAGAAACGATTGGGAGGTTTGGTGGCTGGTTGAATGAGGATCGATAAAGACTTAATCGAGAACATAATCTCAAATCCAATGCAAACAAAAAAAATGTAGTTTCAAATTATATAAATCATTTATTCAATGTTACGTTAAACAATAATGCTCTGCCAAATGCTTGGAAGGAGGCATATGTTACGCCAATTTTCAAAGGAGGAGATAAGGCACTAGTTGATAATTATAGACCGGTAAGCTTGACATCAGTTGTATGCAAGCTATTAGAAAAGATAATGGCTGATTATCTCTGGGACCTGTGGGAAAGTGAGAATTGGTTGTATAGTCGCCAATACGGTTTTAGAAAAGGGCACTCTTGTGAAACTCAGCTATTAGGGTTCTGCCAAGAAATGTTCGACTCTATGGATGCGGGAATAGAGGTGGATGCTATAATAGTCGACCTGTCAAAAGCCTTTGACAAAGTTGACCACGATCGCTTAATGCTTAAGATGGGCCAATTGCCACTACACACAGATGGAAGAGTAATCTCTTGGGTCAGAAATTTCATGGAAGGTCGAACACAAAGGGTAAAATTAGGAGAAGTGTATTCTGAAAAAGCAAGGGTAACATCGGGAGTCCCACAAGGAAGCGTACTTGGCCCACTATTGTTTTTAATATATATAAATGATCTCCCAAAAAATATTAATTCTCAGTTAAGACTTTTTGCAGACGACTGTATTATCTACAGGAAAGTCGAAAATGACAGAGACCGTGACAAACTTCAGAGGGACATTAATAAAATGGCAGATTGGGTGACAAAAAATGGGATGGATATTAATGTTAACAAATGCAAATCCATCACTTTTAGCAATAAGGTAAATGGAAACCATAGGGATTATAAATTCTCAGAAAATGTCATTCCTAGAAGTGATACTGTCAAATACTTAGGTGTATATTTAACTAAGGACTTGGGGTGGGGGCTAAATGTGGAGTACATCTATAAGAAAGCTTTCAAAACTCTTCATTGGGTAATGAGAAACCTCAAAGGGAGCGTTAGAGCAACCAAGGAGAAGGCTTATCAGACCCTAGTAAGACCAATTTTAGAGTACGCTTCTCTTGTATGGGACCCTCATGAAGAAGGTCATATTAAAAAACTGGAAAAGGTGCAAAGAAAGGCTGCCCGATATGTACTGGGGAAGCATAGGAGGATGGAGAGTGTGTCTGACATGCTAGAAACGCTGGGCTGGGAACCTCTAGAATCTAGAAGAAAAGTAAGCAGACTTTGTGGAATGTTCCGAATTTTGAAGGGGGAGAAAGCTTGGGCAGATCTTAGGAAAGAGGCGGGGAACCCAAATTTTATAGGCAGAAATGATCACAAATTTAAAATAAAATGCCGGGCACAGAGGACAAATAAAAAAAAATTTTCTTTTCTAAATAGAACAATTGTTGAGTGGAACACCTTACCTGCAAAAATATTCGAGCCCTTTCCTAACAGAGTGTATACTTTTAAGAATAGATGTAAGGTATATATGTAAAAATTTGATTTATGTGTGGTGTATGGTATTATATGTTATAGCTTAATTTTTTTTATGTATCTTTTTTTTTTCTTGCTGGTTAATGGTTGTAAATGGGATGAGGATTCACTTGTTTTGTTAAAGAGATCTGTGTTTGTCTGGTTTTATGTATTATATTTTGCAATTGTTTGGGACTTGTGTGCCACCTGACAGTATCTATTAGCACATGTGTATTTATAATAATAATAATAAAAACAACGATCCATTTACCCCTGAAAATACGTAATGAAATGAATATGGAGTGAAACGACTGTTTCGAAATCAACTAACTAACTGAAAATCCTTTCAATTATAATAATGCATAACATTTTAACGGACACGGAACACAGACCAGTAATATCAAGCGTTAAGAAACGAAGATATATTTCCATAGATTTACGTCACATTATTACAGACACTGAGCTGGTAAAGGGTTTGGTAAATAATTCAACTAAACACCATGTACATGTACGATAAAAATAATGCTGATTCGTCAAAGTGGAATTCAAACTTTAGTCTCTCGGATTGTTTATTGTTTATTATTATTTTTTTAATAAAAAACCCCGAGTTTTGAGATTAATGGTTAACGTCAACATAAATTATCTATACCTACGACCATTGATGTCATAAAGATTACAATCCGGGGCTGAATATTAATCTGTGGCTTAGGATTACTTGAATTAATTAATATTTTTGGAAAGCGATTCCATTCCACTCATCAAAATAAAAAGGTTTTGTCATAATTAATTTGGCACGGTCATCAACCATTTGATTAATTTCTTATTTGAAACAGGCGCTAAAAATAGAAACATTCACAATATTTCAGGTATTAGATCTCTGATTGATATTTTACTCTTCGTTAAGCAGACTTTCTGATTAATTCTGTAAAATATTTACAAACGAACGCGATTAATGCTTTCAAGGGAACATTCTGAGACAGGCATTAAGTACTGAATTTCTTCATCCATTCATAAAAAATGTCCGTGCAAATTTAAATTTTAAATTTAAAATTGACACAATTCCTTCGTTTCATTTTCTAACAATGCTATTTAATTTTTAATATTTAGCATAATTATGCCAAAGAACGGTTTAAAATACCTATTTCCATTTTCTGATGTTATGAGAAACTAATGTTTATTTCGAGTGATGCAGAACTTTGTGAAAGTTCTCCACTATTAACGCACTGTTACACTTTCCCCCTTCTGTATCCTCCTTTCAATCTGACTTAATATATGCATGGACAAGTCTGAGAGCAGTTGGGTCTGCTTAACGGCTCATTACGGCTTTAAACAAAGATTGAGATGTGTTCACTTTAGACAAAAGACATTCTCATTGATTTATTTGTCAAAGCATTACTTTGTACTCTTTAAAGCATTGGAATAACTAATTTCGTATTATGAAAATTCGATTACAGGAATGTGGAAACAAAATGATCTAGATCACCAAATAATTCCTCGTGTCACACAGGTATCCAGTGTTTTTCAGATAATGTTAATGTTCTTCTAATGCGCATTTTATAAGGTATTCCCTAAATTGAAGTAAATTTATCATCCTTCTAATGAATATGGTCATTTAAAGGTAATGCGTTAAGTGATAATGTGTTAATTCGTCTTTCATGATACGCCTTATCTACTAGAGTACTCGCTCCAATCCCTCCGACATGACTTCCTATTCCCTTCCTAGTGAATCGTACCCTTTCTGGCTGCTTATTAATTTATGAACACAGACAAGATTTGTAGGAAATATGTGCTATTAGATCCGATTACAATTATCTTTATTGCTAGGCAAATAATTTCGAATATTCACCAAGGAATTTACAAAATTCTCTTTTTTAAATATTAAAATTTTTGTTCCAATTATTTCCGACCTTTACCAACTTTAATTAATAGCATATGATATATAAAATGAGACCAACTGGAAAGATGGAACAACTGAACGGTCTGCATTGTTCTCATAGTAATTGTAAGAGCATGTTAATATTACAAGGCTCTGTTCAAAAGAGGCTTTAATTTTAAACATAACTAGCATTTCTACAGCAAACAATTACGCTTTTTTGATGGAAATTAGCCACTAAATCACTAACAATGTATCCTTCATAAAAATATTATGATTTTTCTTTAGAAAAAAATAGAACCTGAAGAATCCATACATTTAATTCCGGATCCTGAATATATTTCTTTCTTTTGAAAATTTTTCAACTTATTTTACACACAATTCGAATGCGATTTAGTTTCGGATTTTCAAGACTGATAAGAATTTTTTCAAAGATAATTAAATTCAAACTATCTCATTCTCAACACTGAATGATAATAATATATCATGAAAAAAAGTGAAGTTAATTAGTGGATTAAATTCACGAGATTTATTTGTTAATTAGCTCAACGCAAACCTACTTACTACTATGCCAAGAATTAGTGCCATTTCTTGGATCAAATCGGTAGTTTTGAAATGTATCTGTTTTCGTGAAACTATTCGAAATTGCAAAAATTGACTCACTTCCTTAACCTATTCGTAAGTTATGGTCATACACAAAGAAAAACTTTTTTTTCCTGAGTGAATTTATTCCTCGAATTGAGAAAGAATTGCCTTTTTAGCTTCGTTTGCATGCATAAGGCTTAGTTTTTTACCTTAATGTATGGCGTGGAAGGAATTTATGTGCATATCGGTGCGGCATCCCATTTCAGTTAACCGTGAATGATATTGCCTTCCCTTCAGAAGGGAGACGAAATGTCTTTTCCATCCGATGTCGCGACCCTACTTTCGACTGTCCTTTCTCAATCCCGGATCCTTCCATTCCCCTTGTTTCAGACTTCCTTCTTCTTATCCCATATTCCAGTAGACTCCTATCACTCCGCGTTACTGCGCGGAGAAAGAATTTGAACGATGACGGCTGATGGGATTTGAAACCGACACTCCTGTCTTCCCTCCGTCCCCTTCTCCGCTCTGATTCTTATAAACCTTTTCCTTTCCCCCCGAGTGCAAGATACGTATTCTCTCTTTCCCCTAGACATACTTTTAACGTCCTCTTCAGTTAAAATGTCTAGAGTCTTCCCCCAAAACACAACGGTTTATTACATTGCGTTTTGCCCTTCATGCATTAGAATTGTGAATCTTAAATTTAATGGGAAACGTGAATTGCTGTGAAACGATTTTAAAGTATCGCATGTGAGGAAGAGGTCATTAATAGGAATTAATGGATCAACCACGAGCTCTTGAGTCAGGTAATCTGGAGAGGATCGAATGAAATAAATTGAAACTTTGCATAGCATTATCTTCTCAAACTTACGCGAACTGGCATAAATTCATTCCATCTACGTATCAAAACCAGAAAAGCAACTTCTTTCATGCTTGCATATTAAAGATTCATCCACTATTAAGGGTACATCCTATCAATCAATACACGAAAACTTCAAGTATGAAAATTTATTTTATATCTGAATAATATTAATAATATCGACCTGCTAAGGTCCTTTATAAAATTACTGATGCATTGGAATCCACTTTTTATCTGATTTTTATTACTTCAGGAATACTAATTATACTTATTTCGACGTAATGATCAAATTTAATGTTGAAATGGCTAAAATTTCTCATATTTTCGTGAAAGAAAAAAGACTCATGAACATGCCTTCTGAATCGAAAATTAGCACAGTAGAGGTTTATAATTGTCAAGATCAGTGAAGAAGTCAAAATTCTCCGCGGCAATGAATTACCCGGTTTTAAATCCGTGCACTTCACTAGTGCCGTGTTCAATCCATTTATGCCGAGACTCTTTGATTGATAAAATCTCTGGAACTGCATGGAATCATTTCCACCTGATTTAATTAATAATGTCGAAAATTAATTAATTTGAAAATTAAGTTTTTCTGCTGACACTAGGCACATGTTTTACTTTCCAAAATAATGAGTAGACGAGGCAATCGAATGAGGAAAACTTCCTATTACGAGACCTTCTATCTTCTCGTACCATAAGCGCTCTACGTTGAAAACAACTATTGCATCACTTCCGCTAATACATCATTAATGACCGTGTATATTTCATCATATTATTTATGAATTAGTCGGTGGCGTTGTTCGACTTCTTCGAAAAAGTGGGACGTTATATCTCAATACTTTTCCTTTCTTCCATTTAATAATATGGAAAAGCGTTAGTTTTGTTGTCGATTACATACGAATATCTCTTCAACAGAAATAAATAGAATAAATACCTCTAATGAAGTACTAAAATCTCCTTCTACAAAGGTAGATGTTGTCAAATCTAAATTCCTGCCGTAAATAATTTTTCTATAATCATGTTTTGTTAAAATCAGTACAAACAATATTTTCTTGAGTTCAACGTTAATAGCTGAATCCTTTTCACAACTGTGCGTTCGATTTAGGGAAAGAATTGTAAACCTGTCTCCTATAAGATATAAATAAATGCCGTGGCGCATCCTGGAATTATTACTCTGGGGATTTTAAATATTTATATGCGTTTCCCAAAGCGAACCGTTTCCCTTTCCTGACAAAAATCGTCGAAATGCTTTATTCCCATACATGAGGAAGGCAAAAGACCCCAAGACAAACGTAAATAGCATTGATAGTTTTATTACCAGTAAATTATAAATCAGGACTATGTTTTAGCACGATGCCACGCGATAAATATACGAATTTTGGAATACCCTACGACAGGGTGGAGAATAAATTTATACCATTATCTTTATTTAAAAAAAGGGAATTGTAATTTAAGTAAAAGAATAAAGACAAAAATTTATCAGCAATATGATTAAATCTAAAAATGTAAATCTTTTAATTATACTTGTAAAAAGGCATTTAAGTCTCTCTCTCTCTCTCTCTCTCTATATATATATATATATATATATATATATATATATATATATATATATATATATATATATATATATATAATTATATTTTTTCCGATGAAGACGGAGTTGAATTCCGTCGAAATGATCAAGAAATAACGTGTGAGTGATGTTCTTATGTGTTCTTATATTGTTTGTTGCTGTCAAAGTTTGTTTATATATATATATATATATATATATATATATATATATTGCTAAAGGTGAGGGCTAAAGTGGAACCGAGATAAAGTATAACCGAGAAGAAAAAGCCAAAAAGAGTCCTGTTGCAAATAAAAATATCATAATGGGAGAGGAGACATATGTCAGTTTCGCAATTCTTTTTCGAAGTGAATTCCATACAATCACTTCAAATATCCCGTCATGGCTCCTTCCGCCGACTCATTAGTCATCATTCTGGATCATTTGTGTTTATGATGTCCAATTAGTATGTCTACATTAAAAATCAATTTATCCTCCTTTCCACCTTTGTCCTTTCGCTAACCACTATCCTTACTGCCTACAAACTTGCCTCTTGCTTGTATTTTATTCCGAGTTATTTCTTTCTTTATTTGTCCTCTCTTCTCATCATTCTCCATATTAATATTTTTCGTTATCTTCTTCTCCGGTGAATAGCCCTTCTCCCAGTCCCTCCTTTACCCCTAACCATTCCATTCTCCGCGTAATCTCACCCTTCGTGGCCTTCCTCCTTCCGCTCGGCGGGTCCATTCCTTTTGTTCCACCCTCAAAAGAGTCGTCTACACACTCGCCCCTTGCTCCACCAACCCGTCTTCCTCTCCACCCACAAGACCACCGCAGTTCTCTTCGCCTCTCCGTCGTCGCGAACTCCCAGCCGTCGCACGTCTCACACCCTCCCTCTCTATCTCCTCAAGCCGTTCATCATGACACTTCTCCTTTCTTTCAATTTATCATACCCAGCAGGCCTCTTTGGGCGCATTCATGCTACCACCCATTCTCATGCCCATCTCCGTCGCATCTCCTCCCACTTTAATTTCTGGTCCCTTTCCCTATGTATATCTATCTAACTTTTCCTCTCTGTCTCTCCTTCGACTCACTTTCTGCCCTCCTACTCCCCCTTCCGCTCGATTCATACTCTTTTGAGAGGATATACTATATGTCGACGGTTTGAATCGGAGGGTCTTACCGTCCCCGCAGCATTATGGGGTGCTAGCGCTCGTACCTAGGCATCAGGGAGGCTTAACGAAAGAAAAGGCATCGGGAAGGAAGGAGGTGAAGACATAAGGAGACGGTTAAGGTGAATGCACAGGGGAAAGAGACAAATTTTATTCTAAAGGGAGAACTGTTCCGCGCACGGCCGACTTCAATTGCACATGTAACTTCAACACGAAACGTTTCATTCATTTTATTCTTTTGTACTTGATTTTTATGTAGTCATTGACAAAATCAGATTTTCATGTAGTTTATAAATTTTAATCTGTCGGCATTAGATGTACCTTTAGACATGTTTGACTCACTATGGAAAACGATGAATGGCGTACGTGATCAATGAAATCGTGAAATTAAATAATGGTCGCCAAGAAACTCAGTAAGAGGAAACTCAGAAAGTTGGTGACGTGAGCTCGCAGATATTTACATAGCAATTCTAAGGAGAAATAATGAACAGGACGTATAAGAATGAGGATAAGTTTGAAACAGTTTTAACGATGGAATAGGAATCATCCAAAAATCGTCGCAGAAAAAATTAAAAGGCAAATGATTAGAGATATTGTTGAGGGTAAAGAACGTGTGTCGCAATAAGAGAAATAGAAGATATAGAGAAATATAAAAGATCATTACATATATAGTTATTTATTATGTAGTTGAATATATTTACTGTAGCAATGGATGGGAGAATCTTCATATTAGTAGTGGACAAAGTTGATAGAGGTAAGTATGTGGGCAGGGGCACAACCACGATTTTATTTATCAAGAGAACACTGCAAAAAAAGGTTTCTGAATTTCCCACTCTCATGGCCTCTTCCTTGTACAACTTAAATGCGTTTTGTTTTCTGGGAATCATCAGAAGTGCCAAAATCGTGTGTAAAATGATCATTTTTCTCTTTCAGAAAAATTTTGCTCCTTATGGACCACCCGACTCACACCACCTACCTGCCCAATGTCCCTAGTTGAATACCTGGATCCAGGAGTAGACTGTGGATATTTTTTAAAGACATATGTGTAAAACAGACCGCTAAAATGTAGATAAAAGTTGTCGAATATGGGTGAGTAGCTTTGGAGACTGAAAAGCGCTTGCTCCTGCCTTTTATGCTCGCTGAGAAAATGTAATAAGGGCATAGGAAGGACTGGTAGTCGGAATAAATGTAGGTGAGGAGCGGATCTATTATTACGAGATTTATGGGTAATACTTAAACTTATCCAAGGAGTTTTCGTGATTGGTGATTGTACTTCAGCTTTAATGCGAAAGTTATAAGATTGAGACAAATCAAAAACAAGCTAATATAATAAGAGTACGTATTTGTAAAAGTTTCTTCCAAGCATTGGGACGAAACTGAAAACGAGCTTGGGAATGATGAAGGAAATGTCATTTTGAAAAGAAGCTTTTACAAAACGAAGAGGATATTTATTAGTAATTACTTAAAATAAAATATTAGTAATTGATGAAGGGTTGGCTGTTAGAGTAATTGCAAAGAGTTGATGGACCCACTGATGTGGACTGAAGGAATGGCGAAGACAGAGACTGAAAGTAAACAGGGGGAATGATGTCAGACGAGATAATATTTAGCGTGGACTGAAAGAAGGGAAGAGGAAATAAGTAGCTAAAGAAATAAATAGCGCTGGCTATGCTTTTAAGTGAATTAAAATAAGCCTATTAAGGGCTTACAATAATTCCACGGACCACACAATGTAAAAATCTTGGAAGATCTAAAATATTAGGGATAATATTTGCATACTAACTATTTATTAGACCCACAATACTGTTATACAACGACTTGTATAGGTGCAAGGTACTTGTATAGAGGCACTCGTATATTTTTATAGGACCAATTATGTGTACGTTGTTATATTACCAGTTCTTATAAATGACGTTTGCAGTTGAAACACGTTTGAAGTTCATCATTGGTCGTTCAATCCTAAGATTTGTTGACTGCATCCCTCCATCCTACCCTATCTGACGCTGATTAGTATTTTTTGCAATGTAATTTCTTCTTTATTTGTCCCATGTATTTATCCCTTGTCCTTCCTCTTGGGACTTTTCCGTCTATTTTTTATTTTACGAGCATTATATTCTTTACAAACCCGTTGCGCCTCAGGGTGTGGCCAATCAATCTGGCTCTTCTTTTCTCTATGGCGTTCCATAAGGTCCGTTCTTCGTCTATTCTTCTGTATACTTCTTCATTTCTTATTTTATCCATCCATTTGATCTTAAGCATCTTCCTCCAGCCCCAGGTTTCGAAGGCCTCTAGTCTTTTCTGGTCTTCTTTTCCTATGGCCCATGCTTCTGATCCATAGAGTGCCACGCCCCATACGAATTTTTTCCTCCTCTTTAGTTCTATCTTCTTAGCACACAGCCGTTTTCTCTCCATTTTAAATGCTCTCTTAGCTTAAATCTCTCATTTGCACTGTGGCTACTTGCTTCTTGTATTGCTGATAGATTATTCTTCTGTCAATGTAATCTATTACGAGTTTTTCCAGCATTCCAAACATCTTGTCCCATTCCACATTGTCAAAGGCTTTCTCCAAGTCCACGAATAGCACATACAGCTGCTTATTCACATGCATAATTATCTTTATCATGATTCTCAGACAGAGTATGACTTATCTGGCTCCTCTGTTCTTCCTTAAGCCAAATTGGTTTTCCGATAGGTTATCTTCAATTTTCCTTTTCATCCTCCGACTTATTATTCGTGTAAATATTTTTGATGAATGTGACACAAGACTCAAGGTTCGGTGTTCCTCACATTTCTCTGTCCTCATCTTCTTTGGTATCGCGATCATCACACTCCTTTGAAAGCTTTCATGAAGTCTCCCGTCTGTGTAGCAATCTTTGATTATTCCATACAGATTGTCCTGGGCTTTGTTTCCGAGTACCTTGATGATGCCTCCGTCGATTTTGTCTTCTCCATAGGCTTCGTTTTCTTAAGGTCTTTTACTGCTCTATCGAATTCGCTCCTCAGTATGTATGTCCCAGGGTTTTCGTCTTCTTAATTTTCTTGCTGCGAAGTTGGCTCTCCATGATTGCTAGGTTGTGATCGCTATGAACGTCTGCACCCGGGTAGTTCTTGCACTGCTTAACCTGCTTCTTGTATCTCCTTCTTTCTTTTATGTAGTCTATTTGGTGCCTTGTGATATCCCCTGGCATCTTCTGTGTGTACCTCCTTCGTCAATGTTACTCGAAGAGGGTGTTACCTAATACCATATTCTTCTTATTGGAGAACAAAAGTAGTCTTTCTCCTTCGGCGATCCACTTTCCCAGCCCAAAATTTCCGACGCTTCCTCCTTTTTTTCCTTCTCCTACGACTGCGTTCCAGTTTCCCATTATGATGAGATTTTATTTCTCCTTTACCTGCCCAAGGACTTCTTCGTTTGAAATTATTATTAGTTATATTAGTTTAACGTTATGTGTAGTTTATCGATCAATAAAATGTTAGAACTTGTGCCAGTAAGGGCTCCGTGAAAAATGATGGAAAAACTACTTTTTCACAATGAGGCTGGTTACATTAACAATTAGAACAACATCAAACACTAGTACCCAGGATTGTGCTTTCAAGTGAGACTAGCGAGAATAGCATTTGGTCGGCCTAACCTTGCTCGTAGGAAAATAAAGAGGGCGCGAATTTATGTAGGTAATTTGTTTGGATTCTAAATGGCCTGGGAACTACATCAAAATCAAATTTGTGCATAATGTAGTCTCGAGCGAATCTGAATTCACTCTGGACTGAAATTAAACCTTTATATTTGCCCTAAGTTCTCTCCCGAATGACTTTTTGTGAACAATTTTGACTAAAGTTGGTTTCCTGTGGTACATTTATTATACCAGAGGTAAAATACTGGTAACTTAGTACTTTAAACTAATTCCTTTTGGAATGGGAAGGCATGTGTGAAGCAAAAAAAAATCAAAATCAGGTTCTGCCTATTAAGACATGTAATAGGGAAAGACTTTGAGGATGATGCAAGATTAATGAAAATTACTCTCTAATTTTGGAGTCTGAAGTACAAAGTCGATGTAGCAGATGAATACTAATGGTGTTAATAGTGTAAACCTCATGGTCAGCTCATTAGGAGAAGTATTACTGCCCGACCTGAATAAAAGGAATCTCAGTTGCCTCAAACATACAGGATGATTGATAAGTAATATGCTTTCAAATCAAAGAAGCGGAAATTTTACACTTTGTGTCGGAAAATTACTCATTTAGGACAATTAAATAACGTCGGTCAAAAGGTAATTGACAAATGACGTAATTGTTAGAAAAATGTACGTGGAAATCATTCAAAAAGTCCACGCCCTGATTCTCGCTGATCGACGAACGAAAGTGCGCGAAGTAGCTGAGGCCGTGGGTGTGTCGACCGGATCGGCAATTAATATTTTACATGATAAGTTGGCGATGAAAAAATTGTCGGCCCGATGGTGCTGCCACACCCCCCGTATTCACCCGATCTGGCTCCCTGCGACTTTTTCTTATTCCCTAAGATGAAGAAATGGCTCGCAGGAAAAAAAATTAGCTCAAACGAGGAAGTTATCGCCGAGACAGACGCGTATTTTGGAGAGTTCGACAAATCCTATTTTTTGGAGGGGTTAAAAAAATGGCCGGAGCATTGGGAGTAGTGTATCTTTCTAAAAGAGGACTATGTTGAAACATAAAAAAAATGTTTTTGAAAAAAATGGTTTCTTCATTTCTAACACGGGTACTTATTGAACCGCCCTCGTAGATGTGTTCGCAGGGAAATGATCTCATTGTTAAATAGCTGTTGATTCCATAAATACTGGTATATTTTATCAAAAATATATCTGACACCGAAAAACCTACTTATAACGCGGAAACAAGTATGATAGTTTGGATTTAGTAACAAAGATACAGAAAAAGGTACTTTAAAAACATCTTTCTCTATACTGGCGTAAATAATTTACTATTCCACTTTCAGCATTGACGTTTTAATTTCTATTTACATGGTTTTTGATGCATTTCTATGCAGGTAGATTCAATAAATCTAATGAGCCTAAATCTCAAAGAAATAAAGCATCAATATTTTAACTCTGTATTGAATGTTGCAAAAATGTTGGGATTCTTTTTCCTTACGCAGTGTAAACAACACGCAAAGTATGCCCTGATTTCTATTCCTCTCCCGAGTGAAATTAAAATTAGATCTGCATTTAAATTCACCTCCGAGTGAAACTTTGTTTGACTTCGCATTCGGCCCCACGCCCTCTTTATGCGGATGAATTAATTGCACAAAAAAGTGCATTTTTGTTTCAGCAAACATAGCGTGAATTTTGATCCACAATTTCAAAGAAATTTAAGAAACTAATTATGTGTTCACAAGCTGATACTGTAGGAGGCAACGAGTTTTTCGTATGGTCGAATAATCAAGAAGAAAAATTTAAAATTCCGGACTCCGAATATTGGAATAACATTCAAATGAAATGCAGCAAGGTAAAAATTATAGTGAATTAAGTTAGAGAGTATACACGTGTCGCAATGATAACTATTTAACTATTCATAGGTCTGTACTAATCGTGCCTAGCAAGTCACGGCATTACGCAAGTGTCCTTTGGTTTACTAAGGACTAGTTACTCAATTCCATTCCCCATACAGAGAATATGAATCCCTGTTGTATATCACGTGAGTTATTAGAAGGTTAATAGAACCTTACAAAATACTATTACTACAGAATTGCATAGTTTTATATGCACATGCCATTTTGAAAGAGTAGAAGAAGAGCTTAATTTCATTTCATTAGTACATGACAGTACTATGTCTTTAAAAACAACTTAATCGAATAATTAGGACCATTTTGAATATCTCGATTGAATTTCATTAAGTGATCTTCTATCCGCTCTAAAAAGACATTTAATTTTAAAATAATGCCGTTGCATGAATTTTATATCGAGGGTTCATTACTTATTCAGCATAAAATTTAATTTAATGTCACCTCCGCATGAGTGATGTTAGTGAAATAAATGAGTCTCCACAACTAAAGTTTTGCCTGGGAAATAATATTGTATTCAATGCGAACAATTCTGGGGTTGGTCTTGGAGTTATTATGTCTATCAGTGGGGGGTTAAGGAAACGATTACGGATTCACAAGTTTGACAGTTGTATCTTGACAGTTGAAAAGCATATATAATAGCTCCCATCAAAATAAAAACTTTATGAAATGATTTCATCATATCTAACAGCTTCACCTTGTCCACTATCGGGTAAATTGTGTATCCTTTGTTTCAGAGAAAATCATGGGAATAGGGTAACTGTTAGCATTAAATATATTTCTTAAATCCTTTAATGATATAGCAATAAATATTTTATGAGATAATTTCATGATAATTTAACTTTGGAACCACATTCCACTATGTTTTTTGGGAATAATTGATCAACCAAATCTTTGACAAACGAAATGATATTAATCATTCTAGTCAGGAGCATGGAATCAATGTCAAGAAATGTATAGAATAGCACAAAACCTCGAGATAAATAGGGAATTGTAAAAAAATGATGTACTATTATTTAGCAATTAGCCTTTGGCAGGATATGATGAAAAAATGGTTGCATTTTTTAGTTCATGCACGCCCTTAATATTGAAGCCAATATCCCAGAGAGATATTGAATATTTACCAGAAGAAAATCTGGTTCTGTTTACATGTCATAAAATAGGTATTAAGATTTGAATATCAGAATAATGAAATATAACTAAAATTTTTATGTATGCAAACAAACTTGGGGAAAAAACTCTATGAATTTTTTGAATGTCAGAGTTAATTATCGTTGCTTGATAACTTTGTTCTCCCTTACATCAGGGTCTGATGCCAAGAGGACTGAAAAAGCGGAATATGTAGAATTTTTCAAAATTCAATATTTTTTTGGAAGAATGTCAAACGGCATACAATCGTATGATGTACAGCGCAAATAATATGAAACTTTGTGTGTTTATCATCTGTCCCCGGCGTTCGAAATGTTTACGTACATTTTTCAGGAAGTTAATGGTATGAAGGAACAAATTCTTTACCAGTTATATAATTAAGATGTACTTTGTGTTGAATTATAGCCATTGACAAGTAGAAAAATAGTGTTACCAAGAATTATGATGCGTAGCCTAACTGGAAGTAATGGAGTTTATGATATTGTCGCCACAAGAGAAATTATGACTCAATATGGAATATCACTGCGATTTTAGGGCAAGGATTTAAAACGTTTCTACTAGGCGACTGCCTTGCTTATTGAGATTATTTCTTGTCAGTTGAGAATGTTTCTTCTTATTGCAATATGCGTGATTTAGAAACAGGAATGGGTTGGAATATTAATCTCTTTTCATTTACGGATAGTCGGAACGTTGATATCGAAATATAATCCCCTCTTTGAACTGCGGCGGATGTCTGGTTTTTTTTTAAAAAAAAGGAAAGACTGGACACCCGAGTCCAATATGAGAAAATGAGATAGTGGAAACCTCGTTAGGCGTTCCCGCGATTCTTTCATTTCCCGCGCTAGCTATTCCCATCTTCTCCCCCTCTTACTCTCTTCCCCCCCTCTCCTTCCCCCCGTTCAGTCAACGATGAAATAATCCGCTACAAAAAGCTAAGGCTTGGCTCTCCCCTTATGAGCCAAATGCCCCACCTCCTCCTCTGTTCCTATGCAACTAAGGAGTGTGGGAGGTCAGCGAGGAGGAATGGAATTCGAATGGCTAGATTGCATCTCTTTCGGGCCAGTCGGCAAGACAAAGTTGGTTAGATGGCGATCGGTGGGAGGTGGGGAATGAAGATGAATAGAGGAGATGGTAAAGCAGTCGGTGCTGGGGGGTGGGGAAGGCAGCGGGCTTGCTCTGACGAGAGAGAGAAAAAAAAACTAAAAAAAAGCAATAAACCAGCAATTTCACGTATTACCTGTTAGCACTCGTTTTCAAATCCTCCCTATTATGAAGGTTTGGCAGTGTTGGGGTCTGGCTCTGGGAGTTGGGGCGCCCGCCGCCGTGCCTCAATCCCACCCCATGGCGTGCATTTTTTAAATTCTTATTCTATCTTCCATTGGGGTGTATTTTTATAGGCATTCCATCTCCCTCTAATTTTTTATCCGTTTCTTTTGAATTTTTCCTTTCGTGCGCCAGTATACACTACTCACCATTTCTACTACCACTTCGCGAAACTTTGGCATCAATATGGGTGGGGGATATTTAGGGAGGGACTCTCCTGCTGCTCAAAATAAAAAAAAAGAAACAGCCTTTGCCTCGTCGAGCATACATTCAGAACCCTTCCCTTACCCTTGTGCCTTTTCCATCCCCAACTGTGGCTCACTGGGGATGGATCCCTTCACCCTGCCTCCTGACCGCAACTCCCTTTCCAGGCCCATAGTTTCCTAGACTTCGACCTCCCCTCTCTCTTTCTCTCTCTATCAAGGGAATCCACCTCACCCCTTGATTAAACCTATTGGTCTATCCTTTTCCCCGTCTCTAGCCGCCCGCAGATCCCAGCCCTGTTCCCGCCCCTCTCTGAACTCTTCCCCAGGTAGTTTCTGTTTTCTCCCGGCAACTCTCTTCAGCTCCAGTCCCATCCCTCACTTTATTATCCCTCCTGTCTTCTCTACATGCTAATGTATGATAGAATACTACATCTATGGGAAACATGACAGATAATGTCGTAATTTTGGTTAACTTAGTCTGGATTAGGAATAGGAAAGTGAAAAAATACATAAATTTAAAATTATTCTTCTCTTTTTGAAACTAGTCCCTGACTTTCACTATTGGTGTATTTGTTCTTTTTATATTACAATTCAATTGAAGCTTATACCCATATTACGAAAATGTAGGTTTACTTACGGCTGAACACACACGCTACGTACTCATAACATAGAATTCAATGAACGCGGGATACATCTCGAGTCGTAAACATTATTTCATTGCATTAATTTTAGTTCAAAATTAGCGTTTATGACTGTAATACAGTCATCTGTATTGACATTCTAACTAAAAAATTGCCTAAATTACATTTTACCAATCGGTACAATATTATGCGCAAGGTGTTGCATTTAATTATTTATTCACATTACTGTATCACTGTTTAAACTTTTCGCGTCTGTATTGACTTTTTGTTTTGAAAAGTAACAGTTGTAATAACTATATCGGGGAATATTTAAAAATATACGTTAGAAATAATGAAAAAAGAGGATTTTTTTGAGTAACAAGCAATCGAAAAAGTTAAAATTTAATCTCTAAAAATAATACCCTGTTTATTTTCTCATTATGCCTTCGATTGTGAAGTAGGCGGATTGAACATTCATGAATAATATTACCGTAGGTACAAGGCTTGGAATTGAAAGTTACAATATTATCTACTTGACGTTCGTACTAGAAATTCAATTCCTTTTAGTAACAGCTCAAGGCTTTTAGAATATTTCCAGCCCCAAAGTCAGATTAAACGTAAGCCTTATAAAGGAAAAGCCACAACGGGACAACAAATTGAGACGCAAAACATGTTCCTAAAACCCTTATCATCAGATTTTCCGAAATCATGATTTGTTTTAGTAAGTCTGGCGTCCACGTGATTATTGGAAATGTTGATAAATATTATAAAGATACTGTTGATATGAAAGTGTAGCTGAACGATTTCCAAGGAATCAGCTCAGTTTAACTAAGCTAAACCCTTTTTGCTTTACGTTTCATTAGAATAGGCGGAAGTTGTTCAAATTCAGAGAAATAACCACACCATTCGGTAGAGTTTTCACGCCTCGAAAGTTTCAAGAAGCAAATTAGGTCACTGCATCCTCGCTCTTTGATTATAACATACGTAAAAACTTGAAAACGGAACGCAAGTAGCGCGGAAACTCATGTCTGTCATTTGAACCGAGGAGCGCTTCAATTCCCGATATAGGCTGATTGACCAAAGGAATCCTAACTTTCTGCTTTGTGGACCGAGATTTATTACAGATGGGGTGGTTGTAATGGGAATGCGTTTAAAGTTGGAATATATTTTCACAGACAATACATTCACTCGAATTTTTCACTCGGAAAAAGACGGTCTTTGTTCTTCAATGCCATGTATTATTTTACTCCGCATCTCTTTCATCCCAGGGCTTTGGTTTTCAATGATGGCTCCTTTGTATGAATGCAAGTCTTACTGCCCAAACGTAGATGCTAACTGGTCATTAGTCTCTCTTTTCTCCTTCACCATATTCCTCTACGCCATCATGTGGAAGAATATGGTGATTCTTTCCCCTCCCTTTCTAGATACATTCTTCTTCCCCTTTTCTCTCCGCTCCGCCAGATCTACTCTTATCTTGTGAGAGAACACATGCATATTCGTGCATTGCGATACGAAATCATTTGGGTTTTGCTACCATATTTGGCTTTCGTTGGAGCGTATCTGTTTTTACTTCGTAATTTCTGCCCTCTATTTACATGGCTTCATTTTTGTTACCTCCCTAACCCAAGATTTAACTCAAGTCGTATGTTAGTCTTAGCTGAGTATCTACCGTCAGATATCCTTGTCTATTCCAAAATCATTGTCTTCCGGGGGAAGAAGGAATCATTAATATGAGCAGTTACAAGATGCCGCGCTCAAGGTTTCCCAGGTTTTATGTCTCACAGAGGTTATTAGATAAATTTAGCTAATATTAAATAATATTCAATGTTTAATTAATTTAATAGTATAAAAAAATCATTGATAAACCCATCTTTTACGTTTAAAAAATCAAATGAATTGTTTTCATATGGTGCATTCACAACCTGGAGGAAATAAATAAGTACACTTCTTTGCATTCATTTATAATGGAACGCCAGGTCTTGAAATACGTTGGAATTTCCTAATGTTTGAACACAATGCAGACAGTTGAAATTTAAGTTGAAAACTATAACTTATCACAGCAGAATACAAATTTTCATCATTCAAATATTTTTGCAGTTAACAACTCAAATACATTGCTCATTATAATTGCTCTTACAGATCATAGGATTTTAAATATTGAAGTAATTGTCCTTAAATTTTTGAAAACATAGCAAGGGGTATAAACTTCCCAAGCAGTATATTAGATCTTTTACATTAGAAACCGAATGAAATTGAGGGACGAAAATAAACTAAAATCTTTTTAATGGTAAATAATATATATATATATATATATATATATATATATATATATATATATATATATATATATATATATATATATATATATATATATTTATTATTTTATTATGAAGGGAAATTACGAAAGATAATTTAATTGTTTAATTAGTGAGTGGTTTCTTTAAAATGCATATCTTATGATCGAATACTTATGTCTGAAAGGAACCTTTTTGTTTTTCAGAGCAGTTAAAATAAAAAAATCTCGATTTTTGCTCTCTGTAAGTCTTGTTCGTTGTCTAATGATATAATTGATTCGTGTCTCTTGAATTTTTCTATTTGTCTCTATCTTTAGCTATAATTTCCATCTCCATACGAGAACAAGATTGTACATTTTCCATTATCTCCTTCATATAAGTATTTCTTTCTCGATTTATTCTTCAACTCTACCTATTTATTTCTCCTTCCATTTTGGACTCCAAGAGGTTTCGTGTCGTGGCATGTTCTCTAACCACTGAAATCTTCTTGGCTGTAGTGTTATTATTCTTCTAATTGAATTTTACACATGAAATACACAACGGTTTGTGCCTGAGAGCAGCTACCTATGAGATGAAATCATTGTACTCGTAATTAATATTAAAATTGCTGAGAAATATGTTTTGAAGATTCTTGAGGAATTGCGAAAGAAAACTGCTCCTTACCCAATGATGCCAAAGCATACATTTAAATATAAATCCATTCATAAACACTTTATCTTAATTCTAACAGGATTATTGCTGATTTCGAGAAATTTCGTAAATAGTTGTACAGTTCTTTGATCAAACTTTTTGAAAACGTTAAGGAAAAACCATGCCACTCATATCGAGCAAAGTGGATACGAACAGGTCAATTAGAATGAATAAATACCGCTTTTGAAACTAGGTCGTGGGTTTTCTGAACTGAAAATATTTTATTTCGGGTTGTAAGATTCTTAAGAAAGAAGTTAAGATGGACGTAGTGTGGCGAGTTTTTTTGTACGTTCTAAATTAAATGAAGCAGAGGAATTTCATCAGTTACTCTATAAATGCTCTTTGACGTCGTGGAATAACTTGTTACATTATCATGTGGTATTTCTACTTTCACTTCTTTACGTCTACTTCTTAATTCTACCTCTGCACTCACCACTGATACTGGGGAGGAGTCATAAAAGGTTTTCCAAACAGAATTGTAGGGATGGTGAGTTCAACTAAAATGTCCAGGCAAGCTTCCCTATTTCTATCTCAAAAAAGTTCAAGCTGCGTCTTTGATGCTGGTGGCAAGGAAGAAGCCGTACCAATCTGATCCTTTTCCTATTATATATCAATAAAGCTGCCTCTTCTATCCTTCCTCTTTACCTTAATATCAATCTTTTCGGTACCTCACCCTCAACCTTTGGTCCTACTTACCCTTTTCTATCCACATAGGAGCCTCTGCTTCCGACTCACTCGAACGGTTCTCTTTTTACGTCAATGCGATCTCTCTCTCTCGGCCTCTTTTCCTCGAAAACTGCCCCATAGCCTCTTCTGCCCATTTCTCCCTTCTCGGCTCCATCCACATTCCTTCCCCCAATCTTCTCTCCGCCACCCTCTGTCGGGGTGAATAAGGGTAACAGTCAAGCTATCTCAGAGCTGCTGGGGTCATAACACTCTTCACTCCCCCAACCTCTCTTTCGCACTCGTCTCCCCACACATTCCCACTCTTTTTTTCCCCGCTCCTTTTCTCTCTGCCTTGCTATCCCTGCACATCTACTCCCAGAGGCACTTCACGGTCTTATCTATCTATATAAATATCCCTGTTCTCGCAGTGCCTTACAGACTTTTGCCTCCTTCCTTATTTCGTATCTGCTTCGGCGCGGCGCCTGGAGTTCACAATTTTAACTTGTGACAGCTGTCCGGGAGCCATTATATCCGTGGGAATTTTAAGTTAAACATTCTGTTCCTGCCTAAAGGATAGAAGTAGGCACTAATCAACTTCTAGCATTCTGTAATGATCACGATTTGGCAGGAATGATAAGCTCGGTTTAACGCTTCAAAGATCGCAGAAGAATTTGTAATCTATCATTTTGGAGTCTTCCAAACTTTTAGTTAAAGGGAAAGAATAGGACACAGAGTAAAATTTATAAAAATATTGTGTCAGAAATAAATTACACTGCAATATGTAGAATAGTGTCAAATAGGTGGAGTGTAGATGCTGTTAGCATGTGGCGAGATTGGACTAGTTTCATGGTCAAATCGGTCTACGTACCAAGAGTATATGTTTGCGCAGTGGACAATGCCATGTTTGCTAATTTAATTCCTCATAAATTCATACATTACCGATCTATTTGCCAACGGAAGACGATACTCTGCATTCCGAGCCCAGTAGTCTCTCCTCAACTCATCCATCTAAGACTAGTCAGAATAAGTTGAAATTTGCCTGCCAATTGAGTCTACATAAAATGTACATCTTTGAGGTTATCTGAATACCTTAAAGGCGAAGAAAAATATTTATAATTATATTACACTTTCAAATTGCTTTGCATGAGAAGTTATAGGTACATAGAAAAAAAGAACGAGGGAATACGAGGTAAAACATACAATGAATACATTATCAGACAGTTTCATTCCATTATCTCAATTGACACCGAGATATTATTTGAAGAAATACTTTGTTAGCTTTACTCTAGGCTCACTAAATTAATTGAAATCTCAGAAAAAATTCGAGTGAATAATTAAATACAAGAGGTAAACATGTTTCATCCGAAAATATGCTAAACTAAAAAAGAGCGGATCATAAAAAATAAGCTGGTAACTTAAATGCTATTATTTAATTACATATGCACCTGTAGGTGGACTTTTTCTAGGCATTTAGTGGATCCATATGAAATTTAATTGTTTAAAAACGAGAATTCATCTCTTAACTAAGCATAACATTTTCGATATGTATTTTGTTGTTCTCTTTTAAGCTTCCTCTGCTTTTATCTACGTATATCTACCTCAATGAATTCTTATATAACCCACGTGAACTTTATTTGCTTTAACGTCATTCCTTCTGTTATCTTTTTTTTTAAATCTCTCACAAACTTTTTCATAGCCTATAATCTCTTTTGCCTTAAGTTTTTTCATCTATCCATCTTAGTGTGCTTCCCATCCCAAAGTACTCTTTATTTCCGCCTCCCCCTCCAGAATTTTATCTTTCTTTAGATTTTTCACCTTGCGTTCCAACTCTTAAAAAATTCTTCAGTTAAGTCTGAAAACATATTACTCCCGAGGAAGATTTCTGGTAACATGACAATTATTTAAGAGTGGCGGGGAAAGTACCTGGGACATATTGTAGGAGAGGTGCTTCTTCAAACGATGGGATTCTAAAGTAATAATATTTACAAACGACATAATCATTTTCATCAGGAATTTTCTGATTTAATTTCGATACAACTTTAATTTTACTTTTACTCTCTTTATGCCAAAAAAAGCATTGAATTAAAAAAATAAGGAAATCCAGCCGAGGAAGATGAAGGTAAATGATACGAGAATTCAACTCGTAGAAAATGGGAAAGTCCTAAAGTTTGAAGAATACATCAAATAGTCACGGGAGGGACATTGGAGGATAGCGGGAGATTGTAAGAATACCGGTTATGGCAGTGATACGCAAGCCTGAAAGAGTTGGAATATAGGCTGTATTTAAAATTTAATAAAGGAATAGAATCCACGAGTTAAGTCAATTAATGTAAAAGTAAACGTTTCCGCAGCTTTTTGGGGTATTTACTGAATTTATTCAGACGCTTAGTCTAAAGGGTTCTTTCAAGGGTGACCAAATACTATTGCGATATATATATATATATATGTATATATATATATATATATATATATACTTAAGTTGCTATGGCAATCTTTTATTTGTCCCTTATAAAGTAGGTCGTAGAGGAAGCATATCAGATCACCCATGCTTCAACATGGATGAGAAACTTTATGAATCCAGTGGAAAGTAGTTTGATGTTGTAATACACACCGATAAAGAATGCGATGGAGCATGAAGTTTGGTTAACATAAATGTGTAACTAGCCTCTAGGCGCAAGACGATTTACCGATATGGAAGCATACTAGAGATATAATTACAGAAGGAAACGTCATATGATATTTTAAAGTCAACGAGACGCATTAGTATCTTGGGGTTAACCAGTTTGCAGTTATAAGGTTAAAGTAATTCATAGAGACACTTATTCCGCCGAATTTAGACTGACTCAGACATGAGACGTACCTTCAAGTATAACGTTCCAAGCTGTTTGGAAGAGAATGAATCTCATCTCGATCACCTAACGGAACCAAAACCGCTGTATGCCATCGGCTCCGAAAAATACATCGTTACCAGGTGTAAAAGCAAATAGATGGACGAGAAAAATGACTATTCACCGAAAGGTTTCATCACCAAACGGGTATTTCACAAAAATCTCAACTTCATGCAATGGTAAAGTGCTTCTATAACCGATCAATAGTGGATTCTAGATGCCACGTTTCCTGCATCTCAGAGCCCCGTGCCAGAAGTAAATGCGGTTTTATTGGTATAGCATAAAGTGGTTCCCGAGTTTGGACTTGAATAATAAACAGGAATTAGGCTTTCTATCAGATCATCCTGTTCGCTACAATACGTCGGCGGCAATCCCATCTTGTCGGTGACAAGTGTTTTCAAACCCGAAATGAGAGAGAATATCTCAAATTTCCAAGTTCAAAACCCAGTGGTTTCGCCATTTATTTCGCATTTCCTTTACTTTGGCTACTACGCAATAAAAGTTATTTAAATCGACACAAAGTGGTCCTGGAAAATTTGCATTTATATGTAGTGTTTTATAATGACATTCACGCGACATTTATGTTGTCCAATGATGAGGCGCACCCCTCTTTGATACGATACGAGAGGCTACAACTTATCGAGACTGCTTTGAGGAAAAATTAATGTCAGGTTTAGTGGAAGTATTAATTTGCAACAGCAAAGTATTCGATGGCTGGGAAAACCTGGAATCGTTCAATTCTACCTTCTGTTACAATCAGGCCATTATTGTTAATTTTAGCTCAAGGTAAAACGTAAGCAAAATGCGAAGGAGGCGAAAAATAGGGTCTGATTCGAAGGTCTGCTATGATGTGACATTTAAGAATAATTCAAGTGTGTTTTTGCGTAAGAGATTAATGCAATCATAACTGAGAGTGTTATGACTTGCAGGAAAAATGGAGCAAATTATAACCTGTAGGAAGGACACGGCACTTCATGCACAAAAATTAAAACTACACGAAATTAAAATTATTTCTACTGACCAAAATGGCTGACTGCTCAACACTCCTTACAACGGAAATTTACGCTGCCAATGCACTCTTACATGGAATAATTAAAATAAGTATCTCATAGAAGTGCTATACGCGATTGAACAAGACGATGAAGGTCCAAGAAGAAAGTCAGTTGGAATCACCAACAAATTTTGAGTTGATACTTCATTGAAATCTCAAATTCCTGAATAAAAAATTCACTATGACATTTCCGACAGCATTCGTATCGTGATAAATCATAGAATTGAAATTCCTTTTGTTTTTGTCTTTATATTGTGTCCAGAACGGTTCCAAGTCCTCCAACGTTTTGCCTTTCTTCTTTTAAATTTTTCCGGCAATCCACGCACCTCTTCCCCCATACCCCAGCATCCCATCCTTCTTCATCTCTCGCCCTATCTTCTTCAAACCGTCGGCTCTGACCTCCTGTCTTTAGACAAGGGGGGAGAGAGGTATAGAGAGCGCTCTCCCAGTCCCCAATCCCCGCCCAGCTCCCTGACTTCCCGCCTCCCTCCCAGCAGCCCCTTGAGGCGAAGGTGGCTCGTCCTCGGGCGCCGTACGGGAGGTCGAAGGAGGAACGAGAGTAGTATGTTGGTGCGGTCGGGGTGGATAAAAAAAGGAGGGCTTGTGGAGTGTGGGCGCGGTTTCGGTGGGAGAGTGGATTCTGGAAGTGGGAGACCGAGGGAGAGGATAGCAGCGGCGGCGGCATTCGATTGAGGCAGCGGATGGGGGCAAGGTGGTAGTGCGATATTACCATGCATCGCCTGAAATGCCCAGTGTTCATGGGATGCCACGTTGAAACGGATTGGAGGTTTTGATAGAAAACTGAGGTCAAGCTTTCCAGTATCGATCCAATATGCATAAAAATTATGGTGGCAGTGATGGCAACATTGCATTATCACACAAGCTTTGTATTTCGATGCATTTACATTACTTTATCGATGTCATTACATTCCCGTATCCATGTGATAATATTCCTGTATCTTTAGTGGGTTGTACATTGTGTGGGTGGCGGATCAACGCACCGAACGCACAAATTCATTCTGGTATTACATTTTTCCACAACATACGGTATGTAATTAATGTGTGCTGCATTTTATTTCAATATATCTCATGTAATGTGGATCGTATATATATATATATATATATGTATATATATATATATATATATATATATATATATATATATATATATATATATCACTATCCTCTATCATATATATATATATATATATATATATATATATATATATATGTAGAGAGATAGAGAGAGGGTAAAAAAGGGGAGGAAAGGAGGGAGAGGGACCTAGAGGTAAGTACCGAGAGAGGGTTGAGATGAGGATGGGATGGAAAATGGAAGGAGAGACTTAAGACAACGCTGATGAGTGAGATGAAAGATTGCTAAGCTCTTCATATTGCACCTTGAATCATCTCCCGCGCTCCCATCCTTTTAAAGCTGGCCAGGGAAAATAGGGAGTTTCAAGGTAAAGGAGGAGAGGAGGCTGGTGGTTGGGTTTGACTTTTAAATGGAGGGGATGATGGGAGGGGTTTTTGGGCGGGAAGTGGGCATGGGTTGGCGGGACGCGAGGGGTGAGAGAGTTGCGAGGGTCGTTGTTAATTGGAGGTGAAAGATATGGAGAGAAAGTGGGGGAAAGAAGAAAGAAAAAAAAAGTTTGCAAGGTCCGGCAGGGGAGTTCCGTGGACGAGAATCACGGACCTAAAGTGCTCAAGGGCCATTTGCCCTCACTTGCACTTAACCCATTAAGGAGAAATGTGGGAACGCTTGGTGGGAGGATCCCTTTGAGGCCGTCTGACCCTTTTGAATCTTGCCCACGAGGGTGTTTATCGGAAGGGTCCAATCCGAAATTTAACACTATGAGAACTATTTAAGAAAATATATGTCACATATCATTTATCATCTCTTTTAGCGCAAAATGTATTTAATTGAAATTGCCGAAAAACTGACTGGACTTGAAGGGAAAGTAATGCTGATTCGGAGAAAAAATTATTTTCATAGAAAAAGATAGTGTTAAAAATGGTGGAAGGGTGAATTCAGTTACTGCGGGAAACTCCAAGAAGTGAGAGGATATTGTGAAGTAGTAAGTGGGTGATGGGAAAGAAGAGAGTAAAATTTTTAAACGACATGAATAGGGTGTTAAAGTATGACTAATTAGCATAAAAATAGATACAATATGCGTTGAATTTGCATTTAAGACGTCCACGACTATGTATAAACATTTTAGGAGTAAATGTTCTTCAGTAAGTTAAGCATGGTGATCCTCCACTCATTCAACATGGTGACTTTGATTCATTAATAGGTTTTAACCTATTCATGAAGCGAATTTATCTAACCTATTCAACCTTCATGAATGAAACTTATTCATGAGTGAAAGGATCGTCAAATGGAGGAATGGAAGATCTTGAAATTTTCCTTTTAAAAATGAACATATAAAAATGGTAATTTATTGATTTAAACTAATCTAACCACTTAAAAAACTTACACAGCCCTTATGAGTTTTAAATGCCAACTGGGATTCATTTTCATATCAAGTCCATTTTCTCGCGTTTTCTTTCTTTTCGCGTCTTTCACCATTGTAAATTGAACTTGAGAAATCAGTTTTTCATTTTTGACAATGAAACAATCTTATGGGTGGAAAAAAATCAGGCAATTAGAAAAATAATAAAAAATCTCAGGTTAATACGAGGGTCATCCGGAAAGTAGTACCCGTTCGTGAAATAAAGACACAAAAGTAAATATTAACAAACATAAAAAATTTTATTTGAAAGAGGATACTTTAAACTACTTCTCAACATAATCTCCAAGCAAATTAAGGCATTTGTCATAACGTGTGACAAGTTTCTGTATTCCTGCTGCATAGTCCTTCGCCGCCAGCTCATTGAGATACAGGGTCACTCCTTCTTTAAGTTCTTCATCGCTGTCAAATCTTTTTCCTGCCAAAAAGTCTTTAAGCTTTGTAAAGAGATGAAAATCTGAAGGGGCCAAGTCCGGGCTATACGGTGGATGGTCGATCGTTCCTCACGAATTCGTCAAATGAGCTCACCAGTTGGTCTGTAATGACAGACGGTCTCTCCGAACGCTCATCGTCGTGTGTGTTCCCCCTCCCCATGTTGAAGTTGCGACACCACCGCCGAACAGACGACTCGTCCATAACATTGTCTCCATACACCTCCTTTAATTGGCGATGAATATCACATGGGCGAACGTTTCTTGCATTGAGGAATTTAATCACTGCCCTCACTTCACAACTGGCGGCGTTCTCTATTTTTTTAAACATTGTAAACAATCACAGAAACAACACAGGCAATGCTAGCGTCACGCAACTTGGCTCAGAGAAGGCAGACAAGCCACTGAAGCTATCTGACCTCGTCCAGCGGCTACTCGCGTCGTCAGCACTTCATGCGGCACGAACGGGTACTACTTTCCGGATGACCCTCGTAGCTACGGAAATATTAATTTAAAGAAGCGTATTGGATCTATCATTATTAAAAATCAGTATCACCGAAATGCCCATTTTTAATAAGAAATGTGTCTTGCTATTGCGATTTATTCTAGGATTTCCAAAGGAAATCTGAAAAGGAAAGGTAAAAAGAATATTATATAGCATGTTATGATGCATATGGTCCGATTTCTAAAATATAAAGTCGAATGAACGAATAAAATTTCATGGATAACAAAGAAGCACAGTATCTCATACCGATGATTAATTAAATAGGCCTCAGTATTAACTATGGTAGTACACCTTTTCGAATAAATGACGTCTTATTTGAATTACCGATTCTAAGAAAAGGAAACAGTAGATGGTAGTGATACTAACTGCTCCTCTTGGATTGCTATTTTTAAGGTAGTCAACCGGTTAAGGGAGGTTTTAGGTGGATTAAACCAACAAATAAATATTTTGTTTCTCACAAGAAAACACAACGCAACATCCTACTCTACCACAGACCCCTTTACATCTCAGTATACTTCCTTCCATCATCCCATCCAAAATCCTTTTCCTATTCCTGCCCCTACCTCGTTTGCCCTAACATCCTCTCTGTCTTAGTCTGAACATCTCAAAGCGGATTAATATGACTTTCATATATTTTTCCTGCCTCTTTATGATTCCTCCGAAATATCCCCTGTATGCATGTCGAATGTTAAAGTCAAATTCTGTCAAGAAATTTCAAAATTTTCTATTCATGGGTCTCAATGAATATCTGGGTTGCCATAGCAGGAATTTATTCCCTTCTAATGAATAGGCGACTTCACCTAGTTTTGGATTAATTGAGAATATAATGTAATTTATGATTATTTAATGAAAAATTTGAGTTGATCAGGGTTATATTTGAAAATATTTAACTACCGAAATAAAATCCAAAAACCATTTGTTTTGCTTCCAAATTTTTGTAATTTCTCAATCGAACGTTAATTTGAAATGTATACCTGAAACGGTTTTTAAAAAATGAATGTAGTTTCAAGTTGGCAGTTGTACTTTGTTTAAAAAATTAGATGAAATAAGTCTGCATTGAATGCAACAATGCCAGAGTGTAAAACTCATTTACGTACATTGACTGTGATTCAAACCTGGAACCATCGATGTCCGGCCGAGTGCTTTAGCCAGTTACGCTATCGAGGCTTACTAATAAAATATGAAATTTTGGAGGCTTTAAAGAACAAGATGTTGTGACGAAATACCGCACATACGTCACACGCATTCGTAGTCGTGCGCGACGCGCCACAGTCCACGAGGTTAAAGCCAGCTTTAAACACTTAGGCTGTTTTTACCTATGTCCAATTCCAAGAAACTGTGGGAGATACTGCAACAGTAACTTTTAACGGAGTCATCCGCTAATATTACAAAAAAAGGACCCCTTGATGTCTGGTATGTTAGCGGAATATGAGCGATGACAATTGGTGGATGACTTCGATAAAAGTTACTGTTTCGGCATCTCCCGCAGTTTCTGGGAAGCCTACGTTGATTTTTGTAACTGAAATTATTATTTGAAATTGGTAAAATATATTTAAAATGACCTTCGTTATTTTTAAATTCCAGATTAGTTTACGAATGATCAAGGATTAGTTAAAGAGTTTGCCAAGGCATTACAATATTTGCTGAGCGCATTGAAAATTCAGAATTTGAATGGTATAGAATGAGAATCCATTTAAACAAAGAAAATCGTGAAGTTTTAGTGAAAGATGACGGCTAAGTTAAACAACAAAATAGAGGTAATAATTAGAGCCAATGGATCATTTTGCGTATCTTATTTGCGTTTTGGACCAAGATAGTCACAGCAGTAGATGAATTTGTAGAAGAACTGCCTTAGGTAAAGGGAAGGAGAGATCGCTGTTGGGAGAAAATCAAAGAAGGCAGGAAACCTGAGCGCAGGGAATATTAATTGTCAATGGAATGCTTCAGACTGTGAGGGTAAGATAAGTGTGGTATGATTAGGCAAAGGTCAGGGATGATGATAAGAGTGATGGAACAGACATGTACGAAGAATTGAAGAACATTTCACTGTGTTGCGGGCTGTCAGGTTTTGTCTTTTTGGGTGGGGCCAAAGCGTTGTAGTCCCCGCCCAAAACCCGCCTTAAACGGGTGACTAACAAATAATATTGTACTGAGTAAAATCCAGTCTAAATTTTAAAAGATTTCAAAACAACAAATTATTATTTTCAAATGTTCACTGTTTAATAACGTAAGGTAATGATGGATGCGAGATGACAGTTTTAACTCGTTTCATATTACATACAGGGTTCGTCCGGAAAATAAGTGTACTGAGCTCAGGAAAAAAAATTTATTACACTTTTACATATCTTAAGCTAATATTCCTCAAAATAGGACCCTTGTGAGTCGATACACTTGTTCCAGCGGCGTTCCCATTCCTGGAACGCTCCCGCGAAGGCATCATCGGGAACCTCTCGAAGACTCGTCGTCGACGTCTTCTCTGCCCTCCACGAACATCTTGTGCCACCGAAAGATCATGTTTCTGGACATGGCTGACTCCCCGTAAGCCTGGTTAATCATACCGACAGTTTCGGTAGACGATTTCCCAAGCTTTACCGCAAATTTGATGGAATAACGCTGCTCCAAAAACTTCAGCATCGCGTTCCGTGACGTGGGTCGAGCGTGGAGGTTCGCGTTAACAGAGCTCCTCACTACACCACAGCTCAGAGCCGACTGCCTTTTTCAGCGTCGCTTGCCAACATACCCCCCTCCAATCGCAGCCCGTCATAGCGGTGCTGGGTGCGCCTGGAGCGGCGCGCCAAGACCAGGAGTCAGTACACTTATTTTCCGGACGAACCCTGTAGACGCTAAAGGGCAAGAAGCCCTTTAGCGTCTATATAATTATTTTATTTTGGTTATAAACCAAAGGCTAACCATATCACGTAGGGGTTTTTTTTAAGCTTGATCTTAATCAAGGGTATTTTGGCATGGAATTCCACTGGCTTTTGAAAAGTTAGCGCATTTTAAAAAGTCAAGACAATTTTAAGAGTAAGGTTTTAAGATATAATCTACATGCACATTATAATTTTATGGCTGGATAGAGATCACTGAAATTATTTAAAAATGTTGAGAAAATATGAGGCTCTAATAGATTGCAAATGCAAAAATCAGGCAAAACCTCACAACGCAACATACATTTTTCCTAAAATATTTGTTAGCATTGACACGAGCTCGCAAAATCAGTGGAAACACTTTCCAAATGGGATGCATTGGGCAATGAATGATGGTGAATTTCAGAAAAACCGGGAAAAGCTGGGATCAAATATAAATGACTATACCAATATGCAGATGCCTAACCATCACAACGTTCCCACTTTAGTTGCAGAAGTTGTCTATACGCATTCGATCGAGTACATTTTGGCTAAATAGCATAGCACATAATTGGGTCTACTTACTCTCTCGCTAGAGATAACGAATTTGGGGTAAACGTATGCTTATGCAATTAGGCAATGGGTTGAATCCTATTTGTAAAATCATTGAAGTAGAATGTTTACCAATAAACTACGATGCATATCCGTCCTCAAAAACCAACACCAGCTTGAAAATCAAGAAAAGTTGAACCCCGAGGCGGTAAGTAATGTTTACTTTATTTCGTTTTAAAGGACTATAGCCATATGCACACGAATTGCGTCAATAGGTGGGAATAAAATGTTCACTGCGCTAGTGGTTGCCGCTTCAGAGGACGTAGTTTATTTTATTAGCTTCGACTTTGGGTCCCGCGCATACTAAACCGTATAATCTCAGTGTTTTATATGATGATGCTGCCGATGAAAATTTTAAGAAATTGTTAGATGCAATTCATTTAAAGCAGCAATCAAATGCATGATGTGCAGAAAAATTTCAGCTAAAAAGTAGTGTGTGGTTGTATAGTATTTCGTATTGTTCATTACTGAACGAAAAAAACAAGTTAGCCGATTATTCGCTATGTTGGAAACTGAATGGTAGTACACAAGTACCATTTGAAGATATTTAAATTACGGCAGAATAATAATTGTACTGAGATCGGAAAGGTTGATTTTTAAGTTATTTTACCAAGTGGTAATAATGAAATACAATGGATGATAAAAATGGTTAGCAAAGCTGTGAAATTTGCAAGCTAAAGAAACATTGCATTTTAATCGTACTTGAGGCATAATAAATGCAACATCGCAGATAAGCAAAATTCAACAATTCAAAATCATAGTTAAGGACCTACGATTAAAATATATGTCTAGCGAACGCTAACTTACATAACCTCCGGAATTAATACAAAGTTAAGTATTGTCGTGGTTGCCTCACAGTTTCCCCTCTCATATTATAACGTACGTGTTTGAGTATTATACTTCTCTGAATCTATTTCAGCAATCTTTCTACGATCTGGAGGCTCAAACGTTACTGTGGTGAGGCTATGCATATGTTTCGTGGAATTTGTTTGACGAAAAGTCACGACAAAACGAGCTGAAGTTGCGGTTCACCTAAATCGTGGATTGGGGGACGATTGGTCACAGGTTGCCGACCACTGAATAGAAGCAGTAGCGTGAAAATGGAGAGCGAGGGAGGTGGGGGTGAAGAGTGCCTCTCTCCTCACCAAGAGTGACACGGAATCGTCTCCTCTTTTATTTATTTTTACGGTGGAATTCGGGATCCATTCGATTCAGCAATTTACAATTAAAATGGGGACCACCACCGTTTTCCAACGTGCAAAGGGGCAATTGGATGCGGCCTGATGGATTTGTGCACCACCGGTCAAGCGTCCCGCAAATGTCTGTAGGCTCAAAAACTGCCTTCGTTGACGCCTACGAGGGTCCATTTTTTTACATTTAGATTTTTTTCCCTTAAAATACACATTTTTACTCTTATGAAATGACCCCTTTGATCTCCATGTACTTCTCATGGTTCCTGCGGTCAGCTCATTCGTTGGGTGCCCCCTCAAAACGTTAAAGCCAATTTCCCATCGAACTGAAATACTCTGATTTACCGAAAATTTGAATACATAATTCCATTCTAACTCAGAGAGAGACAGGAAAATAATGGTATTTCTAATTCACGTTTTATTCACTCTTACGTCAAAGCTAACAGGAGCAAATTCGAGAATTTTCCTATGCAAGGTAACTCTTCATTGAAAATTTTCAAAAATAAATGAAAAGGTAATAGGTATAATAATATATTTCCGGAAGAATAAACTCTTACTCGAATATTAAGTATTTGGTGATTATTGGCCATAATTAGCGATTAAGTTTATATATGAGTTTCTGGTTTATGATAGGGTGACGATTAGCATTTGTACGGAGAATAGTGATCGGTGGATAACTAACTAATAAGTCGCGCCATGAATGTGACTTTCAACTCGCATCAAGTTAATATTGCACTTCCTGAAGTTTGCCTCGTTTTAAGCGGTATTGGTATTCACGCGTATACTCTTCAAGAGTCCTTCGTATCTCCAGGCATTATTTGTTTACATTAGTTTTTAAGAGTTATTCTCTTTCATCATGCTCGCATTTCATAAGATAGATAGGATTAATTTTACTCTACTTACATTATGAAGTTATATTAGAGATTTTGTGAATGCCTTCGACTAATGACACTGAACTCATGTTGAAAATTTTGTTAGAAATCAAAAATATTAAAGTAGATATTTTGTTTTAATCAATATGAGGCTGCTGTAATGAATTCACTACAAACAACGGGAACTATAAATTCAGGAGGTGAACTACGTCAGTAAAAAGAAGATTTAAAGATAAAGAAACAGGCATACCTTCACTAACCAAATTACAGATACTTTAACAATATATTTGACGTTTTGCTACATTCACAGCTTCAGCTTAATATTGAGAGCTAGCTTCATCAATTTCGCAGATTTTGAATTTGTATAACTCACGTACGATTTGAAAAAAATGTATCCAATCACAGAGCCAAAGGAAAAAAAAATCTAGGATGAATGAAAAACATCTATAAACATAGCTAGATATTAACATTAGAGGACAGCAAGTATAGGGCGTGTACAACACTCAGAGAGAGGGAGAGAGAGAGAGAGAGAAAACGACTTCGAATGAAGTCACGTGGAGCTGGTACGCAACTGTCTCATGCGGCAGTTAAAAAACTGCTTAGGTGCGAAAGTAATTTTTCGCCAAAATCTCGTTCATCAGTCAAATGAACCAATGGGAAGAGCTTAGCCATTTATTGCATTGAAGAATTGCCAAAGTAAATATGCTGCAATAAGGATAGTTAAATGAGAATACTGTAAAATAAATTTTAAGTTGCACTCATCCGTTAAGTTATGTTTTTGTTTTGTAAATCGACAGCTTTGTTGCTTGTATCTGGTAGGTCCCATAGATATAACATTTTATCCACTCCTCCACTTGAAAAATGTAGTAATGCCTATTGTGCAACAAAGTCTCGTATCGAATTGGTAAAATACTGAATCTTCAATAATTGCTGCAGATCATCTACGATGATGTTGTCGCCGCATCGTGTGACGTCACATTCGTTCTACCTGATCTTAACTCTATGATTGTAATCCACGATCTTTATTGCTCTAGATCGTCATACGCAGTCATCCAATCATCCGAGGTTGGATAAGCAAGATACTATCATAAATCTACGAACTTCGGGCTCCTCCCAAGGTCTGGTTTGTCTGCTTCTGGCTGCCACTTCGTCTCTTTGATATTCGCGATTGTCCTTAGAGTACTTTGTTCTTGAGTTTTTTTGGTTCAAGTACAAAGCACCATACTTTAAAAAATTATAGAAAGTCAAAAGAAGTTCAAGATATTTTCCATTATTATATTTTCTTTAGAGCAAAAATTGTAAGAGAAATAAAAATGAAAACCTCTCCCAGGTTATTACGCGATGGAAAAAATTAAAATAGTCTTTGAAGATGCACGGAGGGCAAGGAAGCTAAAGAGATGGGAAGCTAACACAAGAGAGAGGGTGGATATATTGAGCCTCGTCGCAATTTGCTGCCTGAGGAACGAGCGGGAGGAATAGAGAAGGAGAGACGCAGTGAGATAGGGAGAAAGTATGGAAGGAAAAGAGTGAGAAAAAAAAGACTATTCGCAGCGGCGAGAATGAAGGGTATCTGAGAGGAATCGAAATTGAAGAGATGAGTCAAGAGGTGGAGTGAGACGAGTGAGAGAGGAGAGGTAGGGGGAAATGAGGAAGCAGGAAAAGGAAGGGAGGAAACAGAGCGTGAGTGGAAAATGGATGACGATGGAGAGAGGAGAAAGGGCGGGAAATCTCTTTAGCGGACCGGAGGGGGGAGCGGGTTGTTTGGGGGTGCGGGGATAGGAGTGATGGAAAAAGAAGTGGACGTGTTGTGGTTTGGTGGGCTGAGTGTGCGTTACACATCCCGCGGGAAGGGACAGGAAAGGTAAGATGGAGGTGGTAGGAAGTGGAGATTGAGAGAGAGAGAAGGTAGCGGTTCCGGGAGAGAATTTCTGGAGGTTTCGGCGTGAAGAGAGGTAACTTTGAGGGTGGAAGCAGTTGCATCTGGGTTTTTTAAGTAGAAGAGGAAGAATTGGGTGGGTCTGAAGAAGGGTGAAGAACGCTCGAGAGAGTAGCAGGGTAGACTATGGGAAGACTGGGAGGCAAGGGGCGTGTGTTGGCTTAGAAACGGATCAAGGGGTTAGAGGCACCTAGAGAGCAAAGTTATCCGACGCTGGAAATGTGATTTAGTTTTTAAGGAATACGCGGATGGTTTTTTAAATGCCTCCCCTGAAATGTTGAGTTTAAAGCTTCCTCCTTTCATTTATACGTTCTCAAAACTCATTGGCAAGGTTAAAGTTTTTCACCACGCCTCGCCACTGGCTAGATTTTAGAAACAGAAGAAGAATATGAGGACTCCTGAAACTTTACATTGAGGTCGAATTGAGATAAATATTTCCACTTTTTTTATTACATTACATTATTTTATTACATTATTTTTTATCGAACATGTAATGTAATATTTACTAAACAAAGGCTGAATAAAGATGAAAATGTGCGAATAATACGGATATTTGGTCATTATGCAGAAAGCACAGTTTCATGCACAAGTTTGGCTTAGGAAATTCTATATCCACCCACTAGAATATTTTATTTCGAAATTATTCAATTGCTAATAATTTTAACCACTTATGACCGCAAATTTTTTTCTGAGAAATAAAGTTTTATGGTTGATGGTTTCAAGGTATACAGATGCTATAAATACAAACTTTTATTTATGCATTATTAGAACAGTGAATTAACTGAAACGTTTTCTGATTGACAGGGAACTTTCTTTTGTCAATATTATAGTTTGCTTGAGAATGGGAATGGAACAGATAAATCGATATTATTACAACTTTTCATACGAATTTACTTCATGATCTGCCACGTAATGGATAAAATTTATAATTTTAATTAGCTATATGCTATTCAAATAATCATAATTGTATTGTTGACTACTCACCAGTATTATCATAGGGATCCTAATTAGGGTCTGGTCGCTCAGTCGATATATACTTCTATCCCTGGCCTCAATTTACTGGGAATAACTGGAAATTAGGGGATTGGTGATGGTACGATGTAAAAAAATATTGGAGATTCATAGAAGCTTTATGAGAGATTTTTTAACAATTACTTCAGTAAATACAAGAGAGAAGGAACTATGGATTTACTGTTGAGTTGTTTCAAAAGAAATAGTGATTAAAGATTAAGGTAGGCATGGATAAGGTTCCTGGAATCCAGGATTCAGGTTCAGAATTCAATTTACTAACATGTTTACATGTTTACCGAGGAAAAGCACACTGAGGTCGCTTCTCGGTCTCCCGGATTGGATAACAGGCTTTACACTTAACTATTTACGTGCCATCATCTATGGGTACTCAGCAATCCATCGAATGAATCCCTGAGTAAGTGATGGGATGAATTTTGGCTCATTTTTGCGGAAGAGGAGTAAGGTATATGCTCCGTTGACCTTTAAGTTTTCCTTATTAATATACTGCATACATGATGTCGTGCAAATTGATCAACCCAAAGTTTGATTTTGCTACGATAAATATACATTTCATCACGAACCATTAGTAAGGTTGTGGTTTTGCACAGTCAGTTTAGGTGAGCCAGTTCCTTTCAATTTGGAAAAAACATGAAGTTTTAGCAATCAGAAATTCGCAACGCTTGTTTTTTTATCAGTAATCGTTTGAAGAACATCGCCTTCAATTGTCTGGAGACCTCAATAGTTAAGTTATCGAATGCTACTAACTGAGGGTTCAGGTAACCTGAAAAACAGGAATTAGTCGCCACTACCCATACATCTACATGCATAATCAACCCACGATTACTATCACAAAGTAATTCCTGGGAAAAAATTTGCAAGTTAAAAAACGAGCGTTACACATGGAAAGAATATCTTTGTTTAATAATTATTTCTGCATTCACACGGAATGTCGAATATGAAAGCGTAGGATGTAGAATTGGTTTCATTTCAGATTTCGCATTTAGTTATTTTGAAATGAATTTTTACATTGTATCGTTTCAATGAGTTTTATTTATTAAGGAGAAAGTCTGATGCAATAGAAAAAGTTGCAGAGAAATCTGTTTTAGATTCATATTTTTTTGGTTTACGACATCTAAGTTTTGCCTCAAAATAATTTTTACGTGCTTCATATATTTACTGTTTTATACTTTATCACGGTGTAGTCAAATACACCTACATATTATGAGATTTATGGACAGAGGGCGCCAACTTTACTTTTGGCAGCCGATTGGGTTTCAACTCCGAAAATTTCATCAAACTTCCTCGGTTGTTTGAACGATCGTGCACCCTTAAAATTTAAATAGGAATTCCAGGTGATATTGACACACTCGATCGCGTGAACCGTTTATCCTAAAAATCAGTTGGGCCGACCGCCTTAGTAGTTATGACAAATTTATTCTTGTGATTTTTACTTAATAGCTAGTGGGAGACAAAAGACAATGACCTGTGAACAGTGTTTACCGATGGAGAAGATCAGAATTATGTTAATCTAAAATGAGTCTTTCATTCCTCCTGAAGGAACACATGAGAGGCGACAAAATGGAGGAGGATGGGAATAAAAAATCTTCTTCGGATGTCTCCTCGTTATTCACTCTTAGCCGCTCCACGGACAGTGGATAGAGACACAAAGAGATATATGAAGGGAAGGCCAAGATAGGAATGGGGAAGGAGAAAGACAGAGAGAATTTGAGATAAGTACCCGGCTTCTTTTCCCCACCCACCTCCCGTACACCTACTCTCAGCGCTGCTCTCTGGCCATCCATTCTCCCTTCCTTTGCCCTACTCCAATCGTATTAGTTCCAACCCTCTACTCCCGGTCTGTGCCCCGTAAAATTCCATCTCTGCGTGCCGTCCCATGTTATTCTCGTAATATCATCTCCTCCTCATCTCCTCTATCTTAAAATACACGGCGTATAGACCCTGGCACGAGTGGCCAACGATGCCAAATTCCTCGTGCCTTGGTTTGGATGTCTTGCTTCGCTACCTCGATCCTCGTTCTCTGAATTCATGCATTGGATAAAACAGCCACTATCAACACCTTGCTATCAGTACCTTGGTGGAATTAATCGAGTTTAGAAGGTACTCTCACGGATGAGGCCAAATTGAACTCATCTGATGGAGATGCAATGATGAAAGGCATAAGACAAAAATCACGTTTGGAAGCGTCTCGAACGACCGAACTTGCGAGGATCTAATCGCTGTGATCGCTTTCTTTGCGAATTTATTATTTTGAACGTTGAGCAGAGGACATCTTTTATGAGGGACTGATATTTTATGCATGAACCTTGGCTGCCGTAAAAGGGCTAATTTTTAGAAATAACCCAGACATTTTTTTTGTTTTAGTAAAAGTCCTCCTTGAAATTATATATTATATTATTGATAATACACTAATTAATCACTGGGGTACTTAGGTTAGTTAGATACTCGTTATATTCTGTACTCACATTGAAACTTTGCTCTAGGTATATTTTGAAATGTATACGGCTTTCATATTAGCTCGAATACTTTGGAATGCGTAAAACGAAGCTAGTAAAGTTACATGCCTTTAATACTCGTATTGATCAAAATTTTTCATTTCAATATCTCATTATGCATACTTCATTTTCGTTGCATGTCAATAATTACATACGTTATTTCTCCTTGTACTGCAGTAGTTAATTTCGAAAGTGTGCCTCAAATGTACATGCACATGACTGAATTAAAAAAACGTTAATAACGGGAGTGGTCTGAAAATTGCCCGGCCTAAAAAAGATACAAGACATTTTTTTCTGAAATATACTGACATTTTCTGAGGTCGGAAACTTTTCAAACCACCCTCGTAATTCAGAAAATTGCTATTCCATTAGTGCCTGCGATCCCTGGATATAACTACTAAGCATTCAATTGCCCGTCACCAAGTGGTAACTCAATTGACGGCAGCTACACAACACTGTATGTTGGGAATTTTGAATTATTTTGTTCTCTTTTGCACATTCAGGAAGTAATCTCTCTTTTTACATTAAAAAGCCATTGAGCCATTACATTTCTTGAGCTTAAATCTTTCGGATAATTTTATTTTGGAGGCAGAAGATCTTAACTATCAATGTTATCACCGGTCATGTAGTAAATATCCAATCCGTCACACATAGCTGCAACCCTTAAATTGTGTTGGAATATTCTAGTCAGTAGTCATGTGTAACGTTAAAGGTTAAAACTAAGCATGTTTAAGCATTTGAACTCTCAGCTGCTGTTTCTACAGTCAACTTTATCATGAAGTTAATCCTAAAATGAAAATATATCGTTTAGAAGGTCTAATTGCAGGGGTGGTGGCGTGAAAGTGGTCGTTCATTATTCAACATTTTACGTAATGGCAATGATCAAAAAAACTATTTGTATTAAATGGTGCATAAATTGATGCATTGAATAATCATTCTTCGGTACTTAATTCTAACAAAGATCTTCTGTGCAGCATGCAGATGATAGATTTAGTATTGCAGCATTAATGATGACTTAAGATAAGTGTGCTCGAATGGTTTTCTGGAAATCTTACATGCATCGAATATTTTTCTTTTACGATGGATATATTTTACAATGAGAAAATATTTCCCTTCAGACATCCACGAATGTAATCAATGTTTTTCATATTTTCATGTTTATTATATTTTTTTGATTTTCATAGACAAATTGTCTTTGCTTAGATTATAAAGCATCTCCTTTAACCGCATTGAAATTCGCAAAATGATCCTCGATTTTTTTAGCCTATACCACAAATAGCAGACATACACGAGCAGAAAAATGGTACCCTTTGTAGACATATTTCAAATAGACAATGGTAAACTGGCATCTACTGTTTCATAGGCTCCCTTGGAAAATTCTCATATGCTTAATAAATGGAGTAAGTCCGTCTGAGGATTGTGAAATTTAAAAAAAAATCGTTTTCCTTGAGGGAGGATAAGGATACTCATGGAATGTGGGAAAACAGATAAAGCGAAATGGCAATGGCAGCACAAAAATGACTGACTGGCTTTTCAGAAGCTCACCCATCATCGTGGGAGTTGAGGATTTAAGGTCGATATTATATTTCAAGCTTAAAATGGATAAGGGGAGCAAAGCTCGTAAAAACTTCGCTAAACCTAATGATTTTCATGACATATAAGTATAGATGATTTCTGTTGGTTGCCATCATTGGGTCGTAAATCTCAATATGCAATGATTTTCACGCAGTTGCATGAAGAAAAGTATGCAATACTGGAATAATAATAAAGACTCAGAACGGAGAGGACACTTCTTAAAAAATTACTTTGGGGATGATAAAAAGCGGTTAATTACGTATTTAGAATATTTAAGATTTTTACGTACTTTATCGCCATGGTGATCTGAAAGGTTCTCGGCCTCACCCATAGGTGGTATCACTACTCGCATGATTCTCTTCCATGTTGGCACAACAGTGAGTAGACGCCTTGTGAAATTGCAAGCCATTTCAGCAAGCAGCTTGATTCATATAGCCGTTTGAATCGGTTGCGGTGCGTGTGTTGTTAGAAAATGAACCAATCGAATATCGTAGTGTGATTAAATTATTTATAAAAGAAGTTTTGATACCCACCAAAATTTATTCGAGGACTGTGAATGCGTGTGAATGGGGACTCTTCTCCTTCGATTTCCACCGTGAAGAAATGATCTGCCGAGTTTAAATGTGGCCGTGGTAGACTTCAAGATAATCCATGTGAAGGAGGTCTAAAAAGTTCAACCACATCAGAAATAATAGAATAAAGAAGGCGTGTGAAAGTGCTAATACTGTAAGGATATCAAAAGAACCAGCCGATGACATTTTGCACCAGAAATAGCACATGACAAAGCTTTGCGCAGGATGAGATGCCGAGAGTGTTCACTGTGGATCAAAAACTCATTCTGACGGCACTCTCCAAACAGGAGTTGGCGTGCTTTGCAAAAAACAAGAGTGATTTTCTGTATCACTATGTGACAATTGGTGAAACATGGATTCCCAATTACACACCAGAATCGAAACAATAATCTGAAGCTGGTTCTACAGCTCCATTGAAGGCGATGATGGTGCCACAGGTCATGGTGTTGATGTTTTGGGATGCGAAAGGAATTCTGTGGTTCAACTATATTGAGGAAAGGCAAAGAAATAACTGGGGAGGAGTACTACTCTAACCCTCTTATGGACGCAAATACTCGTGAAAGCAGAACCGGCTTGCAGAGGAAAAAGGAATTTTCCATCAGGACGATGTACCTTCCCACAAAAGTGTCTTGACAACGGGAAAGTTGAGGGATTTGTCCTATGGAGTGCTGGACATTCACCCCATTCTTCGGATTTTTCTCCCTCTGAGTTCCACCTTTACCTATAACTGAAAAATTTCCTCGCTGGTCAACGTTTTCCCAATCAAGACGAGATTGCGACTGTACATTTGCCGCACTTCCGGAAGAACACTGCAGAGATTGGCACTTCCGGAAGAACACTGCAGAGATTGGTTAAAGATACTGGAGCACCGCGGGATGAAATGCATTAATTTTAAAAGCGATTATGACATCAAACAAAAGTTTTTTGAAAACATAATTTATCACTATTATCATCAGGACGAGAACTTTTCAGACCATCAACGTATATTGACAGGAGTTAATCCTATTAATATCCGAACTACATTTAAAAAAAATTTCCTGCAGAGAAATATTAAAACCGTTTTTACTTTTATAAGGTTTGTATCGATGGGGCGGACGATGTGATATCGACTAACTAGTAAGATGACAAAACAGATAGCCTCTAGTTATACGTGTAATAATTATGCCTTAGAGCAACCTATGGATGTTTCTATTGCGCCATACGACTAAATGGCGAGAGCCATAATTAAAATAACTTTAAGATGGAAATATAATGTATCCGCTCTACAAAGTCTCTTAGATCTTAAGTTTTAATGAGACATTTTGTAGAAGTTAAATGTAAAAGTAGAATGCAGAAATTAATAAAAATGTCCATAATTTTTTATCAAAGACTTGATTATTTATTACTTCTTTCCAGCTGCTACGAAGCACACAATTCGCTCATTTTTTCAATGCACGTCAACCGATCCTGAATTCATATTCACGTAAGGAGAAGAATATGTGATGTTATGAATTCCTCTTTACCAGTCCAAACGCCTAAGGCACTGTACTGTTTAAAACTAAGAGCGAAAAAATAAATATTCAGCTATGTTTGACATGATGGTTGCTTGAAATTTATTACTTCTGATAACTAATGACAAAAAATACTGATAAAACATGGAGCGAGAGACGAAGCTTTTTTGGGAATATCTGAAACGTTGACAGATTATCGAGAGGACCGGAGAAGAAGACAAATGTGCCGGAGGTGAGCATACGTTTCGGAGGTCGGGTGGGACGGGGAGGCTTGCATGAGGAGCTGGGAGACGTCGGAAGAAGTCATTTATACAGTTGTGTAAAGGGTGGAAAAGGGGGAGAGGTTATCGCGAACATTTTGGGAAAAAGGGACGAGGAGCGGTGGGGTGGAGGCAGACAACGTTTGGTTGAATAAAGAAAAATGACCGACGGAAATGAAGCATGAAAGGTGAAAGGAGAGGGCATACACTGCCTTGTCAATACTTCTCAGTGGGACGACAGCAACCGCAGCGACGGAATAGGATGTTGTAAATAGAACAATAACCCTAGGAAAGTTTATAAAAATCATATTGAGTTAGATCCTGATCATCGCCTTTTACGATGATTCCGATTTGAATTCTGCAGTCCTCCAGCCAATTAAAAAAACTAAATTGCTACTGCTACTAGAACCGCAATTCAAATTCCTATTCAGCTATGTTATCCAGGGGTTTACCCTTTTATGCCAAATGAATGTTTTATTTTTCAGTATTGTTACGTTTTAATATGCATGGAGATTGCATTTTTATATGACCTATTCTTTAACATCATCTCTAAGCCCAAAATTTGGCACGGATAAGAATTCACAAGATAAAATTTTGCTTCACAATTGTAAAGCATCAAAAAATGGTGCATTATAAAATGATGAGGCAATTGATTTTATCTGTGTATATCCATATATATATATATATATATATATATATATATATATATATATATATATATATATGGTATGTGTATTATATTCATAATAATATATATATGCATATATATGGTATATATATATTATATACATAATAATATATATATATATACACATACATAATATATATTTATTATAATATATATTATAAAATATATATGATATATAATAATATATGCATTTATATACATTTAACTTGCTTAATAGTTAATTACTCCATTAGATATCCTATTTCATGAAAACTTTTGGGGTATAGTTGGCCGTATAATTATTTGCTCTGATCTTTTCTTTATCTGTTGCCAGCAGAACACTAGCAAAGGTGCGTGTAATTAAATTTTGAGAAAGAATGATTGTGAAAAGCCTTTGTGGAAATAGCCTCTTTTCCGAATGGACAATTGTGTGTTACTCTCATGATACGCGTGTCAGAGAATGCTAGAGTTAAGTCTTCAAAACATATTTTTAGAAAATCTAGTTTACTGCTTGGGTAGGACGTAAAAATGGAGAGCTAATGTATTTACTTCATTACATTGAGAGACTGTTGCATCTTCTATGACGGCGAATCACGTAGTCTACAGTTCTCTCATTGGGAGAACTGTAGGCTTCCCAGGCTCTTTGGAAGAGGCTTTGATATGTGCCCAGCATATTTGAATTCTGTCTAATTTTTCCTTTATTTTTCACGAGCTGGAAAAAGTGAAGTTTCGTTCGCTGGTTTGGTGTACCCTACTGATGGTAATTAATGCGTGAGTTTTAGATGATTCTCCCGGTATTATTACGTTTCCTATAATCGTGCTACGCTCCCAGGCCTCTCAATTGATTAGTATTTCCCAGCTTCTGGCATAAAATATTTTTTAATCTGTTTTCGATAGCTAAACTAATACTAGTACTTATTCAAGACGAGGAATGTTCCGACACTTACGTGTTTATGATGTAATCAATTAAAAATTTTGCCAGCAAGAAAGAAACATTTCGTCGAGCGCGTTTGGATTTGCAAAGTAAATACCTGCACGATTTTTTCTCACTCTTGTGTGTCAGAAAACTCGTGTAATAAAAGTATAGTTTATTTCATTCAAATACAGGTATGAGATGCATGAACTATTCTATCGATGGCATTGCAGATACCTGAAAGACCTTTAATTGATTCACTAATTTAAGCAGACAATAATGACAGTACCTGATATATAGTAATTTGACGTACCAACTTGTGAACAAGACCATCTGTGGTTAGAAGTGTGACATTTAAAGAAACTCCATTATCTATCTCGTATAGTTATCCTAAAGGAACGCAAAATGACCTTTGCCATTTCCAAGCAATTGAAGCATTGTTAATTACTTCAGTTAGTTCAGCATTCATAACGCGTTTTTTTCATATGAATATTCCACAAAAGAAATATCTCGGTTGGCAGTTTCTGTAGTTCCAAGAAGTACGTATTTATTTTTCAGGCACTATACCTAAAAATGTTGAGATTTCCCACCATAATAAATGCTGTTATTTTTATGGACTGTTCAGATTTTCTGTTCCTAACAACTTTTTCTGCGACTTAATGGGCCTCTCGACCGGTTTATGACAACTATACTCTTCAGAATAAACGCGGAAAGTGAGATTGGAGATGGCTTTGGAGGGAAAAGGGGGCTTGGGAGGTGTGTGGTAAGGGGGGGGGGGTTGATGACGGGATAAAAAGATATGGCGGAGAATGAAAAGATGTGAGATGAGAGCACGGGAGGGAGGGAGGGGTGAGTAGTGGCGCGTGAGGGGCGGAAGTGAGAATGACGGAGAGGAAGACTGGGGGGGGGGGGTAAGGGCATAACGGGACATGCCGAGCATTATCGCTTTGAGGAAGAGGGGTGCGGTAAGAGGGCTTCGGGGGTTGGCTAAGGGGTGGATGGAGGGGATGGGAAGAGGTGGGGTGAGGGAAGGAATGATTTTGGATGAACGAGTGGAAAGGGTGAGAGAGAGAGAGAGAGAGAGAGAGAGAGAGTAGAAGGGGCCTCTCGTAGCCGGCGTGACAAATGAACGCCGAACGCCGCCTCTTTCGAAGATTGAGTGTCCGCTTTGGGACGACGCATCTGTATTCGTAGGGAAGAGAAGGAGTGGAGTGGAGAGGGTTGTGTGTGAGATTTAATATTCCCCCAGATGGAAGGACGGATGCCAAGCGACAACGGGACGGGAAGGGGGGGTGGTTGTAAGGGGAGATGGAACAGGGGTGCGCGCAAAGTGGTGAGTGGGAGAAAAAGGACGGATTTTGGGTTGAGTTTGGGGAGGCGGTGGGAGGATGAAGTTTTTGAACCCACCCGATCTACCGAACGAGTGCTGCATGGTTGTCCTCCAATCATTCTCTCTTGTTGGTTTTCTCCGTTGTTTCTTCGCCTTCGGATGATTTAAACCCCAGAAGTGACAGTATGCGAGAATTAAGTGATTCGATTTAAAAGTGGTGTACATGTTAGATTAGGACTGGACGTTCTGGTGATGAGGGGTGGTAGGAAAGTTTCTGTGGAACCAGTGAGTGAGTTTGAAAGGGCAAGAAGTTTCTGGAGGAAAGTACGAAATTGAATCAGCAGCAGTGCATTTTTTACAAATCCTTGGGAGGCTACATTCATTAATGTGTCATGGGAAAGGAGAATAAAGAAATGGACAAGCAGAAGAGCATTGAAAAGATTCAACTGCAGAATGTGGTTGCGAAATTGGATGCAAGAGAAACTACGTAGTTCCTTTTTAGCTGCAATGAAACAAAAGTGCTCGCTATATTTAGGTACTGGCCGACTTGCATGAAGTACGCTGTCAATCTTTTATCAGTTCTAATAGATCAAAAGAAATTGAAGGACTACTTCAAGGGAGAATATGTTCATCATTCAGGGAAAGAAAATTGCGAGAGATAAAATTACAGTACTTGAAATGAAAGAAATCCAGGTGCATTTAATAACATATATAAATATATTTTTAGTAATCTACCGGGTAAGGTAGGTTTTGGATGGGTACAACTACCAAATAAACATTTTTTAATATTTGGTTTTTAAAGAAGACAATCAAAAACAATCGAAATCATTTTATCCCTAAAATCCCCTTTGCCGGGAAAAAATGTATTCCCTAAAACTCTTTATTGAACACCTTATTAGTATTAATATGTGAATGGTAATGTTCTTAAAAGAAGCCTCGGGCTTGTTTAACAATTTAGGTGCCTCGGAAGAATAACATTTTAAAATTGTTTTGCTCCCATAATATTGTAAAAACAGTACAATATGACCATCGTAGAGATTTAGCTGGAAAGTTCGGTTCTTCAAACAATGTTTATAGAATATGGACAATGGGCAGGATCAATGAACTATGACCATACAATAGTCTTCCTCTCTTCGGCTCACCAAATCTGATTTCTGAAGACAGTCAAAGGCCAAGAAAATGGTAAAATGGATTGTAATAGGAATTTTGATTAAATACTGCACAGAAATATTAATTTATTCTATAGAGTCAACAATTTCGCCCTTTTAGCTATCTAGTGTGATTGATGATATGGTCCTTTTAGTCTGGGATCGCTGCAGTACGTATGAATGTTTGATCAGATAAGGAGAGTCAAATCATTACCAACACTAAAGTAGACGTTTGATTAATATTCTGATAATACTACTTATGTATTCACACCGCTTGCGCGTTTTACATGATTGATGTATTATTTTGTCGAGGATTTTGAAGGATATTAACTCAAAAGTATATTTTGATGGATGATGAAGAGCAAGCTTAAAATATACGATACTCTTTTTTTCTCTTCATTTTGTCCTTTTCCTTCTTCCTTGGCTGTAAACTAACGTGGTTAATTCGTACGAACAACATACGACGTTCCATCTGTCAAAATGCGTCTTTTTCACATATATTGCCCCTATATCTTTAATGACGACATGATATTGTTCACTTATTATAGCAGGATCTCACCGGATTTACTCCAATTATTTGCATTCGCAAATAATCGTGTCTCGGAAAATTTTGCATTGAAATACCATGATTCATGAAGGTATCTTTCCCAACATGCAGTTATTTCTCATTCAATTTGACTGACGATCAAAATTGCAGTTTTACGACTCCGTTCGGCTTGTTGTCTCGAAAGCCAACCAATGGTTCAGTATCAAGTGATGTCTGAAACAAAATTAGATTAATATAAATTTCCGATCTGCACATAATTACAACTGAATAAGGCAATTTGAAGTATATTCGAGCCAAATTATGGAAAGTGTTAGTTTTGGGCGTGAATATCTAGTGTTCTGACGCGGTCGACATAGAATCATATCTTAGAGACACAGAAAGATGAGATAATATTTGCTTCAAGAAACTGTTTGCTTGATGTAAATGTGATTGTTTAATGAGGTTTACTAAATGCTAATATTTTCCTCTTATGGAAACCTATCTATATTAAAATAAGTGATTTGCCAAAGATAATTTCTGGATTGAGTTAGTTTATGGGCTTCGTAACGCACTGATAACACCAGTCCTGTTATTCTTTTAAACGAGCCTATTTTGGGAAAACACTTAAAATTGTGGATCCGAGGTAGAAAAAAAAATAGGAATTATTTTTCGCCTGTAATCAAGGATTGAACTCGAATGCAATAAAATATTGGTTGAATTTAGTAGCAAAATTATTTGAAAGGATTGGAGTAGAATGAAATTGAAGCACCCGACGTGAAATATAACTATTTTAATGTTTTTAACGGCTTGGGTTCTCATGTACTCGTGCTATACATTTTTATTAAAATATTTCACGACATTAAATTGGGATAGATGTTTCCATCAATTCAAAATTTCGTTGCGTGCGGCTAGAGGTAGCTGTGTGCTTCATGTTTTAGCCAATATCAACGAGTGACACCCAGAATAAAAATTGGGCTACCAGATCTTTGTCCATTCGATATACGTATTGCACCATCGAATTTGAAAACATCCACCATTTAGCGTCACTCAATCTCATTTTTTATTTAATTGAAAAATGTAGCCCCTGTAAAGCTAGTAAAAGAATAAACATAATTACAAAAATTAGTGGATGATTTTCATGCTGGGGGTATAGGAAACAGCTGTACGAGAAAATGTTAGTATATTATCAGGGGAGGAAGAGTTTATTGAATTTTAAAATTCGCTTTTTATAACATAAAATTACAACAAATTCTGGCCTTTTTGAAGTGAAGTCGGGAGTTATTATGCGAAGTTTTGGATAAGTTTAAAGAAACCAGGATAATTGAATCTCGTATGATAAATGAATATAATTCTTGAATATAATACGACGGTTGTCGCTGAATAATCATATTAGTACAGATGAGCTCCTGTTAAACCATTATATTACATGAGTATGTATGTAGCATGCATTACTCATCAGTCTAGAAAACGTTTTTGATTTACGTATCGTGGACACGAACTCGTTGCCATCAGTGTAACCTGGTGTGCAACATGATCCACTGAAAACAAAAATCCCTTGCAGATGTAAGGTCAAATGAAATTTGGAAATGTATAGAATGCATGAGTATTAAACATATTATTTTATGTGTTTGATACGTTAGTATTCATTCTGGATCGAGGACTATAAAAGAAAAATTTCTCTAATTCGCCCGAGCATAGTGACACTTGGGCCAAATATTCTATACCAGAGGACCCTCCCAGTGGTTTTAAGCATTCAAATCTATTTTCATGCTGTTGCAGTAAAATATTTAACGTTCAAAGGGATTTTGTCATTTATTTACGCAGAATTCCTCCTTAAATTACTCGAATAATGCATGATTTCCTGCAATGGGGAATATTTAAAAACTTAAATTAGTCGTTTTTCGTTCTTTCAGGGGGACCAATTATATCGACAGCGTAAACACCTTAAATGTGAACTGTCCAATATTTTATTGCTGTGGTTTCATAATTGCCAAGTCTTTCTTTTCCTTCGCTCCTTTTAAAAATACATGGTGAAGGGAAAAGCAAAATGCAAAAATTAAAAGATGCATTTTAAGCGAACCGACCAACCGGCTGTGGTAATGCCCCCCTGCCTCCACAGTTTTCGGCGCATTACCTCCTTCGAATTTCACTCACCACCATTTATAATTCCCTTGTCCTCTTCCCAAATCTCACTCTTTTTCTCCGAGCACCCTGCCTGCGTGTCGCCTCCGCTATCCATATGACACTTCGGACATTCCTTCCTTTTTCTTGAAATGGCGAACCTGAGCAGAAATTCACTGTGGTCACCGTTCATCGTCCAATCCGTGGCCAGTGGTTTTGGCCTTGATTTGAACTCATAACGAACACCCGAGAGAAATGCTGACGAACACTATTCCCACTCATTCCTTGATAAAAGCTATTGTGGTCACGAAAATTAACCATACGCCGTATTTAGTATCCTGATCATCGAGTTGCTAGTCTTTTAATTTTAGTAGTGGAATCCATGCTACGCAAGGTTACAAAAACTGATGGTAAAAGAACAAAATTTGGTCTTGGAAATTCAGTCCCCAAATAAGTTAGGGAGTATAAATGTTAGGAGTACACTGGAAAAGCGTAATGTATTCTCTCATTTTTTGTATAGTAATTGACACAATAATTTTATATTCAACTTCTACATGACCATTTATAGCATTTGGATTATTTTGGATATTTTACTTCATAACAATTGTATTAAATTTGCTTGGTTCATAATATATTGGTTTCCTCGTCAAACCAATGTGATTCAGCATTTTATTTTCCGACTATTATTGCCATTATCGTTTAAAAATTAGTATTTTAAATATCAAAATAGTGTCTATACCGTTTTTAATTTTAATAAGATAAAAATACTTCTGCAGTTGACATTTGCACAAATTACCTTTACTATTAGACCTACTCTAAATTTCATCATCTGATTAAACAATTCTATTCTCTCCAATATTTATTTTGTTGGATTGAATGAAGTGATATTTAAAGTTTGAGAATAATGTTTCAATGAGCTAATGTTTGAGTCTAAAATAGAGAATAATTTAACAAAATACTCACTGGAAAAATATAGCCCGTAGATCGACGACTTTTTTATCCGGGGTAAATCACTCAGCAATGATTTTAGAAAATGGGAATTAGTTAACACAGTTACCCTGAAGTTTATGTAATATAATATTTAAATGTAGAATATTAAGCTCGAATTGGTTAATAATTAGACTTACCTTTCTTGGCGATTATCTGAAATTTATTTTTATGGTATATTTTATTAATTTACGCAGGAAATTATAGCTACCTTTCAATTAGGAGGTATATATTCATTAATTACCTTTAGAAAGCAGCTTAATGAATTTGTTAATCATACCCAGCCACGTAAAATAATGACTTATGAAGGTCAATTTAATAGATAATATCCATTATATGATCACTTGTTTTTGTGCTGGCATTATTATTTTCAATTCTTGTGAGAATTTTCTTTGCAGTCAGTTTAAAGTTAAGCTTGGAATTGTTATGTGTTAAGATGAGCTTCTATTTCCAAACATTTTTTCGTGCCAAAAGTATTCTATCTAATCGACGATATTGTATTTTTTTTTTATATATATGGATTCCACATTTAGATTACGAGTAATTTTAATACACTACGTGGGTCTCGGTAGTCAAGGGCTAGACCTTGACCACAGGGCACGGGTTCGATTCCCGGGCAAGTCTTCTCAAGCTTCTCCCAAGCTTTTTCTTCAAGACTCTCCAAGACTTTTCGGGTACCAGATCTTCCTCGGACCAGTACGGGGAAAGGAACTGGACCCCACACCCAGATGTGTGAATTTCACACGCCGACTAGGACTAGTACTGGGTGATCTCTACTATCACCAACCAAAATGACCTTTGATGGGTTGATTACTATGCTTCTAGTTTCAGGTTTTATAATAAAGTGAATTGAGTACACAAAGGGAAAAACTTCATCCATGATGTGCATGAGATTCAAATAATATTTACAGTATGGGCCAGAAATGTAATTAGTCGCTGAAACAGATATAGTTGAATAACCGAAAATTAAAAGCCTACCAATCGCTTCTTTTCATACTTTTAATAATAATCGCAGCAGAGGTGCATTGTAGAGGGGAAGGTCTAGTCAAAAATATCTCCGAACCTAAATAAGATTATTATAATGCACAAATTATGATTCGTCTTCTCAGCTCATCCATCAGTGGACGGTACACAAATGCTTCCAAAATTTTTTAGTAGTGTAACATTTTGTTTTGGTTTTAATTTCGTTGAGAAAATATCTGATGGCTTTTAAGCATCGTTACAACTCAAAATTCAAGCTGATATTATCAATTAACATTGACTGAACACATCAAAAAAGTAATTTTAATGAGTGGCACTCATTAATTGGGTATGAAAACATTTATTTTAACACTTTTCATTTCCAATTTCAAATTCCGGTGTAGTCTATCCTTGCAAATCGTTTAAGGTCAAGCGTGGGATTGGAGCTAACCAGAATTGGTGGGGGATCGAGGCATAGCATCTGATTCAATGCGAATCTACACAAACGACTGATCTATGTTTCCAATCCTCCTAAGTAAACTTAAGAGCAATCTTAACTGAGTAATGAACCTTCAGCTGTCTAGGAAACCTACTCTGTTCCTTCCTCTAATCAACTTACCTAACATTCTCCCTTCTATCACGGCCTTCATCATTCCGCTCGATAACGAGGAAAATTAATACTTCAGCAGAAGAAAATTCTTTGTTTTTTTTGCCTTTTTTGATTTATTATTTAGAAAGGCCCTGTACCCCTAATTATTTCTCTATCTTCAAGTTATAAGAGTCTTTTGTTGACATCTGGGATTTGACAAGTCGGTGATGAGCGTCCTGGGAGTTGAAAGGAGGCGATGAGCCAAGAAAGGCCAAACTGCTCAACACGGAAGTCTTTGCGTAACTGTTCGTATTACAATGGCTCTATACAGGTTTTCCGGTCCTTGTGCAGTGGTCAATGCTGTAGGAAGAGCACACCACCAAGGACATCTATGATTTTCCCTTTTGGGAGACGTTGCAAAGCGTCATCCGTTTTTAGACTCATGGTAAATGCACTGACTTGATAAAACTATTATGGTAGATTAATTAAAAATTGGCAATTTTCCTCAAAATAAAATTTATTAATGCGACCAATTTCAATGTAACTACATCATCGTCAGGTCCCCTCATCACTCATCCTCACACCTCAGTCCATTCCTGACGATGATGTAGTTACATTGAAACCGGTCACATTAATAAATTTATTTTTGGAAAATTGCTAATTTGTAATTAATTATGATATTCCATCATATCGCGCCTGAAACGCCTCTTTATATTATGGTAGGTTAAAGCTCAGCTTAGTGTAGAATCCAGGGGACTCTAGGATTCCCAATTTGATTCCTTAGAATTTCCTTAAATTTTAATCTACATTTAGGATAAGCTATATTTTTTCGGAAACACTGCGAAATAAAAAATAGAAAAACCAGAATAGAGACGCAATTAAAATTCCAAAAATTCTTTGGGAGTTCCGAGTCTTATAAATGGTTTGGAATGCTAAACACAGAAAATAAAGGACTAAGTCAGGATTTAAGCCACAGCAATACAATTTATCATATCAGACAAAGTCGGTTCCATGCAAGATTGATGAGGAATATACACATTAGGAAAGAACTTATTAAAATTAAAGATATTGGAGATATAATAATAATAATAAATAGAATAAAATAGAAGCCTATGTACAAGAATGGTTGAAAGAAGGTAGATTTCACTGAGAACCTCTTTAATACAAACCTATGGTTGGTTAAAGAATGGGAAGACCTAATACAGTCTTGTCTCTGGACGCCTGCAGCAGGGTAGGTGAAAGGTCACCAACATCCTGGTATCAGCGAGGGGGAAACTCGTAAACCTGCTTAATTCTAACCAAGGAGAAGATGGGAGTCCCAAAATTTTTATGTCAGAACAAGCTGAGGATCTAATACCTGATATAAGATGCAAATGATGACTTTTACGCCGTAATCGATTGCAAATAAAATATTCTATTGAAAATCTCAAAGTACCTAATTTGGCACCAGCAATGGATATCACACAATTTTAGAAAATTAAGACTGATGGAATTACTCTATTCCGATTGAATATTAACTTAAGGTATTAGAAATTGACATTAATGTTATTGATATGAGTGGCTCATCAACCAATATATCACATAAGGACCCCAATTTCAATCCTGATTTAGGATCCACATGTGATGACCTATATCAAGGTTGAAATTACTTTTTAAAATTGCAATCTTAAAAATAAAATCGCAAATCTTATCGGAATTCGTAGAATAAGAAAACCTAATTACATTATTGAAGACTCCTAATAATTTTCTTCATCGGACGGAAATATGACAATACGTGTATTTTACTCGTATATATCGCCACCACTTTTTTAAAAGTACCCCGTTATTGATCACGAATCCTCACATTGAAGAGTATGCGTCGTGTCCAATCCTTCTGCGAACAGATGGAGGTGGAAACACGATGACGCACGAAGGCTCACACGCCCTGCTAACGATCAGCCTTACCCTCGTTAAGATTTCCCTTCATCCCACTCCTCCTCCCCTTTCGACCAATGAACGGATCATTTTTACGAAGGTCTTTGATGGCGATAAGAGGTGGAAAGAGGACGGCGGTGAGAGGAAAGGTTTTGCGATCACGGGGACTAAGGACTGAGGGGGGGTGGGGCGAGCTGAGGTTGCCGAGGAAAGAGAAAAAGGAATGAGAGAGAGAAAAGATGACTATCGACGGTGGAGAACGACATTTGGATGTGGTGGAAGGAAGGTTGGATGAGATGAGGGGGGAAAGGTGGTTAGGAGAAAGAGGGAGAGATGGAGACACTTCCTTGACGTTGAGTTGCGGAAGGTTTGCGGGCACGGGGAGAGGATGAGGGACCATTGACGAGGGAACTAGAGTCGGGGCGAGGGGGAAAGAGTGTGAAATGAAGGGCGACGAGAGGGTCTGCAGCAGAGAATATGTGGAAGGAGGCGGGTATTGGGGACATATGGGTGAGGGAGGGAGTGGCGGGTTGGATGAAGACATGGGACGACGACCTGATGACGAAAGGAAAGATAAAGGAAGGAGGAGGTGGTCGGAAGCAATTACTGCAGTTCAGACTACGGGAGATGGCCCCACTAAATCGGTCTTTAAGGGGCGTTCGAGCGGTAAGTGGATGTGTGAGATTTTTTTCTGTTCTTTAGGGACATGTAATGAACGGCAAGAGCGATTAAAAATAGCACCATTTAACGCCCTTTACGATCTAGATATCTGAGACTGATTCTTTTTCTCTTCTTGCAAACCTTACGTCAATTTCTCAGTTCACGACAATCTCCCTTACGTCGTGCTTCACCTTTTCTTAGAATGATATTTTGGATGGCCCTAATTGTTAATGCATGAAGGCCAATTTCTATTCCGAAAAGTTATATACCATTGAGGAGGGGGGATTTTAGTCACTCCTTACTCTGGAAAATCAGTGATCATTTGTTCTGTAAAAACACTTAGACAATTGTAAAGTTTTATCAGAATATTACATCGAATATTTTCTCACTGGAAAGGAAATTTTTCTTAAATTAATAAATTATTATATGAGTGTCCAAAACTGTTGGAGTAAATATGTTAACCTTGACTCCGACTGTGTAAAAAAAATAATCAGCGCATTTGACTGTCCTTCTGTTCTCTCAAAAATTGATATTGAATGCCCGTTTATCAGTATACAAAATTGAAATTATAATATGATTGATATGATGATCATATAAATAAGTAGCTAATCATCACATTAATTAGTTGAAATCCATCTTTTTAACTTGCGATCTGAACTCTGCATCCTACAAACAAAAAAATTTGTTTCGAAATATCTCAAAATATTTTTAAAAAATTGAAAACGTGTTAGCACCTCGAATACTAACATGCATAATATTGAGTAAAATATTCCACGAGACAAGGACACGAGTACCGCAAATAAATTTTGCACTCATAGTGATAAACTTCAAAAATATTTTCCTGAAACTACCAAATATAATTGTTTTTAAAGAAGTAAAACCTTATCTTTCTTGAGAGACTGCAATGAAGATTGTAGTACGTACAAAGTATTAATAGAATTTCTCGGGTTAACACCGGGTTGATTTACAGAGCAGTGACGTCTCAATGACTGATTCTACCATCGTCTTCAGGATGAAAAAGATGAAGTCAGCCATTGAAACCTCGATTATCTGAAAGGCTATCCGGTGTAAAACAGAAAAAATCCTGAATTTTGTTCCCCAAAATAGCATTAATTCCAGTAATGGTCCAAATCAGGTCTGGAAGAAAGCTTCTAGCTTGTTATTTGTTTAATCCTAGCTGCTGTTGGCTTAAAATATCACTATTGACTCACTTGCCTCTGAATAGCTTCATGTTATGTTTAGCTGACCAACTAACTATCTGCAAATAGCTGAATAGCTTAGGTGCATTGCTAAAGAATTTTCATATTCTATTCAAAGAGTGACATACTCAATTGCACTAATACATGTATCATTACCGGAGTTGAATCAACATGCATTGCAATTAAAATCAATGTCAACTACGCCAATCATTATAATTTAAAGTAATTTGATGCAATTATCTTTTTATGCACAGAAGAATGATCTTTTTTATATTCTTTAGCCTAGTCAAAAATGTTTTTTTAATTCAAACCGATTCCCCAAAAAAAGCGGATAAATACTCGTAATGAACGAGCGATCTTATTATTATTATTTACACATTTCAGTCAGATATTCCTCGACTTAAAGATTTCCTTATGTACATACACAAGTATGGCAAGCTCTTAATGCTATCACTTTTGAAAAAAGGAAATTCCTGTCCTGAAACAAGAGTCTAAAAAAACAGCATTGCGTGATTTAACATCAACCACAATACTATTGCAATTTTATGTGTACCGTTTGTTTAGATTCATAGGCTTGCATTTCCAGGAATACTCATCTGCAAGAGCATAAAATCAACTTTGTAATCGGTACAGAAGCGGTAACCTAACTTCTAAAATGGTGATTAATATTAAACACGTTTCAAAACTTAGTACAAAGACCAAGGGTAAGTGACATCGGGAGGTGTAGACACCTTTACGCAGTTACGGAGGAATACCACAATAAGTAGGAATTTACACCTAATATTGAAGTTACGTTCAGTGTAATATCCTGAAAGCTGCCGGGGAAGTTTAATTATGTACCGTCATGAATCTGGTACTAGCACATGTCACAAACAGTTTACATTGACGCATCTTTCATCCCTTGTGAATAGCTTGAAAATATTTAGTAAAATTTCAAGGAATTCGGAAGTGGCATATTTTTTTCAGTAAAGCATACGGACTCTCCTACAGCCCGTGGATCACAGATTAGAAATCCCCGTCGTTACGAATGGGAATGAACGGGCGAAATCCCTTGATTACGATGCACCGCGGATGACCGCCTGAAGCTTCGTAACTGGTGGACCTTCGCGATGAGCCCGTCGCGTTTAACCTCTCAAGTTCCCCGTGAAAGATGAAAATTGGAGCGGAACGTTCGGACCAAGCGAAGTTTCACCCTCTGCAAAGTATCGGACCTGCGGACCTTCGCGGGGCACGTCGCGCACTAATTCGAAGCGGGTTCCCCGAGGCGCCTCAAATAGTTCCCGGCGGGAGACTGATGGAGTGCAAGATGAAGTGGACAAGAGAGGGAAGATTACGCTCGGGCGGGAAGTGGGAGTGAGGTGGGAGGAGAGGGAGGGAGATAGCGGGTGTTGGGAGGAGGAGAATTTGCGACAGGACGTGTGGAGAGTCATGGGAGTCGACTCTATTCGACGAGCATACTCTCCAGATTTATTGCTCACGATCCCGTGTGTCACAAGCGAGCGATGTCATATAGAGCATTAGTTAGATATGTCATATGTTATCCATGGAGGTGAATAATTTTCCACGGAATCCTGAAAGTTTCCGTATTAAATTCTGGAGCATAAGAAGTGATATGTCTTACAGAGTCGATTTCTGAAATGAAAGGTCAATTTAATTTTTCTAATTCTTAACTGGCGTATTGACATACACGTATAATAGGACGAATGATAAATCATGGTTTACATATGCGGTATTATGCGTGAACCAATATCAATATGACCACTCACTTATCGGAAAATTTACAAAGTTTGCATACTTCAGTACATAAATGATATCTCGTACTTCTCTTCAAAAGTTTTTGTTTGGTTAAAAAATATCGCCTTTGAGTTTCTATCTTTCAGTTATGCGAATATCAAAGCGCGGTTCTGCCGCATTAGACAGTCTTTAGGACTAAATACATTTTACCATCCGGTTAAAATAGCACTTTTCACTTATTCGCTATGAAACTGTAACTACATTAAAGAGAACATATGAATCCCTACAACTTTATTAAATCCACCTCAAAGTAAATTTTACAAGAAGAAAACACATCCAAAACAGCGATCGTATTGATATTTAAATCAGCTCAAATTAAATAGTATCACGGCGAATACGTTTTAAATTCATCCCTTGCTAATTTTAACAAACTACTGATTAGTTTCTTCGTTTTCGTGCGGTAAAATAGCAATTACGGTGACAGGAAACATATGAAATGAATGAAGTTTATTTCATCAATGAACGTTTGAATTCATAATGTTAATTAAATTTATCGGAATATGCTATGTTTATAATTTACGCGCTACACATTCTCAAATTTCCCATTTTAAATTCATACCAGCTTCCTGCACCTGGCTCTCGCTGCTGGATTAAAGTTATGTTAGCAACTACTAAATGAAGACTATAAAGTCGTTGGATGTAATGAAAAGAAAGAGCGTAAAATGTGCGCGTAAAAATAAAATCTTCTCAGTGCCCCATTTTATTGGCTTCTCAGCATGACGCGGATGAGGTCAATCGGAAGGAGGCCTTTTACAGCTTTGAAATGCGTATTTTCAGAGGTCATTCATTCCCTTCGTCGTATCTTTCTCTTCCCTGCTGCGTCTTAGTTCTTACGGACGCGCATAGGCCACAATTGGTAGTAATTGACGGATGGCATTTCAAACCCAATGATGATAGCATCCGGACCCCTTCTGTAATGTGAAAGCCTCTAGGTCTTTCTCCTTCTCTTTAACCCTTGGGAATTCTTCTCCGGTGACGTGCTCTATCCCTCTGGAGGTCTAAGTCTTTAATAATAAGGGCTAATTAAGAAAACACGGGAAAGTATAGAAGGTGTAGCTACGTTTTCCATTATTTAAGAATCGTAGAGATACATATTAATATTCGTATAGTTGTTTTACAGAATCACGTAAAACCAATTCAGAAACGAGGTTGTTAAGAAACGTAGAAGAGAGGAAATGAGTGTAACGCAATGCATACTCGTGCTATGAATTAATCCTGCTAATATGCTAAAGCTAATGTAGTAATAAAATGAGGTTACCATAGTAATAATTTTGTTACCCATGAAGTAAAATAAAGAAATTAACCCGTAACCTCAAATAAAAATTTGACTGAAGCTGCGTATGTATGCACGTATGTAAAAACGTTATGCACTTTTTTCAGTTTCAGCAGATAGAAAGTGTAAATAACTTATCGCCTCTTAACATTAAAATATCACACCTTTCACAAAATGTTGCATTTTATAAATTTATTTTTCGATGTCGGTTGGAAAATGGATGCATATTGCTTTTTTTTATAAAAATTGACGTCTGCTGTAACACTAAACTCAATGCATAAACGAGCGTGAGCCAAAATTTTCATGGCTACGTTTGCAAATTGCATGAGCTAGCATTATTTTTATGAATTCTCAACTGCTTTGTTTCCCAAGAATTGTATCTTTACAAGCGTTCACATACTCAGAATCTCTCTTGCAATGCACACAATTTAAAGTTTGACAGAGTAAACTGTGGTTAGTAGCACGGGAGGCGGAGGACATTGAATCATGGGAAGGGAAACGGCACACATCATCATTAGGCTAATATTGATGGAACACGACAAGGGGCGAAGTTTATTGCACAGCGTGAATATTTGCCCTCCGATGACGTAGTCCGCGGGCGTTCAGCATTGTGAACAATGCTAAATACGATAAACAATTTTCCACCAAGTTTCCACAAAACTAATGATTGGTGCATTAGGATTGGATTAATATTCCTAAAGATCTATTTATAACTCCAAATTATCTTCTTTATACAACGCCCGGAGCATCTTATCCGGAAAGTCCGAATCTACAGCCATTTCAAGACTTTTACCAACGGTCGTGAAACAAATAAAAAAATATTTGTAAAACGCCCTTTCCATTAGAACTATATTTTTGCGTTAGAAGTTTTTGCATTGCCATCCTCGTCCTTTTTCCCTTTTACGTATCCGATAAATACCTATCGGCTATGAAGGCATAGGTTTATACCGCACTAAAGTGCTGCTATCTAACAGAATAGAATTTTTTATTGCCTAAAAAACACAGGTTATTGTCGATTTTTCCAGTCGGAACCAGGAAGGCGATCGACAATGCACACAGATGCATTTGGCAGAGAGTGCATTTGACATTGAAATGCAAAAATAACTCAATGTCTCACCAATCGGAGAAATATATAGCAAAAACTTCGACACATTGCGCACACTCGAACTCTGAGAGGAGAAGTAATACAGCGATATTTTGTTCAGGAATAAAAGAAAAAAAATGGAATACATCTGAATCGAAAAGCGTCAAAGATAAGAAGAGAGAAGGATAATGCGAAAGAGAATGCAATTGAAAAGATTGGATGGTGACGAGAAAGAACGAACGAATTGAATAAATGAGAGAGCAAGGAGAAGGAGATAGGGATGGAGCGAATATGAAGGGATTTTGAGTTATGACACGTGAGAAATAGCGGACAATGAATGAGGGGATGGGAAGATTTTCATGGGAGACGAAGGTATGGAAAGGAGATGCAAATGGTCTGAGTGATTTCATAAAGGAGGGATGAGACTGGAGTAGAGGGACCAAGGACAAAGGAGTGAATGGGGAGAAGAAAGGGGGTCGTGGTGTAGAGATGCGAGATTCGAGGCGAGAGACTGTAAGAATTGGATAGGGGAACGAGGAATTGGTCGGGCAGGGAATGGGAGAGTCGTGGGGAACGACAGTGAATTGGTTGAGAAGGAGGATGAGATTGGATGAGTGTGAGTGACAGTTCATTTGAGAACTTCTTTTCTACTCTTGCAATTGAGAGCTCACATTCTCAACAATATCCTCTTTCGCCCTGACAAATAACTAACCTCCTTTATCCCCACGCTTCCCCTCATCCCAGTGCCTCTACTAGAACGTGCGTATGTACAAGTTCTTCCGTACATAGGTACCGATGCACGGCATACATATATACATACATCAGCGCACGTTCCTAAAACTCCGTTTCCCTTCAATCGAAATTTCCGTCGTCTCAGTTTTTAATATCCAATATGGGGTTTCCGTCATCAAGGGAGAACTTTTCAACGATCTCGATATGTTTGGGCACGCATGACAGCCATCACGCGAGTCGAAGGCTGAGCCGTCATCGTCTTCCCCTTGCCTGATTAATGGTCTTTGAAAGTTTCGAAGGATTCCTAACACCATGCCTCAGAGAAACGGTTTCGAAATAATAATCCTTTTTCTTAACGTCCGCTGAACTGAAATCCATTCCGCTGAACTGAGAGCGAAATACTCATCTTGGAAACTCATCTTATTCCATTGTTACCTTTACAAAATCTATTCAAGGCAGTGGGTTCCAAATTGATAGAGTTAAAACACAAATTTGTGATTTTATTCGCCTGAAACAGGATCATTTGTAACACTATTTGAAATGGCAGAATGGCTATTAAAATTTCTGTGCCAACGAAAACTATAAAATATCGTATCTGTAAACTAAACATTTAAACCATCATTAAAAAGTATAATACGTTGAAATTTTATCAAATCCTTTAGAGCCTCAACCGGATTAAATGAGGATTAAGACCGCCAGTGTTGACTTTTATTTTCAATTGAACGATATTTGACAATACAATTTAAAATCAAGTTTTCTTTAAGATAATTAAAAAGATTTTCTATCTATTTTTTCTTCTTTATCCGTCTATAGAATAAACAGCCTTTCTGAACTAACGTATTATCTACTGCTCATTATCAATATGCATCAAGCACTTTACATCTAAATATTAGAGTAATTAATTTCATCAACTGGCAGTAAAAAGAAATTTCTGAAAAATACAGCACTTGACATAACTCAATCATACAGGACTATGTGACTCAGGAATTTGAAATGCTTTTTTGCGACTATGAGGGTGGACCATATAGCGAGTAAATATTATTAGAAACTTCGCTTATTGTGAATCCTCAACATTGAAAAAATGATCAGATTTACTGAATGCGGCTTTCATACAAAAAATGTCCTTCTCATAAGCATTCAATTTGCACAAAAATGTACACTAGACCGCAGAATAACAAAATTCTGAATTTGAAATAGATGCTCCGTATAAAATGTATCATTACAAAAGAAACTTTATTTCAAACTCTTTGGAGCAGTAAATGCACAATGGAGCCACTAGGGATGAGAGATATCGAGTATTTACGCAAAAATTGTTTGTTTGAGGTTTTGCTGTGTACCTTCGACCGTTCCTTTGATTAGTTGATCCGGATAAATAGTGAAAAATTGGCCAAACTCATGTGTCACTATTCCTCGCTTAAAACCGTTATCGCTGTATACACGGACAACTGTGAATATCCACGAAAATGTTGCATGAAATGACACTGGCAGGGGAAATTTTATTCTGATTTCTAATTTGCGTGGGTGTGCGTGATTATACATATATATGTATACCCTTTTATTAGCTTAATCATTCTTGTATTTTTTGCATGTTACTACAGGACCAAAAAATGAATGATTATTTTAGGATGAAATGCCGAGCAAAAATTCGACAATAAAATAAATAACATGTAACATGCACATACCTAACAATGCTATAGCATATGACCGGTTTTCAGGAAATTTTGGAAGAAATCGAGGAAGAATATTAGCACAATACGCGTTTTGACAGAAATGTAAATATAACAAATTAGCCTTAATTAAGTTTGCAAACAAATTAAAAGCGTTTATCTACGCATTTTATTGAATTATATTAGTTTACTTCAGACAAACATATTATTGAATCTTGAGTTCATGTGAATATGTGGCGTTTAATTTAGGATTGCGCCTTGTTCAAAACAAAACATTTAGCTTCGTAATTGCATTTTGATTGACGATTCCAAAGTGTTTCGGCTTCGAAAATAGCAATAACGATCGCTTTGACAAGGACAAATATTTTATCTATTAAGGTCAAATAATTCTAATATTGCTAGAATTTCATGATTGATATTTTAAAGGAAAAACCTGGTTATTCAACATACCAAGAAATATGTTAGACACTGGTAGTTCTAGTACTTCAAAAGCAAAGGCTATGTCCAAATATAGAAAAATATTTTAAACACCCTGAATATCTGCCTGGAATTCCCTTAGCGCTGACCATATTTTCCCTTACGAAAATTTTTAACAAGTATATCTATGGTACAACCAGTAGCTTTTAGTTAGTTGGGCGTTTCAGGTTTGCGTGGAGAGTCTGAATGAGCAGCGCTAGGCATGGGACAAACAGTGGGGTGGAAATCTTTTCCTCTCAAAATTTGAGGTGATAATGATAAGGGAGACAGAAGAGCTGGAAGCAGGGTGAACATAAAAGGGGCATTTATTTAGTCAGTTAGATTAGCAGGCTTGCATATGATCAAATTTTTGTTATATACTCAACCAATTGCTTAAGGACAATGGTGATTCATTAAGAAATCAATTAGAATGGTGTGGCATCAGTATCAATGCAAACGAAAAAAAGGTTGTGAGGTTTTTGAGAAAGAAAAAAGTTAAGTTGAACGTTAAAATAGGAGGGCAAAAACTAGAACGGGTGGATAACTTTCTGTATCTTGGAAGTGCCTTGGATCAAGATGGTCACAATGGCTCGGAGACTTAGCCAATGATATCAGGTGATTCTGGGTCGATTGGAGGCTTTTAGGATGTGGCTGAGGAGAAGGAAGGAAATGTTTTAATGGATGGGAAGAAAAAAATAATGAAGAGGTACCAGGCATGGTGGGGGAAGAGAGAGGATTGTAAGGAGAAACCGAAAAGGAAGAAGGTTAAAAAATATTTAGATTTGCGATGGAATGTTGAGAACCACGAGTGTGATAGAGGGGAGAAAGCTAAGCAGACGAGGTGGAGGGAGGAAACGAATTGGCATATTGGATGGAATTAAGGGAGGTAACACGTCTGCGGTATTGAAGAACTGTTTATTTTTGTGTTAGAGTTTCATGTCGTGTTCATAACTTAAAGCTAAGACGTTTATTATCGTGAATGTGGATTTGTGTCCATTCAAAACCTTCCTTAAGCTGTAAACTACCAATTAATAATACTTTAAGCCACTTCAAATAAGCATGAATTCATGCCAAGCCAATATTGTGAGGAGGGTTATCTTTACCCGGGGTCTTCATATGCTAAGAGTATTTAAAATATGGAATAATGCATAAAAAAAATATGAAAGGAACACAATGAAAATGCTGACGCGATTTTATCACGCAAGAGTCTGGAAATGCTAAACCATTATATTAATGTTTGATAAAATAAGATATTTCGAATAATGCGGTCTTCATTTTATGTATGGGGACTATTATTTTATCATGCGCTTTACAGGGGGACATTGAAAGTGTCAGAGCAGAAGATAATGCGTGAAACAATTCATTAACGTTACATAGGTGACATCTGCATGCATAGGGCGGTATGGAATAAATATTATCCAGTGTAATTTGTCTCTCTTAATCTAAAAACATGATCCAATTATTGAAATGTGGAATAAAAAGAATTCATAAGAACTAATGATTAAGTTGACCGCCAATTTTACAACGGCTAAATATTTTAAAACCTATTTTAAGTTTCCCTAAATACCGTTTGCATTGAGTTTATGCCGATTGAAACAAATAAGAATGCAAGGAATTTTTTTAGGGGTTTGGTGTTTCTTCACTTTTTATATCTCGAAACATTTGAGTGCATTCATAATTTATTTGGAGATACATCATCCCAAGCTGCAGATAAAATGAGGACTTTTGATAGTGATTTTCTGATCCTAAACTCTGTGGAAATTATCTGAGGATATCCGGGGGTAAACAAATGTATGAATTCTTAATTAGAAATGACGATAATTATACTTCATTAAGTCGAGAAAATTGGAATCTTGGATAATAATAACTGCAATATTGAAGCTCAGTGGTATTCCTTAACATTCGAAATAGATAATCACCTGCAGGAGTAAAATACAATTTATGAAAAGAAAAACTGTATTGTCGGATATTTTCAATATTTACACTCAAGCAAATAAAATTCAATTGATTAGTAATGCAATTGATGTAAAAGATTCAATCATTTTTTTTATTTGGCATAGTGCTGATTATTTTCACCGAATTGTTATTTGCAGATACCTTGCATTACCTTGGGATATTTGCTAGCTCTCCTGAATGAATAAGATGTTCTGTAGTGTTGCCTTAGTTTAGTTTAGGGCCAACCATACCCATTGATTTCATAAATAATATTATTTTTTTAAATTAAGTAATCTACCGGTTAAGGTAGGTTTTGGATGGACAGAACTACCAAATAAATATTTTTTTTCTTCTAACCAAACACAACCCAACATCGTACCCCACAGGTCCCTCTTTATCTCTGGGTACTTTCTTCATCCCATCCGACATACTCGTACCTATCCTATTCCTACCCTTTCCTCGTTTGCCTAATATCCTCCCCTCTATTACATTCCTCAACATCCTATTGCCGATCGATATACTTTTCATCCATTTTTCTTGCCTCCTTATGATTTCTCCCAACAATCCCTTCTCTTCGTCCACCATAACTAGCACTTCCTCATTTGTTTTTATTTCAGTCCATTTCACCTTCTCCATCCTTCTCCACACCCACATTTCAAAAGCCTCCAATCTTGCTGCTTCAGTGACCATGTTTCCGCGCCTTACATAACTACGCTTTGTATCCTGTACGCTCCATGTGAAAGTTTTGACAAGCCTTTTCTTAACATCCTTACTCTACGTCCCTATCATCAACTCCCTCCTCCTTGTGAAAGCCACTTTGCCTAGTGCAATACTTCTAACTTCTTTGGCCGATTTGGACCAAAACACTTCCGAGATAAGTGAACTGTTCCACCTGCTCTAGTTTTTGCCCTCCTACTTTATTGTTTAGCTTAGACTTTCTCTTTCTGGAAATTCGCAAAACATTTGTTTTAACTCTATTGATTCTCATCCCATATCTATCGCACTGAATTTCCAATTCACTCTGTAATGCTTGAAACCCCTTGTCTGAGTGGCAAACTAGAGCTTGGTCATCGGTCATGATTTTGCGAATTCCCCTCCGACTTTCATACCTATCTCTAGTTCTACTTATGCTCCCTATGCTATAATTTCCTGTACAAACAGGTGTACAATGAACAGCACCGGTGATAATGGACAACCCTGTGTTCACCTCTTCCTATTTTTGGACTTTCCGTTCCCCACTCGCACCTTTGTAGTCTGAGATAAGAATAGATTGCGGATTAGCCTCCTGTCTCTGCAATTAACCTGTATTCCTATTTTCTGCAATATACTCATTAGTTTCTCTCAATTCACTCTATTAAACGCCTTTTCGAAATCTGCGTAAGAAGCTAATACGCCCTGATGGTATCCTATATATGAGTGTATGGATCTTAATTGTACCTCCGGGTGGTTTAAACATTTAAAATAAATAATAATGTCTGATTCCCTTCTGTCTATTTCTTTCTGAAAATGGTAATGGAGTATCTATGTTAAAAAAAATATGCTAACATTTTTAACTTTCTTATGAAAATTGGATAAACGCTTTTTTCGTGAAAGAGGCAATTTTATTCGTTTATTCATGAATTCATATTATTTTCAATTCCAATGATAGCATAAAATAAAAATGAACTGTTTGATATGATGTAATATATTTGTTGTCAGACATAACATTTTGGTGAATATTTCACTTGAGTGTATAACTCTTGGTGAATAGGAAAACGAAAGCGGCATTAAATAACGACATTACTGCAGAGAGAACCAATGACAATTTGGAACAACTCAAAACAGATACTTAAAGGTACATAGTCCTTAGCAGGCTTGACTATATTCGCAAACCACTCATCTTTTGTGTAAATGCTACATACATTACATAGTAAGATTGTAAAAGATTTTTAATTTGGAATTTCTGATTTTCACCATTGGGACACCTATTGATAGGCAAGACGGAAAGTAAAGTAGAGGGACGCGCTCCGCGACAAAACAACATCCACATCTGATTTAATGATAAATGAATAAATAGACTATTGTCCAGCTGGTACAAATATTTTACGATATATTTTAATATTCAAGAGAATTTATTGGTTTTACAGATGTTTCCAAATTCAAGGGCATTCCCAGTTTTTCCAGGCGCATGAAAATCCTATTCTGGACTACCTGCAGTTACAGTTTAGAAAAAATATTTATCCTTCTAGTTATTTTAAGCCTGATAAAATAACCTTCAATACCGACCAGATTAGAGCTTCAACACCTTCAATAAGATTAAAATATCATCTGAGGTTTGGGCTTTGAGCTAACACTCAATTATGTCTATTTATGAAGCATACGATGTAAACCGCAGAACTTATGTACCTATAAGAAAGGCCCATTAAATGGCAAGGCGCGAATAGACATAGTCTTTATATTCGTAAGACAAGCAAATATGTGGGGATGGGTTAAGTTATATAGAATATCTATATAGAATGTTATTTGATTGATCGATTACGCAACATCGTGCTGAATTATATATTAGAAGTGTTTCCAGTGCCTATTTATAGTTAAAACTATGTTGAATTCAGAAGTCATTAAACGAAAACTGAATGAAATAAATATGAAGTGCTCACGAGGGCTTAAATTATTTTGATATGAACAATCCCAGAAAATACCATTCTTAGATTATGCGCCTGATAGAATTCTATTAGTAAATGTAAAAACTGAAGAAATGAACTTTATCTTTGTTCAGGCCCACATACATGCCAATAAGCGGTAACCATAAGGAGGTAAAATAATTGCCCGTATTCCTGGAAGAAACATTTGATGGTAAAAGGGAATTGGAATGCGACGCTAGGCGAAGTAGATGATGCTACATCGGGCCCAACAGTTTAGAGGAAAGGAATCATCAAGATTATAATATATGTAGAGCTTGGTTTGGTGCGTTGCGGAAGCATGGTCATTGAAGCTGAATGATAGGCAGAGATTGGAGTCTTTAGAGATGTGGGAGTGGAGGTTATGCTGGTGATTTGCACATAAAGGGAAACATAATAAGTGGTAGGTATGGTGCTAAAAGAGAGGGAATTGTTAGGAGAAATCCAAAGAAATCATGAAAAATGAATGCAAAGCATTTTAATAATGTTGGAGACTGTGACATGTGAGAGAGGAAGGCGTGAGATGAAGGGGTAGAAATACACATAGAATGCGCACGGGAGGAATGAAGGAAGGAAATAAGCGGAATTGATGAGGAGCTTATTGTAGTGTCGGGTGTGTTCCGTGGGGGGGCAAGGATATCGTTGTAGAGGCTGCCGTCTAAAACCTACATTAACCGGTATAGTGCAAATAGTTGAAAATTGAATTAAATTTATGTGGAAGTTCATACCTCGTTATCCGATGAAAGTTAAAAATGTTCATTATTGAACAGAATTTTCGGAAACATTTAAACTTCCTCCTCGGTCAATTCTTCGTCTCGAGAACGAAGACAACGAAACGAACATTCTAGAAATCATTGAATTACCCCAAGAATAATGAAAAACGATGTAACAGAAATATTGCCCCGAAACATTTTATTTCTACTCCATTAGCTGTGGTTCACGGAGATTAAATACAATATAGTTAAAAATGTTTATAATTTTCTTGTTTTCCAATAATAATTTTTGAAATGCAAGACCAAGCTAAATTTTTATGAAATATGCATGTGAACATGCATATATGTGAAGCAAACCGTAGGAAAGAAATTCATACATATATAGCGTAGTGTTTTAAGGAAGTGAAAGCTGGTCGTTGAGGTAAAAAGGATGCGTAGATTGGAGAATTTTGAGCTTTGGTTGTGGCGGGGAATGGAAAAAATAAGGTGCATATTTGGGAAGGCAAACGAAGTGGTTTTAAATAGGGTGGACGAAGTGAGGAAGGTGGTGAAGGAAATCGGAAAAGGCAGAATATGTGGATGGAGGAAATATTGAAACTTAGTGGTATGCTTAAGGCCATGATAGAAATGAAAGTGCCGAAAAAGCGGTGTAGACGAAGGGAGAGAATGTTCTTTTGATGAGGGAGGCAGAGGATAGGAAGAAATGAAGAAAAAATAGGAACTGCTCGCGATGCCTGGGTATTAATTGCCGTAAACGGACGTCTAAAACCAATTATTAAAGTAAAAAAATCTCTTGATTGATTAATCCATGTGAAGGAAGGTCATCGCAATGCTATTAGAGACGGAATCCGTTTCGAGGACTTCATATTGTCCGTGACCCACCTCTACTTTTTCAATATTACCTAGGGCAAGCAGGGAAAGCATGGCAACTTGCATATGTTTAATTAAAAGTGGTTAATCGCTCAAGCTGGTACTGAAATAGTTAAATTGCCTAAATGAAAATATTTTCTTCCACTTACCGTCACGTTGTGGGCTATGAGGCCTCGACTGTGATCCCTGTCCCCGGGCCACAGAAGGAGGGGCCCCCTGTGGTGATGGATGGGCGGAGGCAGGAGGAGGTGCATGCGGTCGTCGTCCGACACCCGCACCCCGCCGGACCCCCCCATCATTCCATCTTCTTCCCCCGCGTCTTCCTGGCGGAGAGGCTGAAGCCTTGCGGGGGGTGGCGGAGGCTGGAACATCCACAGGGCGGCCGAATGGGGTGGGTGGGCGCAGAATTCAACGGAGAAAGACAGCCTTCGCGTGCCTTTGGCTGCTTTTATGGTTCTATTGGCAGGGTAAACCACCGGACGACCTGTGCAGAGGGGCAGGAGGGGATTCGGAAGAGAAAAATTCATAAATGAAAAAGGATATACGTCGCTACTTTCGTCTTCCACTCCACACTTACATATGCATATAATCACACAAACGCACATCACATAGCCGTATACAATATTATGTATGAGATGGATCCTAGATCAAAAATGACTAGTATTGAGCAAATAATCGATCAAGGAAAGAGTTATGGAGTTTGGTGGTAATACCTATAAAATTGAATTAATTTGAAAGGTGAAAAAATAATATTATTTTATCAAGGAGTATTTTTAAAAACTGAAAAATACTTAATGTAAATAGTAATAAAATACGACCCTGTAACAGCAAATTTAAATTTGTAATGGTTTTCAATTACGAGTTCAAATTTGAACGCCAAAAATAATATCCCATAGGATATATAATTACGAAAAGAGTACTAATACTAGGTAATATGTACTCAAGAAGCACTGTGATTAAAATATTCTGCATTATCAATTAAGGGTGTTTGTAATTAAGAAAGTGGTGGCATAAGGGTGAGAGATAAGGACACCATATTAATGAAAGATTGGAGTATCGATAGTAATTCTTGCAAGTTAAACCTAAGCAAGAATGTTGGGTTAAATAAGTAAATGGGGAAAATGAGAAGAGAACGAGGAGCAGGAGAAATCCAAATTAAAGATAACAAAAAGAAAAACTAGAACACTTTAAAATAAGGTAGAATTTATTACGGTCATATGATACCGGTAGTGGAAGCAAATTAGATAGGAGAAATAAAATTTCAAAGACATAGACCCAAAAGGAAACTCAAGAAAGATAAGATTTCAAAAATAAAAGATTCATTCTAAATAGGGTGGAGGCAGTAGGAGAGAAAAAGATGATCAACAAAACTTTTGAGTTGTTCAAATCCGATAAGGGTTCGCCTTCGAATGTTTTGGCATACAGTTTCACTTTCCCTTGCTGTCAAAGTCGTGCTGATCACTGTAACGTAAAGATACTCTCTCTACTATAACGTATATAATATAGAGAAATGTGTGTGTATGTGTATATATATATATATATATATATATATATATATATATATATATATATGTTCACCCAAGCACTCACGTATGAAAAAGAAGTGCGTGTGTATGTAAATAAACAATATAAACGTAAACACAAACATACCAAGCATATGTATGTACGCCACACCCATCTTCGCATGAGGGATACAACAAGCACCCGAAAGCGTGGGTAGGTAGACATAAATGTGAAGAATATGCATGCAGGCGGTGCGCCAAAAAGGGGGTGGATAGTCAATATAATCCTCTACCTTTTCCCTAAGGTGGGTCTTACATCACGAGAGGATGAAATTGATGCGGATGTTACGGGATCTCTTTCAGGGATATGGGACTAGGTTTTTTTTTCCAAGGGTGGTTTTTACGAGGTTCCCTTTACCCTATCCCTTCGGAAAGGTGCAAAAAACTATAAATATTTTTCTCTGTGCGTGGGACCAAAAGGTGGGCTTCTTTAAGAAAGTGAATTTTACAACATTGTACGCAAAGGATAGCTCCCAATTTCGCTCAATGGAATAAGATGTATGATTAGGGTGAGGAAATTTTAAAAATAGACAACATCATCTCGATGATCCAAAACAAAGCTTTTCAGTAAAATGAATAAGCGGAATAAGTAAAAATCGTGATGAAACTACGTTTTTTTATTTAAAGTTGAAAGTGAGGTAACAGTTTTAATCCTTAATATTAAGAAACATTTTTTGAATTTTCGCAGAACGTATCCATTTATTCATTGAATGTAAAAATAGACGAATCATCATGATTCAAATCAAAGAGCGTTTGAGCTGGAATTTTGTGAAAATATTTTAAATTCTCTATGATTAAATTCATTTTCAAATTATATACAGTGGCTTTTATTTGATTTTTTCGGTAAATATGTCTGTAGCTAGGTAAATGACTCGGGAATTTAACCCATAGATGAACTAGAAACTAAAAATTCCAATCATCATGAAAATTCAGTATTTCCTGTTATGCGTGATGGTGAAACATTACTTTTTCGGGGACTTCAGAAAGTTTTCTCCTGAGCATTGTTGCATAAATTTAAATTTTTAAACTTCCCGAAGGCATTTAAAACTCCGATGTGCATTTGCATTCACATAAAAAATGAATAAACAGGCAATTCAAACGCATGACATGAAGTATGACAAGCACAAATATATAAACTGAGGCAGGAGTAAAATACAAACACGAGACGCGAAAATTAATCGCTTGAAAAGAAGAATAAGGGTTTGAAAAACGAAATAGCTGACATTGTTTTTCAATAACAATCCACACATTTAAATGCACATATATTAAATATACTTCAGGACAACCATGGAGTGATCACCACTGTTATGTTTGCAAACGATTCCCGTTGCTTCTCATTCCTGTTGTTTGCTGAATCGTCAATCTTGTTGGTTTTGTTTCCGGTTCAGGAATTTTGCACGGGATACGCGTTGAATATCTGTGACTGATTTCGATTCTCCTTGTTTGCTCACTCTGGGTGACTTTACTCAAGCTACTTTTTATTTTATCCCTACTACTCCAATCACGATATTTCTGAATCTCTTTGCAGAGAATAGCAATGGTTCTCTTTGGTTTCACTTAGCCTGCCTTAGTTGTGTTCCCTTGAGTAATGACAAATACGCTTTCCTTAAGAGAAACGCATGAATCGCATTTAAATTTGATTGCCAATCTTGAAGGCGAAATAAGAGAAACGAGCTATAATCAATATTACATAAGTTTAAAAAAAATCTCCCCATAAGTTGAAATGTAAAGAGCTTTACTAATTTGTACAATGTTATCTGCTGAAAATTGTAATAAAATAAATTGAATACTTGTGAATACAGCATGAGATATCACATAAGGTAAAAACTATTTGATTGTGGTGATTTATTCCTATAGTTTTACATCTCTGAATCAACATTCGTTTATTCACACATGATTAAACTTAATTTAATCGTATAAAATGTTAATTAGGGTTATTTATATTAATCTGTGAACTGGATCAGAATAATGTTGAATAGTGTTGAATTAAGGGCTGGCTAAATATAAATAGTTGCAGAGTTTGTTAATTATATTATAACTCGACAAAACTGAAGAGATTTCATATTCATATTTGAATGCGTTTTATCCTGCTGAATATGATAACGTATTATCTCTTGTACTATTTCGTATACAGTCGTATTGTTGTTAGCAACCATCGTAGGTCTTTGTAAAATGTAAATTAAATCGATCACCACAAAGAAAATTGGCTTGAAAAATATTTACTTAATATTTCACTTTCCAGAGTTGCTTCTTTTGAGTTTTAAAATACCTTTGCTCTTCAATTTAATTTTTCAGAATTAGGTAGTTAAAGGCCTAAAAATGGCACTTTGTACCCTTTCTTTGGTAATTATTTGGCTTTAAATCTCTCAAGTAGTTTTAGTAAATAGATACAAATGTGACCAATCACTTTAAGTACAGAATTCTTTATGATAACATGATTGATAAACCTAATAGCTGAAACTATTCCTCCCATTATTCATTAACCCTTGAAGGAATTTCAATCAATATTCCCATTTCAAGCTCATGGTAACGATCTGAGTTTCAATGCTCGTTCTTTTTCGTGTTCTTTCCAATGGAACTATGCCTTTCCAGCTAATTGCTCGGAACTGATTAAAAAAATACGCGTACTCTACCGTCTACACGTAAGAGAGATACCTTCCAATCTTTAGCGCTGTATCTCCAGCTTTTATACTTTTGGCAAAGACAACACACGCGTTGTTGATGATCACAGTCTCAAACGAGTCGTAATCCGTGGAGCTATAAAAAATGGGAGACAAAGGGAAGGCTTTTATTTTACACTCTGAATCAGCGTTTGTCCTCCTCTTACTTTTTGAAATCTCTCATTACAAAGGATAATATTGGCTAATGCACCTACTTGATATCTCCATAGTTATCAATCAAGATAAAATGGGGGAAAAAAGCGTATAAAAATTATCATTCTGGTCTAAATATCATGATAGTCATCATTAAAACGTTTTGAATACTCGTTGAATAGCAATACGCATATTTGCAATCCGATACAAATACATATTTGATGGTTGCTATGCAAACGCGTCTTTTGTAAATGAAAATAGCGAAGATTTAGTACGAGTATGTTCCGTTTAGTCTCTTGTCAGCATAGCCCATCTTTCCTGGTGGAGTGAATTTTTTAGTTACAAAATGAGCCCTTTACGTAAAAAGAAATCTGAAGTTATCTCAGTAAAGACTGGTTAAACGCCAGGATTGTTTTCCACATTGACAATTAAACCTCCCATATTAGGCAAAATAGAAAATTAGGGTGGTATTCATTGAATAAGGATTAATGTACGAGTATACAAAACAGAGTGATGAGGGTTTAGAATGAGAGGAATAACAGGAACAGGAGTACGATTAACTGATATTGGTAGCGTTATGGACCAATGTGGTAAAATTAGTCGGATCGTATGAGTAAGAACTGCGTAAGGAGAAGAAGCATTCACAAGGAGGAGGGAACTTGATAGGGGTAGGGTTAAGTAAGTATGCTAAGAAAATATTAGGGGAAATTTTTATTTGGAGCTTAGCTTTGTAAGGCGTGGAAATTCAGTCATATAAGAAAGATATTAGAGGTTGATTGAAGTATTTTAAGATTTGGTTATGAAGAAATATATGAAAGGTTAAATGGATGGGAGTGGAAAAAACGAGGTAAAATGCATGGTAAACAGAGAAAGGATGTTTGGAAGAAATCCAAAGGATACTGGAAAAGTGGATGCATAGCAATCAAATTGGGATGAAATGTGAAAAAAATGAAAAGATAGTGATAAAGGGGTGAACGATAGGTAAGCGGTATGGGAATGGAAATGATGCTGACGGAATGAAGGGAGGAAGAACATACACAAAATTGAAGAGGGCCTTTTGTAGTGGCGAAAGTCAGGTGGTTTCGTTACGAGAGGAAGCAAATGCGCCGTTCAATAGACTGCGTCCATCCATGCGAAATTGAAGAACACTTTAAAGCAGCTTGGGGTGTCAGGCTGTCTTTTTTAGGCGAGATTAAGAAACGATACCGATTTATGTCCGTGATTGTCTGTCATAAACATACCTTAAACGATGTAACCATTAATATTATGGCAATGAGAGACCAGATGCAATGTTGGTCCTCGATATGCCATTCATTAAAGGTAAAAAATAAACTCTTTAGAAAAATTGGATAATATTTTCCTTTCTTGAGAAAAGGAGCCATATTTCACAAATTATCTGCTAGCTGATACAGGCCCTTTCAAATATTTAACAACCTTTTCTCTATTTGAGCATCTACCGCTAAGCAACTGGAGCTGAAAAGCACACAAAGTTTGAACCCCGCAACTCGGCCGGCCCCGGTAGTGGCGGGGTTACGTCCTCATCTGCCAACCCAGAGGTCGCGGGTTTGATACCCGCCAAGGTTGTTTTTACCTCCACCTAGGGCTTGGGTGTATGTAATTGTCAAATTGTTATATGATTCTTCAAAGTTAAATGTAAAGGTCGAGGTGCTGTTTTCGGAATGATGCAAAATAAATAAATAGACTCATATTTTAACATACTTTTTCCTCACCAGTAAGTAAATGGTTGCCACCGATAGACGGTAGACTCAATACTATAAGAGCAATCAGGATGGTGCTAGTTAGTGAGTTGGTATCCCAGCCTGAAGACCCGGTCTCCAATTCCGGGGATGGCAGTTTATTATTCAGTGGTATTCCTTTCCGTATTGAGGTGTTTATGGAGGGCACTTCATTTGAGTTCCACTAGGCGCCTATCATCACAGTAGGTCAATGCCAGGTTTCCCTTCACCCTTCCTCTATTCCCTGAGCATCCTTCTCCTACCAAGTTACCAACGTATCCAAAATGGAGCAAATTAACTTAGCTGGCAAACGCGATGATTTAGATTGTGCGGTGTCTAGCGTGCTGGGCTCCCACTCAGAGGGCCCACGTTCGAAACCTGGAGACGGTAGATATTTTCAGTGATATTCTGATCCCTACTCGAGGTGCTGGAGGCTGAGAACACTTTAGTACGCCGTCAATCGGATGGGACGCTAAACGAAAACCTTGGGGCCGGCTGTTGCCGGCGCTGGGTTCTCTCGACTCTTGTTCATTTCCCATCCATCCCTAATGGCGCAAGTGACCTCAGCTGTAGGTCGTTCACTCTAAAACTACCACTACTATTGGCGGACGCCTTTTATTTATATTAGCTAAGCACAATGGTAATACACCCAATTAGATTCACTATTGTTCCATAGATGTACTTACCGATGACTTTCTGACCAATACCAACGTATTGACCCCTATTAACTATTCGCCATTAATTTTATAGGGAATTCAGACTGTATCTCTTCTTTGATATCCCGAGGCCCTTAGATATTCTTTAATTGTTTCCCTATATCATGCCACGTATATTGTGATATTATATCAGAAATAATTTGTGAATTTCTCCAAAAGTTAATGCGGTACGGCAAAATTAATTATATATACGAGGATGACATATTCAGGCCGGTTATTGAATTTATTATTTGACCACTGCCGAAAAAAATGTTACGTCCAAGAAACATTAGAGGCTATGAAATACAATCCAGTATGAAGAGGGAATATAGTTTAAACTCATATAACAGTAGAGATAATACAAAGGATTTTCCTAAATACAAAGTAATAATATAAAAATAACATTTAATTTTCTGAAATTAAAGTTAATATTTTGTTAGTATAATTATTTACATTGTAAGGACTCGTCAGAGCATAGCATCTGCTCAATACAGAGAGAAAAGAAACTCTGACCTGCAATTACCTTCACTTCTACATTTATAACAGATGTAGTTTGGTGTTTTTAAGTATAATATGTGAAAATACACCAGAAAAATAGAAATCTAATAAAGTTGAATTATCATAATAGGAGGGGAAATATCATAGATAATGCCAAATTCCATAGCTAACAATTTTGGGTGACTATTTTGTAGCAATAATTTTTATAACTTGAAACCCATGGTAAAACTACAACGTGTGCTACATTCAGTAAAATACTTTGAATGATAGCTCCGGAATGTTTCGAGATCGAGATTTAATCTCGAGAAAAGGCTTTGCAAACCTACTAATGACAAAAGTATATTCTAGTTTTGATTCCACCTAGCGAAAAAATAGAGCGAAGAGGGTGAATTATCATTAATGATAGTCTATCGGGTAAGGTAGGTTTTGGTTGGACATACATAACCATTATTACATTTCTAAGCCCCATTTAGTCCATTTCTACTGTCTAACAGTCTCCCTATTATCACTGCTTTGTGAAAGTAAATGTGTACTGAAATCACAAGCTGATTGCATTTACCAAGCATTTTTAAATCTTAGACGTAACATGTTTGTGAAAATCTGGAAGCTCCTCCGTTTAAATTGTATTAGCATTTAACTAGCATGTGAATATAGGTTCCACAGGAATGAAAGGTAATTAAAATGAGTTTCCCAATGCGACACATTCTTGATTCCTGCTGGGAGACAATAAACACGAATTTCTCACTAATTGATTTCTGTGAAATAGAGTTTACTGTATCCAGACAAAACATTTTCTCATTTTTCAACGTGTTTTTTTTACATCGCCATTAGAATTAACTCTGAGCAAATTCCTTATTCTGGCCATTCAGCATTTTTTATAGATTAAACCTGTACAGATGCCACCTAATAGCACATGCAACGCAGTTACGGTGGCCTGGCAATCACGTCGCCTACCTTTGTTCCATGCTCCGCCTACTACTGCTTTCGGCTTCCAATTATCATTCCAGGATTCTCTTGAGGTACGGAGTTCAAGCGCATGGCTTGGAAGAGGTTTAGCCGAACGGAGGAAGGTTTCACTTAGAAGGGAAACTATGACGGAGTCGCTTTCCTGGGTAACAAACACAATTGCATTTCAGGCACAAGAATTGAGTGAATGGGGAAAGATGGGTTTGAGGAAGAGGAGGAAGCGGGTCTGAAGAAGGGAGGGAGACGTACGAAAGGAAACATTTGGTTTGCAAATTTGGGTGTTCGTAGGAATTGATGTTCCGCCGCTCCGATCCTTCACATTGGGGAAGTATGTTGCAATTGCGTTAGCGCCTGCTCGAAAATGACTCCGTAACCATATTCAGTCGTCTTATCGGTCCAGCTTCCCTTTATCTGCGTTAGACTGGAGCTCTCCCCACTTACTCATTCTGCCAATCAGCAGAACATCGAAATCAGCTTTTGATTACGAACAAAGTTCTCTTTGGCCAGCATGAATCGTTCAAAAAATTAAAAATTTCAGGGATTAATCATATACCATGAAAAAGAAAAGCACTGGCATCATTAATTACGTCATCGTTCCGGGATTGGAACGAAGAAAGAAAATACAATTTCGAGTATCCATTTTTCTAGTTCTTTTAAATGCAAGTAATAACTTAAATTTACCGTTCGACCAACAACATTGATGATAACCGAAATAACTTCATTAATTTGGCATTTAAATTGCTGTTGAATATTCTGTTTTAATGTTCTACTCGCGACTAAAGCTGTTTTTTGGTATGTCGCGAGAAGGAAGACGTTCAATTTTTGTGTTTTAACTCATGGGGATTTTATCAAATTTGTCCCACTGATTGACCCTAATTAACCAATTATAAGTAATATGAAAGAACAGAATATAACGAATATACTTGACAGACTATCGATCAAAACATCAGTAAAGACTAAAACTTAAAAAAGGAAAAGTATATGGCCTTTGTATTTCATGTAATTAACACCAAATAGCTCATGGAAAATGTAATTAAATATGTAAACCATAAGAGTAGTTTTATTTGAACTAATAATGCTTAAATAATGTGTTTCACAAATATTATTATACATTTTTGCCATAACCTTTTACAGATTCTGTTCATCTCCATGAAAAACAACAAAACTTTTAACTTCTTTCAGTACTTTTCAAAGACTATTTAACCCTCTCGAGTAACATTTAATTGTTAGTTTTACGTTTTCCGCATCACTTATTAATATAGTGGGTCACGGTAGTCCAGGGGGTAGAGTGTTGGATTGCTGACCAGAGGGGCACCGGTTCGATTTTCGGGCAAGGCACTCTGGGCACCTGCAGCTCCACCCAAGCTATGTGATTTTTCGGGTACCAGATCTTCCTGGGAAACCATAACCGGCACAAGGAAAGGAACTGGCCCCCTTACCCTGATGTGCGAATTTCACACGCCGTATAGGGCTTAGTACTGGGTGAACTCTACCATCACCTACCAAACCGACCTTCGGGTTGATTACTGTGTTTATGGTTTTTTAAATATAATTATAGTACTTTAAAACATCCGGTAGTAAACAGTGGAAGAGCTGCAAGGCAGTCACCTGTATTAATATACAATTACTATTCTCCAGAAAAGAAACATTAGTTGAAGGAAAAGTTTTGTTAGTTTATAAAAAACAATTTCAGTAGATGCTCGAAAAGCATCATATATCTTTGCCAAATGTTTGATTAACATTGATATGGAATTTATAAAGAGACCTTTTGCGAGTTAAATAACTCAAAGACATTCGAGTCGAAAGTAAAAAGCTTTTTGTATTACTGAAAAAAATAATAATAGAGATCATGGCGATGCTATGAAGTTTCCTTTTTAATTTGCACAACACTTAAAATAGGCGATACAAATATAAGGCAATGGAAGAATAACATTTAAATTACTTAAATGGGCAATGCCTTAGTTTCCCATTCAAAAATGCATGGCCATTAGTTTTAAACAATATGAAGAAGACGGAACAAAGGATATAAAAAAGCCACTCTTATATCCTATTCGAGGTGAGATTTCGAAGATTGAATATAAAAAAAATTAAAAGCGCATATATTCCATGAGAAAAAATACCCACAATAAATATTCAATTTTTTTAGAAAAAATAGCATTAATAATTAACTTCAATTTGTTATTTTTTTGGGATAGGCTATTATTATTAGGTAATCTTCCGGTGAAGGTAGGTTCTGGATGGACACAACTACCCAATAAATATTTTGTCATTCCTAACAAAACACAACCCATCATCCTACTCTACAAAAAGCCCCTCTTCATCTCTTTGTACTTCTTTTCTCCCTTCATCCCGTCCAACATCCCTATCCTGTTCCTGCGCCTTCCTCGTTTACCTAACATTCTCCCCTGTATCACGGTCTTCACAATCCCAATGCCGATCGATACGCTTTTCATCCATTTTTCCTGTCACCTCATGATTTCTCCCAACAGTCCCCTCTCCTCACCCACCATACCTAGCACTTCCTCATTTGTTTTCCTTTCGGTCCACTTAACTGTCTCCATATTTCTTTCACTCATATTTCATATCAGTAGAATAGAGAGGATTAATCAATATAAGTAAAACACCTCAATTTTAAATTCTTCGTTAATAAAAATAAATATAAGAATGTAAATAGCCTGCCTATACCGGGAGGGTAGAAACATAATGGAAAGTAACAATAAAGGGAAGATCCCACGGGGGACACGAAGAGACAACTACATAGGATAAATTAAGAAGGACGCAAAGGGGGATAACTAACGGGGGCGAGGGAATTATCGCTGAATAGAAAAAAATGGAAGGCTGCAATACACAAATCTTAGAATTGAAATACTAATAACGATGATACCGGGAATGAAAGAAGACATAACTGACAAATTTGAGAAAAGGCCAGTGTGAGAAGGTTAATATTTCTTGCCTATTCGATGATATTTCCCTGTATATTTAGGCTGGAGAAATATGATTGGTAAAATAGCAGCTTATTCTACATCGATGGATCTAATAACTTTGCCATGGAAAAGAAAATAAACTACAACCCAGTTATCGTAGAACTCCGCTGCTATGACTGGCTGTTAACATGTAAAACAGTGTAAAACCATTTTCGTAGTTGTATCATAATACCTACAAATAACAATCCAGAGGTTAAAAGCTTTGTATTAACTATTCTTATTCCTATTATTTTGTCTAGTAGTATCGTATACCCCTCGATGGATGTCCGCCCCTCTGAAATATATTACTCAATGCCCAACTAATCCCCACTGTCCTTCCATCATAGACCTAACATGTCTATATTTATTCTATTGTGTAACGTATTCTAATGCTGCTGTCCTCAAAATCTTCGTAACATTCCTTGTAATTATTAAAATAGGTGCTCTTCACTGCTCTGCCTACTTTTCTTCCACTGCTGATTCAGCTGTGCAGAGATATCACCACCAGGTCTGGGTTTTATTTGATGTAAAGGGGTAAATAATGAAAGAATATATAATTTATTAAATATTTTTAGAGCGCAGAGTAAGTTCGTACGTTTTTTCCTGCCAATGGCTTGTTTTCTCACTGCATTACACTAAACAAATGATAATAAGTAAATTTTAGCACTTTTGATTATCCCCCATACCCCCTCTTAATATTATAATATATTTATTATATGCCTACAACCGCAATATTAATTAACATGGCGATGGTGGTATAAGAGTGGGAGAATATCCAAGTGGTATTTCAGTATGGCATTATACTTCGCTTTTGGTGTTTAAATTCCTCATCCGATTTAACAAATTCTTTAGATAGTTTGACATCAGTTAATCATTAAATTAATTTCAATTGATAATATTTTAAAACGAAAAATGAAAGCACTAGCGGATAAAATCAATTAATTTTTATTGTAACAATAATATAATAATTACTAAAAATTACATTTAACAAATAAAAATTGAAAAAAATAAATACGAAGACGCTAATTGAACATTTTTAGGGAAGGTGGGAAGATGTCCACTCTGTTCTATGGACAAATATAGAACGAATTTATGCTGATACTGTTCCGCAAGCATGCCATTCGGCGAATATACGAGGAGTTAGAAGTCAATAAACCACTACCGTAATTAACGGGTTAAGCTGTTATACTTAAGGTATGAATCATGACCTGCCAGAGTATATTGGGGAATCTGGAATGGGTGCATTATTTCCTTTCGGATCCTGATGATGCTAGCGCCGAACGGAAGCCAATTCCTAAGCCTGGGAAGTATGGAGGAGCCGGAGGACTGATGAAAAGAAACGCCTGCAGGCCGCAAAATTGGAATGCACGTTTTCTTTAAGTGCTTAGTTGCACGGTGGTTCGTAGGGTGAGCTTAATCATTTCCGAAGATTCCTCGAAGCTCATTCGCATAGCTAAGGAGCTGAATGACGCAATATTCGAGATCGCGAAAGGAAGGATGCAAGAGAAACAGCTGCGACGTTATGCAACATAGCGAACGACTGGAGGAAATGAAAAAAAATAGCATTCCACGTTATGAAAAAATCATCCAAACCGGATCCTGAGCAGCTGAGGCTCAAATATCTTTGAATAAAACAAATACGTACCTTCGCGCGCATGTATTAGCTACCTAACGCGCTGTAGAACATCGAGCGCGACCGTCTCATGTCTTCAAATTCTCATCCTTCACTGACTGTGACTTTGAGCTCATTACTTACTGCACGTGGGATAACGATGGTGAAGGATGATCATTTGACACACGCGTGCATTTACCATTATTTTCATTACTCAAAGGGCTTTGCTTTAGAATGTAAGTTTTCCATTATTTGACTACCAATTTGACTACCATTTTGACCTAACTTTTCAAGTTGGTATAGTTAGTTCGTTACGTGAAATTGCTAACATTTGGTGTATAAAGAGGTGCGCTCTAAGTGGCTATACTTTCAATTAACTAGTCATAGTTTATAAAAAGTCTTATTCCTGTAATGTATTTAAACAGTAGAGAATAGAATCAATAATAGCTAGAAGACATCATTCTTCATTATAATTTAAATAATATCATTACAAATGAGTAGCTTAAGGCGTGATGTGGTGGAAGTCGAAAATAATGAATAACTGATCGAAGCACTTTTCCACTTGAAAAAGTTTTTTAATTTTACGACCGTGTTTTAATGTATTACATCGTCATTATTACATTCGATTATTACATCATCACCTGATGATGTAATATATTACAAAAAATATATTAATGTATTACATCGAAACCCGATCGTAAAATAAAAAAGGTTTTTCAAGTGGAAAAGTGCTTCCATCAGTTATTCATAGCATCATTACGTTATTAAACTCCTAAACCACAGAAGTTAACAAGGAATAAGTAATTTAAAGACGGTTAACTATGGGAATGTGATATATTTAGAGATTCCAAGTACACAGTTCGTCGTGGAAAATTGCGTAAGATTTGCCGAATCTGACTATGACTCATATAATATGGATATTACTACATCATATACCATAAATAAAAGAGTATATGTATAACAAGCCGAAAGCGTCAATGAGCAATTATATTTGGAAAATAATAATTACACTTTTGCTTTGGTTTAATTTGGGTAGCACCTTAATACCGAAGAAATTTTGTGTAAACCTCTCATAGAATGTTTTGCATAGTTTTAATTTCAAAACGACAGAACCTTAATGAAATAGTGAATTGTGAAATCCAGTAAACTTTGGCCAATCGCAAAATAACTCAGTTTTCCTATTATTTCCTTTTTACCAAAATCACGCGTTCAAATATATTATTTGTTGCATATATCATTTTTGTCCTTTCAATATGATATGTTATTTACTATTACATTATAACTTGATTATATTCAAAATTCAGACATTTCTGCAGCAATTGGACTGGTAAAAATCGGTAGACCGAGAATATTATCACATTATTAGTATCTGTAAATTATAGGTGCAAATTGAAAGTTATTCAAAAACTCCAGCCAAACTTGAGTATTTCAAGGGAAAGTAGTTTAGTGATAAGTTATTAAAGTAAAGAAATGAATTAGTTGGGGTTCACAGAGAAATGTGTGAAGTTTCATACTAATTTCAGAGTTTGAATATATTTTTTAATAATTCATAAATATTTCGCTCCCTTTCAACCGCAAATTTTACTGAAATCATATGAAATTTCCATCACTAGAGTATATTATAAGGCAAAAGCTAATTATTCAATAAACATTGAAAAATTAGAGCAGAGTTTAAATAGGGGATTGGGAAATATTAAAATAATTTATCTTATATATTAAAATGATAGCTTGTTCGACAATTTCATTAAAATAGCTAAATTTTAAAATATATTTATGAATGCCAAATATTTCTAACTATAGAACCGTTAAAAACATATCGATAAGAATCAGCAGTAAAACTGTAACAGAATTTTTTGTTAAGATTGTCGTAACAATCTATTGGAAAACATCACATAATTCCGGGTCACTTTTTATCACATTTTTCTGGATAATATTTTTAAATGGTATGTTATAGTGTCGCTTTCGAGAAAAAATCGACAATAACGTCATGGCACAAATCTAAAAAAAGGCGTCCTTCTCTGCAAAACTCCCCAAAAGAATGGATAACTCTATTATACACGTATACAGACAATACTTTTTGATATTTCCAGCCTTATATGAAACGTTTTCCAGATCGTGTTTATCCAATTATTACGAGTTAATATGTAATTTATTTAAAAAGAAATATGAATCAGATATCGGAACGGTATGGATTACCTGGAGTAATGGTAGCACTTGGTCTCAGTTACGAGCCACGATTAGGCATTCTTTGACGTTTGCATTTTATGTAAACGCATGTGTTTCATGCAATTTGCCTTCAGTATGGAAGCACTTAGCAACAGATATCATTTATACCTTGTTTACCAACTTGTAGGCGTTAAAAATAACATTTGAAATTCCTTTTGCCATATCATATTAGATTATATTTAATTTTTCCCATCGTTTACCACGGCCGTCAAAAGAAAGGCAATGATGACGTTTTGATTCATTGCATCGCATTGAAATGAAGTTAGAAATTATGCTGGACACAATATGTGAGCACTTGACTGCTTTTGTTCTGTTTTCCAATGGAATTGTAATGGATGAGCCGGGCCGCTAATGTAGTTAATTCAAAACTGAATGTATGTCATCTGAGAAGCTATAATGAATACAGTTAATGCTACTTGTAGTCCTATCTAGCATATTTGATTCATATAATGGTATTTAATGGTTTGAATGGTTTCATATTATGGTAGTATCATAGCAATTGCTAAGGAGTACCACCAAGTATATTTCAATAGTTGTTACAACCATAGAGAAAAATATGGAAATAGACTAAAAACTAAAAAGAATGCTATAAATCATATAGAGCATATGAATACTTACACAGTCAAACCTGACCCACCTGCATTGACTAGTGTAAATGTCTGAACCTGTCTCATTTTTATAAAAATAATTATTGAAAAAATTTTTATGGGCTATTTTACCTAATATTTGAATTCTCACGCAGTTACATTAAAGAAACCCTGCTAGTCTAATTGTTAGTTAACATTTTGTTCTTAATGAATAATGCTTTTGTGTATTTTTGTTTGTTAATGGCAATGTTCTCAGTTAGTATCAATTATAGTCACTAAAAACATCAGTTTTGAGCAATATATAATTAAAATCAGAACGCATAAGGCTGATTATCCCCTATTCATGGCCGCATAAAATAAAAAATAACAACAAACAATGTAAGTTTATTTTTAGGTGAGATTTCCGTTCGTTCGAGATTTCGTTTCCATTCGTTTGGCAATTTTTGTTTCTGGCAAAACGGAATTCTATTTTTTTCAAGAAATAAGATCCTCTCACTCTGACCTGACTCGAATCAAATGACAAAAAAACATCAATTAGTCGGGTTGACTCTCGCACACAATCACTACGGGGACCACCATTATACGTCGGTTAATTAGCAGCTACGCTGCCTGCCTACCCTCAAGCACGCGATCAGTAACCCCTCTCCTCCACTCAACTTCCTACTTTTCCCCTTACTCCACATACACCTCCGCCAGCGACAGCCAAACCCTTCGGGGTGCAGGACGTCAACGCCGCGCGTCGATCCACTTCGATAATGACACTGGTGCAGCTTCAAATCCTCTCTACTGCCTCCATTCTGTTGCGAAACTAAGAACCGCGATCCACATGGAAGGGGGATCCTCTCTCAAAAAGGCGCTGGGTTGATCCTCTCGGGCACATCTCACATATCCCAACGCCTCGCACCTACAAAAAATCCCTCTACTTCTCTTTCTCAATAGGCATGTGCACAGCCATCGAATTTTCTTTTAGCATTAATTTTTTCTCCGGAAGTGTTTCCGTACATTTTGTGGAAATCTTGGTACATGTGTATATTAATGTTACTTTTGGAAATATTCAGGAAATACCGCACACCTGTGTTTGGGGTAGCGAAGTAATGAAACTATATTTCAATCGACGAAAATCATGCAAAAACTCCACTATGATAGCCTTAGTCAACATATACCAAACCAATTTGGAAAATAATAATGATAGTAACATTGCCAATTTTCATTTATAAATAGCAACAGAAAAGAAAAATTCAAAATCGAACAAAATAAAAAAAACTACTTATAATAAATAGTCTGATTTTTTTAATGGCAACTGTTTTCTCTGGTGGTAGATTAATCAATTTCGGTCCCATGTAGATAAGAAAAAGTTTTGGCCCGGTTAGTCTGAGCTTTGATAACACGAAATTAGAATTTATTGTTAATTTACACCGGAGTGATTTTCGGTATTTTTGTCATATGATGAGGTCTACCATTAAAGTAATTCTAGAGTAGGTACTTTAAAAAAAGAATTGATTCCTCAAATGGGGTGCATTCCTATTTTGGAAAATAAAGATTCATTGCTATTTCTATTTGTAGTTACTCTACTTCTCCATTTTAAGCAATTAAAACAGCTACTTACCAATATTCTAATATCAATATTCTGTGCTATTTGAGTTTACGGGCTCGACGATAACAGTTTGTCTTTATTGATCAATATCTTATTGGTCATCGTCCATGACGGAACTCGATGCCTACCATCTATGTGAAAGGCAAGGCGGGTATGCATTAATGTCACTATCTCATGAATTCAACTTAATATAAATTAAATTTTCAATTTTAGCACCAATAGTTATCACATGAATAGAATTGGTTCATAATTTGAATGGCAATACCTTATAATACCTAAATGCCATATAATAATGTGATAATAGGTTTCATAGGGATAATAGGTAAGTTTTTTCATTACCCAATACTTTAATGATGATCAGTCAGTCTGTTTCCATCAAAAACCTACTCAAAACTATTGAGTACCAATGTAATAACAGTAATAGTAATACTTTAACCTTCTTAAATATGCACAGGGTATATGCTGTTTAAGTCGCTGGTTTCGGTTAAATAATAAGTTTCCGAATGAAATTTTGTGCTCCACCGCCGAAATCGCAAAACAATCCTGTTGGCAAAGTTAAAGTTTAATCATTGCACCATCCTCTCTGTAGATGAGCAACCAGAAGATTCAACGGAGGATGCCCACACGGTTGTACGTACTTTTTCATTCACTGCCACCTATTTAAATTGGTTGGCTGTAGGCTGTAGCATGACATAGGCATGCATCTCTATGTTTCGGGGGGATGGATGCCTTGCTTACGCCTGGCAGGGCCTGTGTATTTGTGCCCCCATCCCTTCTCCTCCAGTCTTCCGATTCTGCCGCTCGCTGAATCCTCCTCCGCCCCTACTTCACCGAGGGGCGCAAGCTCCCTTTATCACGTGTTACCCCGCCCCGACTTCCCCGCTTCCGTGAGCGTCGCCACGCCCGTTCCCGACGCTTCCCTCGCTTCATCCGACGGTCGAAAGTCTGGATTGCTATTCATTCGGATTTAATTACACATTCCCTTTGAAATCCGGATACGTACTGGCGGCGCATGTGGGAGCGATCCTTGGTTAATTCGCATTAAGCCAGGCTGGGAATGTTTGAGGAGATTGCTAATAAGTGATACCTTGACTTCGATGTGCGAAAAGGCCCAGAAAAATTGGGCAGCACACATTGCGCGGGGTCGGGCACCAAAGCGGAGACATTTGTTAGCTTTGACTGATGAGGTGGACTTTTAAGGCATAGTAAAAATAAAATCATTTTCCTATTCTTCGTCCTCAACCGTAGTAGACATTAGCTATAAATTTATTTGAAAATGCAGAAGAGAAAATGTAACCCCTTCATGCATGTATATATATATATATATATATATATATATATATATATATATATATATATATATATACACACACGCATGCAGGTACGTGTGTGTGCGCGCGGGTGTGCTTCTGTATACACACACGCGTAGGTCCATTTGAAACGAATTTAATATGTACCTATGCTTAAAAATCTGCACATAAAATTGTTAACGGGTTGGCACAAACTGATAATGGGTCTCTATTTTTGGAGTTAAAATATCAGTTTCGATAGTTAGTAACTGCAGGAAATCACGACGCCGAGTCCCTTCATTTTCTACCGTTGATTTTCAGAAATAATAATCAAATAAAAATGTTTCATGTAGATAGTGCGGCATGTTCATCACACTTAGGGGTATCTTTATAGAGAAATATGAAGTGACAATTATAATGAGACGTCAAAGTGCACAAATCTGATTAACCTGATATGCCCAATGGAAACCCCATATTTATCTCTTCCATCGATAAAGCCACGCGATAATAGATAATAGTGTTTTGGAATCATCTAAAGAATATCTTTCGTTGGGTAGTGTAACAATAATGACAATGAGCAAATAAGCAAATTAGCAAATTCCTGTTAAAGCGAGTAGTAATTGACCTAAATGAAAACAGCTGTATTGAATCAAATTAATGTTCTATGGCCCAATTGACAATATATACTGGATATTGCTTCTTTCTACAGTTTCAGGATACGATTCCTTACGTCTTCCTGGAAGCTGTAATCATATTTCCTCTTAGACTCTTTTTTCTTCATTTTTGCTGCCATTAATTCAATCGCCAGATATATATTTGACTTTGAATTGAAGATTAATTAATTGCTACGTAAACAGAGCAGAAAATATTTCCAATCATGTGCATATTTCATTTATAACCATCGAATTATTAGGGGTGATTTGTTTATCAGAAGGAAACATACATTGTAATGTCTTAATAACCAGAGAATTTGCAATTACTTTGTAGAAAAGCGTTATATTATTTTGATTGTATCCATAATATTAAATGTATTTTTGACTAAGATCACTTAATATGATGAACTATCAGATATTAGTAACAAAACTCGAAAAATTAGATCAATACTTACACTTCATATTTTTGGGTAAAATGTGAAAAATAGATCAAACAAACCAGTAGGCAAAAATTGTAGCTTGATTTGTAATTCATGTATATAAAATATTAAATATGCAACTGAGGTAATCAATGAAATATTTAAACATTAAAGTACCATTTTTAATTTCAGCAAAATTTTATTGTACTAGTAATACTCTTTACTAATATCGTTTCTATGCGTATGTAAGCTATTAATTTTATTTTTCTCGGGTTAGTACGTTTTTAACAATTGTTACGACACTGTTCCAATTATGTCATAAACACTCACCAAGTTCTGATATTTTTTCTGGTGGTTTTCAGGAAGGCCCTGATAAAATATGATGGAAACATATATTGTATCATACATGCATTTTCGTTTAAACTTAAGTCCTTGAGTCAAGATTTCAAGGAGTACAACGATGCGCATATGAGGACGCATTCTTGACGACAATGATAATTTGTTTGCAAAAGAAACACTTGGTTTTTCCTCATAAAATTTTATTCACGACCTAGGTTTCGACGCTCAGCGCCATCATCAGCGTCATCTGATGATGACGCTGAGCAAAGTGACGCCTGAAGTTATCTCCTTTGTCAATGATAATATTTGAAATTATTTCTGTATTTAAGGCTTTCCATTCTTGGCAGGCTAACTTTCAAGAGACTGGCCTTTATTCCTAGTTGATCTGTGGGACGGTTTACAACAAAATCTGAATTCTGTCATACCAAGTATTGTATTATGTAATTTAATGATGAGGGAGTTACTTGTTTCAGATTCCTCCTCTTATTCTAATCTTTGTTTTGCAATTATTTGAATAGAAATGATTTGGACGCAGCGGACGAATTTTTACATTTTTTATTGCATGCAGTGGGTGCACATTGTCTTCCGATTTAGATAGCTATCAGTGTTTTTCGGATGTCATTTTAGCAGTTTCTGATTGAAAACTGTCGTTTTTCTTCTTTTTGTAGAATAAAATACACCTTTACAGCATTGCTGAAATAGTGTTGTGGATCATATATCATCAGTCCTAAAACGTTTGCGACCCACGGGATAAATGAGCGAAACAAATTTAGGATATTTCTTGTTTCTAAAACTCGCCATTTCTCCTTCAACGCTTTTGTGCGCAATGCATCTTTCTACGCGTATATCTGTCCATTGTCTGACTTGAGGAAGGAGTAGAAACTTTTTAAAATAAAAGGTAATATCCACAGATCCAGCGCCCTTCACCCTGTTGCATTTCTGCGGTGTTTTTGTATTTCAATATCTTCCCAATGAAATTTGACTTCCTTTGTTGCCTTTAAGATCTTCACATCGATATATATTCTACCGGAAAATCCCTCTCAATGATCACCTCTATTGGAGAATTTTTTACGCCACTTCAAACTTAAATCCTATCTTCTTATTAAACGTCTTATCAGGATAAGATGTAATTGTTTTCCTCATCTCAGAGACGGCGGGGAAAGGATATCGGTATGAGCGAGAAAATTTGATGCTTTTTTCCCCTAGGTGACAGATTATCTTGACGGATGTTATTCCTGTTTAATTGGAAGCAAAACTTGAAAGATCGGGAAACTACGGGAGCAATTAAGGTCAGGGAGGCCTTCAATAGGGGAAGGCAACGGTTGAGGAAGTCATCGATTGACAGGTCGGGCGGTGGGCTGTAACTAAGGGTGGAAAACACATTTCAAAAATTCCGTTGCATTTCTCGGTAAGTGTCAAACCTCTTTTGTGGAATCGTAAAAAGATTAAACGCTAAATTACTTTTGCTGTACATTGGTTGTAAAAGTATCAAATTATTAGGGAAAAAAAGTGAGCCTAAAATATAATATTCAGTTAAAAGTTACTTAGAAGGTTTTATGGAATGTATGATCTGTCAACATTCTTTGCCATTTCTTCGACTCTACCGACATTTTGCGATATTATTACTGCATTTGACAATATTAAATTATTCATTTTACCTTAATCTTTATCAAACTTATTTTCTTTAATCATTTCTATGTCTCTCAACATTCTTTTATGGCTCCCTTTCCTACCTCAACGAAAACTTTTCCAAATCCTGGAACGTTGCTTTAATTCCAAACACCAGAAAAAATCATCTTTCACCAGGACAACGCACCTGCTCACGAAGGTGCGTTGGCGATGGGAAAGCTACAGGATTTGGGGTAAAAATTCCCGGCCATCCTCCTGATGTAGGACCCTCAGACTTCCATCTGTTGCCAAACTTGAAGAAATTTGTTTCTGGGAAGGCCTTCGCGTCCAATGAAGAAGTTGATAGGGCAGTGGATGGATATGTTCACAGCATTCCAGAATCACACTTCCGGGAAGGAATACTTATGTTTAAGAATCGCAGGACGAAGTGTATTGAATTAAAAGGAGATAATGAAGAAAATAAAATCATTTTTTAACTGAAAATCGGAGTCTTTCATTGCCAGGCCTAGAACTTTTCTCCCTGCCCTCATATTTACCTCTTGTCTTCAATGACCGTAACCCTTAATTATTACCCTTTAGGTCTTTTGGTATTTTATTTTGTGCATCACAAGAATTCTAGTAAAATCGTTACCATAGCGCTTATTTTCATCCAGAATATTGACCAAATGCGTCAACTAACAACCTTTAGATTACAAAACTGAGTTTGACTTTCCTACTATTTGGAGCTGCAAATAACTTCAGTTTTTGGGTTTTTGGGTTTTCGGTTTTTGGGTTTTCGGTTTTTGAGTTTTCGGTTTTTGGGTTTTCGGTTTTTGGGTTTCCGGTTTTTGGGTTCTCGGTTTCATTATGATTTCTCTTGATTAATATCTTTGAAACATTTCTTTTACTCTGTTTAGATATTACCCCAATTTCAAGTTTGTGCATAACTCAAGTTTTAGAGTACTAAAGAATGAGTTTATCAACACGATATCTACTTTAATTTAATTATATCTCCCATTCCTTATATTTGCTCATAATAACACCAGCAATGAAATTCCGACTCAAACGGGCCTCACTGTTTGACTACCCTGTCTATTCTACATATTAAGCAGCTATATATACATAAATAAATAAAGAAATAAATTATATATATATATATATATATATATATATATATATATATATATATATATATATATATATATATATGCATACATACATATACATATTTATACACACACCAATGCATACGTGCAGCATGATAATAAATTACTTTTTTAATCTAAAATTATTCCACTTTTATGGGAAAGCTACCAAAATATGCAAATTTCAACTAGGTGCTTTCCGTACGTTCTATTCTCTCTTCTATCATAATGTTCCCAAATGCTATGGCATGAACTGCTCTACAGACAGTGGGACTGGCAAACAAAATGTGATAAGCGCAAAATTCGGCGAGATATGTACTAATACAGTCAGTAGGACGAGGCTGAAATAAAAAGTACGTTAAATATACTAATAAGTGACATGTATCTTAATGGATACTAAGTGGAGGATATCTGGTTTAGATCCTCTGTGACAACTTTGGAAAACCCATCTGATATATTGCGAGATACCATGAATAAACCCGTCTATCATATACGATCCGAGTGGTGGAATTTTGTGCTTTAAACCTTCGCGGGTATCCAGGTGGCGCAGTGAAAGAAATTACCTGAATATGTGAATTTGATGCGTCTAAGGGCTTGTTTTGCAACGAGTTCTAGTCTCAATTGTTACCAGCCATCTTTGATCCTCCACTGAATAGCTCTATGTTTCACCGACCAGGCTACACGCCGTTCAATCTTATTTTTTTAAACATAAATTTTAGTTTATTGTAATAATGTTGAAGGATGAAAAAAAGATCGAGAAAAGGATTTAAAGAAAGAGATTATCGTTAGCAAAGGAACCATGCTACAGAAGATTAGTGATAGTAATTGCGTGAAGGAATAAAATAAATGTCGCAAGCATTTCTCGTTTTAAAGAACGTTGCTCTGTTGAACCACTCAATAATGTCTTTGATGAAAGAGAAGAATCTTAAAATGAAAACTTTCAAGATAAAGGTTAGCCTTAAAGGGATAGCGCAGGATGAAGAAAAAACAGGATATTAAGAGCAAAACCGAAGTGCTAAAGATAATTTTAGCTTCGGAGTCAAAATGAATGCACGGTGGTGCTGCTGGGCGTCATTTAAATGCTGAGGTCTATGGCAGAATGAATGAAGTCTAGAACAGGAAGGGAAAACAAATAAAAAACAACGTACTTTAAGTTTTTTAAACTTCAGTACTTTAAACATCAGTAATTACTCATCCAGGTGTAAGAAGTATTTTCGACTTTAAAATTCATCCACATTACAATATTTTACGAGTTAAAGTGCGAGTATTTTCGTACTTGGTTGCGATTTATATTCCTTTGCTGATTTTTATTTCCGACTTGTGTCCAATAAGATCCGACTGCGGACAGCGGTAGAGCGAATTCCTCAAGGGGTCTACTTTAGTATCAGAAGCAGATCAGAGCATCGTTTCAAGTAATGAGGTATTCAAAATTAAAAATTTACTCTTTCGAAGAAATACATGTGCCAACAAAGATAAAAATAATTGGCAAAATGTTTTATCGAAATAAAAATCTTAAGGGATACTTAAAGAGGGCATGTGGGGTTCTTAAAATTCTAAAGGGCTTGTGGCGTTCCTTCAAAAATCTGAATAAAAGTGAAGTTTCTGAGAAATAGACAAGTGAAAGAAACAGGTGTTATTACAATGATCGGGGAAACAAGAGACGACCAATTGGTTTGAGTGTCGGCAGCAGAGGCAAACTCCGGACACCGGTGAGAAGGGACAGCTACATTGGGGATGGGTCTTCCAACCCTGCAAAAAGGACGCAAAAACGAGATGGATACCAAAGATCTAGGCCGGCTGCCAACATTCAGGACCAGCTGCCCGAGGTCATAGCATCTGCTAAATACTCGAGTGGTTAATACGACATCCGGAATGTTTTGTAGAATCAGTTAACAGTTCAGCTGTCGGAAAAAATGAACATTAATTCCGTTTCATGTTTTCTGGTAAGAAAAATATTTTAAACCTTTTAACGGTGCTTCTACCTACTTAGAATTTCCTCAGCGTAGATAATATATTATTTACCATTCAAGTATAAAGCCTAGCCTTGGCATAGGCATATTTTTGAATCTTGTTGTTAAAGGAAATGGGTCAAAATACGAGGCCTATGGGATGTTCAAATGGAAAAATGGAGTAAATACATTAGAAAGTAAGGCACTAGGTGGTAGGCACATGCATTGGGGGAGAAGAGGAACATCTGCGAAAAGGTCCGAAGAATGCCAGCAAGTGATAAGATTTATTCATGGCCATTGAATTTTGGATTTTATTTATTTATTTAACGACTTTATTGGGGCGAGATTGAGACTTATAGTTCTTTTTCCTCCTAAACCTTATATATTACAATTAAGACTATCATAAACCCCTCGCCTGAATTATGAGATAAACAGGGTGAAAGGAGGTTAAGTGGGAAAAATCGTGAACATATGTATTTTTGGTCGAATTAAAAGGGAAAAGATAATTGAGGAAGGTAATAATGCAGGGAAAATAAGTCTTTCCGATATTTAATGCGCTGTGGTTGCCAAGAATCGCCCAAAATTTTCATTTACCTACGAAGGTAGGTGAAAAACAGAATTAGGCTAAGTCTTTTACAATCTCAAAATTAGCTGTCCAAGAGAATAAAATGAGAGTAAATTGGAATTGTTTGTACGCCAGATATGGAGCCAGATCGAAACCATTTTATGAAGGGAGATTAATATGAACAAAGAATAGATGGAAGCGAAACTTTTGGCAAAATTCAAATAAGGAGATAAAATGTAAGGAAAATGGTGAGACGTACAAAGACAAATGGGTTTCCGAAGGGAACGGAAAGACAGAATGATAGACAAACAATGGGGCAGGAGGAAAAATAAAGGCAATCAAATTTTGTCCGGAGTAAAAGAAAATAAAAAAGTTCATGAAGATAAGGAATTATTTATCGACTTGCAAAGTCTTTACGTTTCCCACTGCTTTGGAAGAACTAAGTTGTTTAGAAAAATATGCAAAAATGTATTGCTTTGAAAGATCCAATGAAAACCTACCTTTTATTAAATAGATCAGCATACAATGTTTGCTAAAATCAAAAGAAACATTTTTGTTAAAAGGAAAAACAATTCAAGTCGGCCACTGCTTTTATGGAAATTGCTGTGTATGATCTAGGCAAACACTTACGACCTTCTGACTATTATATTTCTATCATCAACTGATGTGACGGAAATATAATAACTGCCCTTAACGCGGTTCCAACAATGGACTGAACACATTGGCATGGACTTATCTCATTTTGACATGTAGACGAAAGTTCATGACAGCGCAGAATTGTAATGACATCCACGGAAATTAAATGCTTCATTGAAATTGAATTATGAAGTAATAACTTTCATAAAACTTTCAATAATATGCGATCATCCTCATCTAAAGACATGTCTCTCATCAAACACACACCATTTCATGACTTTTCATAGCCTTGGCTCGCGTGGAAATTGACCGCAGACTAATTGAAATATATTCGCTTTTTATACGGAAACTCAAAATATTTATTTTACTCTTCTACATCCTTGGGTTTCACTCGTCTTTGAAAGGAAAATAATTTTTTCTCGTGAGATAATTGTTTTTTTTTTAATTTTTAACTCTAAAAAAAGGAATTATTATTGTGAACTCGAAGTCTCTTATAGATCTACACTAAGTTTAAGATACTTAAACTATACCTAAAAAACACATAAACATAAGAATATGAAATATGATGAAATGAGGGAATTCTTTCACCTTTACTTCATCCATACCGGGACTCTAAGCCGTATTTATCGACCATATGTACATCATAATGGGATTGGGCTGATGTCAGAATAGCGTGAGTGGCGCACTATGGAAATAGAACGAAATGCGGACGATTAACCAAATTACGAAGGGGGAACATTTCGCAATCGTGTGTTTCCGAAAAAAAATTCTACCGCATGCTTGGATTAGCTTATCTGGTACAAATCTGGTATCGTAAATTAGTTGGAATATGGCGCTCCGTTTCCAAAACACGAACTTCTGCATGTCAGTCCTTTTGAATCCTTTTTTCCTGTTAATTCTAATTTGGCGATAAAATCTAGGGAATCACCGACCCGGGGGAACGAGGGGGAACGATGAATCCTTGGGTTGAAGTATCGAGACCAATTTAAGTTTACTAATCTCCTCACCGTGTCTTCCTTCAAGGCGTGGCTCATTGGAAGGGAGACGGAAATTATCGAGCCGGATGAGGGAATAATCTAGATTACTGGAATTTACGCGAAAATTCAGTAATCCGCAAATTGCCGCGACGAATCGGGGGATAAGAAGATATTTTAGGTACGTATTCTAGGAGAGCAGGCAAAAAAGTTATCGCCGACGTAATTTCTTGACGAATTAATCTAACCATCGGAATCGATATGAATTCGAGAATTTTTTCGGTGCCTTTCATTGGCCACTGGCACCTCGTTCAGTCACCTTTCATCATTTTCTTTCCACTAAGGAATAAAAACTGGAAAAAAGGCGATTCATCTGTCACAAACTGATACGTCACAGGGAAGACATGGAGGGAATGGCGGAGTAGCGTAGGGAGGAAAGGGAAAAAAACAGAAAAGAGAATGCGCTAATGCAATGTTTGGGGTGCTTTCATATGCGAGCGGAGTATTCCGAGCGTTGTTCTTTTTTTTAACCAGTTAGTTCGCTTTCGACCCGAGGCGTGGCGGGTAAGAGAGGAGGTGAAGAGAGATACTGAGGCGGAGGGGGTTTTGGGAATGGTTAGGGATAGGGCGGGAGTGGGAGGAGAACCTCTGGCAACAAGATTATCCTCGGGGATTTGTTAGCTCGGGTTGTGCAACCACGTAACTAGAGCTGAATGGAATCGGAGCAAGTGCGCGCGGGATTTTTCCACTTTTTTCTCCTGCTTTTTGTTTTTGCCTGGTCCAGACCACTCATCACGGAATATAGCGAGCGACAAGGAAAGCTGTTGTCGGGGCCCAGAGGCGGGGAGGCGTTGAGAATATTCGGGCGGCGGAGAGGAGGGCGAGGGATGTGGGCGAGGGAGTGGGGGGGGAGAGGGTGATGGCGCGGAAAGCCGGTGGGCGTTGGGCACGAGGTGAGGGATGGGTGGGTGGAATGAGTGAGTGAGAGGTTTTAGGGAGGATTCCGCAAAGGTGAAGAGAAAGGGAACGGTGAAGGGGAAGAGGGAATATTCAGGGTCGAGGGGAGTGCACGTTGGGTACCTAACGTCATTCCTATTCATGAAAAAGTTTCTCCTCTTCCTTGGCCCATTTTCGGACTTTGCACAAATTAGCAATTTGGTTCCATTACATTTTCTGGAGTGCACCCATTTCAATTAGTAGTGACATTCACGCCAATTCGCGACGTCTGCCAATCGCGAGATGAACTAAATATAGAAGTGCCGCAAATACTGTTCGTTGGCAGCAAAATATTGGATCGTTATTTGAATATCACTTATCTAAGATAAGCACATTTACCCTCCAACCAACTAAAAATTCAAATTTATCCTTCCTTAAGATAATTGGAAAGGCATAAAACATATTGGTACTCCTGTTTTCATATTGGCTTTGAGTGTAACCATTTTTAATCACGGAGTCGTAGTGGTTCTTGAAAAATTATTTTTGTATGTCTCCATCTATTCATTCCTAATTTCGTTTATAAAATGAAGAAAGATATATGGCAAGGATAATATTTGAGCATTTGGATGACAAGAGTTAAATGTCATTCCTGAATAGTGTGGCAAGAAGCTGTTGTATGTATTTGAACCTAGTGTCTTCTTTACTGAAACCAAACTTAGTGCGATTTTTTTATTAATTATGACCACTGAATTCTTCACTAAAATTTTGGCAACAGTATTTGGTGATTTATAATAATAATAACTATTATCATTACCAGAAACGGTTAAGTACGAGTACTAGACATGTGTCTATTGCGAGAAGAGAGAGGTTTGATGGAAACAGGAAATGTGGTCGCTGAGACTTTCTTTGACGATGAAATGTTGAGGACTGTGCCAGAGGGGAGGACGTTAAGCATAAGAGGTATGTGATGGGAGGAAAACCGTAGGCATATTGGATAGGATGGAGGGAAGCTGAGGATCATATGGAATGCATGAGGAGCTGAAGAATTGCTTATTGAAGTAGTAATGTGAATTTCCAGGTTGTGTCCTTTCAGAAGAGACAGAATTTAAAAGGTTGTTCATCTGAGTGTCTATCTAAAACCTACTTTAAACGTTAAACTACATAATAAATAGTTGTAATCCCATATTGCGATTAAGAGTGGGAAATGACACAAGAAATAAAACACACAATTTACTTTCCTAGGTTATCGATCTGTGTAATTCATATTTTACCCAGATGTTTTGTAACCACATTTCCAATTAGTAGTCATTAAAAATATCTGCTTTATGTCATCTAACACATGTACAGGTATTAGTGTAGTTAAATGTTAACACTTAAATCTTGCATGCATGTGGTAATTAATTTGGAGTTTGACTTACGTATGACCGCTTTTCCTTTGGTGTCAGGGCATCTATAGTATTCTGTCAAAATCTATTTGAACGAAGGGCAGATGGATCAACCAAGCGAAGCTGATGCGACCACTTTAGTGGACGGGTGAAAATGAAGTAATCGATCCAGCAAAATCACTTGATCAATTTCGGTGCATGACTACGCGACCTAATGGTTCAACGACACTAAATAAATTCGAAATTACTCGGTTTGACACTTTGTTTGTCGATGCAAAAGAAAGATTTTGCTCGAAGACGAAATGTATTTGTGACAAAAAGATGCCTGTTTGCTCAGTTTATTTTGGCGTTCACTTCCTTTATATATCTCCCGTCTCATCGCCATTCCCCATCGAGCGTTTGTGAAACTCGTAACATAATTGTAGCGCTCCTGCTCTTGGAACTTTCTGCTTTGTTGACAACCCATGCTAGTCGGTTGAGTGGCGACGTCCCAACGATTGGACTAAGGGGTGGACGGATGCAAATGAAGAGAGTGAGAGGAACGAGGCGCACAATTAGGGGTTGAGCTCGCAGGAAAAGGGTTCCTGGGGGAGTGAAAAGCCTCCGGGATGACCAAGGGGTTGATGGAGGGGTGAGAGGGAGAGGAGGCGCGGGAGAGAAACGAGGACTCGTATAAAGGGATAGAATTTATGAGGGACAAGTGACTATCACGGAAGGCCTAGCAGTAAAGGGTGAGATGGATGAGTTATTGAACCTTTGTTTCGGCTTGCATGGGCACTCGGGGAGATGAAAAATGTCCTGGAGTAAGTAGCTATGCAAAGGGGTAACCGGGTACTCATGTAAATCATGCGAAAACGTGGCTGAAATAACTTTAGTTTTTTTGGATTAGTTTCTCCCTGAGTAGAACTGACGAATTAAATCCTCATCGTTGATTTTATAACCTATGCCAGTTCAAAGATGAATAATAGTATAAGTGAGACGAAGAAATAGATAATCCGTCTGAAGCGTAAACCACGTTAGCGTACCAACCATAACCGGTACAGGGAAAGGAACTGGCCCCCCTACCCTGATGTGTGAATTTCACACGCCGTTGGGCTTAGTACTGGGTGAACTCTACCATCACCTACCAAACCGACCTTCGGGTTGATTACTGTGCTTATGTTTTTTTTATATGCATATATACCTATTAGTGTATCATAAAAAACGCGTATTTATACGTTTTCACAATAAACAGGATCTAAGAGAATCATCATTGCGATTGAAAAGCTACAAAAGTACAGTATATGATGGCAAAGGATGGATATAAATGCTTATCATGTTTTTGTAGTGATGATCGTTAAATCTCCCACCCCAGTTGAGATGGAATGACGGATCAATCAGGCGTAGGTGGTAGCAGGAAGAGTTGGGAAGGGAGACAAGAGCATAGCGAAAAGCAATATCGTCTTGTGATGAGGAGGAGAGAGACAAAGAGAAGGAAAGCCAAGGAAAAGAAGTTAGGAATGGAACACGTGAGAGATTAGAGAGAGAGAGTAGTGTCGGAACCCCTGCCACTCGCGGTTTGGCCTCCTCCGCGCCCGCGCTTCTCCGAGGAGTCGCGTCGCGTCCTGCATAAGTTACTCAGAAAGAGGCCGAGTCATCTAGTGGTAGGGAGATCGTAAAACAAGATGCATGAGAACCTTCCAGGATAATTTATAACTACAGTTAAACGTCGATAAAAAATGGTGTATGCGGGGTGCATGTTGGGGGCGAGAATATACCTTTTTTGTACACATCAAACGTGCAATTTGTCTTTGCGAAAATAGTTTCGTTCTAGTTCTTCATAAATCGTATCCAAATATTTGTCGTCCTTGACACTTTTTTGTGAACCTCGTTTAAATTGAAGTGGGTTTCGTTTTGCATTTTGAAACTTAATTTTGTTTTTTCTTACGGCACTTTGGTCGTCATTAACCCTTTCCAAATTTTTTCTAGAGGGGTCGCATTTAACTTTATCAATAATACTTTTATGAATAACCATTGAGAAATATATATATATAATATATATATATATATATATATATATATATATATATATATATATATATATATATATATATATATATATTTCTCTGTACTTTCAATCAGTAATCTTTAAATCGAAAACACAATCATAGGTTATTCTTAGCATGCACCAAGGACTTATTTATGACTTAGACATTTCAAGCATACGAGCTTGAAATAATGTTAATAGGTCTATATCAGGAGCGCATTCAAACAAAATTGAAGCTCCGTAGTTTGAAATTCCGAGAACTACATTTACCAGATATTAAGGTGGGGGATTTTCCACTAAATTGGAAAAATTAGTTCCAAAGTTCAGGTAGAAAAATATAATTTTACGTCCAATGTCAGACATTTCTATTATTTCATTGCAAATATATCTATTGAAATGTAACTGGGAATGTTTGAAAGTGATCACTATGCATAAAAACACTGGTTTTACCATGCTTAATATTTTTACGCACACTCTACTTACCTCAAAGCTAAGTTAATTGACGTTATGTCTCTATCTGTCGGTTTTTTCACGCCTCACTCACTTTCCTCACTTCCTTAAAATTACCTCAAAGTTATTGTTGATTTGACATATTGGATGCCAGCATGTCCACGTAAATGAAATCTCTCCGTCTTGCAACGTAATTTCTTGTCAGCAAGTCTATACTCTTACCCATAGTTTTCATAACTGTCAAAATATAATATTTCTGAATAACTTGCTACATTTCATTCTTTCAATTTTTTAAAAATCATTTTATTTCGTTAATCGAGTTGGTTTTTGTCGATATGATCGTTAGATTCTATTCCAGACTCTTTAAGCTCATGATTATTTTACCCTTTGCCAATGACAGCGTGCCAATCCGGTAGTGATATAGGTATAATATCACTGTTGACCTCGGCAAAGTACATTTTTATTTCAATTATATCGAGCCAATACGGAAAAATAATAAAATCATAAAGATTTTGGAAGTTGGTTTATTGCGCAAGAGAAATATCGAACACTTAGAGTAACCTTGAAAGTTCAAAAGCTTAAGCATGGTGATAGTTGCAGATTGGAGGCTTCTAAGAAATGGGTATGGAACAGGATGAAAAATGCAATATCTATATATGAAATGGAAAAAAACAACCGAAGAAGCAGGAAATGTGGATTCTGAGCATTTTCATTTCCCATAGTATGAAGATTTTCGTAGAGGTATGGACGGTCGGTAATCAGTAGGCATTAAAGCAAAAGTTATGCATTGCTACAAATATTTAAGGCAAAAATAATTCTACTCCATTCTCAGCTATGAATTTGTTAATTCCAACATTAAGAAACTGGTGAAGATTATAAACTATTTGGCATGAAATTACGAGTTAAAAATCAAATATAAACCATGAACCCTATTTTATTCCATTTTATGACAATACTCAAGTGGCGATGAAGGTTATAGTCCTCGAAAATTACCCTCAAATTGCAATTTTAAAATGGATCGGTAGCATTTTTCATGTAGGCAATTTGAGGCATTTAATCTGTTCAGATCAACCTAAATTATAATCAAAATTTAGATTGCCCTTTAATAAATTAAACCTCGGGAACTGGTATCCATATCGAAAGGTTAAGAAGACAGGCTTAATTGAAACTTGGAGGAGATAAATCGTTGGCTAATTAAACTTCGCGAAACTGCAGTCGTCACAGAGAGCAAAGATGAGTCTCATTCCAAGGATCAGGAATCAACTTCTCCAAATTGATATCCGAACTGCCTTATCGCCTTATCTCATGCTGACGAAACTCATTTAATTGGTTTTCTTTGCTTAGGCATACATATATACTGAACTCCTTAACAGGCATTGTTTTTTTATGACCAGATTATTTACAGGTATCAACTTTATTTTTTGGACAATAAATTTACCACGGCAGTATAATTATTGCGCTCTGTATTTATTGCGTGAATAACGCCTAAAGTTTCCATTCAACGCAAACTCATAGCATCTTTTAGGCAATAGAAAGTCATTATGTGTATCGTCGATCAGATGCCTGACTTACATGAAATACATTGATTTGATGAACTCTACATTAATTTCGTCGCAGTTTTTTTGGAAAGATATCAGTTTTGGCAACATAAATGTTATATATATATATATATATATATATATATATATATATATATATATATATATGTATATATATATATATATATATATATATATATATATATATATATATATATACTATGTTCCAATTTCTTCAGAAATGAGTCTACTGAGTTGTCAGTTCGTATTTGCAACCGTAGAAACCAGCATCATTGCGAAAAATATATGAAGGTTTCCTTTCCAGTCAGGAATGTTTTAATTTCTTCCAGTTACATGCGTCTGTAGCCCCAATGTTTTGCCAATCTCACGTTTGTGTCCCACCTACGGGAATTGAGTGGTGCAGCCTGGTCGAAATGGGATCAAGGTGGAAGCGTCCCTTTAAACGACTAGAAGAAAAAGAATTATATGATAGGAACAATGTGTCACGAATATGAATATGGCAGATACCCTATTGTTTTGTTGGCAAACATTATAGAAAAAAAATGGCCGGTGGAACCGTAGGGATATCCATATTTTTAAAACAGTGATATGGCGAATGGAAGGCTTGTGGATCGAAAGGTTCTGAGGTACATCCTCCTGAAACTATTAAAAATTGAGAGGTGCCAATTTTGAAAATCACAGACTCGATTAAAAAATAAATTTTATATCATATGAATTTCGGCATTGAAGTTTCCCAATGAGTCATTTAATGATATTTTTGTGAACAAATATAAAGTTCAGCCACTGAATTTTTGAATGTGATTGTCATATATGATCTTAATAAATATAATGAGATGAACAGCTAAAAACCTAAGAAATAGTTCAAAAAATACAAGCAATTTATTTTATTTAACATACACTTTTTATATTTGAAAGGGTGCGTGCATTAATTTTTACCCTGAGATTGTTTAACTTACGGGCTTAACTATTTACGTTGTCAATGGACATCAATGGGGAAATGAGAAACACAAAGAAACTCTGGGGCCTTAGGCACGGTTCACTGGTCGGACAGTAATTCTCATTGGGCTCTAATTAATTTTATCATCCATTTAATGTTTCCAATACTTTAAATTTTCATGCTATACATTGAAACCAATGAAATTATAAAATAAGTTTAAAGGATATTATTTCAGTAAATTTTACCCTCTTCAGAAATGGTCGGAGGAAATTAAACGGATCGTGGGAACGGCTGGAGGGAATTTAGGCGGGGAACTCATGGGATTAGATCAATTAGATCTACGGATGATCAAGTTTTAGTTTGAAAGTCACCCTGTGAGAAAGGGTCATATTCATTACTTGGCAAATCACTCTGGTAGGCATAGGATGATAATTAATAGTATGAAAACGAAGGTATTGAGATTTTCAAGAAATAGTTACTCTAATTTAAACATTAAATTGGAAGAGATGGAACATTTCAGCTAATAGCAACAGTTCCCAAGTAGCTGAGCTGCTCCAACTATTCCGGCTGTTTACATATCATTAGTGTTAAAGAATGAGCTACTGTAATTATCTGTTTAAGGTATGAAAATATTTTATCACCAGCCTAATTGATGCATTGTTATGTGACTATATAGTCAAAAAATCTATGAAATACCTACAATAACTCAGAAGACTACTGATAAAAATAAATTTAAAAGGAGACACACTTCAATTTTAGTCCCATTTTCCTTGATTTTAGTTCAGTTCATAATTTTATCTAGAGCTACAAAGTATATTTAGTTTTACAGATGATTGTTATACTTTATTCTTTTGAATTTTGGAAAATGATTGACGGCCAGATAGATGAACTAGTCCTATCGTTAGTAGAGAAAAATTAAAAGTTCAGCCGTGTAGTAAAGAGTAGATTGGATTTAATCCCGAGGGAGAAAAGGAAAAAAATATATGCAGAAGAAGGAAAGTTTTACTCGTCCTGTCCTCTAAAACGCTAAAGAACTTTCTTTTGGACCGAAAAATGGTATTTTTGGACCTCATAATGCATACGTTTGCTGAATGAGATATTGTGGACATACTCCGATTATTATCTACGTTTAAAAACTCAATTCGGCGAAGGAACGCAAGGACGACGGGCCAACTGATTTTTTTTCTATATAAGGCTTCGGAATGTTGGCCCTCGGGATATTTGAGCTGTACCTTTCTGACCCTTCTTTTCTTTCGGTGTTTTATAAACTTCATCTTCTTTGAACCATTTCCACCACCCTTTATTTACAAGAGAGTCTGATGGACTCCTTCTCTTTTTTGCTAAAGCCTTAGGGAACATAGGCACTCAAATTCGCATGCGACCTGCGTAGTGTTTTATCTAACCCAATGAAATGCATGATTTTCGCGTAGCTTATGCTTGAATAAACATGTAATATAAGGGGAAGAACTGTACCTTGAAATTCGTTCGTTTTTGACGAATGTTTTTGGACTTCGATGTTAAGATTTCAGGATGCAAATGATGGGGTGAGTGGTAGTTATACAGACTGCCTTGTATAAAATAATTCCTTTCGTATAATAACATATACATTAATTAGTACGTTCATCACACGTAGGATGCACATAGTAAAGAGGAGAAATAAATTCCGAATTTCAAAAGGAAATAAGATCACGAATATTTTGGTGCATGCACCAACGATAGTTTTTCTAATTACGATAGGCGTCACGTTCATTTTTCTGTGATAACTAGTAATGTAGGGATCAATGGGCTTAATTTTTAAAAGTTTGAATCTAACATTGATAGAATTAAAAACCTTATTTTATGACACCTCTCAGCGAACAAATATCGTGAGGAAAATTTGTGAAGCACTTTGAAGAGAGAGCTCAAAAGTAATTGAAACCGTTTGGGTGTAAACGGTTTATACCCGTTTTGCTGTCCGTAATTCAGAATTAAACTCAATATAAAATTATGTACACGGAAGCTTTTCATTTAAAATGGTTGGCATCAACCAACATTTTAATGTTATATTATGTGGAGTTACGCAAGGATTAAAATGAAGGATCAAGGATTTAAGAAGAACGGGACCCAAATGAGTTACCAATTTCTTTTCCCTCCGATTGAACTTCCTTTTACAATTTGCCTGCTTCTCTTATCTTGGAAAAACCTTCACATACATGAATAAATACGGGCCTATCGTTATTTTGCTTTTCCTTTCTTTTTCCATGCCTCTCTTTTCAGTTTTCCTTTATCCTTCGGCCCCTTTCCCCTCTCTCATCAGCCCAAATACCTTTCACACACGTCCGTCCTAGGGACGGTATCACAGAAGAGGTCAAGAATGAGGAAACAAACAGAAGTGTGGACTCTGGCGTCTTCACACGAAACCCTGGCTGCACACTATATAGGTGGAAAAGGGTACCCTTCCTCCTCTTTTTCTCTCTTACCCTCTATACACATCTCCCTCACTCCCTTAAGACACTACTTCAAACTCCCATTTCCACCCATCTTACCTCATGGCTTCTACTATTTCTTCCCGTCTTCATGCCACCCCTTCCATTCTGCCTCCCTTCCACCACACGCCTCTCGCCGCAGTGCTCTCCTTAGCTCACGTTTTCCCCAAAATCGACTCTAAATCTCTGGCGCTGGACGAATTTCTCGCATGATATACGTTCCACACTCGCCAGTTTAAATGAAAAAGAAAATAACTCGTTTTACCTCTCTCGCTTCCCACGGTTATTGTATTTCCCCTTAAATTTCCATCTAAAAAGTCATTTTAAAATTAATTTCTTTCCTTCTCCTCTACTATACGTAAAGGAGATTTGTTTACTAAATACTCATTCCTATGCTAATGTTTTTGCATCTCAGGGAAAATAGAGTTTTACAAATCCAAGTGCTTAGCTGAGGAAATCCAAATTGGGAAGACAATTTTCGTTCGGATTAATAATTTTGAAGCAACAATTAAATGGCCAGAACTCCTTCAAATATCCTCACGATCGGTGATAGCTGATGAAAAACTCGAGGGCGGAACAGTATGTGGGCGAGAATATAAAAGATTTTTATTCAGCCGAGGTATTAGTCCAACTTGATGAAAGGTTATGATTTTTTAAGTTCTTGCATGCGCACGTCTTAACTCTTGTCCATAAGAAATTGCGAGCAATAATATCTCCAGCGTCTCCACAGAAAATATTCGGCAAAACTGCCTTCATTACACTGTGAAAAAAAGATGCTATAGGTCCTTCTATCTCTCCTTTATGCCGTTCACTCTCACTGGCTTCCTCTGGACTACCTTCTTCGTTTTACTCCTTCATTTCCTCTCGCCCTTCTACTTTATGATACCCACCCATGTCCAGTTTGTATTTCTTTTTCTGACGGTGAGCGCTTCATTTATCTTTTTTTCTGTATTTGAACTTATTTTCTCGATTTATCACTTTAAGGATATTGTTTCATTCATTTTCATCAAAGTTTATGTCGGACTTCCATGACAAACGAAAAATAAACCATTCTATTCGCGGTCAGAATGTCCTTCATTTAAAAAAATAGTAGCTATAATTTACCCATTCGCCAACTTTTACTCTTTCAAATTCAATACCATGGCAAAAGATTTATAATATGAAGCCATTTATTTTCTTCCTCCACGTACAACGTAGTACAACACGTACCACCGAAAACCGAGGAACCTATTATTTCACGATGTTGTGGAAACTTAATAATTGGTCAAATCCATACCATATACTTACTCGCACAGAGGCCATAAAAAGGCTTTACTAAGCCCCCGCAGCGGTGACATTGAGATTTTTTCTCATAGGTGCTTTCTATTTCAAGATGAGTGACATTAACTGACAAGAGCTGGGGCCTTTTTCATCTGTATTCAATTCCTGTTACACATTAAGGCCTGATCCCAATTACCAACGTATTAATACGATTTTTGCTATTGGACTTCTTCTTTCTCTATTCTTGCACCGTAGCTCAAAAACCGGTTAGGCCAATTCTTGTATTTTTGCATTTCTGCCAGTGCTCGCATTTCCTCAAATGGTTGGTCAGTCCATCTTCTTCATCTGCTAAAGGGTATATACAGGAATGAGCTATAAATGTGAATGGTTCTAATATTCTGTTGCATATTGTTGGATTTGTAAATTTTCTGTGAAACTACAAAGCATTTAGTACATGGTATTTTGGACCATAAAATAAAAACGTGCCCATTCATTGGACCAAGCTAGCCAAAGATTGTGATTCCGTCTCGAAAATGGTATTCACTTCGACCGCAAGATAATAACCCTGCGAATGAAATATCGCCATAAAAATGGGCATCGCATTTTGAATAAAAAAATGAGGCCTACTCTTATGATTTAATAACGTTAGATTTATGATATCTACAAAAATTACTCTTCACTCTCCCCTAATTTACGTTTTCACAATACAATGTGGCATATACCCTTCGTGGATTTAATCATCTTGAATTACAATACCTAGCGCGTTTTAGTATCATTTTAAGGAAATATCCCTTACATTTGAAAAATGCAAATTAATTCGTCGGAGGCATAAACAAAAAATATAACGAGACTTAAGAAAATTAATGTGCTAATTGCTAAATAGGAGTTAGTAGTACTATTAAGTTGGAACGAATATAATCTCAATAGCCATTGTCAAAAATTCAGTCCTGCGTTTCAAAAATTGCATCAGCTTATTTTATATGTACGAGGGTACCCGGCCTGACCTGGAGATGGCAGTAGTTGTTTAAAAAATATCACTGTATTAGAAAATACGCAATCTATAAAGCATATCTTTCAAGTTTAAAGACGCCACGTTGTTTAGTATTTGTTTGGTAGCCATCTATAGTGAAAGTTTTCAGTGAATTCGTGAAAATGGAGAAAATTGGTCAGCGGTATGTGAAACAATACTTTAATTGGAAAGGCCTCAGCCCAACCAATATAAAAGCTGAACTGGATTCTACTCTGGGTGAGTCTGCTCCTTCGTTTACTACGGTCAAAAATATTGGGTAGCAGAGTTTAAACGAGGCCGTACGAGCTGTCAAGAAAAGCATCACATTGGTCAACCAAATGAGGTGACGACTCCAGAAACGGTTAAGAAAATCAACAAATTGATGTTGGATGATCATCAACTGAAAGTGCGCGAGTTGGCAGAAATAGTAGGCATTTCAAAAAGTGCGGTACATCCCATATTGGTTAAAAATTTGGGCATAAACAAGCTGTGTGCAAGATAGGTGCCGCGTTTGCCCACACACGAGCAAAACCAGTGTCGTGAAGATGTTTCAATTGAGTGTTTAGCGAAGTTTCACAGCAACAAAGCAGAATTTTTGCGCCATTTCATAACCATGGAGGAAACATGGATCCATTACTTCACATACGAGACAAAAGAGCAATCAAAACAATAGCTTCAAAATGGAGAACCGCCTCCAGAGAAGGCGAAGACCGTTTCATCTGCAGGCAAGGTCATGGCGTCGGTTTTTTGGGATACGCGTGGGATATTTTTCATTGACTATTTTGAAAAAGAAGGAAAAACTATCAGCGGCGAGTATTATGCGAACTTATTGAGCAAAGAAATCAAGCAAAAGTGGCCACATTTGGCTAAGGAGAAAGTGTTGTTGCATCAAGACAATACACCAGCTCACAAATCCGTTATTGCAAAGGCCAAAATTCATGAATTTAAGTTTGAATTGCTACCCTACGCACCATATTCGCCAGATTTAGCTCCCTCGGATTATTTTCTACTCGCAAACGTGAGAAAATGGCTCCGTGGTAAAAGATTTTTCAACCGTGAAAAATTGATGTCGGCAGTTAATGGCTATTTTGAGAAGCAAGAAATCCTCATTATAAAAAGGGTATCGAACTTATTGGACATCGCTGGGAAACGTGTTTTGAGCTTAAAGGATTTTATGTTGAAAAATAAATACATTTTTTTTCCAAAACTTTTGTGTTTTCTTTTTTGGGTCGGGTACTTCTGGCATTACCCTCTTACTAGCTGCGAAAACAAACATTTGCCTTCCTCATTTCCGGATACACTTTATAGTCGTTGCTAGGTGCTATGATACTCGCCAACTCTGCATCAATACCCCTTATTTTATCGCAATCTCTCACTACTTCTCCCTTAAAGATTACCTAATTCCAGGACTTAACCTTCGCCCATCTCCTCTCTTATCAGTTTCAATTTTAACATGAAACCCTATATTTCATAGAGCCACATTATAAATTCTATTACCCTCCTCTTTACTCATACTTCCGAAAACCATCCGATTACGTCTCTTGAGCAATATACGCTCATGCGTTCTCAAGGGGACAGGAATCTCGCTGTTCCCACCGCTAAAATACATTCGGTATTTGGGCCCAATTTTTTTCTTTCAACCTTCCGTTTACGCCTCTAATTTTAAGTATAAAAATAAGGCATAATAATAATCTGTATATTAATAATAAAAAAGGCAAAAGCGCTCTAAAAAGAAGCGCCCTAGAAAATGCAGGGCAACGATATGGAAAGTTTGCCGAGGAAGGGTCAAATTGGTACGTTATGCAGGAAAGTTAAAACCCTATCCAAAAACACGAAAACAAGTTCTCGTAAGAAGGAAAAGTTGTTGCGAGCAGTCATTGATGGGTAAGGAAAACTATTAGCTGAACCAGGAAATATACAAGAAAGATGAAAGGTACATAAAAGAACTGTATGATAAAGACATTAAACCAGCAGTTTCAGACTCATAAATAGAATATGTATAAGGGTAGCTTAGATGCAGGCTCACCCGATGGTGAAATAGAAAAGGTATTAAGGATATTCAACAGGGTCGTTTCGGTAGACAACTTCTTAAATCTTTAGGGAAAGGTTACATGAAGAATTTTTATGGGCTATTTTGTAAAATTGGTAGAGTTACATTTGGCCAGAAGACTTTGCCAAATCAATATCAGTTATTATTGTTAAGGTAGTCATATAGAGGACTACAGATTTCTCACGCAGCCAATGTGGTTCTCAGAATTATCAAATAAAAGAGGATGGAGGCAACTGATTACTAAGGAGATGATTAGTTTGGGTTTAGTAGGGGAGAAGCATGCATGATGCCATAGCATTTATGAGGTCATTGATATGTACTATGTAAGTAATCGAGAGGAACATAGAATATATCAAGATGTATTTGCCTGTTTCGTAGGTTTCGCAGGAAATGAGAATAGATTGAAGGGATAGGAGATTGATATGCAGCTTGCACATGACTGAGATTACCCAGGTGCACGTAGTGGATAGTCTAATTATTATTAATAAGAAGATATAAATATTATTAAGAAGATGTGTGTCCGTTATCACCTGTGCCGTTCAACTTTTATAAGGAGGTGATGTTTAAAGAGGCATGGGGTGGACTGGAAATGGAAGTCGGCGGGGAATTCATAAAATCAGTTTTGTTCATGGATAAACAAGTTTTAGTTTGGTAGTCAGCCAAGGGGTTGTATATTCTGTGTGTATGTAAGTGCGAAAAGTATAGGATAAGAATAAATGTAAATAAATCGATGGATATGCAGTTTTCAAGAAACCGAAAGACGGAAAGAAGTTTAACGTTCAAATGCGCAGGTGGTTCAATATGTCCCTAGCAAAAAATAAAGTAGAAAATCCTTTTGGCAAGGTATTTTGTTATTTTTCAACATAATCTGCTTATAGTTTGATACAATTTTCCCAGCGTTTCTCCAAGTTTTTTTAAACCTTCCAAAATGTACTTTTCCGGAAGGTCCTCAATTTATGCATCTGTGATGGCGATGACCTCTTTCGATTTGAATCGTTTTCCACTGAGCTATTTCTCAAGTTGGAGAGGAAAAAAGCCACTGGGGACCAAACCTAGAAAATACGGTGGATGTTGCTATCATTCCAACTTTAATTCCATAATTGCCGTAATAGAAACTGCGTAGGTGTGCAACCGTATTTTGTCTTGATGCAGAAAATATTTCTCTTTCCCTAATAAGAACGCTTGAGGAATAAGTTTTGTTTCGTCCAAAAATATGTGTCGATGCAAACAATCATCAGGATTAGGACGAGAAAAGGCCGAGCCAGCCTCCGAATAGACCACGTCATTGCATTTATTCTTCAATGAGAGCAAACGCGGCGGTGTACATCTTGCGAATATTTTTTTACACCCATTTTTTTGTGCAAAATTGAAAACAATATGCGTACCTTATGACATGCGTGTGGCCTCAAATACTCCTATTTCAGGAACTTGGATTCATCGATCACTCAAAACTACATGCATACTATGATGAATATAATGTTGGTCAATCATTTCCGAGGTAGCCACTTCCGCTGAGCGTGCTGAACAATTTTCTTCATTTTTGTATGTGCTGCCACTTAAAACTAATTAGCGCAAGTTAAACAGCCTCATCAAAAGGAGTAGATGTATCATGAAATTTATCTCATTTTTCAAAAGAATTAGATTACATATATGTTATTATCTTATGCATATACATACATTCATATATATATATATATATATATATATATATATATATATATATATATATATATATATATATATACTCAATTTGTGGGCACCTGCAGCTCCACCAAAGCTATGTGATTTTTCGGGTAACAGACCTTCCTGGGAAACGATAACCAGTACAGGGAAAGGAACTAGCCCCCCTACCTTGATTTGTGAATTTCACACGCCGTCGGGCTTAGTACTGGGTGAACTCTACCATCCCATCACCTACCAAACCGACCTTCGGGTTGATAACTGTCTTTATGGTTTTTTATGCTCAATTTACGAATGAGTTACATGCCTATATGACACGCATTATTGATTGAAATTGTAAAAACGGCCTACATAAGAAAGGAGAAAAAAACATTCTGTTGTAGAAATAATTTATTCGGAATTGGTATCGCTCAGTCTTACCCACCAATCTAACTTCATCCCATGCTTCTACTCTGGATAACATTTGTTTTACCAGAGAGTCATAATAGATAGCCTAATTTTTAAGTACGTTAGGGTAATTTGAATAAGGTATGATGAAGATAAATTCGGCTTACGTAGTTATTATCGGGTACTTAATGAGCTTTTATAGAGAATTATAGCGTGAGGAGTTACCTGATTATGTGATAATGTAAATTTGATGCAGCGGTAAGAGACGAGTATAACATAAATATACTAGCCAGGCCTATTCATGATCATAGAGTGAATGAGAGTTAAACTAAACTTTTCATTCACTTACAGTCTGCATTTCCTCGAACCCTGCATCATATCATGGTATTACTACTTACCGTTAACTTCTTTGAAACCCTCTTACCATCCTTCCCTTTATTTATCACCAATTTTTCTGATTATTTCCAATTCTTGATTTTCTTTCATCTTTGCCATTCATTTTTTGGCTTTCTCAAAAAGGGCACGTGACCGAATCTGAAGAAATTAAAATTTTGAAAACCACTTATCCATTTTATCATAACCACGACGGTATCAAATAAGCCAAAAATTTTGAGGAATATCTCTCCTAAAAATGTAGTGAGAAATGAAATAGTTTTCGCGAAAAAATATCCTTTAAATATCTTGCATCTGAATTTATTTTTCTATGTGTCATGATAACTGTTTAACAATTTCACCATTAATTGATCAAGGAGATGTTTCAGTAAAAGTTTTAGTGTAGAAAAAAACTGCAGTAATGTAAATGGCGAAGCGATGATGTTACATTATCACCAGATTCTTTTCTAAAACAATTTTTATCTTTTAACTAATGCCCAGTACCATTGAGAACTCCTAGCATGTTACAAAGAATCTCAAACATCACTGAACTACTTGCAGTATTTGCTTGACGATTCAAGCCGATGGGTGCTTCTTTATCCATAATTTCTGACCTCAGCTTTCAATTTAATGAAGCAACCGCTGCGGTAAATTCCGCAACGGCTGCTTAAGCGGAGTCGTTCTAGGTGAACACAAATGCAAGAACTTCACGGTTCATTTGCCAAGAGCATCAGCAGAATTCGGGCTCGAATCCCGGTATAAACGAATACTCTTTCCTCTTGCATATCATTTTCAGAAAATATCGACGTACGAGCGTGGGATTATGCTCTAATTTGCAACATTTCTAGAGAATTTCTTAGTAGTTTGTATGTTTATTCGGACCATAAGTTATTCCGGGGAAGAATTTAAAGTTAAATACGGTTTTATAATAAAAAAATAAAAACTGTCCACGGTTTTCTTGGTGCACGCTGGTGGCTCCCATGGGTGGGTTTTCTACACATTTTTTGACACTTTGGATTCCTCCGTTTAATTATTAATGGGCAATTGAATCTTTTCACCAATTGAGTGTTTTTATAGAATTTCCCTGAGGTTGATCACAAATACACAATAGCGTTAATATTTAATCTCCTTCAATTTTTGCCTCTATCCTATCCGGGTTTTGTTGCATAAATTCCACAATATTTTTCAAGGCGACCTTGCATGAATTAAGCAGATTTTTGCATGTTACGATTGGTGAAACTTAAGCATTTTTCATCGTTCTTAATTTTCATTTAAACTCGATGGTGTATGTAGGTAAATTTTGATTTGGGCACCTTAGTTTGTATATAGAATACGCTTCCTTGATAGAATTTCATCTTCGTCATCAATCTATGTGCATTTGAGTACGGGCGATAAAAATTGTGTATACGTCCATACAGTGTCCCATTATGGCATTCTTACATATCAGTAAGGCAGCCCCTGCCACACACCATCGTGGGGGCTTGAGGGTTTGTATTTATTTATAAGATGGGGTAAAGGATGTAAAAAAAAATATGATACGGTTTTACCATACGGGAGTCGAAAATAACAAAGTGGAATACTAAGGATTCATAATTTTTAAGGGAAATAAGCAAGAGAATTAGCGTAGATTGGAGGGTTTTTAAGTGTGGGTAAGGTGGAGAATAGGCAGAATAGATTTTATATAGAGGAAGACAAACTCTAACGTTTTATATTCGGTAGGAAATGTAAGAAAGTTACCAGATGAAAACCGAATAAGGCAGAAAAATTGGAGCAAAGAAGGACTTTGTCAAATTTCAACTATGTGCAATATTAGTATTTTGCTAGGATAGGGAAAATAATCTGGCAAATGCAAAATTGTGAAATTACTGAGATTTTTTAACACCCCTCCCTATAATGAGCAGAGAATACTGAGAGTTAGTTGGTTGATGAAGACCGTGATTGAAGGGAGAATATTGTGTAAGCTGGGCAGAGGAAGAAAGAGAAAAGACTTCTCAGAAAGCATTAATTCGAGCAAAATTTATTAAAAACAAATGAAAAAGGATGTAATGTAGGTCAGACAAAAGAACATTTTCTTAATCAGTTTGAAAAAAATTGTTAGGTACATCCAAACGTTAATCTTTAATAGGTACCTTGAAAGAATGAATTCACCTCAGCATATAAGTATGTTTATTGAAGTAGTTAATCATCCACACTGCGCAAGTGTAATGTTTCATATGCTTAGTGAAGGTAAGGTATGGCATTTTAAATGAATTTCATTTTCTTCTCTGTTTTATGAGTCGGTCTTTTATCACAGAATATTTAGATTCTTTTCTTTCATCAAATGCATTCTACAAGCTTCAAACCTTACGATTCTTACTTTGTACATAAATTCAAAAATTTTTGATTATTAATTTTTCTAAAATCCTACATGCTAAATTTGCATACACGCAATGCTAATTATGTTGAATATACTACTTTACTGCATATTATAGGTAGAAGTTCATTCTCTCATTTAATTTCCTTCAAATTTTCATGCAGCGTGAACTGATCCGTTTGCTTTCGTCGGTTTCATCGTATTTCTCGATGCTTGAAACCCACTACACCTTAATTGGTAATTTTCCAACCCATTCCTGAATTCCACGAATTCCAGTTTTTCCTTTCATCTCCCTGTTTCTATTCTTGCTTTCGCCTCATGATTCCCTTATCCGTTTTTCTCTCTCTCTCTTAATATTGTGCATGGCTGCTTTTTTTTGTCTCCCCTCTAGACCTTTCTCTCCGTAGAGGAAGACTGGGCAATGATCGTCATATCCGGTCCTACTCGTCCCAATCTTCCAAGTTTGCTCCCTTCCCTTGTAAGCCCAGCAGCCTTTATATCCCTACCATACAATCCTCTTTTCCCTTATCGGACTCATTTCATTATCTTATTTTTTCGTTCTCCGGAGAACGGAAAGATGGTAGGTGAGTTTCTGAGAAATTCCTATTGCGCTTAGGTAGTTTTATCCCTTGCTTGAAAATCGAACTGTTAGAGGTTTTTTGAGGACTTTTACCTCAAATGCGGTATACCCATGTATAGATGGAAGAGTTTGGAGCGACTATTAAGACAAAATTAAGATGACTATGAGATATATATTCAAATCAGGTTAACATTATTTAATTGGTATCATATTTAAAAAAAAATGTTTAATTAAAATTTCCCTTTATCTAAGACAATTTGAGACAAAATGAATCGCCTGAAAATTCATCATTTAGCTTGAAAAATACATATTTTTGGGTTGAAACATACACTACCTTACGCTGCGAAAATAAACCCATTTGTTCAGGCTAAATATTAAATCTTTTAATTTTAAGATTATTTTCTAATTCACCATAAATGAATTTCATTTATTGATTTCATTTTGATTACTTCAGTTAATGGCTAACCGTATTCTTCAAAAGGATTCATAATTTATATATTTATTGGCCCTTTACAGATATTTTTTTTATTGTAATTTGTGGAAATACTTGTAATTACCTCTTGATACTCAGATATAGTTACTAAGTCGGCGGGAAATAATAGGAAGTCTGCCTCATACTATGAAGAAGTGACAATTCTTATTCTTATCATAAGGTGGACTTGCAAAAATGAACATTTGAGCATATAGTACACGCATGTTACACTTAATGCGAAATGCACATATGCTATTTTCTTTTACACTTCTACGTCCCTACATGTCTAAATTATGCAGTATTAAATAATGTTTTATTCATTAATAAAATCATGCCGGTAAATATTTTAAATTCTCATTAATTAAATACCATATTTATTTTGAATAATCATAAATACCATCTTTATTCTATAATAATCATAATATTTGCATTACCTTTAACTAATAATATTATTGATATTTGAATAATAAATGATAATAATTTTCCTATCTTGGTTGGCTGGATAAAAAATGAATTTATATCATAAAATAGCCGTGGTTAACCTGCGAGGGCTTTGATCAACATTCTTTTCCATAGAATTTGTCTTTAAATTATGTAAAATCATAAATGGCAAGGCAAACAAAAATCGAAGCTACTACTACCAGTTTAAATTTCATGAATAAATTTTCCAATACATTTCAAGCATACGATGCAATGGGATGTTTTAACATTTAATCATATTGAAGTTTAATTATTTTTTAATTTTACCTTATTTGTCCGTACTAAGTATTTTTATGAGATTTTTATTGTAATAATATTGGCTTTACTTTTTAACGGCTTGATTAGCTGGAAATAGCATCACTGTATATCAGCTATAATAGGTTATGATTGCGCATCAACACTAACGTCTTATGTATCAAATTTATTTTTACTATAATTGGAAATTTTATTTAGCTATTTCGTAGTATAGATAATCAATGTTATTCTCCAATTTAAATATTATTTCGACTGCTAACCAACCCTTTCTATTTTATAATTCTGTTCAATAGTTGTGCTTTGTATTTCTTTGAGTACCTATAAGTGGAGATGTCTACTTATTATAAAGGCCTTCCATTTTCCCACGTTAATCAACAAATGTAATATAATCGTGTTTACAAGATTTGATAGGAATTTCTCAAATATTTAGATAAGAACATTTTTATGGTGATAGTAGAAATATTCATTGTGTCATAACTGATATGTTTATTTTTGAAATTCCCCCATTAATTTTTCCAAATATGTTACAATAATAATCCGACTTTTAAAAATCTCTTTCTCTAACCTCTTGGAACATTCGGATTATGAAAAATATGTGAGTACATTTATGTATGCGCCACGCACGGTTTAGTTACTGTTTCAAATCCTATGCTGTATCAACCGCATTTTAACCTTTCCCATCGCCTCTTCTTGTCCTTCCTCACCATTTTACCAATTATTTCGTCGAAACAATGACCCTCCCAAAGTAATCCGATAACGCTCCCTCCGTTTCAGTGCTATCTAGTTGGCACCAAGCTACCACCTACGCTCCCCGGCGGTGCACTCTCCGCATCGCTATCTTCCCGGCTATGTGTTGCCGTTAGGAAAACTCTGTCGCGAGGGCGACCAAAATAACCGTGCCGCTCCCACGTCCAGCCTTACCTACCATTTAGTTTCCCACCTCGTCCTCCCCTGTAATCAGCTCACATCAACTCCGTCATAGTTACCGCTTCCAAACCAAGCAGCTCCGATTCCTCCTCTACGCCCTCTGCTGTCGCCTAAAGGGGAACACCCTGATGGCCAGAGGTATTTTATATCCACCAGTGAAGTGAAAAATTTACCACTGTCCTCTCTCCTATAAGAGTCAATATTAACATTAATTTTTTAGTGGCCTTATAGATCACACAACAAAGGGACAGTTGAAATTATATTGCTAGGTGGAGGATGAATGCATCTTTTTCCTTCTTCGTTTAATTTTACTATGCATAAAAATCGAAATAAAATAATGTCACCCCACTTCATCCGTTGTAATCGTTTAACGATTATGTTTTAGAAATGACTTAGATTAACAATGAGGAAAATAATACGAATGAGTGAAGAAAAAGTCCATGGGAGTTGGTGCCATATTTTGACGTTGTTATTGCCCTTCTTGTTATTGCCCTTCTTGCATACGTATTTCGGATTTATTTTTCATTGGGTTGACTGTGCCACGTGCTTCGGATTTGATGGATTACATTATTATTTTCAAATTTTTATATTGGAATTTTCTTAACTTTCAGCTCAGGAATTGTTTAAGCAATACTACTCTCCTTTGATTGCAATTTTGCCACAATAACTAATTATGTGTGTTTTTCCAGCATTTAAAACTCCAGCCAATCGCAGGTATAAATTTTTCTCCTCTATTCATATACCTGCTGTCTTCATTTTATCTAGAATTTAGGGTCGTTTGGGAAGCGAAATTTTTGGCTCATATATATGCGATCGATATGGAGAAAGTGAAGAAATTCGCTAATTAAGGAGAGCCATCATCAATAACGCTATTAAGTTTGGCAGCGGAGATCAGCTCGTCAATATCCTGGTCTTCCTTTAATTCATTTTGGTTCGTGGGGCAAACAGAAGAAGTGGTCGGAATATTTGATGATGGTAGGAATATTTCCGTTAAACGGAAAACTTCCAAGAACACACGATAAATTTTACTGTGTATTTGGCAAAAAAATAACATACCTTTTCAAAGTTAAAATGTAGAGTTAAGGAAACGGTTCCAAGATTAAATTAAACTATAAGAAATAGAATGAAATAGAAGCTTTTGGCACACAACGCCCGTTTTTTAAATTTACATTAGTATAAATTTCGTATGATTATAGTTAGTTACATATATTTGAATAAATAATACAAAACAGTAATACTATTCTCAAGTTAAACAACCAGTTATTTATAACGCGAGAATATATTTGATATTTTTACATATTCTATTTATACATATTCTATTTACGCATGTAAATAATATAGTTAAATATATGTATACCCTCACAATAAATGTACTTTAGGTAAAGGTAAAAATATATGATAGTGTAGAAATTAGGTGCTCTATCGACATCCCCCAACTTGTCCATAGAAGTATATCCCTCGTTCTCCTCTGCCTCCCCGTTATCTACCCAGCTATTCTCAGTTACCCCATTCTCATCCTTTCTCCATCGCTCTGTTCTCTACACCCCCTTCCCACCCTGAGCCCCCATCCCATAATCCCTTCAATTTGGCACCCTCCTTATTCCTACCCTTCCCAACATCGCTGCTGTTCCTCCCAAGATTCAAGAGGTTTGCGTGGAATTAGGATCTGTTGCGCATCACAAAAGCGATGCATGCGAAATTCCCTCGTTGCCAGCCGTCTCGACAATTGACTCCCATCAAGCGGCTTCGGTGCTCTTTCTTTGCAGCGCAGCGGAGAGGTTTCGCGTTTTATCCAGAATTACTAGCATCCCGGAAGCGTTATCAGGCAACGGTTTCGCTTCCCGCTCTCTACGCGGGAAAAAGTAGATGGCTCATTTGTGGAAATTGGAGGAATCTAGCACGGAAGACGTGCAAACGGGTGAGAACATTCAAATAAAGGCGTTACTTTCAGGAAGAACAAATTTAACGCTTTGAAAAATTCTCTTCTAGTTGTCAGGTTTCTTGGTCAATAAATATTCAGCACAAGTGATACATTCGGGTAGAGTTAAACTTTTATTTTTTTCACGTGACACGTAAGAAGAGAAAAAAATCGCGCTCCCATCCCACATTATTACACGAATAAATTTGTTATTTAAAGAAATCAATATGAAATCGTGATATATATTAAAACATAGATGTCATAAACTATAGAAATTAATGGCATTTCATATTTTCCCGAAATTTCGGATATTATAATAATAATGGGTTATGCAGGAGACATAGGTTAATCATAACGAATGAATAGCATAGACATCACAAATTGCATTGATACACCTTGTAGATGAAGGGCGATTCAGAATGATATCAGATAGGTTATATTATTATTAGGATCAAAGCGGAAAAATCATGATTAATTTTCACAGTTTCCCGGGATTGGATGTGGGCTCAGAACATAATGATCGGGATGAAAGTTGGTGAGAAATTCATAAAATCAGTAAAGTTAAGAAATGATAAAACTTTAGTTTGTCCTACAGGTTAGGGGTTGCAACTAAGCTACACGCTACACTATAAGGTCAAACACTAGAGCAGGTGGAACAGTTTACCTATCTTGAAAGTTTTTGGACCAAAATGGTCAAAGTTGTAGGGGCATAAAATGGAGGATTTCATTAAGCAAAGAATCTTTCACTAGGAGGAGGGATTTGATGAGAGGATGTTGAGAAAAGGCTCGTCAAAACTTTGATATAGAGCGTAGTTATGTACTTCGCTGAAACATGGCCATTGAAGCAGGAGGATAGACGTAGATTGGAAGCTTTTATAATGTGGATGAGGTGAAGGATGGAGAAGGTGAAATGGTTCGAAAGAAAAATAAATGAAATGCTAGATATGGGGGTGGGAGAAGAAGGGCTGTTGGGAGAAATCAGAAGGAGGCAGAGGTAGTAGTATTTAGGGGAGGCGACCGACAACTGAGGTCATTTGCGCCATAGGGGATGGACAGGAAAGGATGAAGGATGGAGAGAAACCTGGCGTCGGTATTAGCCTACTCTTTACGAAAGGCGCCAAGGGGTCCGCAGCTTAACGTCCCATCCGACGGACGACGTACTCACTCAAAGTGCCCTCCACAAATCACTCAAAGTAGGGATCGAAATACCACGGAAAAATATTCAACGCCGCCGGGATTTGAACCCGGGCCCTCTAGGTGGGTAGCCAGTACGTTAGCCCCCGCACAATCTCGATCCCCAGGAGGCTGGGAAAATGGATTAAGGGCGTAATGATCGGCTGCGGGATGTGGAAGACGGTGACAGAGGGGAGGCAATTCGGCAAACAGCAACATGAAGGAATAAAATAGGGATGTTGTAAGGGTAGGTATCGTTTGCTAGCATGTAAGCTTGCGTCTATGAAAAAACTGCCTTAACCAGTAAATTATCAGTAATAATAACGGACAGATGTTATCACAGTAGACACGTTATTACATTTTAAAAAAATACTGTCTCTACGAAATTTTTCTTTGCTATTGTGATCAATTGAATACAAATATGGGGCAAAGTCAACAATATCTCGTGCATGTGACTTTGACCATGCTTTTAGGATTTTAGATTGACTGCATGTTTTTGTGGAACTGAAATATTTTCATCATGAGAGCTTTAGCTTTTTGTGTAGGTGTCCCTAGATGCAGGCAAACATATGTTTGTACGGCAGAAATAGCCGCTTGCAACAATCTCTTCTACAAGTGAAGCCATAAAAATTCAATGTCTAGGAAAATTTCTTGAGTAATGAAATTCTTTTTCAGGCCTCTTCTGCTTCGGCTAAGTTATACGATATCGTAACTTACTGCAATCCTCTCAGCGTCATTTCATTTTGCGCCTGCTTTCCTGGTTCATTTTCCTCAAACTAGCAGCGCATCATCAGTGAATTTAGATCTACAGGCTAGGTAGCCTCAAGGTAGTACATATATACATCGAGGTCACTCAACCGTGACAGAGATGTTAGGCAGGAGAGGTAGGGGGTGAAAAAGAATGAGCATACTAGACGAAATGAAGGGATATAGAAAGTAAACGGAGTTGAAGAACATATTAATGTGTTGGGTGTCAGATCGTATCTTGTTAGACGAAGATACGAAATTTAACAATTTATAGCTTTCGTCCATCTGAAACCCATCTTAAACTTGGATGCAGGTACTAAAGTCGGGCATCTATTTTGTGGCCCAATATCAATCTTGCATTTCAAATTAGCTGCAAGAGCATTAAGAGATGCTGAATGTGGAAGAGAACACTTTTTAGCAGTTTCAAGGAGACAGAGAGAGAGAGTCTAAGGTGAGAAAGTTGTTAGTAATAAAATTTGACTGTAAAATAAAATGAGAACGTCTGCAAGAGAAAAGAGGGAAAGCAGCATTTTCCCAGAATTATGAATATATTTTGCCCGGATCCTGCGAAATGGGGAAAATATATTGAAAACACCTTAGAGTGATGATTTCCACATTTTTCGGGCTGCGTCCGCGTATGTCGTTTAAAAGTACAACAGTTTCGCCAGCTATCCTGCTGGCGTCCTCAGGTCAAGGATGAAAAGAAGCTTGTTGTCCCGTCTTTTATAGGAAAAATCCGGCGCCAATACCGCCAAAAACCAAGGCCAAACAGTTTAGAGCATCGGCCATCGCTGAGCACGCCTGGAGTGAACCTGGACACTCTATTCTCTTCGACGACGCTAAAATAATAGCGAAAGAAGGAAAATACTTCCAGAGAATAATCAGAGAGGCCATTGAAATCGTTAAAAGGCCAAAAAATTTTAACAGAGAGGATGGATATCCACTCCACAGTGCGTGGAAACGAATAATTCCGCGCAAATATGAGGACGTTCCCTGATTGGCCAAGAAATTTCCCGGTATTGGCGCCGGATTTTTCCTATATAAGACGGGACAACAAGCTTCTTTTCATCCTTGACCTGAGGACGCCAGCAGGATAGCTGGCGAAACTGTTGTACTTTTAAACGACATACGCGGACGCAGCCCGAAAAATGTGGAAATCACCTACTCATCGCCGCGGAAACCTTCGAACGAACACTACCTTAGAGTGATGCTGGGAAAATGTTAAAGAAATAGTTTTGAAGTCGCTGAATGTATTCGAAAAAGGTGAGGCGGGAAATGAAATGCAATGCTAGAAATACTCTGATCCAGTTTGAAAACCAAGGAAGATATAATTACAAGAGGTAATTGCAGCTTAAGGTCGGGGAGCTTGCGAGTTTATGCGTGATGTTTTGGAAACAGGAAGAAAAAGTAAATCAAGTAAACAGCAAAGATTGTTCTAAACATTCAACGCCATTCAAAAAAGCTTTGCTGAAGAATCTTCGAATTCTCGGTATTATTATAATTTCTAATTTCAACCAGAAATTTAGCAGGCAAAAAAGTAAGGATCTACATTCGTGGCAAATATTTGAAGAATTTCGCAGATTGGTAGGTCTTCTCAAATACTAATATCTCTGGACTCTGCAGACGGTTGGATCGTAGTAATGTCTTAATTAAATAATTTTCTGTTTTATATATTGCTATGAATGTAGCTACTAAAAAATTAGTAATTTGTAGGTATTAATTACACGAAATTTAATTGAATTTAAAAAATCTGAGTGGAGTAAAGTGAGATCTTGAAATACATTGGGAATAGGTTAATGAAACTTTGTACATCCCGCTGATTTTTATATAAAACGATTGGTTTCGTCGGGCAGTTGATATTATCAGGTTTCCTTTTATCTTCAAACGGGAGACCTGATGATGTTGAGTGCTCGACGGAACCGGTCATTTTTAAATAAAAATCATTGGAATTTATAAAGTTATTTTTTTACAATTAATTCTGATGTGCCATAAAGATGAGCCGGATAGCATTGAATTCACTTTGCGAAAATGTCTACCACATGTACCGCAGGAAAGAATTTCAAAGGAAATATAACATGACTAATTTTGGAGGGGCCTGCATTATACTAGATGAAAGCCATTTTTTGAATTGGTTTGCAGATAGGATATTCTTCCCTTCATCCTGCTGGGTGCGTTGTCTCAACCATATTTTACATGCAATGACATTGCTGTTAAGAGAATATATGCCTACCGAATGAATATAATTAATTACTATTTGATGGCATCCTCTTCTAATAAAAATAATGAAAATTGGAGCAAACTATAAACTCACTTTTTTTCCAATCAATTGTTTAATAAGAGGCATTAAAAATATAACAAATGTTCGCTAAAATAATGAAGAAAAAATAGTAATGAATATATTCACTCGGTAGACATATATTTTCTCCTCAGCCGTCTCACTTTTTCTAGCCTAGAACTTCATCGTTAGTTTTACCCTCCTTATCTTTATCTTCTCTATTTTTCCACCATCCCACAGTTCCAATCTACATTAATCTTCTTGCCTCAAAAACCAAGTTTCCAAAACATAAAAATACACTTGATATTGGTTTTAATATTATTTTCTTGATATGTTCAATGGCCAGCCGTCAACTTCATATTTGTATATACAATTTGGGAGGCTCTTGAAAGAAGAGAGGGTATTAAATTTTACTGAGCCTTCATAACTAATGAGGCTTCCTAACAATCCTGCCGTTCCAGCCCCACTAGTTAGCGATACTCTAATAATAAGTGGCAAATTAAACAGATTGATTTTTTTGATTCTCAAAATCAGTTCTAAATAAATCAAAGGGCAGTATTAAGTGAACAGTACATTTATAATTACTATTTTACATTTCTTATTACCGCTTAAGGTAGAGGGTAGTTTGTTGCTTATTTTTAGTGCAAGTATATCTTTCCACTCAATTTTAGTTGGTACAACTATTTTCAACGCATCGGTGTCATCCACAGGCGAAGTTGAATAAAATTGAGTGGAAAGATACATTGGTATTTTTACTCGAGTGAAATTGGATTTCCACAAAGTTAAACATAAAACATCGAATACATTTATTTTTAGTTTTGACTTATTTGTTGTACTGCCCAAGGAATGTAAGAAACATAAGGTAAGAAATAATATGGTGCAAATGAAATGCTTAGCTAAAAAAACTGCATGAAAAATATGAGAGTAAAATTCAAGGGCATTCGACCTTGCCTGACTTTCAAAATAAAAGTGGGCGTGAAACAATGATACATGACACCATAAAGACTGTTCAATGTGTTTAAGGATAAATTTGTGAGCATCAGAAATTGAGGAGTTCTTAGCGTAAAATGAGCGTAGAGTTTTATGAGATATGTAAAAAAAATTATATTAATCTTAAAAGGCGAAATAACTGAATGAGTGGAGGATTTCAAAAGCATTGACATGATAACATATAAGAATACCATTTAAATGTTTCACTTAATACTATAATAAAGTAAACCATTATATGCATATATTAAGTGGAAAATTCTAATAGCCTTCGTCTCTGTTACCATGGAATGGTTCCCCCATATCACACCTGAATCTGTAATTTACATTGACATAATGTTTGAGAAAGATATTGGACCAGATGAAAGTATTAAAACTAGTGCAGTTGGTGAAAGCAAAGGTCTTTTGTAGCATGCAGTTTTGACAATGAAAAATTGAATAATTGTCTAAGAAAGGAAAAATTATATTGGTGGAAATGCACTCCCACCTTATTTCACGCGATTGGAATTTGAATTTGATTTGCCAACTAAATGTAGAATGCTTTGTCGTGTGTTCTTACTTGCAGTGTGTTGGCTTAATAATAGAATATACACGTACGTGGGTTAGAGAGTGATTAGTGGAAGTAGGTGGGTTGGATGTATTAGTTATATTCAGGTATAAATTATGCGTACTTTTTTGGTTTTGTCGTCACTTTAAGATAATGGATAAGAGTTGAGTTATTAATATTAAGTAATCTACCGGTTAAGGTAGGTTTTGGATGGACTAAACTACCAATTAAATATTTTGTGACTCCTAACAAAACACAATCCAGCAACTTACTCTGCATCAAGTCCCTCTTCATCTCCGTGTACTTCCTTTCTCCCTTCATCCCATTCAACATCCTGTTCCTGCCCTTTCCTTGTTTGCTTAACATTCTACCCTCTATTATAGTCTTCAACATACCACTGCCGATCAATACGCCATTCATTCATTTTTCCTGCCTCTATAGTATTTCTCCCAACAAACCCCTCTCCTCGCCCACCATGCCAAGTACTTCCTCGTTTGTTTTCCTTTCGATCCATTTCACCTGCTCCATTCTCCTCCACACCCATGATTCTACCTACCTAAGCCTACAAAAGGCTACCTACGCTTCAGTGACCATGTATGCACACCGTACATAACTACGCTGCATATGAAAGTTCGTACAGGTCTTTTCTTAACATTCTTATTCAACGTGCATCTCATCAACTCCCTCCTTGTGAAAGCCTCTTTGCCAAGCACAATTTTTCTCCTTACATCCTCGCTACTTTGACCATTTTGGTCCAAAACACTTCCGAGATACGTAAACTGTTCCACCTGCTCTAGTGTTTGCCCTCCTCTTTTCCCTCCTATTGCAATTCCCTGACTGACTAACAAATTAGAGCTTGGTCATTAGCTACCTAACTGGTGTTACGGATTCCTCTCCGACTTTTATTCCTACCTCCAGTTCTTCCCATGCCTTTTTGATCATTTCCTCTACATACAGGTTGAACAGCAACGGTGATAATGGGCAACCCTGCCTTACACCTCTTCCTAACACTGCCCAACCGGACTCCCCGTTCCCCGCTCGCACCTGAGCAGTCTGATACATGTACAGGCTGCGGATTAGCCTCCTGTCCTTCCAATATATTCTTATTTTCTGCAATATACTCATTAGTTTTTCCCAATTCAATCTATCGAACGCCTTTTCGAAATATACGAAACAGGCAAATACCTCCTAATTGTACTCCATATTCCTCAAGAGTTGGATAAGCTAACATAAATATATGAGAACGAGGAAGTCGTGGTGGTTTTAGTTGAAGAGACTCTCTCAAAGCAAAAGAATATTTAGAGGTTTTAGGAAAAGAAGAGAATGTTTGAAATATTTATGAATTTGATAAAATTGAGAGAAGTATGCAAGGAACGGATAGTTGGAAAGAAATTTTATGAGGAAGACAGATTTTTTAGTAACATAGATCCCTAGATAGACAGATATATAAACGTCTTTATTAGGACGAAATTGAGGCATAAAGCTCCCAACTTCCCTTTAACCCTTTGTCAATAGCATAAAAACAACAATTTTAATTATAATAAGAGGAATATAGTACCAGAAATTTCTTAATAGCACCTGTCCTGAAAGGGAACCGCGGGAATTCTACAGATGTAGGCGTCTATGCATATAGCATAACAGCATGCCGATTTTATGCATGCTTTTTGTGCTGCCAACAATCTGTTTAATTTGTCCCTCTTTAAAAATTCCATTCTGCGAAAGTTATACGATTTACTTTTTTATGGCGTTTCTTCACTTCCATTAACAATTTCATTAATTTATTAACTTTTTCTGAACAATAACACAATTTTGTTATATTTCTTCATTCAAGTTTTATACTGGCATTAATCCTTCAAATTAACGTGAACCCTCTATTACTCCTCTTAGGTACTTGCAATTAGAACAGTAATGTCTCAATCTGTTTTCCAGGTAGCATTTCAGCGCTTAAGTTTATCGAGTGCTTTATTCAAATTTCCGAGTGCGATGAAAGTTTCTGGAACTTTTTCCAACCTCCTCCCTTTAAGAATCTTTAGGGTTGATAATTTCTTTTTTTTATGCTCGAATTTTTGCAAGTTGTTATCTATTTTTTTATTTCTTTTCATTTTTATGAAAAAAAGTTTTGCCCACACCTTCCTTCTTTGCATACGTCGATAGTTTAAGTGCAGAAAATCCCTAGAATAATGTGTGCAAACTTTTTTTTCGGATTGGCGCTATTAGTACTTCTTTCGTAGTCATAGCCATTAAAGCGGCATTGGAAAAGCAGGGGCGTAGGTTTTTTGCGTCAAAGTCTAGGGATTATATATTCAAAGATCGAAATTTCTCTCCAAAGTTAAAACTTCAAGGACAAACTAGGAGGAAATTTATGCAGGCATAATGAAAATTTTCTAAAGGGAAGTCAGCAACGTAACTCCAAATACAGGTGTTAATTTCGCATACCAACCAATATTTAGCAAATGATTGTGTCACCCTTTAAAATAGTAGAGTAGGAACTTTTATATTGATGGAAGGATTAGCATGCATAATATTAGTAAAATCCAACAGCATGCCAACGGAAAGATTACGGCAGCTTTAAACAAATTGTCTAGTCTTTCCTTTCCATTCCGTCTGCACTCGAGTGCCCAGATCCTCTTTTCAAACCTCATCGCCTACTTCTCCCTCTTCCATACTAATTTGTTTCTCTCTACGGCCCTTCACTCTCCAACTTCTCCTTCTCTACCGCCTCAGCTCAAATTTACTTTAATGTCTACCAAAATTACAGTCACCTACTACCATAAACTTGTTTCTGTCAAAGTTTCCCATGTTACCATGGCTACCATGTCAGTCCCATTACCCTTTTGATTTCACTTTTTTCAATTATATGCTCTTCATACTCCTCTTTGATAGTTCAACTTTTTGGGATATATATTCCTGAATACCTGTAGACTTCTATTTTTTTATCCAAATCTTCCAAATTTATCTGTTAATTCATTTATCATTACAGATATCGTTTTCCTTGCTAAACGTAGGATTACGTAAAAATTGCATGGCACTGGCGTTTTCTTTTATAAATCAATGCCAATTGAGATTTAAAAAAATAATCTTCTCTAAGAACTGTCATCTTTTAAAATCATAGCTTAATTAACCTTAAGCTGATTTTTGTTAATCTTTTACAGTTTTCAAGAGTAACGTGTCATTGATCTAGTTACTGATAGAATATGTTTAAAAAGTTATAAATTTGAATTAACCTCAAGTAGTGTAATTATGCATGTAGCTTCTCTACCCATGTTATATAGTGATTGAAACTGAGAATCATTCATCCACTTTTCAGTTGTAATCATCAACATGGATCCAATGAAATTGCAGGAAAACTATTTTACATAATCTTCTATTCAAATATCAACTCATTGTTTCAGTGTATTTATGTGTAAAATAAATCGAAACAAAAAAATGAAGTTAATAACAGAAAAAATATAACTAATAAGAGGGATTAAATACACTCAGAAATGAAGATTCCCAGCCATTAGTTTTTTCAATTCCCATTTCCATAATTCATCCGATAGCATTTCCGATTTCTGAAAGTCAACACATATTACTTTTCATTAATTTCATTGCTTATCTTACGATGGCTATGAGACTCCCGAATTCCAAATTATCTAGAGGAATGCCTTCCATTCTTCATTACGGCACCTGTTACTGTGAATTATTCTATAATTTATTAAGCTATGCCCCGAGATTTGTCCCCAAACCCCTAGTTATTTTAGCTCAATTGGAAAGAGATGTCGTTGAATTTGGTGGGTAAAACAAGCAAAATTAACGCCTTAGGAAACTGGCAATTGAACATCAGAGTTAGCAGTAACTATTATGTTGCTGGTGATAATTCCACCAAAGAGAAATATTAATTGGTACATCAAGTCGTGCGGCGGCAGTAGAGGTGAAGTCCTAAGTTAACACAACCGGGAACGCGAATGAGCGGGGGAGAGTTCAATTTGGATACAGTCAAGATAATAACGAAGGTACACTTGTCTCCTTTAAACCATTGGTTGCGTAGCCGACGGATTGTGGATGTGGACCTGAGGTACTGGGCACCGCGGCCGACTGGCAGTGTGGAGCTGGTTGCGGCCTCTGGCCAGCTGATATTCAATGCCCACCGGCCGCCATAAGCCAAGTTCAACCCCATTTGGCCAGTTGGCGGCCCTATGACTGCGGTGTAAGGTCACCGTTTTACCGATGGTGAATGTTTTGATTTTGGGATATTCCGATTTTCTTTAGTGCGGTACAGGTGTGGAACAAGGGAGTGTATTAAATAGATGAATAAATGCATTAACCATTTTAGTAGTCGCGGTAGTCCAAGGGGTAGAGCGTTGGACTATTGACCGTAGGGTCTTGAGTTCGATTCCCGGGCCAGTCCTTGGGTACCCATGCTATGTGATTTTTGGGTACCAGATCTTCCTGGGAAACCATAACCGGCACAGGGAAAGGAACTGGCCCCCCTACCCTTATATTTGAATTTCTCACGCCATCAGGCTTAGTACTGGGTGAACATGGCCATCACCTACCAAGACGACCTTCGGGTTGATTACTGGGTTTATGGTTTTTTTAGATCAATACATATCACTCCAATTTAACTTTAAATGGAATAATTCTGTTTTATCATTCAATTGGTAGGAACAAAGGAAATATAGGAGTTATTGACTGCTAAACATACCGATGAGGTACATCTTTTATCGTGTTCACAATTCGTTTTCGTATATCGATTATTCGTGTTCACAGAAATAGAAAAATATAAGGACGGTTAAAATTAAATTTAAAAAAATGACCAATTCTAATAATCACCAACAGCCACAATTGCATGAAACGATTATCTTATCGACCCTAGCAACACTACCTGTTCCACGCCCTCGTTGGCTTGCAGGGTAATAATGCAGATTCAGGAAATGAGGAGGTCAACCGTGCAGAAAACACTTTGTAGGTCAAGTACGAATGAATATCCGGTAAGATAACTGCTTATGATCTTCCTACCATTATTTTACAGTGAGGTTTTTCTTCTCACTCACCATTCTCCACCTCACACGCACATGCATTACCATCTTCCTTTCGCGAAAACAAAAAAAAAGCTTTTCACACTTTCATTCTCTTTCGGTAAAAATCTCCGCCTGCGCCACTCTCCTCCCTTGACCCACAGGACGAGAAGCGAAGCCAAGATCCGAGCTCATAGATCGGAAGGGACGTCTCTCTAACGGGGGAGGGAAGCGGGTGGAAGAGGAAGCCAAACGCCCTCCGGCCCGCCTACTCTCCAGCACCTACTACAAGGGCAGGAAAGGAGGTTCACATTTCTTCCGCTTTTTCCTCTTTCCATTTTGCTCCAACACTCACTACCATTCTCTCCCGTCCGCCTCCAGGGCCGAATGTCTTTGGCTCACGCAGTTCCTTCTCCTTTCCCATTCTTCTTCCTCTCCAGCGCCAGCGATAATGGCCGCTGCCCCTCGCTCTCTTTCGCCCGGCGCCTCCTCTTCCCTTCCATTTTCCTCTTCCAAGCAAATCTCTTCACTTCCCTCCCCCTTCCGCTCCCTCCCTCCCCCTCCGGGGCCCATTTCCCAGCCCTGCTACCCTCATTCCTTCCCAAGGTCTTATTTTCTTCCTTCCCTCGTAAAAAAATTCCTTCTCTATCTCCCTGCTTCTCCCGCTCTTTTCTACTTTGAGGTCGCCTACTGTAAGGAGTCAAGTGGATGCCTTTCCTCTTCACAAACACGCTAACTTGGCCTCATATATTACGTATACTAACATAAATTCCATATTAAATCTAGGGAATGCACCTTGACACATTGAATATTAATAAATGTGTATTTTTATACTATGTTAAGGCATACGTTGAAATTACATCAGTAATTTTCTTAAACAACGCAGTTTCCAATTAGCAATAAAAGACACTCGAGGTCTTTATGCACTTTCTGGATTCGCGTAAAATTGTTGCGCATAAATTAAAACCATAACTGATTTCCGACGAAACGGTGAAGGAAAGACTCTTCACGTAGTATGCGCTACGAATCAATACATCAGGATGAGTTTTTAGAATAATTTCCCTTTGGAATAATACTTTTTACAGTGGTAGTTGTCCACAGATCATATTTTATCGAAGGATCACCACTTAAACGCCGAGAACTTGCTAGATTGGTGTTTTGGAAACGAAAATATGAAAATAAGGGTAACATGTGAGTAGAGAAGATATTTTTTTTAAATGACGTAGCTACTTTTTGTTTACATCGCAGTCGGACGAGGGAAGAACGAATTCCTGATTATTTATTCTACTGTACAAGTATTCTATGGTATGTATGTGCTGCATAGTATGTCGATGCAATACATCAGTAATCGCATTACATATCAGATTATTCCTTCAATGCAGAGTGAAATTGCCCGATAAAAATATTCGCAAAGATTTTATTCTGCCATTGAGGCTAGTTCTATCCCAACTTTCGGTTAAAAAATAATGAATCTATGTGTCCTTCCAAACCAATTTTCCACGACACTTGCTGGCCTCTCTATGCATTGTTATTAAATAGTATAACTTATCATGTATAGAACTAAGTAATTCCAATACAATATTTTGTTTCAGTTTGACACGTTTCAAATTATAAATATACGCTAAAAAGTTGACTCTTTTCTGTATTATTACATAATATATAGATAACTACACATAGATATTCATTTATTACCACTGTTTGCAGTAATTCTGGAATGAAAAGTCTCTACTTAATGTTACCAGCAGATTTAAATTTACGGAACAGCAACACTTCACATATTTACAACGGCATCATCTTTCGTTTATCGGAGTACTATTTTCAATTAAAAATGTTGACCATGAAATAGACACGTATTTGCGTTCGAAATTTGAATTACAGTTATAAGTTTAAAATTTTTTCTAAAATCCATTCCGCTAGTTTGTGCTCATGGCTTGGATGCTATTTATAGAAAAGTTGTTATAAATATAGCGAGCTTTAGAGCTAAGATTTGATTGCCTCAATTCAGAATCACTGAAAAGCAGTTTTTAATTCATAAAAAATAAAAATCATGATTTCGTTCACTCTAAACTTATTATTTCTAATATTTCAATTTCCCTTTGCTTTTTCAAGTTTCATCTTGCATGTAATTTTTTATCGATTTCGTTCATGGCCATGATGTTTGATTTAGTTTAAATAGGTTTTGGAGAAAACTAAGAATTAATGGACACGATTTGCAATTATATTGTTTTAAAAAATAAAAGTTCTAGCTTTAGCTCTAACAAAGGATAAATTGAAATTATTAAAGATATTGTAATCTGCGGCGCAAATTATTACCAGTCTGTTCTGGTTTTCGTTGCAAATTAGTCCGAAATATTTAGATTAAAGATTAAATGAATGCTGAAATTATATAACATTTTAATCGTTTTATCTTCAAATTCTACAAAAATTTCATCGCATTATAAAATGTGCATATAGATGATGACTTATACATGCCTATGCCTTTATATATTTTTTCAATTATTTTATTGTTAGACTTTAACTTACTTATTAATTAAGGGAACCTTTGCTAAGGATTGAGAAATAATTGATAATTGAAATATTTCACAAATTTCTATTCAAGCAATAGTTATTTATTTTTAAAACACAACCAGCCCATTTTTATTTTATTTCAAGCGTCATTTTCCGCCAAAATTTGACGAACTTTAATAATATTACACAATTGGCCAATTAAATTTTTCCATTGCGGGCATTTTAATGGGTGTCACACACTTAAATGAGAATACCAAAATACTTGAGAGAAACGGAGCTCGTAGTATTCAGGTAATAATTTAGAAATGAGGATTAATTTACAAATATGCGTCATTCTTTGCTGGCTGCATTGTGACAAAGTTTTATTTGATTAAGATTCCTCACCTCGAGGAGAGTGAGAATATACACGTATTTTCAGTGAATCGTTTTCTTCTTTTAATTCTTAAACATTTGCTTGTGCTCAGCAGTTTGATTTAACCATTAAACGTTAGGTCGATGATGCGGATTTCACTCCCAGGACCCCTATCACGCACCCGGATGGCCTTCCTAAGTTTCCACATAGCCATACCATCCATTTCTTTCCTCATATCGTATCTCTCTCTCTTAAGCAGGCTTCCGTGTCTAATTCGGGACCGACTGCGCTCGACTCGGTACCCATTTCCCAGCTTCTCGACGCCCTTTTCATCCTGCAACAAACTTCGAAAAAGGAATTCCATCCTCCCACGAAATCGTAACGTAAATTACAAATCCTGGCTCCATTTTCTCTCATCCAGGTCTTCTTCCCCTACTATACCCACTGCCACTCCCTTCCAGCTTCTCAATGCCCCATCTTAATCATATTCTCGCCGTTTCCCTCGAATCTCAATAGGCGTCTTCCTCCAGCCAATTTCCAATTTCAAACACATCGGTTCACTTTTTCCCTTTTAAGAAACTTACATCCACTTTCACTTTTCCTCTACTACTTTACATTCCCCTCTCACTCTTATAATTGATCGCCCTTTCCCACAACGACCAACTCACCAACTATTATTTCCTCCGCTCCATGCTCTCAGGCTTCGTTTTTTCTGATCCTCACATAGACGTGCCAATATTCATGTTTTTTCCCTTCTTTCATGCTGACAGGCATCACGGGAAGCTCTAATGGCCTAACTTTCGACCCACTTAGCAAAACAAACTTTAGACCCAATTCCCATGCCCACCCTCCAACCATGCAACATGTTTGTGTGTGTATTTGTGCGTTGATTCATATATATATGTATATATATATATATATATATATATATATATATATATATATATATATATATATATATATATATATTTATATGTTTATATACATATATAATTCTATATATATACATATGCATATACATATATATTTATATATATATTTATGTACATATATATTTCTATATATATATACATATACATACATATATATATATATATATTTTTTTTTTAAGGTAATCTACCGGTTAAGGTAGGTTTTTGGATGGACACAACTACCAAACAAATATATATATATAACGATTGTACGGAAAAACTCACACGAGCGGCACAATAATGGGCTGACACAATATAACACAAATAGAAAAGAATAGACACATTTAAAAGAACACTCACACTGTAAATTGTTCGAGCTTTCGGCCCTCTCAGAGGCCTTCTTCAAGAGAGACTCTCTTGAAGAAGTCTCTCTTGAAGAAGGCCTCTGAGAGGGCCGAAAGCTCGAACAATTTACCGTGTGAGTGTTCTTTTAAATGTGTCTATTCTTTTCTATTTGTGTTATATTGTGTCAGCCCATTATATATATATATATATATATATATATATATATATATATATATATATATATATATATATATATATATATATATATATATATATATATATATATATATATATATATATATCTGTGTGTGTGTGCATGTACTCGTATGTGTATGTCTGTGTCTTCGAAAAGGAATACTCTAAAGCGACGGTAATATATAAAAACTTTGATTAAAATATTTATAAACAGAAACACAGACGAAGGACCGGACGCGAAGCATTATCCTCCTTCTCTCAACTCCTCCTTGTCAGCATCTTTCACTTAATCTATATTAGATTCGAATATTAATTTCTTTTGCATCAAAATATACCTCCAAAACAATAAATTTAAAACCTCAGTCCGCACTAAACCGACCAACAGCCAACAATACCTTCATTTCAAGAGTTGGCACCCATCACATACAAACGCTTCATCCCTTTATCACTCTCAGTCCTTGGCCTCCGTCCCCGTAACAACACCCCTTTCCAATAGAAATACGTGGACTAGATGTACACGACTCTGTCAGGGAACGCGGGTACTCTGAAAAACTACTGTGCAGTAAAATTCTGAAAACGTCTACCCAATACACTCCTCTCCCTAAACCAAACCACCCAAAATGCCCTTACCTTATCACCAATTTTTTCCCTGGAACCCAAAAAATTAAACATACAGGTATAATCCATGAATTCGTCTAAATTATGATTAAAAGTCAGTCCACATCATCTTCATTCCCACATTGTTTGTCCCTCCGTTTTGTTTAAATGCCCGTTGTACTTCCGAGACATCTTCAAACCGACAAGATCTCCTGCGGGCCCCCCTGTCTTTTCTCCCCATGTCCGCACCATGCAACCGTCTAGCCTGCAAATGCTGTAATATTCTAAGACTCGCCGCCTCCCTTACTACCAATTTCCAACCCGACGCCACCTGCACCCCAAAAAAACGTTATAAACCGCCTCTCATCTAACCTATGCAAGAGATTTGATCTGTGACTTAACCTTCGCTACGCGAGTGATTCCCAGCCTAGCTCCTCTAATATTTGGAATACGCTACTAATTTTATCATAATAACGTTTTGCGAATCTAGCTCCTTTACGCTGTATGCGATCCAATACGGCAATGAATCTAACTTCGTGAGGATCCTACATACTATCCTAAGACCATACTCTAAATGAGGCCTAACCAGCGAAAGATAGCATCTCTCTTTGATACACGAGCAAACATTCAATCTTCCTAAAGCACCTTGGAGACCATCTTGGCAAGCACCGTTCTCACGGCTTCATCTTCTGTACGAATAATATTCACAAGGGTTATGGAATATTGCAATCTACCGTCAAACATCTTCTTTTCCAACAAGGCAAAACCTTGCAATCGACACTACAATAATGTATTTTTCAATTCCGCATATTGAGGATAAAATCAGCTACAGGCGAAAAAGTTAACAAGATAGCCAATGAAATTTTTAAATACGAAAATTACGAATGAAAAAGCCGTGAAATAAAGCACGGAAAAAAATGTAAATTGCGAAAACTGATAAATTTCGAATGATTTTGAAGGAAAGTTGAAACGGCATAGGAACTCGGAAAAACAAAAGAAGGGTAACCTAATGAAAAATACGTTAGTGGGATTGTCTCAGATACCGCGGAGGTTAAAATGAATTAATCTTGAAGGATAAAAACTCCAAAGTCCAAATTATATGGTCGTTATTCCGATCATTTAAGTGATAATGCCAGGCTAATAACAATATTGAGGAAGGGAGTGAGAAGCCCTCTTAATTATCTTTCAAACGGCAATTTGGACAGCACTAAAAGAATAACAAAACCAGGGGCTCGGAAGGCATGGGAGTGTGTTGTACCCGCTATCGGTTACAACATACTGACAAGTAGTAACAGTGAGAAAGAAATTGATTATCTGAATGATAAATTACAGGAAATAATTGGGAGCAAGCATAAAAGAAAACACTTGGCGGTAAATGGAAATTGGAACCTAGAGGTAAACGATGCGAGAAATGGATGGGAGGTGCATGGTTTGGACATCATGAGGAAATGTCGCGAAGAGAAACCAATTGCGTTATGCAGGGGAATGATTGATGATTAATAACACCAGATTCAAACACATCACGGGTGCTGATAAACATTGAAAATTTGGAGAGGAACAGGTAGAAACTAGGCAGATTACGTATAGGTTTGACATGCATATAGGATCAGCGTAATTAACTTATAAAGCTTCCCGAATAGGGAAACAGATTTTGACTTAGAATGATTGAGAGAGTTTGAGAAAGTGACATTGCAAAACCTTAACCAATTTGAAAAGTAGAAAATACTGTCGCAAGGGGCGTTTCTTGTGCGACACAAAGGATATCGGGGAAAGTCAGAATAAATATGCGGAGTCCTACACAAAAAATAGTATATTGCTCAGGTGCGGGTGGGAAACGGGGAGTCAGGATGGGCAGTGTTAGGAAGGGGTGTGAGGCAGGGTTGCCCATTATCACCGTTGCTGTTCAACCTGTATGCAGAGGAAATTATTAAAGAGGCATGGGAAGAACTCGAGGTAGGAATGAAAGTGGGCGGGGAATTCGTAAAATCAGTTCGGTTTGCTGATGACCAAGCCTTAGTTTGTCAGTCAGCCAAGGGGTTGCAAGCATTGCTGAGTGAATTGGAAATTCAGTGCGACAGCTATGGGATGAGAATCAATATTAAGAAAACAAAGGTTATGCGATTTTCTAGAAAGAAAAAGGCCAAGCTTAACATTAAAATAGGAGGGCAAAAACTAGAGCAGGTAGAGCAGTTTACGTATCTCGGTAGTGTTTTGGACCAACACGGTCAAAGTAGTAGGGACGTAAGGAGAAGAATTGCGCTAGGCAAAGAGGCTTTCACAAGGAGGAGGGAGTTGATGACGGGGACTCTGAGTAAGGATGTTAAGAAAAGACTCGTAAAAACTTTGATATGGAGCGTAGCTATGTACGGTGCGGAAACGTGGTCATTGAAGCAGGAGGATAGACGTAGATTGGAGGCTTTTGAAATGTGGGTGTGGAGAAGAATGGAGAAGGTGAAATGGACAGAGAAGAAAATAAATGAGGAAGTACTTGGTATGGTGGGAGAAGAGAGGGGTTTGTTGGGAGAAATCCTGTGGAGGCAGGAAAAGTGGATGAAGGGGGTATTGACCGGCAGTGGGATGTTGAAGACTGTGATAGAGGGTAGAATGTTGGGCAAAAGAGGAAAGGGAAGGAACAGGATAGGGATGTTGGACGGGATGAAGGGAGGAAGAAAGTACTCAGAGATGAAGAGGGACCTGATATAGAGTAGGATGATGGATTTTGTGTTTTGTTAGGAGTAATAAAATATTTGTTTGGTGGTTGTGTCCATCCAAAAACCTACCTTAACCGGTAGATTACCTTAAAAAAAAATACAACATTAGTCATATTACACAATTTACATAAGTATAAGCAATGCAGTGTTATGGATGGCTAGACCCTTGGTAACCCAACGCGAGAACGGACAAGATTAAAATGGCCGAACATTACCCGGAACAGGGTAAAGACAGGATAGACGCGGTCACGAGACTTGTAACCCAGGTAGAGCCTTCGTCCAAAGGTAAGGTCCAACGAGGAGTACGGGAGCGGCGAACGCTGTCATAGACACTGTAAAACTGGCAAGGCCCTCTTCCGTCGGAAAGGAAGGGATAGAAGGAGGATGGACGCGGTCACGAAACTCGTAACCTAGGCAGAGCCCTCGTTCGAAGTTGAGTCACCAATAGGACACGCTGTCGAGACAAGCGCAACACAGGCGAAGCCTCGTGTACTACCGGTCACAACTAGATAACCAGCTGACTGCTTCTCGCCCCGCGACCATGGCTTTTATAACAAACTTTAGGAGCCAGGGAAGGACTACTATGTCAGATACTTGCAGCATTGAATCTTTGGTCACTTGGGATATTCGGAGGAGCTAGGGAAGGAATACCATATCGCATACTTGTGACAATACTGTTAACACTATAGAGGTATACTGTATATCTATTTAACTAAAGATAAGGGATGAGAAATATTAGCCAAATATTTGTAAATTCGTAAATCTAGAATAGAGTAGATTGTCAGGAAAATGAAAGATAGAATGGGAATAGTAATGTTAATAAAGATATGAATAGAGTAATAAATAGAGAACGAAAAAGTGAAGTCAGCCGAGAAACCAGTAAGGAACCAGAGTCAAGAAAATGTGGATAAAATAGCGATGATTCATGGAAAGTTCCAGAGAGGAAAAATGAAAGTGTAAAAAAGGAATTTGGGAAAATTTCTGAGCGTAATAAGGAAAAAATAAATATGTAATTCGAAATGGGACAGAAACGTTATTAATTGAGTCGGAAGAGATTCAGGGAAGGTGGATAAAATATGTGCCTTAATGTCAAAGAGACCTCATGATGTCGGCCAATCGACGAAACCGGTCATTTTTAAAATAAAAATCAGTGGAGCTTAAAAAGTTATTATTAATCACTTTTCATCATAAAGTTCCATATATTTTGAGCCGAAAACGATAGAGTTTATCATGTCAAAGAGATAAGGCCAATAGTATTAGAAATACGAAGGGAATGGAGTCTAATAGAAAACAAGGCCTCGGGTAGTTGAAAGCAAAATCATTTAAGAAATGAATATAAAAAAGGGGAATACAGTAGATAATAATCCCAAAGAGTTAAGGGAAAATTGAATGACAAAATGTTTTCGACTTAAATGTAGAAAAAATAAGCATGGCATTTTTTAGAAAGTTTGATTACACCAAAGTTTAAATCGATATTATGTGAGGAGTATAGAAGCGTAACACTATGCTCAAAGGAAAGGACTATGCTAATTTAGTTTTACACGTGGCAAAGGCTAATAATCATTATTGGAAGATGGCATCATTGTTTGCACAACTATCTAGGTTAAGAGCAGTTTGGGCTTAAGGAGAATACAGCCAGTATGTGGCGGTATTGTAGATTTGATGACATTAATGAAAACGATTTTTGAGCGAAATGAAGGCTGTATTGTGTGTTTCGTTGACAGGAAGTTGAATGAGACAGCTATACAATGAATTATTATATCAATCACAGAAGTGCGTTTAACAGGAGCCAGTCAATATCCAACAGTCGTTAAAAAAGAAACAGACGAAGGAAGGGTGGACGACGAGGAATGATTGTTGGGTGAAATTCAAATGAGGTGGGGAAGATCGATGAAGAGAATTTTGATAGAAAAAATGATGTTGAAATCTGTGATGGAGGATAGAACTTAGGCAAAAGAGGAAGGGGTAAAAATAAGGTAGGCATGCTGGATGGAATGAAGGGAGGAAGAAAGTATGTGGAATTGAAGTCGGGTTTATCGTTGTGCCAATGTTGTGTATTGAGTCAGGCTGTGTTTTGCTAGGGGAGGCAAGTGAGAGTGTATCGTTTTACCGTGATATAGGGTGTCTAATTCCGAAGACTATACTGACCGGTTAACTATCAATTATAATATACTTGAAAGCGAACGATGAAGCACATCAGTTTCGTCTCAAGACATGATAGTGGAAGATAGACCGCTAATTGGAGCAATTCGAAGGCATGACAAATGGTTACAGAGGCAATAGTATACCCAAAAGTGTGATTGCGGTGATGACATGGGGAATGCAAGGTAGGAAGAGGAAACGAGTATTCGTTTTGAATGGAGAAATTGAGGGAGGTAGAAAGCATGCAGTGCTAAAGAATGAGAAATAGTAATGAGGTGTTTTAGAATTTTTTGTGTCATAACAGTTCGGGCTTCAGAGTACCATAGTATGTACGGGGATTTTCCAAAAAAAACCTAGCCTAAATTAGTAGACCTCTGATAATAATGAAAGTAGTTCTTACAAGTGTTTATGGGATATGAAGTTAATCATATACCGTTATTTATGCCGATTTAATGCAGAACATGGAATTGTACCATGCTGGAAAAATCTGTTGCGAATATTTTACGGCTGTCTTAAAACCGAATCAGTGTCATTAAGTCAATAATTTATATTTGGAATTAATTAATGTTTTTCTTTACATTTACATCGTTAAAGCCACAGTTTCAACATATTTTACACTAGCTCTGCTGTTTCGCGGAAAGACAACTTTGCGGTTTCATGATTTGAAGTGCACCTCACCGAAAAAACAATGTTTTCTGCAATTCAAGATTTGGCATCCCGCGACTCACTTCCATCTCCACTCACCTGTAACCACCACTTTGAAGGTCCTCCTCGCCTCCTGCCGTCTGGCTTCCTCCTCTTCCGCCTCAACGGCCGGCTTCCGCCTCCTTTGGGTGCACTCGTAGTACCCAGCGTCGCCATAGAGCACCCGGTCGAGCGAGAGTGCCGTGCCCTCCCCCAGTGGGTCCGTGGCACCTTCGCCCCCCTCCCAGCCCCTCCCGCCTCCGCTCACCCGTCCCCAGCACGGGGCAGGCCCAGCGAAGTCCTTTCCTTCACAGGACAGTCTAACAGCCCCGCCCAGGGTCACTTCCACCACCTGGTGTTGCTGCTGGTTCGGAGGCAGTAGGGGGTCATGTGACACGGACACGGAGTGGACCGTCGGGGGTTCCTCCTCTTCCTCGGACATCTCGGGCCCAAGAGGTATGACCCCAGAGTCCGAGGGGGCCTCCGTCCTGCGGTTGTCGTGGGGCGACGGCCTCCTCCGCGGAGGACCCTGGATTGGGTGGGATGGGAATCCGGGGTCCGCCTCATCTGCGCGTAGCCCGGTTCGGGTCGAATCGGGAAGAAAAAGGAGAGAGAGGCAATTAGAATGTAATCATGGTCTCGTACTTATATTTGCCTCTTGATCACATGGGTTACGTTGATTCGGAATACCCATCCTTTCCCTAGACAAAAATCAAGCAAATCTCTAAATCCTGCGCCTCAAAACAATTATTTTATTATTATTATTTTAGAGAAAGAAAGAACGATTTTCCTCAAGAAAGTTAACATTTGTCCACATTTTCTTAACGGTTACTTCACCATTTCATCTGTATCGTTTCAAGTACCACAGGGTCCTCACTAATTTCCATAATTATTGTTGGTTCTAACTTTTTCGTAAGATTTAGGATGGCCACAGGTAAAAATCGATTGCATTTCTTAGCCTAGCCCAACAAGGCACAATCTCACTCTACTCACTAAAATAAACTGTTCTTCAATTCAGCCCACATTCTACCCCCCTTAATTCCCTCCAACATGCCTATCATTTTTCTTCCTCTAACCCACCTGCCTAACGTCTTCCCCACTATTACCCTCTTTAGCATTCCATCGCCACTAAAACTGCCCTGAGTGCACCTTTCTTGTCTTCTATGAATTTCTCCCAGCCACGATCTCACCTCCATACCTTGCTTTGCACTGCTTCATTTTTTCTTTCTATCCATTAAACCTTTTCCATCCTTCTCCATCTCAAAATCTACCCTCTAATTGTAATAAATTAACACTAATGACAATGTTCACAAAAAACACACCTGCAGTTTTTAGACGGTAAAGGAACAAATATCTTAAAATAGATGATTCGTACATTTTCAAAGCTAATTCCAAATTTGCAACACTCAACTCATTAATATTTCATTCAGAGATTCGGTTTGTAATCTGTACCTTAAATTTTCAATTGCCTTTGGAAAATATTCCTCAAAGAATATTTTCATTCTTCTCTCAAATAAAATAGTCACAACATAATACTGACTTATATTTGTATATTTATATTCTGTTTATATACTTATATTTATATTCTGTATTACAGATAATAATTCCTCTAATATGATTGCATCTCCTCCTCCAGTGATCACGGAGATGCATTCAAAAAGATTGACTAACAAGTTGACTCCTTATTTGGAATGGGAATCTATAAAATTAATAAGTCCTATATGATTATTTTAAGTTAATTTTCCGTCACTTTTGCATCATTACAACAGTTTAAAAGGTATATACACGTATGATTGAGAATTCTTCATCAGTATATCGAAGCAATATTAAAGTAATTTTTTTCCGTTTCTTTTGCCTTAGTTCTCATGCATAAAAATTCTCGCTGAATATTGCACTACATACAAAGTTTGTTAAAGAGTGAGAATTAATGGTCCACAGAGAGAATTAATTTATGAGAGAAATTTAAGGCCATGTTATTTTAAATTTGGATTTCTTTTGAATCAGTAACAGCTCAATTGTTTTGGTTGGAATTGAAAGAAAGTCAGACTATATATTTTCGCGCTTATATGTTTCACTTTCCCGTTAAAAAACAAAGCCAAATTTTTTTTTCAAGCATTTAACTCAAGGCCAATTCTCCTGCCTTTTACGAATCTAAATTCAATTTTTGATTCTGAAAAATTGCCTGACGGTGGTAAAAACACCTACTGTGCCAGCGGCAATAAATTATTAGTGGAGTTATTTCAGTGTGACTTATTAATAAATAAGCTATTGCCACAACTCGGCCGTAAAGAATGGTGTGTTTGGAAAGAACTGTATTGGAGGGTTTTCGCGGAGCGTTTTGGGGGGGAAAAGGAGGGCAAAAAGGCAAACAAGAAGTTCATGATTGTTCAGCGAATCATACATTTGATTGGATTAGCGGATAACTCGCTTGGTAGAGTGGGTTTGAATTCCGATCCGACGAAGTGTGAGAGAAAAAACTCCTGAAGTACAAAATATTTTTGGGCATTGTTTAGTGAGGTGGTTTGAACTGTTGGAATATCTGAGAAATGGCCTCAGTTGATATATTTGCATGGAAGAATTAGATATTTCGAATGATTTTATGCTTTGTAAAGATAAATTCAACTCCATGATTAAAGTAAAAATATATTTTTATCTCCAGAGATACTTCATTTGAAGTCACAACCGTTTTTTTCGCTTCAATTAACGAGTGCTCTGTAGTTGTTGGTTTGCAGTTTATCCTACAATTGACTCTATTGTAATATTTTATAATAATTAAAAGATACATCGAACGTTTCCGCAAGTTAATACATGAATGCCAAATTTGAGTTAGACGGCATTCATTTAGGTCCTTAATGATGGGACCTTAGATTATTCTAATACAATTTCATGCGAGAGGCTCCTGTGGTTGGCATAATGAAAGAAGTTAAATGATGCATATTTAAGCATGGCTGGGAGAAACTTCATCTTGTTGTGACAACTTGGGTGGGTTTGTGAAATTTTTCGGCTCTCACATAAATTATTTCTCAGAAGAAACTTCCCCGTTTAACTTCCATCGCACGAGGATGATGGAACTGTTGATAGGATCTAGATCATTTCCTCTGTCTTTAAGCATCACAGGCCGCTTCTAAGAAGTTTCAGCATTCTACGCTTCTATGATGTAAATGGTAGAGGGTAACACTTTCAACAATTTGGTGACCTATCATTGACAGCTAACTATTAATAGTTTGATCTCCCATGGATTTAAAAACCAGTGAACAGCATATTCAGGTTTTACAAGATGCTCAACATCGCGGTGAAGATTGCATTGTAGATGGAAATGAATCTAGTTCAAAATATTTTAACTGCAGGATAATTTGGTAAGCTTTATTTTAATTTACAAAATAAATGGTGATCATATATAACCCCAGGGTAAAACTTCACAATATTTACTACCTCGAGTTTATGTATTTCTTTTGGATGTAGTTTTGGTATGAGAATAAATTCTCTGCATTTCTGAGTTTAAGTCTCTAGATAATACATTTAATTGATGGCCACTCATGTGTTCTAAATTTTTACCGCCATTGGATATATTTACTTAGGTTAGAGTGCCACCATCTCATTATTGTTAACTGGACGCGTGTTTATAAGAATAAAAATTGAAAAATATGTCGTACTAATGAACAAAACAAAAATGTTTTAGTTTCTTGCTTCATTTTTTCACTCTTAAAACACTTTCGTCTCGGTCATGAGCATTTTAAATAAAGTGGTTATATATTATAGAAGATTTAAGAATTCTTGCCGCTGTTAAAAAAACGATCTTAAGTATTATATCGAGCTGAAGAAAATAGTAACACAGTGGTCATAATTTTCAGAGAATTTCTCTGAATACCCCACGGATCAAACTTATTAGTAGTGATGTAATTACTGTAGCTTTCAACATGAACTAATAAAAATTTTAGAATTAAAATTTTTCCTTTTTTAAAAACTTGTCCTTGTTGACCGATTCCGGTGAAGCACATAAAAATATAACACTCCTGATAAACGTTCTCAAGCGTGTATCAATTTAATAGGCCCTCACTAATAGAGAACTGAACCTTATAAATATGGAAGGTGGGAACTAAAGTAGGAAGTTTCATTTATCAAAACAGAAAACATAATGAAACCTGGAAGAACCTTTCCTTTAGCGGTCATTATCATACCTTTATTCAACGCTATTACTTTACCGGTTTAAAATACGCATTGTAAAAAGAAAATAATGTTAATTTATAAAAATAGTTACTATTGCTCATACCCATTTGTAATGTGTGTGGATGTTTCATTAAACCATTATGTGCGTCAATTTCTACTTCTTCATTTTATTTCGCGAAATAAAGTGGTTTGAACTTTCAAGAAAGGAGAAGGCATTATTTGTTTATACGTGATGTTCCTGTGAACAAGAGTGAAATAAAAATCACCTCCACTTTCTCTTCTGATTGAAAGAACTTTTTATCTGAGAAGTTATATTTTAGCTGGCATGGTACTCTTTTAGAATTACTTTGGTTTATGAACAACTCTAATCCGATAACGGGCGGAATTAAAATGCCTCAATTGGGCGTCAAATTGCCAGGGAGCGTCGAGAAGTAAATATCAACGATATTTCTAAGCCCATAATTTACTGGTAAAACTTTAAGAGGAAGGCCAACGGAAGCATAGCCATGTCATACCAGAGACCAGGGAGTGTTCTCTCAAACGCGATGGAATGTGAAAAAGGGAAAACAGCTAAAGCAAGGTGACGACATTTATGGATGACTCCATAACATTCGTTTTCTTTCGACCAAAAATTCCTATCTGACTACACCCTTTCTTCGTAATCCGTTCCCCTTAACTCTCTCCATTATTTTGCTCTCAAGTCTTCACCCCCAACTCTTTCTTTAAACATTTTTATGCCTGAATCCGATGCCGTTACCTCCCCTTCCCACCCAGTTAACTTTTTTCCCCCTGTCCTCCTCCCCTTTTGATGTCCCAGTGACCAGTGTCACTCGCTTCGTTGTCCCCCGTCTTTGCATGCAGAGGGACGGCGAACCCGGCTTATTGCTAATTTGTGGGCCTGGTTTATTTTGGCATTTGTTTTTTCTCTCCAATTTACGGTTGAACGAACCGGAAGCTTCGCATCCGAAACCCTTTCATTTCTCTTTGTTATGCATGAGAAAGGATAACGTCGCTTTGTCCTGGTTTTGTCGTCAATGGCAGATCGACTTGTTTCAGGTGTCCTTTCCCCAGTATTGCTCGGTTTTTTAGCGAGTTGAAATGATGTAACATAAAATAATTAATAGTACCTAGATCAATTATAAAATTTACATGCTTCTCTACTTTGAAATTGCTAACATTAAATGCAGTTAGTCTGGATGTTTTAGACCAGTTTGTGCGGCTTATTTTAACCGCACATAGATTAGAATTTAAGTAAATGTAACTCTGTAAACGTGATGGATGGGTTATGTGACATCACTGGTTTGATCAATATATGCCCGGGAATTTATTTCATTGTAGTCTATCTTTTTATGTACAGCTATTAGGACTTGCAAAATTTTCACGGATATATTTTTCGAGGAATTAACAGTGAAATACAGTCTAGTTGCAAGAAAACCAGCATTCGGGCTGTTAATTATGGTAATTAAGGTTTATGAGCCGAGAGTCGGGGAGCACCAAATTAAGCAAAGTAGAATGCAAGTCATGAGGTTTTTCTAACCGTTCTCAAGAAGGATGGTCACCTTCAAAAATTCCACGTAGCAACATTTGTGGATCCGACGCTCGTAGTTGATAAGAATTCATTTCTACTTTCTATTTATTTGCTTTCACATATGTGCAAACAGGAACTGAGAATAGTTTCATTTAGCGGGAGAAAAGTCACTACGACGAACTTTCACTATATTAAGATGTATCTTATTTGAAAATCCCGACTAATAAAGGAAGGTTGATAAAACAATACAGTTATATGAAATATAAAGTCCCCACTTTCAGAAGTGGTGAGTGTGAAAAAGTGGATCTTTAAAATGAAGTACCTTGTGATAAAAAGTTAATATTTTGTTTAATAAATATTTGACATTAAAGTTTGACTTAAAGAAGTTGGTAATCTTTTTCGTTTTCGGGTAGAATAGAATTGTTTTCACTCATTACATTTTACTTTTTCATAAGGATTCTGGCTGTACTATTCGATGGTTAATCCCATTGGGGTTAAAAGCAAAGTACCATGCTACTAAACTAAAGAAGAAAAAAAAAACTAAAAGCAAATACGAGGGAGGTTACAATGCATAAGTACAGAATAAACAGACCGCAGTTTGCATTTGATAATCATTGCCTTTAGCAAAAGAAAAACGCTTACAATATAGCTGGATTACTCGGAGAGGGGAATGAAAAAGTATAAGCTCAAGAAATGAAATAATTAGGAATAATCACGTAAGATGGAGTGAGCAATAAAGATTCCAAAATAAACTAGGAAAAGAGTCGCTATTTAGACTGAAATATTTTCAGCCATGGAAGAAAAAAAAGTGGGGTAATACCGGAATAGCACAGGCGAAGAAAACTTTCTATGGAGAGTGGCAAATGCCAGGAGCAAATATTATTAGTATAGGTATCAATAAGATTTTTTATATGAAAAAATATATATGAAACGAATATTTTCCTATGAAAGAAGTGGAAGAGAAATAATTAATTCTAAATGAAGATTGATAGATAAGTATAGCACTGACCTAGCAAAATATGTAAAAAAATTATTGGCGCAGTAACAAAAGAAGATAAGCCATTTGAAGAGAGAGAGAAAAAAAATCCTAAGGCAAATTGGAAGAGAAAACGGAAACTCATTGGACTTATTCAGTAGCAATACTATTTGCAGACAACCATAAAGATAAAAAACCATGCAAAAACCTAAGTTAAGGGATTAAATGCTTCCGTGAAAAGAGCAAAGAAGGGATGAAGACTTGTTCAGGCAGCGGGATACGTAGTTTGGATTGCTTCTAAGAATAAACTACTCGCATTGATAATTCACGATGGTAATCATGAGCTGTTGGTAAGGGCCTCAACTATTATTTGTCAATAAATGTACTCATCCCCTGTAAAAGAATAAATTACCTGCTACTGATACCGATATAAAAAAAATTTAACTTAGCACTGAAATTAGTATATCATTCCATAAGTCATTTCTGCCGCTGTCATATTCCATATTTTAAAGATATATTAATTGAGTTTTAAATCATAATATGACAGGTAAAGGAAAATCCAAAATGATACGCATCACATGCTAATCCACATTTATACATTCGACACTCATGTATAATGGAATCGTTTTATTGTGGTCCAATGGTATAGAATTTTGTGGCAACATTAATATTATTAGGTTCCTCATAGCTGATTTTCAAAATTTGCGGTCAAGTGACGCATTAACACAATAAATTTCTGTGACAGTGAATTTTAAAAATACGTATATAAAAATAACAATGGTAATATCTTTACCGCGAATTTGCTTTCGACAGTAACGGTTTTTAATTTTGAAATTCACCTTTCAACACACACCCCGGTGACGTTTCGTGTTTTTTTTTTGCTTTCCCCTCCACTCTATGTATGCGGATTCGTGGGAATGAGAGCTCTCGTTCTAATGTGCGAATGTGCTCACAAATGCCACTGGTCATTGGATTGGACATCTCCCCTCCAATGTGCCGCGCTATAAATCTTCGTAAATGGATCCGGAAACTAATATGACGTGAAATGAGGGTGTGGTGCAGAGGAAAATGAATATTTATTGAGAAATATGATGCCCACGCACCAGACAAATGAAAAGTGGAAATCGAAACTACATCGAGATATGTGAAGGCTCGTGTCCCGTGGTTACAAAAGAAAATCTTTTGCTGAAGAATGAACTTTTTTAAAGTGGTACTTCTTCAACATTTCAACTATTGGCAAATAACGTTTTTATCTCAGTAGCATAATAATGTCTTAGATACTCGTAGAGTTTGATGAGAGGAATTATGTTGGTTGATATTTACTGCGCGAATAAATCTGAATACATGTTACCAGGCCGGGAAAAGATGCACAAGATTTTTTCTTAATAGACTTTATATGGCGTTGATGAGATCTTATCGAAAAAATAGCCTAATTTCTACTGTGGGGAGTTAGTCTTACTAGTAACGGCTATGCGTGCTATTATTAATTTTAACAAGAACCTTATATGACTAATGTTAATAATCATATGTTGATTTAAAAAATATTAAAATTATTGTTTCATTGGTCTCCAACAATGAAGCCCATATTATGCGCAATTGTATTACCAGTTAATGGATTCCATGATTATAGAATCCAATCATTTGTATAATAACGCTGTTAAGGTCTCTCAGTATAATCAAAATAGCAGTCATCGACACAATTGGTTAAGTAGATATCTGTAGGGTTTATTTAGTAGGAAAAAGGCCCATTAAATCGTAAATTTAATGCAGGATAGTCATTCGGGTCCGCCTCGATATACATGTAATTATGAGTAAACCACATGGAATTGAATTTTATGGAATCACTTAGTGAACTCAGATTTCTTCGGAAAAAGACCTAAATTGCGACTTATTATACTCACTACCTCGGTACATCTCCCTTGGAGGAATTCTCTAAAAACTGTTTTGTTTTTCTGTCTGTGTTCTTTTTTTTGATTTTAGTGGCACTGAACATAAATTAGGAGTGCTGGAAGTCTATGAAAAAAACGCTTAATATTACAATTCTTACTAGTACCAGCTTTTTGCGCAGTTAAATAAAACGAACGGTTCCAAGTTAAGAAAGGTGAGATAAGCGCGTCGCCACATGGATTAATGTTTTCCCTTGGGTGTAATGCCTTGCAAGAGGGAATTGTTTTCCGCAAGAATATTTACGTTCCCCCAAAGTTAACTCCGTCCGTTTTCCTATCTTCCTAAGTACCAGGTCGGCGCCGGTGCCATCTCACGGTCATCTCCGCGAAAATTACAAAGGATGATTTTAAGCTCCCGAAGGTTTGACGACACCATATCTCGGCTGATTTTCATCCGGCTCATCTCCCGACATAACGCCCATCGACTTCCGAGCGCTCCTAATTCAATGTGGCGCCAGTGTGATTGTAAAAAAGAATGGCTTTGGGGAATACGTTGGCCGAATGTCAGAACAGGAGGACGACAGCCATGGCGGGGGGTCGAGAGGTCAGTTTTTTATAATGGGGCAAGATAAAGGGAAACAGAGTGACTTGAGCGAGAGAACTTTGATATTTTAAACCGAAAGGATTCAGTTTCATCCTTGAACAAAATTTAGTACTTTTTTTCATAGAAAAATAATATTGCCATCAATAAATTGACCGGTATGTAAAAGGATTTTAATTAGCTCTTTGAATGTTTGCGAGTGTGCGGAAAAAATGAAAATCTATGTAGTACATCTGACGAAAAGGTTTTCTTTAGGAAATACCTTTTTGAGTGAGGACATATTTCTCATTGGAAAAAAAGGTTGCCACCAAGTTCTCTAATTTCAGACTGATATTAGTTCTCTGCATCATATTCCTAGTCCATTCAATTTTACTGCAGAGGCCACCATTGGCAAGGCCTTCGAAATAAATATTCATATTAGAAGTGATCATATTTCAAACGAGTATTTCATTTTAATGTGTTCCTTAATAAATATTGTGTCTATAATCGTAAGCATAAGTTTAGAAGCCACATTTCCCATTTAGTCTCTCACTCTGCCAATGAAATCACTGATACAGGTACAAAGATATGCCTTCACTTGTAAATTCGCTATGATAATAGCTGCGGAGATTGAAATGCGCATTAATGTGGTTACCATATTCACAGTCACTTTTATGAAAGATTATACACGAATATAACGTAGGTTTAACGTACGTCCCAGACGGATATTATGCTTTTCGTACCGTGTGAACCTTAATTTGCATGCCTTACATTATTTCCTCCTTGATTTCTCCATGGCCATGTGTCGCACCAGAAACCTATTCCCTTCTTTTCTCTTTTTTATTTGTAACATATCCTCTTCCATTTTGATTGTAACACTCACACCAACTCTTAACACTTTTCTCCTCCTCCCGTTTTTTCTGCCTTCTTCGGGTTATAGCAGTTTTCTCTATTCTCCCGCCTAGTACAAACCTTGGCTTTTAGTGCAGACAGGTATTTGATTTCTCCATCCTTTGGTATCGTTTTCAAATGCATTTAATCACTCTTTGTGTAGTTCATGTTAATAAAAATGCAGGACAATCTACTCAAACGAGGTTATAAATGAATTTATTTTCGATGTGAGCTATGTGGCAATCACAGGAAACGTTATTACATCTGGTATTGAACCTTTCTGAGTATAGCGAGATGTAACTATGAAAAAAATGAAATAATCAGCATCAGTCACAAGCATTTGAAGCATTTGAAAATTTAATAATGAATTACTTTCTAGGGACGAGGTTATTTAAATAAAGGTCCATAGGCATATGAAATCCCCTGAAGGTGATGTTAATCCTTCAGATTTGAAGTAAATGTCATCCCGATTCGCATTGAAAATTGAATCTCGTTGAATGTTGAAATGAAGCTTTCATATTTCCGCTCCAGATGTTCTATGATGAACAAAAATTTAAGTAAAAGCAAAATATTGTTTTCCAAAGAGTCTAACGCACTAATTAAACAGTTTAGCACTGACTAACGACAAGTTTTTGTTTAATACGGAACTTGACGGAAACACAATCGTATGACATAGGGATAAAGATTGCAGGTCTTCATATACGATCCTTATTTGATCCTTTATTAATTTCTATCTGATTACACTTGTTTAATATCAGCAAGCCTGTATACTTAGTGACAAGACTCAAAAGTCAGGGATGAGAAGGTCTATTAGAACATTTTCATATTAAATCCTTCGCAGAGTTCACAATATTTGGAAAACGTGTCTTTAATGTCGTGCATTATTTTTAAAAAAATCCCAAATAAAATTTTTTAGATAACGGTCTCAGTTCTTGCAGAAATAAGTTTTTTATTTAAGTTGCCATTTTAATTTTTTTGTCACGGAACCGGTAGTATTTTAGGAAATAGTCATTACATATTTATAAGAATAAAGATATGGTAAACTAGGTAGAACAAGTTATGCTTCGATTTTTTTCGTATTATTTGAAGATTTTCATCTCGATGAACAAATACGATTACCTAAAAATAAAAGTTGTGTTACGAGATATCAGTTACTATTAATAATCTACTTCAGTGTCAAGGAAAGCACTACCAGAAAAATAGTCCAAATTAATTAATTCGCGTACTTGCTAGCAGCATTTTTATAAATTATTTTGCTATTTATTGCCAAATTTCTTTTGCAATTATTTTTACTAGAAACATTTTAATTTAGATATAACCTGCCATTTATCCAAAATTATCATTTATTGCCAGAAGTAGTCAGTATTTAAGAGTAATGGGGGAATCTAAGATAACAATTATATTCATCCACCTATTTGTGATAAGTTTTTAACAAAATTCAAAGAACCATGCAAGGTTTACCGGAAATTTGAAATGCGATCGTAGCCACTGATTTCTTATTTTATAACTTGCTAATTGGAAAACACATAAATTTTTCGAGATTAATAACTCCGTTCAGCTGGATCAAGGAGCAACTTGCAATTGCATTGGAAGAGTCTTCATATTATTGTTTTATTTGCTTAACACTTATGGTAATATGGCAACATTAGGCATCATAGGGAAATTATTTGTACAAGAAAAGCTTTACTATGCCCATCTTTGTTATTCGTCTTTAAAAGCTTTAAAAAGATGAATTGACCATAAGGTCAATTCATCAAATTGAGTACATATTTGACAGGAATATTTATTTTTTCCAGGTATTTGTAATTTTCTGGGGTATACCTCATAACATCTTAAGTTTGAGAGGACGAAAATGGCAGACAAAAGACAAAAAATGGCTCCTCTCGGAGATGGTGGTGGAAGAAAGATACCAGGAAGGTGAAAATAAAAGAACGACCCTTTTACAAGTGAGAAAGGTTACACGGAAGTACATTATAGGTTGAGAAGGCCAGAAGTCAGCTCGGTAAAGCCTGGTGAACTCCTTCAACACATTCCCAAGTTTCCTACCACGCTCTATCCCCTTCTACATGGGCGTCCTTCTCTGCCTCCCGGCGCACACTCTCCTTCGATTCTTCCCTAAGTTAGCACATTTCTTACACACTTTCTCATATTGCATCGACGTTTCATTTTCTACAATTGTTTTTCGTATCCTTTTTTCTTCTCTTTCAGCAATCGCGCCGCAAGCTACTGATTACCTTTTAATCCACTCCGTCCCACATTTAATCTCCCAACACACCCCTTTTTATACCGTCAAGTTTCAATTTCTAAGTCCAATTCATATTTCCAAGTCCCTTGCAGCTTTGAAGAGTACTCGTACTAATTGGCTCATGAGATGCTTTGACCAACCTAGAGTTTGTATCTGTCATCTGATGCTGATAGCCAGTTCCTCTAAAACACATTCACGCGAATATTGTACGACTATTTTGCACCTGCATCTTTTTATTAAAAAAGTATCAAGAAACTCTTTGGTTAATAATGTGATTAGCCAATTTTCATGGAACTGTAATCCAAAAATGTCTCTTGCACAAGAGTATGCGTTACCTGCCTTTGCCAAAATTACGTATAAATCACTAAAAAGTACCATAAAATGTGCAAAAATATTAGGTAAGAATAAAAGTAAGGTCGATAATGATTTTTGCAATCAATTTGTTTCAAAATATGACGATTCATCTTTAAATAAGGATATACATATGGTGGTGGGTGTTTTGGGATCTTCTTAGCAGGCCTTGAGAGGTTACGAATTGGATGCTTCAATTACGTTTCAGTCGAAATTGTTTTATTATTGGTTTTAAATGAATCTAGGAATTAAAAACTTCTACTAAAATTCTTTATATGCATCAACTTAGTATATTTTAAGATACGTTATCAAGTGGATACTGTAGCATTTGTTTCTATATCAACAATATTAAGTGCCTCAGTAACTATAACTTTTCCTAACTATATGGTTTATGCTAAAGGTAGATTCATGTTAATCTGAGCAATTATTGTTGAAAGAAAGAGTTACAGAAGAAAGAGAAACGGAAGAGTGTATTATGTACAGCCAGAATAAATATTCTGTCCTTATTTTAAACATTGGCACGGGCCAATCTATACGTTTTTCGGGCTTTGGTGCATAAACATGGGAATGATTCGTATAATATGGCAATGATCATGATTATATTGTGATGAATACTTTGTATTGACAAAGCAAGAACGAAATGCTACAGGAGCTTCCCCGCCACCTGGTGCTCCGCCTTAAGCGTCAACACAGCAGCTATCGCTATCATTTAAAACTCTTGACCCCTACATTCAGTCGTGAGGAGAAAAATACCATCGTAAAATCTTCCCTTGTCCTTCCTTTGGAGATCCTATTTTCAACTTGCCCACCTGCCCGTCGAAGTTGTTTTCCCTTATCCATTTCTCTATCCCACCTTTCTTCCCTCGGTTACATCAATACTTGTTCTTACCGTCTCTGTCTGTCCCATGCCTTCTTTACCTTTTACCATTCCTCTTCTGCAAAGTCCCCACCTCCCTCCCCCTCGACTACCTTAACCCATCATTCTTCTTTCCTACTCCTTACCTTCCAATTTTATCCCTATTTCATCCCACCCTTGAGCATCTCTCGCCGTGCTCTTTCCTCCCATCTCTCCATCTCCGACGCCCCCTCCCTCTCCCTCCCATTCCTTTGATGGGACTTCCTTAAAGGACCTTCGAGGCAAAGACCTTCTCCCTTCGGGGCCCGCCGCCAATAAATAGGCGTTCGGAGTGAGTTTGGCGAAGAGTGTCGAGTTGGGTCCTTTGAGGTCACGTGACGACGGGGTGGGGTTTGGTGTGGAAGGAAGAGAATAAGGAGGGTGAGAATATGTGGTGGAAGGGGCGGTCCGGAGAAACGAGGAGTTACCCCCGAGGGAGGGGAAAAGTTCACCATGTTTTGTCCAAGTCTGCTCAAACAGCAAAGACAAAAGGGCAGTGAATAAAAGAAAGGAAGGATGGAAGGAAAGTGGAGGAAAGAGAGGTGAAAGTTATTGTTGTTGATAGGCGTAACAAGCATTCTTTTGCAAAGCCGTTACGACAAAAGATGCTATGTTTGCAAGGCCGTTACGACAAAAATGAGTAATAGAAAGAGAGGAATATAGAATTCAAGATAAATTTGAACACAAAATATTGGATGCACGCAGGTGAGATTCCAATTGCAGTGACTATATGCCTATATAATTTAATACAAATTTTTTATTGTTTACTACAGTGCAAATTAAAAGGTCTAATGTGACAGAAAAATTAACTTCTAAAATAAGCTCGTTCATCCTCACGCAGAGGCATTTCCTACAGAACATGTTTTTGCATTCCTACCGATCATCAGATACACAAAATTGGGCATTGCAATGTGATTGATCATATACTGATGATGTAAGCCGACATGTATCATGTTTAGCAAAATATTTTCAAACGGGAGAAGTGAGAGGATGTTTTCAGTCAAGTATGGCAGCTTCCATTATATAATGCCAAAGACGTTTAACATTTTCAGGAATATGAAAAAAACAAAGAAACTAGTGGTAGGCAAAAAAGTTGTAGGAAATCTTACTGACCTGTTAGGCATCACATAACAAGAGCCTATCAAGTTTTTGAACATAATAGAAACAAAAGAACAATAAACAATATTTAGTCATTTTAGTAATCAATAGAACTCCAAACCCAGTCATTAGCTTGCGTAAGGGATATTAGATGTTAAAGCGAGGGAATTGTACGCAAAACGGCTATTTAAAATTCCAAATTTGAGCATAAACCATGCAAAAAATTGATTAATAAATCCGTTGCTTTCATTAAAAAATGGTCATTATCCGGGCAACTCAAAAATGCATAATATTACTAGAGCTCTCATAATAGTAATTATCCTATATGCTTTGTTAAATATAAGCTGTACATAGTATACCCTAATTTTATATTACCTCAATATGCATTACAAACAACGCCGTTTGCAGTGAATATGCATTGCAAACAACGTCCTTTTCTGCAAATACCTGCTTACTGCGTTAAACCCAGTATGACACCTTGGCTTTATGTCAAGCTCTGGTGTGAAAATGAGATCTGAGTTTAAGTTGAAAGATAATGAGACAGTCAGAACACTAGATACCAAAGAAATGATTTCCGAATTGGTGATAAAGATAAAAGACAAATTTAATGTTTACAGGAAAAATTTAAAAAATGGTGACATTATGGCATATTAGAAATGCCGATGAGTTTTCGGAAGAATAAGATTGGTCTCTAGAAGAAAACTACCAAAAATTGAATGAGAAACCAAAGTAAAGAATGGAGAACCCGTAAGATAATTTAAGTTACCATTGATTTGGCTTTCAGGTGAAGCACAAGGAAAAGGGAAGCGATTACTACTATGAGACTTGCTACAAAGTGAATATAATCCAGCTTAAATATCTTGCGGAATATTGGATTACACTATGACATGAAAATATTGATACAACATCCAGGTACAGAGGAGATGACAGTGATTGAATATGGTAGGATCGAAGAAGCTTAAGCGGAGGAAGTAGTACGGCAGGGTTGCTGATCATCATCCTTTATCAAAATTGTGTGCATATAAAAATATGCATATGTTGAACAAAAGTATACACTCATATGGTGTTTAATATTATATGTATTTCTGTATTCCAAGGAAAGTAAGAGGTGCTTAAAAAAATTTGTTAGCGGTTGAAATGAATTTGCCAACGAAGAATGATGGAAAAAAATAAATGGATGGTGACAGTTGAAGAAATCCTTCAGGGAAAATGTAAATTTTCTCGAAGACAAATGCGTCAAAAAGAAGACCTAAATAGACACGGTCGAAGCACAATAATTTCATTAAGACCAGTTTTGGAGGTATCATTGAAATTAAAGTACTGCAAAGGGAAATGAAGGATGAATGACTACGTCCTACTAAAGAAGTACGACACCGTAAGGAATGGCGCAGAAAGGAAATAGAGGCAGAACAAAATATAGCTTAGATATCTAATAAAATAATAATCCATATATCCTGATTCCTTTTTATTTATTAATAGATTTCTATTGAGATATGTAGAACATCACGAGTTACCACTATCTAAAGATAATTGATTTTATTTAAATTTTTCTTTTTTGTCCATTCTATTTTGGTTAAGCATCCTAGAGTTATCATAAGGACTAAGGTCATACCCATCTTTCAAGCATATGGCATTACATTCTGTCACTGAATAATTAATGCCCAGAGTGAATTCGACTTGGTCTACATTATGGATGGAATCTTAAATGACAAAATCAACTAAAAATTTGATATTTTCTTTTCTGAGGTAACGCAAGCGATCTAAATCCTTATTATTATTCTCTGATTTCATACCAAGTGAAATATTGACTCCTTTCATTTTCTACCTGCCGTATATATGAATGAATACGCTAGAAATATTTTTTATTGTTTCAATGCTTTTTCCGTTCATATTTTAAACAAATATTATGGAGAATAACATATATACGTGCAATCGGCTGTAGAAAAACTGCAGTTATAAACCCGAAGGTTGGATAAAAAGAATTTCATATTTTCTCATTTCATTTAATCGAATGTGCAATCAGTAAATTATGTAAGCATTCTAAAATTAACAAATCACTTCTTGAAATTTACTGTAAAGTACGACATTGTGAAAAAATGTATGAAATGTCACAGTAAATGAAAGCTTCCATATCAGCGATTTCATAACGTAGAATCATGATTTATTTTCACCATGCATCTCGTGGGAGTGCATTGTATAAATGAAAGAATCACCGGAATCAAGAGAAATTACCAGAAATCAAATGCGAAATTAACGAAATTTGATCATTTCCAGTGACGATTATTTGTGTATGCCTACGCATTTGTGTTTTATCGAATAAAATCACTTTAATACAATTTATGGATTCTTATTTCAACATTTGTCAAAACCGTAATAATCATATATATGAGTATATATTTTTCCCACCCTCGAGCACTTTTTCCCATATTCAATTGGTTATAAAATGCTTGTATTTATTTGAATTTCCGGTAAAAAACTCCTCCAGAAAATATTATCAGATTTAAATAAATTGGGAGTTTACATAATGAACAATTTTGCCATAAGTATATCAGTTTTTCAAGAAATGTGACTCACAAGATAATTTAACGAGTTTTTTAAGCAAGAATTTGAAGTCGTGGTTAATATACGATACGATATTTGGTTATTACAAATGAAGAATAGGCCAAAATTTCCATTGAATTACGCGAAAAATGCTGCGCACACTTTCTCACTAGCTAATAATTTTTGCATAGCGTGAGACTAACATACATTCAAGTGCGTATCATACAGACCTGTAAGTGATAGGAAATATTTATTGCGGCTAGTTACATCTGCAGTGAGGAGACACTGTTTGTTTCATCTATGGATTAATATTGGACACGTATGCTATGCGTAAATTTGAAACATTAATAGAGTTCTGAACATTTCTGGGAAAAATATTTTCACTCTACATATCTCAGGCTTATGAGATATGTAGAGTGAAGTGATTGCCCGTAATCACTTCATTGTAACTTCCCACAGAGTTCTAAAAACGGACGGTGAAAACATCAGGATTTCTCTGGACAATTAAGGAAATTGTTTTGACTAAAGCTAAAGTAAACATTCACAACTTTCGAGTTGGTCGTACAAAGGGGCCATTTAGAATTAAAATATCGGATAAACCAGACATTTTTGTGTTTAACGGAAATGTGGGAAATCTGGTATTTCATACTATCTGATTGCATACCCTCCACGTTGATATGTTCTTATTATTGGTAATCTACCATTTAAATTATATATTGAACGGACTGAGACTGAACACCGTACTACATTCCCTACGCTTGGTCTGAAAAAGAAACAACCTTACAGCCAACATTACATGTAACTGCTCACGTTTACGTAAAAAAAGCGCGTCAGAGATGGTATTTGTGCGTGCCTTCGGCAACCAAAATGACTTTACAATAATCTTAGCTAGCTTTCCACTGCACTTCGCTCATTTCAATAGAAAATTTTTGACTGGTCATCCCTGAGATTCTTTTGGTACCTTCAGATTCTTAATATTGAATACTTAAAATATATATTTCTTCCGTTATGCAGATATAATTCCCTATGGCGTATGATATTACTGTAATATCATAAATTCTAGTCTCAAAGCTAAAGGTATCAAATCTTTACTGGTGATATGATTCGCCATCAGTCGCTATATATCTGAATTTATAAAATACAACGTAGCGGAATGAATTTTACATTATAGCATGGGCTTTGACGTTATAACTATTAAAAACTGTTCATTATTTAGACTAGGTTTATATAGTTAATTTAGGTTATTAAGAACCTTCTAGAATTTTAAATGAAAAAATACTGATAAAAAAATTCCACCAAATGCAATAATAGCTAGATTTGCAATCCTTTCAATGAAAATTGTTGTATCTAGAGATAATTTGACTTTTGTCCCCGTGGAAAAACCATTTTCACGTATATAGTCATTCATTTTCCATAAATTATGCGCATTGGGATACATGAAATATCAATATTCTTATATTTTTTCATTTGCATTAATCAGATATATGGTTTTGAGAACAGGATAGTATATCATTAACGTGGATAAACTGAATACCTCTGTCTTAATATTTTGTGAGACCAGTATATTTTAAAATATGTTATTGATGGCTCTATCAATCAAAGTTTTGCCGTTGTTGAAGGGCAATGTTGACGGTTTCCGAACATTCCCCTGTTGTTAACTGACTAAGTGAACATTTATATAAAATCCCTATCTCCACCGATACATTTAATTTTGATTCTGATTCGGATTGATGCAATTGAAAAAAAATCAGAATGCATTACAAAAGTTGATCTTGCTTTAATGCTATCGTTAATCAGTCAAAAGTTTTTATAATACGGATTCATGATTTTATAATATGATTCTTTGATTTTCGCCATCTGATTTGACAACCATAAACCAATTTATATTGTTTCTAAGGATCTAGATATATTATGTTGAACAAATTACCATTTCGGCATCTATTTTTCCGCGACAATTTTGACGCATATATAATGTGTCCACTTCCAAAATCAAACAAATTTTCATCTGCGTACTTAATTCTACTTTATTTTTAGAAATTCTTTAGTTCTTTGCACCTTCGTCACTGGAAGTAGCTTTGTGGACATTTACAAATATTTTTTTTACAAATAGATATTGGTTACTTCTTGAAGTTCCGTTTGTGGAGAGCAGGGCAATGGAAATATATTTATTCTGTTTAAATACCCATGAAATATAAATTTTAAGGCAATTCAGTAATAATATTGAATGCGTGATGATAACAGTTTTAGTATTTCTTTTACAACTGAGTTCATGCGTACAAAGCATTATCCTTAATATCATTGCAAAACTACAGTCACTAAAATATAACGACATAATACAAAAAGGACTTATTTCGCGGGCAAGATTGTCCTCTGAATTAAGCTTTGAGCACATTTCTATCAGTTATTCGTGGTTGAAAGTTTTCGTATGTTAATTATTCAACAGTGGCAGCAGTAATGTGTTATACATCAATTCTCTTGAGTGCCCATGAGTATTTTCGAGTAACCTCCCCTCGCTTATCAAGGCAGATTTTTATACTCACATCTAACGTTGAGGAAGTAGCCAATCGAAGAAAAGAGACCAAATTTGTGATGAGCAGTGCACTTGTACCACCCGCTGTGCTCTCTGCCAATGGAAGTAAAATTGAGGAAGCCATCTTCCCCTGACTGTGGCACTCCAGGGTCACCATTATCTGAGGAGGAAAACAAAAATAAGATTAAAAATACGTATAAATTGGGGTTTATTTACCCATTTAAAACAGTATACATGTAGTTCATCAAAATGCGAAACACCGAGTAAACAACCAATTTACAGTAATGTAAAATTTATATTGTTTTTGCATACTAAATATAAAATTTTAAAGCGTTTTAAAAATTCTAAGACGGAGTTATTTCATCCTAGAAGTTGTTGAGCATAAAAATAAAGGTTAAGTTGCTTCATAGCAATATTGTACGTTACCAATTCTTCCCATATATTTCCGTTGCATCAATATTTTCATTCCTATGCACCTCGCCAAACCCCCGCGAATATTTGCGAAATTTGTGTTTGTTAAAATTTTTAAAAGAAGTGGAACTTCGTAAATTTTCTACATTTTATCCTCTGAAACTGGAGACACACGTCCGAAAATGGTTATGTGACGTGAAGGGCTTTATGATTAATGTGATGCATCATTTTCGATAAATGCTTGATTTCGATAAAATTGCTTTATACATTATCAGAAAGCATATTTATAGCATTTTGAATATTAAATTTCCCATTAATTGCATATGATAAACAAATGGCAATACAGATAATAAATACACCATACTGTACCAGCTAGTAAGCTCGGAATGGGTCACCACAGTCAGCTCTTTAATAGGAAATTAGATGTTACCTATACAAACTCGTTTTGTATGCCATTTGAGAAGACGTTAAACGCTAAGTTTTCTCATTCCATGCTACTAGCAAATACATGCACTATGTACAAGTAAAAAACTTTGCTGTCAGTAGCATTTTTGTTGGAGAACTTCAAAAGAATAATAACCCAAGTGGAGAAGCATTTTCATCTCTGAATAGAATGAGTCCTTTAATGAAGAAACTACTTTTGGTTTAAATTAAATACCGGGATATGAATAGGTGAGAATCTTTGTATTATGAACACCTTTATCTTTCATAGAGAATAAAATATATTAAGAAATCTAATGAATATAGTTCATTAAATTCTGACCTTGAGAAATTTTAAAAATTTTCAATGGATGAGTTTTGGATAATACTGTCCAAGAATTATATTTTTATTTTAATAGATGATAACAAAGCGACGGGGATGCGTTGCAAATTATAATTTTTCTGTTCCTGGCGCTGCTGTCATAAGTAAAATACAGGTTAACAACAACCAGTGAAACACTGTAATTGCTGCTATTTTGTGATGATTTTTTAGTTAAAAAGCCAACAATGTTTACAAAATGTTACCAAACTTCCATGAATAAACAATCCTTTCATCCCTTAACTCTCCCTGTTCAATCACAGACATCAAGTTTCCTCATTAAACAGTGCCTATTACTATTAGTCGCAAACAAAACACTCAGTGCTATACTCTCTAGCAATCGTTATTCCTCAATAATTAATTATGTTGATATTCATAAGAGGGAGAAAACCAAGCTGGTCAAGTGGGTGTGAGACAGATTAAAAAAAAACTTTGCATCTTAAGTTACACCAATTTCTCATTGTTTCGTAAAGTTTCGTGAAAAATCTCCAAAAATATAAACATCCCTCGCGGCGGAAAACTCAAAACCGCTTCCCCTTGAATAGGAATGTTGTCAGGGAGATATATCATAAGATACAATTCAAACCTCGAATAAAAGAATTGGCATTTCCCGGAGGACTTTCGAGTGCCAGTGCCCTCGGAGAAGATCTAATGAACGGAATCGTGTAGCATATTATAGCAACTTTTATTTTGATATTTATTTTATGACGATGAAAAAAGCTATGGATTTAATTTATCTATTAAATTGATTGAGTAAATTCTTCTCAATAAGATTACAAAACAATAACGGCAGTTTAACATTGGAAACCAGCAATACTTTGGAAAAGTTAATCATTTTGATATGCTTCGTTGTTTTCCCTCTCTATTTTGAGAGACAATAGAGAATAAATTGAATTGAATTTAAAATGTTTTGGACGACGAGAGAGAGGAAATAATAAAAAAATAGTAGTAGGCATTTATTTTTCCGCCCCTCCGTGAAACGATCGTCGGAGGAGTTGGGAGGGAAATGGTATAAAAAGATGTGGATCCCTAAGGCAATGGTATTCTGGGGTGGGGAAGGGAAAATGTCCTGGTAGGTAGGAATGAAGTGGAGGAGGAAATTAAAAAAAAGGAGCGGAAGGAAGAAAGCCAGGATGGGAAGACAGCGGGCGGTGGAGGGGGCAGTGAGAGAGGCTTTCAAATGCCACGGAATGAGAAAGAGAGTGCGGAGATGAAAGTAAAATTGACAACAAATCCAAAGGAAACGAACTTTTAAGATTCGGAAAAATGTCAGCAGTCAGCTACTATAGTCTTTAAATACGATAAAATCTTCATCGTGCAAAGGTATTTACACAAAAAAATGGTTAGAGCTTGTGTTTAGAGAAAAAATCCCTAGGCATATTCTCATTCACGTTTCCACCTGAATATTAAATGCATTCTTTAATTACTACCTGCTTCATTAGCATCTTGCAACATGATGTTATGACAGAGTTTACTTGATATATTTCTTATTAATAGAAAATATATGCCATGATTTGACTTTTCGTCATGGATTTTTCTTTTTGAGTGAAAGAAATCATAATGGTGTAACATCCAACCACTAATTTCATAAAATCAACATTTACAGGTATGTAATTAAAACTGTATTTCATTAGAATTATGTTATCTATTAAATAATTTACATCAAACATAAATGGTGATCGAGGTAATCCAGTGAAACGCCACAATACAGACCTAAGGGTCCAGGTTTTAACCCTAGTGACAGCTCTGGCATCGTACATCTTCATAAAAGCTCTGTGGCATTAGATATTCTAGAGAAACCGCAGTCGCCACAGGGAAAGGAACTTGCTCCCGTTCCTTGATGCATACATTTGACACGCCAATGGGCTTAGCATTAGACACGCATAACTTCTACTCTCATCTATTGAATTAACCTCAGGGTCAATTACTGTAGTTTTTTGGCTTTGAAAACACTGCTGAGGAAGTTTACGGGAGACCTTTTCGATTATCTTTCCCACTACATTATGGACGATAGCAAACCGATAGGGACTATTGGTAATTATGACACTCAGCCACACTGGGACGCGTTTGGTTCACGGTATCGGGGGAGGCAATATCTCTGTGGACAACCATCACACGAAGTCCTTGAACAGCCACTTTTCTAGAAGTTTCAAATGTAAGGCAAATAAGGACTTAAGCGGTTAGTCTAGGAAATATATATATATATATATATATATATATATATATATATATATATATATATATATACAAATATATAAAAACACAGATGTAGATTTTTAGAATATAGAGACACAAAGAAAGGACACTCACAATTTGTTATTTCACGTTTCGACAGCACGGCTGTCGTCTTCAGAATGGCGTTCTCGGGGAAGAGCGGAGAGGATGTGCGGGGGAGAGGTGGGGGAAATAGAGGTAAAGGGACCAATAGGAAATGAACAAGGGGGTGGGGGGGATATGTAGGCAGCCAATTGATGCATTCAGTGGGCTTGGTTCAGCCCGGGCGGTTTGAATGATTGGGCCACCCAGATATGCGCCATCTCGCGGGTTCTCACCTCTATTATACTCGCAGATTTGGGAATTTGGGATCCCCCTTACTCAGTACCAACTCCCAACCACTCGCCACCTGTACCTCAAAAAATATTATATATCGCCTCTCCTGTAACTTCTGCCCTGCCTTCTACGTGGGCGAATGCACGACCGCACTTTCCCTCCGCATGAATAACCACCGATATTCCACCAAATCTCCCACCTTTCTTAATTATCCCATCCCTACTCACACCGCTTCCCACAACCAATCTTTTGACGACTGCTTCTCTGTTTCGGTGATTGAAATCCTTCCCAAATCTGCGAGTATAATAGAGGTGAGAACCCGCGAGATGGCGCATATCTGGGTGGCCCAATCATTCAAACCGCCCGGGCTGAACCAAGCCCACTGAATGCATCAATTGGCTGCCTACATATCCCCCCACCCCCTTGTTCATTTCCTATTGGTCCCTTTACCTCTATTTCCCCCCCCTCTCCCCCGCACATCCTCTCCGCTCTTCCCCGAGAACGCCATTCTGAAGACGACAGCCGTGCTGTCGAAACGTAAAATAACAAATTGTGAGTGTCCTTTCTTTGTGTCTCTATATTCTAAAAATCTACATCTGTGTTTTTATATATTTGTGTGTCGCCGAAGAGCGTTCCATTTCGAAGATATTTTATATATATATACATATGACTATACACATATATAGACATATATACATAAATGCATATATATATATATATATATATATATATATATATATATATATATATATATATAGTACAATATACAGTAACACATAATATAGAAACACAAAAAAAGAGAACACTCACACGTATTTTCTTGATATTTCGACGGAAACAATCCGTCTTCCTCTGAAGATGTAGAAGTAATGACTGCTGGAATTGTTGAGGTGAGGGGTGCGAGAGAAAGGGAAGGGGGCCAGGGGAAGGGGAGAACGGGAGGCGAAGGAGGGGTGAAAGGAATGGTTGGGGAGAGGAAAGGGAGAGGGAAGGGGTGGAAGTAACAGTTTTAGGCCACTCCCATCAGTGAACGACATTGAGGCCCGGATGCTGATAGGCCATACAGATGTAAATGAAAGCCAATTCAAGGGTTTTTAATTCTATAGGGTTATCGGATGTGGGAAGGGACGCTAGGACGGAAACATTGTAACACTGGTTGAAGGGGGTATTATGATGGGAAGCATGTTTAGGGATGGGGAGACCCGCGGACGGGGAGGAGGGATTGCACGAGGCGCGGTGGTTGTTAATCCTAATGTTAAGTGGTGTGGAGCATTGGCCTATGTAAAAGGACGGGCAGAGTTTACAGGTAAGAAGATAAACAACCAGATATTATATATATATATATATATATATATATATAATATCTGGATGGCACAATAAAACACAAATAAAATAGTAACACTTAATAGGACACTCACACCGTAAATTCGTAAATTGTTTAAGCTTTCGGCCTTCTCCGAGGCCGCCTTCAAGTAAGACTGCTTAGCAGTCTTAGTACTTTTTGAGTTCTTAGTACTCAGTACCAGCACATAGTTCTTAGTTCTTAGATGTTTTTTCCTTTAAGTTTCTCCATTCTAATTTTATTTTCTGAATGCATGACGCCTCGTAATTTGGGCACTTAGTTTGGGACAAGGATGATAGAATATGAAAGAGAAACATTATAAGTAGAACTAGTTACCTAAGTAGTCACTTGCAATTTATTCTAATTATTAAATGAGATCATTATAGATATATCTAGTTTTATTCAAATGCTATAATATAATTATATCGCAAAAAATAGTTATGTTTACTCACTCATACAAAACTATTTTCCTGAATGGATATTTAGGTAAAAGATAAAGAATGAAGTTCTAATCTTGATAAAAAAAATATGGAAATCGGAGCTCTTCAAATATAATTATAAAGAAAAATTAGATAATTGATTATGTCAAGGAAAAGTCAAAGTTAATAATCATTTTATCCAGTGTTTTTCCCAAAAAATACGTATTTTTATTACTGTCCTAATAAAATCTTCTACGCCAAACTGTGTACTCATATGGACTCATTAGTCTTTAAGTCTCTGCTTCGTTATGAGCACCTTTACGCGAACATGTCTCCAAAACGCGTCGAATATTCACCAAAAAAATAAACCTCCAAGAAAAAGGTCCATGGTAGCTCATTCGGCCGTAAAGACATCCGTCAATTTGACGGGTCCAACAATACATTTATGAAACCTGTCGAGCCTTACGTAACTTTGTATGCAAATATTGAAAGCAGAAAGGTTATCCTAAATTGTAACTAGAAACGTGTGAAATTGAATCTGAATTTTGGTTATTTTTTCTTCGGAATGAATTTGTGGACAGGAAATTGTCGAGGGCGTGATGGATGGAGGGTGAGGTGGATAGTGGGAGGGGAAGTAGGACGAGAGTGAATGCGAGATGAGATGATTTCTCACAGGTAAGCCTACCTACGTCCTTGTATCACGAGGGAGGGAGGAGCGATCAACAACAGACACAATACCAGGAGTTTTCCTAAGTGAGAGAAATTATACCCCTAGATATTGGTTGATGAGGGTACGTTTTCCATGGGATAGTGCGATGAGTTCCTGGTAATAGGGTTTTCTGAGAAGAAGGAAACTAAATCGTGGTTGGGACACGGGAGTGCTCTTTCGGTGTGGGTGACCCGTGTGCGTGTATGAGAAGAGAAAATACGCGGGACCAAGGTGGTTGGGGACGGCGATCCATTTTAGAACACGTTGCTTAGGGATCGGTGGCTCATGCGGGAGTAGAAGGGGCGAAAGAATGGATTGATATGTCCTTTTTGCGTAGGGGAGGGCGCTGAGGTTGAAGTTGCGTGGAGTGGAGAGTTAGTGTCGTAGGATGGAAGGTAGGAAAAGTCCGTGGGTGGGAAGAGAAGACCGTAGGGCGTTGGGGAGGTGGAGAGTGTGAGGGGGAGGGGGCTGGTCGGGGAGGGAAATGAGGAAGAGATAAAACGGGGGAACGAAGCGGAAGGTACAAAAGTGGAGGAGGGGAAGAGAAAGAAAGGGAACGGATTTCGTCGAGAGAGTGCGAATGTGTATGTGCGAGTAGACTTCTGGCACAGATTTATCAAGCCATCGATTTACTGTCTCGCTTTTTATTCCGGCCACCGGATTCATTCCGTAGTGCCTCCCTCCCTCCCTCCCATTCTCTATTCCCGCACCCTCACACAAACACACTCGCACATACACAGGCGAGCATTAACACACACACACACACAAACACACTCACACACCCGCACCTAAATTCCACCCCCCCTGTCTATTCTCCCCGGCCTCTTCTGCCATCCAACCTCTTCCACACTACAACCTCCACACCTACACTTCTCCCTCCCCTTCGACTCTCTCTATTCCCATTCTCTGACCTCTCGCTCTTCCACGCATCCCGACTCTTTCGCTTTTTTTCTCTCTTACTCTCCCTCTCTTTTTCTCGTTGCCGCCTTTGTAATAAAATGGGCGGGGTGCTTTGGTGAGGGTTGGTGACTGAGGTGGGGTATTTTTAGAGAGAGAGAGGGACTGGTTGGAGTGAATGGGGAGATTTTCGGGATTGAGGAAAATAGGAGAGACCAGGGGGTTGAAAACGGAAGCCTGATGCAGCGAGGGAGTTTACGGAGAGAGGGAGAGAAGGTTTTTTTTAGGAGAGGAATGAGCCCGTGCAAAAGGGTGGGGAATATCGTTGGGAGGGAGACCTAAGGGGGTTGGGGGGTGAAATGGGTGCCGTTATTGTTAAGGGAGCGAGGAAAGCGAAAGGCTGTCGACGAGTTCAGAAAGGTGGGTTGGGTGGGTTGAGTGGTGGGGTAGTCAAAGCATGGTGGGGAGGGAAAGACAGAGAAGTGGGGTGGTTTGGCGGCAGTAGAGGGTGGGGCCAGGAGAAGGAAGTGTGGGGGTTAGGGGGGGGGTGATTCCGGCCTGCAGGACGTGTTCGAGGGAGCGTGAAGAGGAGGGGCGAAGGGGAGTAATTTTGGTAGGGGTTATTTATTTAATTAGTTTTTAATGCAGGATGCCGCATGTGCTCACATCCCACGCATCCGCCGTTAATATCAAATAAGCGCTGCCGGTGGGAAGAGTTGCTGCAAAATGGAGTGTGAATATAAACGTATATGGTTATAAATAAAGCAAGGGAGGGAAGCGAAGCCTAAAAATTCTTCACCGGTGCTCCTTTTTTACCTCCTACATCCTTGATTTAACTTATGATAGTAAGATAATAAATTACGCATTCAAATAAACTCAATAGCGGTGTTACTCTGCGTTAATGACATACTGGTGAGCTAAAAATTATAGCTATAATAAGTACAGACACCCAAATAAAAAATACATGTATTTAATAAATAAATAAATATATATATATATACACATGTATATATATATATATATATATATATATATATATATATATATATATATATATATATATATATATATATATATATACATTCAAACACGAAATCCCGCCAAACGGCGAGCAGATACTCATTTATATAGAAACATATGTGAGGAAAATGGATAGGAACACACATAAAGGACGAACACAGGAGAGGTGGGGAAGGCGGAATCAAGCAGATCACGAGAGTAAAAATATTTCTTTATGTGTGTTCCTATCCATTTTCCTTATATATGTTTCTATATAAATGAGTATATATATATATATTATATATATAATAAAGGGTCAACGGACATTCACGTACATGTGTGATCGACTGCGCGTACCAAATGAAAATGACACAACGGTGAGAGGACATCCAGAGTAAGCGATGTTACTCAGAAAGTCTTCCTTAATAGCCAATTAAAAATGTCTGTATGGTGTTGGATGCTTTACGTGCTGTTTGCAGGAACATAATAGGCTGAATCTATCCGTCCCGACGTTTATTTCTCCAGTACTATTACCGCAACAAATAAAGAGAGCAAACGATAAAGAAAAGAGTAAATCCATAAGTGAGGTAGTCGGCCCTGATTTATTGCGAATACCGTTATTATACAGGTATCTGTGAATATTCAGTTTTCTAGCAATTCCGAAACTTTGTCTTCAAGTGCAACTGGATATTGTTTCCTCAACACTACTACAAGCGTAAGCTAAGAGGGTTTTTCAGGGCTAACTTAATCATGAATAATACTGTGTAGATAATTTTAGACATTTATAAGATACTAATATCTTGATGCTTGGATACATAATTTCCGAATTCAGAAAAAGTTTGGATATGAAAATTTGCACAAGGGATTCATTTGTGGGAACCATACCTGAACTATCGCGATGAATATTTGATAACAATTATCTTGTGAACCAAAGGGTGATTTATTTGCGCACATGCACTCTACGGCCTTGCATGCACTCTAATCAAAACAATATTTACTTATTAATAAATTAGTGGCTTAAACTACTCGTTGACTAGGATAATCATGCTTTGATGGATAAAGTAAATGGTGACTTGCGGTTTACGCTGTGTTGTGGTTTAATGAGAATGTAGGTCAGAAGGTTACTCATATATGCTACAAAAGTTACATAGATTGTGATTTGATATGTATTCAAGGAAAATGGAATTGTTTTTCCTATGTTTGCGCAAACTTAATAGTTTACCAATATGGAATATTCATTCCTAGAAGATTGGTTTTTATGATATAGGATAACAAAACAGTCCCATAACTGATGATTCTCATTGTAATAAATATTTTATTTCATCATAATGAGTTGACGAGCCTAAAAGTAGGTTTCAGAAACTATTACGTTTTTCATACAGCAATACGTATTTTTTTGCGCTATCTTTATACTCTCTGTCCACCTTTCAAGCTCTTTAAAATGCAAATGTATTTCTCTTCCCGGATAGCTTTTTATTCAATCGTTCCCTTATAGCATAGATCATATCATAAGCTCTCATTTATGCCTCATTTGGACTTGAATTTGCAACTTCCTCTCATCTTCGAGCATACATAGTTAAAGCTTGGTTTAGCTTTCCTCTATGTTGAATCATTATCTCCAATTTATCCAATAGTCACATCTCAAAGTGTCCAATCTACGCTATTCTCTTTCCTCAAATTCTAGGTTTCGGAGCCATACGGAGACAAACTCCATAGTCTTTAATAATCTTTCCTACACATTACATTTAAGAGGCCTTTGACATGAATTTCTTCCTAACCGTAATTTTTAAAAATTTGAATGAAAGTAATGAAATCACCCTTTTAAAAAAGAAATTCTTTTATTACTAAAACTTTTTGGCTCTGCTTTCAACTAGAAGCCTTATTTCTCATGCAAACGTACGCGTAATATGATTGCCGTTCAGATGCTGGAGGACATTGAAGATATTGAGATAAGAATCACATCAACCAGTATAATGTGGTTGCAGAATTACGAGGGGAATGCAGAGGTCCATGTTTGCACTTTACACAGAGAAAAATTCAAAACATCGAATTGTTTTAATGTACGCTAATTATCACAGATTTTTAACTCATCCTATTAAAGCACCACAATTTATTGTACTTTTTCATTTCGTGGTCATTTACTCAAAACAAAATAAGGTTTAAAGTGTGTAGCGGCGCAATTTATTATTATTCTAGTTATTATTATTATAAGTCCAATTAGCTCACGAATTCATAAACTTGCCATTTGAATTCCAATAAAATGGGGAATTTGTTTATCTATGGGGTTATTCATGGCTATGCCTATTCCACGAATTATTTCATCCAGCGTCCCAATTGGATACCATTGTTCCATAAATATTTTATATAACTGTTTTAACCGGGCGTGAATCAGATTTTTAGAGCTTTCTCGCTCTATCAACTCATTTCATGATTCGAAAACTACCCATTCAATAAATATATAAAACTACCCATTACCCCTTTAGTTGCTGTTTACAATAAGTAACTATTCCAAAAACGGGTTTAATTTAACCTCTTAAGCACTGAAAAAAACCACCGCTTATTATAGAATTAGCGTATCCACTAATGTGTCATCATTCCCCATGATTCATAAACCTATGACGTTTCAGATGCTTGATGTCAGTTGCATTACCAATGATATGCTAGGAAGCAAGCAAAGGGTGTGTTCAGGAATGATGACTGCAAACGTTCAATGCAATATACATACCATAAATTGCATACATGCCACCTTTTATACTATGCTGAATGAACAGAGCAACTGGTACATATTTTTAAACTTAAACTTAAATGAGATGAAAATATTTTATTAATAGCCTCTTTGTTGACAACAGAAATTAAATATTAAATTAATGTATATATTATTGAAACTATGCAATCAAGGGCATGCTTTTTATCTAATGTCCCATTAGGTTTTTGAGAACCTTTCATGTTTGAGGAAGAAATGCTTAAATTCTCATCTAAGCCGTTTTTAAACCTTTGATTGCTATTTTGTCTATTGGTAATATACTTGGTTATGAATAAGGCATAGAAATATGGTATTTAGATGCACTTTGATTTTGTCAACACACCATGGATCCATCCTTTTGAGAAAGAGGGAAATATAGCCCCTAATACGAGCCCTCGTACAGTGAAAAAAAAACAAAAATGGGCATAAACTTAGACCACCTGCAAAACTTTTTAATAACACAAAACTTCAATTCTGAAAGGCCCTGAATTTGTCTTTTACAATTTTGTATAAAAAATATTAAGCTCTTTATGCTCCTATCATACAATTGTACAGTCAAAGGTTAAATTAGGAAACCTCAAATGGGTCTTCAATGCAATAAATTCTTCAAAAGAATTCCAATTTGCTTCAGATTGATTTTTGTCAATAGCACTCCGGATTTTTAGTATCTCTTGGCTTGAGATCCAAAGGAAAAAACTGAGCACTGATCGACGTTTTTCCACTGACTTGCTCTTGTTGTTCACAAAGATTTCTTTGATGTCATTGCACATGGAGCGTGGAGAATGTGAGCGGAAAAGGCGTTGTTCATACCTACCGTGGACGAAAAAGGCGGTCAGGCGGAAAGAATTGTTAAAGAGGAAGAAATGAGTAGGCGCGCGGAAAGTTTCGAGAGGCAATGAAATACTTGTATCGGGAGAGAAAGGTACGAAATAAAGATTTTTCAGAAAACGGAAATTACATACTGCTTCTCATATAGTGTCACACAGAATAACTTTTTGCGTGGCACAATATACTTCCCCACCTGGGACTTCACCAAATTTCTTTTTCCGTCATAATTTTGATTTTCGATATCTCATATCTCCAATTGGATTAAATTGATATTTGTTACTGTTACTTTTTTCAATAGAGAGAAGATTCAACAAGATAGAATAGAGTACCATTTGATAACTCATTAGAGTCAACGTAAACTCAGGGGCATAAACTAAATTTTGCAAGATATATTATGACATGCCTAGGAAATAACATAAGTGGAGGAGATTACAAAATACCCCATATTACTGTACTTCCATTTTCATGACAGCAGTTATGCGAAAATTAAAGAGTACGGGACAACTGGAAGAAATACTGGGTGAAAAGAAAGATATGAGAAATATAATTTTCTATTTTTATTAATTTTATGCCATTTTTAATGCATACCTTTGTGCTCGATGATTGAATATTCCGAAACTATTTTAATGTACAATTCATAATATTTTTGCAAATATGTACTGAATACTACCTCATACGGGAGCATACTCATCCACTGACACTAACTGCTTGGAGCTGATGCGATTGCGGATAATTAGTGAGTTGCTATGCAATGTAATCAATAATGTGATAGAATATGAATTTCATTAGGAGCAGAAGAGTTATTTAAAAAAATTCAGACAATTTTAAGGAAGAAAAAATATTCTATACTTGACATGGCAAAAGAGTTGATAGTATATGAACCACCGCAACCATACGTACAAGGCAAAGAGTGTATGAAAGAGAATTTTAACTGACGTTAAAATATCAATGTATCTTTCCATTCTTTTTTATTCGGTGCAACTAGTTTCGACGCATCGCTGTCATCCTCAGGTACCTGGGATGACGTCGAAACGTCGAAACCAGTTGCACCGAATAAAATTGAGTGGAAAGCTATATTTGTATTTTTACTATATTGATAATGAATTTTCACATAATAAAGCCTAAAAACATCGAATATATCAAGAATTTTAAGCTGAAAGGGAATGAGAAGTGGACGATGATATCTTACGTCCAGAAATACTACGCATTTTGTGATAGAATTACGAGTAATAGAGGTAAAAGCGTGATTGAGAATAAATAATCAAACTAAAGAGTTTAATGCAAACTCGAGGATAAGTGAACAATATAATAATTAGTCAATTAGATTATAGATATTCTAGAGTACTTAACAGCACCAATTTGGGTAGAATGGTGAAAAAATCTGTCTTAAGAGAACGTTCCGAAATTAAATTGGCAACATTAAGAGGTAAGTGAAATGCAATACTATGGGGAATAAACTAAAGTAAATGGTGCTGTTCGAAAGAAATTGTTGGTGTAAAGAAAAGAGTACTAAAGGTCTTAGATAAGCACTGTAGGCCGAATAAATCTATCTTTTGGGCAAGAGGGTGAGCGTAGGCTAGAGGCAACAGAAAATGGGTATGGAGAAGTATGTGTTGAGCAAATAAGTCGGGCAAAGGAAAAACACAGCAACAAACTTTTAAATATAGTAGGAAAAGGTAAGATTAAGTTAGGAATAACTTAGATTGCATTCGATGGCAGAAAATTTGAAAGGAGGAGATATTGAGTGGGAGAGGGGAGATGAAGGGCAAAATACTCTTAGGTAGGTAGGAAATATGTTTCGACGACTGAAAATGTCTAAGCGTCATAGGAAAGAATATATTCGGATTTTTGCACAACATAAGGAGAGGAAAGGAAATGATGAATATGGCTAAATGTACCTTTAATAGATATGTAGCTTATGATAGTGAAATTATTTTAACATATTTCTAAGCAAAAACTAAAATTCTGAAATCGTAGCGTAGAAACATTTTATTTTTTTGGGATTTCATTTTATTTATATGACATAACAATGTAGAATCAACGAAGTTTGTTTTCCATTATCAGGATAACGTTATGCGCTGAGCACTAGAATGATGTATAGCATAACTGCAGGATTGTATGTGTATTTTTTAAATGCTTCCTTAGGTGGACAATTCCCCGTCACTCACCCGTAATGATTTTTATAATCGGTTTTCATATAGAAAACACTTAGACATTTAACTTGATAAGAACTATTTTCATATCTTAAATAGTTTAAAAAAGGGATCACTGAAACTTTTATTATGCTTTACAATTTTCATTTTAAAGAGAGCCGAACATCGGAGGATAAATATATTTCTGATATCCTTAAAACAATCTAGTTTTATGCCTTTCAGATGAAATTTGACCCTCTTACTCAAACATTTTGCACATTTGCAAAGACAACCAAACATAAAATACATTCAAAGGACTGGTATAATTCACACATCGGGGTAGGGGGCCCAGAGTCTTTCCTTGTGCCGGTTATGGTTTCCCAGGAAGATCTGGTACTCAAAAAATCACACAGCTTGGGTAGAGCTGCAGACGCCCAGAGAGGCTGGCCCGGTAATCGAGCATTTGACTACTGACTCTCCAGTCAGTAGTCAAATTAAACCCCATTAAATATTTTTTCAGGAAAAATTCACAGCCCAATGGGGATAAAATATATCCCAGGTCAAACTGAATTGCATTAAAGACATTACGGAACTAGTCACTTGAAACATCTGGGACAGGGTTAAGGTTTAATGTGTGCAGCGTTTTGATTAACGGATACGGATTCTTCGCGGATTTAATTACGTCAGAGAATGAGGCATGCCAATGTTAGTTTTTGTTTGGCGGTTTTCGAGTGGGGAATGCCTTTTATTAAGTCAGAAAGGCAAAATATATCTGATTCCAAAGGTCGTAGAAAGAAAGATAACGATTGCTTTACATATAGATCTGAGATTGCATATAGTCGTATATTCCACCGCAAATATCAAAGCCTTATTCTCAAATTCGGTATTTCTTGAGAAAATTAGATCGTACTCACCTGTTTCTGTAATCTTGGAAAAGGAATATAAGGGCTTGCCTAACGTTATTGCTACTTTACTCAAATATCTTTGACAAACCTCTGGCCTGATTACTCCCATAAAATATTTATTTATATGAGGAAAATGTTTCAATTTCACTGATGGAAATTACCGCAGCATACGTCATTTCTATGCACTGTATTTGAATATTCTTCACGAAATTGGATCATGCATGCAAGAAAATTTACCAAGAAATAAAGTTTATTAGCATCGGTTTACCCGAATTATTAACAACTCGTGTGCTGAAATTTTTATGTGATAAAATTAATTATAAAGCATTACCTCAGCACTCAATCATCACTAATGTTTCATTTCTTGGAATTTTAAGGTCAAATTAATTTCGTATTAACCCATATCATTGAGTAAATAAAACAGTTTTTGGCGTGACTTGGTGGAAAATCTTCATACTGAAATTGAAAATAAACAACTTGCCTTTTACATGGAGAAAATGAAAATAAAAATTCTAATTAGAAAAGCCAGGTTGTTATTTTCAATTTAATATCATTGACTTTAGTTTAAACAAAAATATTTCTCGAGTTGAATAACGCGAGAAATGAAAATTTTCATTCTGTACCGAAGCTTTATTAAATTACTCAATATTTACAAGAATCATAATTAAATCCTAAGATTAGTTTTCTGCTATCCGCTAATTTTCTCTATTCATTGCTAATTTCCTCACCCCAGGATAGCTTTTCCGTTTTTAGCCCTTCTCAATAAGTCCAATATATATTTGTCAATCGGTCTTCTTTGCAGAATCTTCCCTTTAATTTTCCACTCTACTATGTCTGTTACTAATCCTCAAAGTGTAACAAATCAATGTAGACGTAGTTCTTCTTTGCCGTACGGTTCTTGTATTTGTCCTCTCCTCTTCGGTTCTCTATTTACTCGCTCGTTCCTCACTTTGTCCATTTAATCTCCACCATTCTCCTCCAACACTATGTTTCCGAGGCGTCTAATAATCCTGATTCACTTTCCTAATGTTCAATGCCACTGATACATCGAGTACTATCCTCCGTACAACCGTTTTGACGAACTTCTGTGTTTGCAATATTAAGGTCATTGAACAGATAGATGACTTTTCTTCACGTACGCCTTCTTAGCTTGATTTGTTCGTCATCTGATGTTTCTTCATCAAAGTTCTGCTTCAACATCATGTTATTATGATGCTGCCCAGGTAGATGAAAGGTTCCACTTGCTCTAGTTTCATAGTACAATACTAATTTGATGAATTGCTCATTATTCGAATTTTAAACTGTTCAAAAGTGTTTTATCATTTATGCACATTCAATTACTTTTTCATATTATTTTTATCGCATTAAACCCAGTGGGATGGATATGGGATGATATGCGATGTGAACAAAACAAAGGTAACGAAGTTGCCTCGAAGGAGGAAGACAAAGTTAAACGTTGAAATTATTGGGCAAAACCAGCATCAGGTTAAAAAGTTAAACCATCTTGAAAATAATTTTGACGAGAAGGTCAAATTAGTAAGTACATTAGGAAAATAATTTTATTAGCGAAGTACCCTTCACAAGGACGGTGTTGATGACGGAATTTGAGTAAGCATACTCATAAATGATTAGTTTAAAATTTGATCAATGAAACGTGGTTTTCTACGGCGCAAAAAAATTGTCAAATGAAATTGAAGCAAAATAATAGGTATATATTTGAATCTTTTGCGATTTAGATTTTGTGAATCACACGATCACATACACGAGATCCAATTCGGCAATCGATCCAAATTCAGGAGGATGCCATATACTTGAAGCATACTCTAAATGAGACCTAACCAGTGAAAGATAATATTTCTCTTTGACATTTTCATCACATTCACACTTATCCAGTTTACTATTCTAATAAATCCTAATTTTTTGCTTCCTTGTCCGCATACACCCCCTATGTGTTTTACCCATGAGAGATCGTGAATGAGGGTAACGACTAAGTATTTAGTTGAGTCTACACCTTCCATTTCGATGTTCCCGATATAGGAGGCGTTCGAGAGGGAATTGCTATTTTTCCAAATATTTATCACATCGCACCTTTTTTAGTTTAACTCTAATTGCTACGCGTCGAACCAGCATTTCATAGCATTTAGGTCATCCAATTAAGCTGCTGTGTCCTCAGGATCAAGGATATCACGGTAAACCATTGCATCGTCGGTAAATAAACGTACCTTACTGGTGACTACGAAGTCAATGCCTTTAGCATAGAGTAGGAATAATAGAGGTCCGATTATACTACCCTGTGGAACACCTGAAGTAACTTCCCTTGCATTTGAGCTTAATCCATCGATGACTTCTCTTTGTAAATAACCATTAAAAAAGTCTTGAATCCAACACCTGATATTTTAATCTATTTCTGATTAGTTTATTATAAAGTACTTTTTCGAAGGTTTTCTTAAAATCTAAAAACACCGGGTCCACTGGAACACTGCCCTCTCCCGAAGTAAGAATATCATGAACAAAAATTGCAAGTGGTGGCTCGCAGGATCTACCTTTCGGAAACCATGCTGATATTTAATTAATAACTCCTGACTTTCTCAAGATCAAACAAACAAGTATATAAAGAGATATAGAACGTACTACGGCCGAATGAATGGAATGAATATAAAAACCCAAAGCCGTACTCTTAAGGGCACTAATAGGTGGAATTTAAGGGCACTAATAGGTGAATTCTTTAATTCCACCTATTAGTGCCCTTAAGAGTACGGCTTTGGGTTTTTATATTCATTCCAAGCAAGTATATGCTCCATAACCTTGCACGAAATGGATGTGTGGGAAAAAGGTCATTGCTCTTGGTTCCTCCCTGTCTCAGTTTCTCAGTTTTTAAATATTGGTGTTAAGTTAGCCGTTTTCCAGTCTCTGGGAATCTTGTGATACACCAGCCACATCTTAAATATTATTTCTAGGTACGGTGCAATTTCTGACCCTAGATCCTTAACTATATTAGAGGGTATTTAATTGAGCCCAGAGGATATACTAGGCTTAATATTTTTCAGCAAACTTTCTATTCCATTAAACGATATTTAATTTTTCGATATCGGTTGTCCGGCACGATTTGGTAAGCTAGTAGAGACATTCGGTGAGACATTGGTGAATATACTTTAAGTTAGGCTTTTCCAAACTCCTGGTTACTCTTTTTCCTTTATTTCTTGAGTGAATTAACGGTTGACTTATTCGCCTGAACATCCCTGACGGGTACTAAAATAAAAAGTTCCCTGAACCTCTTTAACGTACGATCAAAAAAGCTTTCAGATTCTCTTTCAAATTTTCTGCTAATATTTCCTTCCGAATTCGCTCTAGGCTTTCCGTAATTCCTTCTTGGCATCGCCCTATATATGTTGTAATCATAAGTGATCTCATTCTTTTTGTCGCTAGAGATATCATCCCTAATATTTTTCATCTTGACGTGACATATCCTTTGATGCAGAAATGCTTTCCTAACATGCTCGTTATACCATCTAGGTTCCGTGTTATCTTTTATAGGGGTTATAGGTTTGCTGGGGATAAACTTGTTGACTGCTAAGCACGTGATCTCAAGGAAGTGTTTCCACGTAATCACAGTATTTCAGTGATAACCTATTTCTTAAAATTTGCAAATTGACTCTCCATTACGCATTTCAGGCCATTATAGTACCTTTCTTTGAACAAGTAAATTTTTCTTTCGGGCTTCTAATTTCTGACCCCATGCAATGAAAGCTTTACTGCGCTGTGGCCACTCATTCCTTTTAAAGTTTCTATATTTAAGACTTTTCTATAGTGATGACTTTGTTCTTTGCTAAAAAGTCGAGAATATTATCGTCCCTAGCTGGCGAAAAGTTGATTCAATGAGTTCAATATAAAAGGATTCAATAAAGATTGGCAGATATCTTTGTCTTTACCACCGTTTTGAAACTATAGTCTGTATTCCAGTCCATGGATAGGATTCTGAAATCTTCCCCGAACATTACATCACAATCATTTTATTGGGATAAGAAACCTTTTAATTGCTGATCTAATTCAGTATTGAATTTTTTGTCGTGCGGCGGCCTGTAAAAGGCGCATACATAAATTCTTTTGAATTGAGGACTTTTAATTGAGCACCAAACGCTTTCCAAACCATTACCTGGAATTACTTCAGCCCTACTGACGCGAGAATTTTCAGCTTCAATAAAGACACCGCTCCCGATTCTATTTGCTCTGCCATTTCCGCTAACGTAGAATCATTTGGGACAAAATTTCGGCGGAAAGGTGATAACCAGCTTTCTCTCCCAATAATCATATCTACGCCTGTGCTTGATCATATTCTACGACTTAGACATCGGCAGTTAACTACCGATGCATACATTGTTTTCTTGATATTACGATCTTTTGAATTTTTAAACAGGATCTTCTTCTTATCAATATTGAATCTCTCATTAAATTTTCCGCCCAATGCTATCTGATTCGTGTTAAATGCACTACCGCTAGCACTAATCATCACTTCATTCAAAGCTACATAATTTGGCAGAGAAGAATTTTGAGGCCTAATATTTGACCTACACGTTACACACACAGCACCTACCTCAAACAGTAGAATACAGAATAATAATTCATTTTATAGGTTGTCCCCGATAAAATATAGTTTCTCGTTTGAATATGACAATGTTTGCAGTTATTTCGTCTTTTTACATGCATACAAGTACTCACACCCCCTTTTTGAATTTACTAGGTTCTTTATGTTTGTTATTAAGTTCACCGTTAAAGGAGCTTAAATAAGGTTATTGGCTGCGTTTTATGCATATAAGTCACGTCCATAATATTTAGTGATCAATATTCATAATATGCAGGTAGATTCTGGCTTCAAAACGCGCTTAAAACACGAGTGTACGACCGTATCGTAGCGATTTAGAGCTGGTATGGTAGCGATTCAGTCCAAGTTTGTATACCCTCCAGTTTCTTCCTTAATTTTACCAAAAAGTAACCAAAAAAAATAATCCTTTGATCTTCTTTAAATGAAGTGTTTAACTGCATTGGAGAAAAATGAATGGCTTCGCGCTGTGGAACATACATGATCGTAATCATCAAGTTGCTGTTCATATTTTGAAAAGGAAGAAGTAACATCCTTAATATAATGAGACAGCGTTTTGAAAACAAATTGTAGAAATTTACTTCGCCATCTATTTCTGAACTTTAAAAAAAATATAATATTTGCGAATAGAGAATGACATATTCCAAAGATAACAAAAGTTGCAATTTTTTATCCTTAGGTAACAATTATTGCAATGAGTAGGAGCAGCTTTAATATTTATGTTTGAAGATGTTATTACTTACTAATGGTAATGACACATGCACTCGTAGTACTAACTAGGTAATGACACATGCACTCGAAGTACTAATTTATGGTATTGCTTTTACACCTGTTAATGAATTTAAGCGAATACTAGTCCATATTTTATTTAATATTAAATAGATCAAATGGATTTGACGCTACAATATACAAAAGCTAATATCTAACATTGTTACGTATATATTTTACGTTATTTTTCACTTACCTCCATATTCCAACATATTGTGGTTGAAACAACACGCGTAAATTGATCGAATAGGCAATCGTATTAATGGCCAATAGTATAATATATACGATGAACTTCATCAAATATATCGTAGTACAGTGTGTTTAAAGATATGGTCATACAATGTAATTATCATAGATGAATTCTAGCCTCGAATATTGACTGAAATACTATTCTCTTTGTTTCGGGAGGCTCTTGATTAATGAACAATTATATGGTTACCACTTGGATACACTGGATCTATTTCATTGAAACTGTGGTGCTATCATGCTGTGCCGTAGTCTCAAAAAACAAGTACTCGCCTCCCAGCGGCGCCCTCTCGTCCCCGGCTAAATTTTGACGCGTCACTGAAGAATTCAATACCGGAGTCCGCAACCCCATCGGCCCACATTTGCCCAATCCCTCCCATCTCCCAATTCCCCTCCCTACATTTCCAACCCCTTATTCTTTTTCATCCCTTCCAGCCCTAATCCAAAAGTCCCTTTTCCAGACCCTACACCACCCTCCCAATCCCGGTCATTTTCCCCACCCCACACCTAATTCCCTCAACTTCAATCCCCTCTTCCTCTCCCTCCCTCTCACGCCCACCCCCTTGCTAACCCCTCCGATCCTCCTTTCCCCCAGGGCCTATCCTCCCCAAACGGCCACCCTTGCCCCACCGCACCCCTTATACCACGGTCATCGTGTTCCGCTCCCTCTCTCTCTCTCTTCCTCCCTATCTCTCCACCCCGTTCTATCTTCTGATTTGCGACAAAGCCCTCTCTCTCTCTCTCCCCGGCTATAATTACCCGTGTGATGAAACGTAGGGTGAGGGTCGATCGCGGATGCGCGCCCATAATTTCAAGGGTTACCGAACTGCGGGTGACGACGTGGCTCCCTGTGGGGGAGATGTGGGAGGAGCAGGGGGGGGGAGGGGCGTGCGGTGGCGGAAGAGGTTGCCACCGCCACCGCCTAGGAGGAGGAGGATGGGGCCTGGAGTGTGTGTGTGTGGGCGTGGGCGGTGACTGTGGCGAATTGGGAGAGCGGTTGGCGTCTGCTCGGATGGAGAGCTCTGTACAGCGGCGCACACACACACACACACCTGCTGTTGGGGTGGGAGGTCGTTGAATGGAGTGGGTAGGCACTCTCCGCAAGGTGCCCCCGAGTCAGCCGGGGCGTAACCGAGGCGGCAGCAACTGAGGAATAGTGTTGGAGAGAAAGTATGGTGTCGATAATTACGCGCCCTCGAAAACTTCCTGATTGAGCAAGTGGGTGTATCCGTGGATAAACTTCCATTAGTGACGGATGCCAAAGCCGAGGCAGATTCTACTCGTTGCGAAAGACGACGGCCTGAATATATATTTGCCCATAGCCCATGTGCTGTATAAATCGACGATTCAGCCACTTGTAGGTATTTGTGATTTCTATGAACAAAGTGAGCGTTGCTTAGTCATGGAAACTGCAACTGATTGAGTGTATTAAACACTCATGCCGGTGTTGTAATTTTGCTTACAGCGCTCTACGTTGGCCTGGAACATAACAGCATGCACAGAATTTGTGAATCCCAGTAATAGAATGTTATTTCACATTCAATTTACTGTTAGGTCCACCCCTATTTTTGCCACTTATGGCATTATTTCCTTTAGATGTTTCTAACTGTCAGAATAGATTGCTTACCGATAATACTTGATGATTTTTAACAATGTTAAAGATGGTGTATTTAATCCATTTTATATTAAAAGAAAAATTCTGAATTTATTACGGAGAATTGGTCTTGGAAATACATAAATGGAAAGCTAAATTGTAGAAGACAGTATTTATATCCCCTAAAATATTTAACTATAGTGTGCCTCAAAGGCATAAAAGAGGTCTAGTGTCATTGAATGAAGAGCTTTGTGACTTGTCTTTCGATCAATATATTAAATTGGACGGCATTGGTACATCAACTAAATCAATTAACGTTATTTGCGTTGATGTAAAATACAGTCTCGTAACATCTCTGTAAGTAGATGAGTATGTATAATAAAAAATGGACAAAGAATAACGTCTTAATTATATTTAAAAACACAGCCTATTGGTTATTGCAAATCGCATCCGTTGCAAATAAATCAAAACTTAGGTATAACTGATCCTCTAGACATAGCTCTATGATTTATAAGAAATAAATATGTAAACGAAGTCGTCATAAGTTATTAAGCGTATGGTTTTCACTCCAATTTGTTTCCATGTCAGTCGTAGTCAAATTATTCTTAAAAGAAGATAAACTGGAGGTTTTTTAATTCCTCGCCAATAAAATTTTCATTCATTTTAACTGTCCGCTGAATATATGCTAATGTTTCCTATCAAATTTGATATTCTCCCCTGGTTTGGACTTTTTCGACAATTACGTGGTCTTTATCACAGTTTTTTTTACTTTTAATGATTCATTTTTATAATGTACACACGAATATTATCTTTATATTTTTTGCCCTTGATATTTCATGCCAAAGGTTCCTTATTTCCATTTTGTACACGTACATGGGCGTAATGCATGACAAATCTCATAGGTCTCTTTGAATTAACCTTGCAAGAATAGAACTCCGAACGGAATCGCAATTTTGTCCGAAAATAACATTTTCATATTCACAATCCGACGGATTTCCATGTGGAAATTTCGTCATAGTTATCCAAATCATTTCATGAACAGCAAACAGTGGCGTGCGCAGGACATGAGCCTTTCCACAAGGATCTCACTGATATTCACGAGGAGTTTTTAGGAGTCCGATTCATGAAATTCTGGAAGGTTAATTAGTCGTCATGGAGTTGAGTGATATGTGTAATGATTTTGGGAATGTTTCGACCTCGCGTTCGCCCTCGGTGTTGTTACCCGGAATGCAGGAATGCTGAAAAGGCATTTGGTAGCATACTTTTTTGCGCTGTCGGTCGGTGAATGGCAAACGGGAAAATGAGTCGCGAAAATAAAGGAATGGTATTACGCTTCAAAGAATCCGTTACCTCCAATGACATAATTCACATTCACGCACCTACAGTTAATGCAGGGGATGGAATCAATTCGGCGGCAATCGGTTATTGAATTTTCATTAAAGTAATGTTTTTGCATTAGTAAAAGTAGTGTTAGGATCCATTACGAGAGGTGACGGTAAGCGGACGTCATCTGTGTCACTGTGCTTTGCTTGACAGGATGACTTTTTGTGAATAGTGCAAAGGTGGAGAGAAACCCAAAGTAATTACCCTGCACTCAGGAAAAAAGCGCTAATATGCCACTCGTGTTTAATTCGAGCATGGCGTTTTTCTTTTACCTCCACAAAGGGGATTTAGTACGTATAATAGCTGTGAACAAGAAATTCTTACTTTATGAATGCATCATGCTTTAACCGCTTCTGCAAACACGGTAGCACCTGAATGACAAATGATTACAAGAAAGAACTGTAATACTAATGTACATATTTATTAAATTACTTATTGGCTATCTATGCAGATATAATTTTTTTGACAGAGATCATTAATGCCATCATAGATTTCCATAAAAAGTTGGCGTTTTAGATCAAAATGGTGGATAGAAATCCTTGCGTAAATGTGTACAGTATTCAATCAAGTATACACGGCGAATTTATAAAAGGCAACTGAAGTACTTAACAAGAAATTGAGTGAAATTCCAGAGCTGACAACATGTTTTATCCTGCATCAAAAATATTAACTGTAAATTCCTGGTGGAATTAATACATTTTCGACATCTCTAGGCATTACTGTTTTGTTATTCTCCGAATGTTTAACGTGAGACCAAAGATCCGAAAACATACGCCATCCCATTGTATCCTAAATTAAGTTGAGCATAATATAATATTTTCTATATTTGTGTACCCATTTTTCAACAAGGATTTCCTAGAACATCATTCAAATAAAATAAACCAGAAATTTACAGTTTTTAAAAGGAAATAGTCACATTCCATTCACGCATTCCTTTTATCTATATTCTTTTTCCACTGAAATCCACCCATCTAACAATGCACCTTGGTTTTTTAATTGGGAATATCTTTTTCCCCATTCACTAAGATACACTCCTTTTCCTTCACTTTATGCAGCATAAAGACACATCTGCTACAGTATTATCCTTTCCATATCCTCTCTCTTGCTTGTAACCATGATTATTCTTTAAAATCTCCTTTTCCCTTACATCCTGACTGCCTTAGGTGCATTTATATGATTTTTCAAGCTAATGTTACCCAGAAAAAAATTCCATTTCGAAGCAAGGCTATTTGCTTATGTGCTGTAACACAGTTTTTTTGCGAGATGAATATAAAGTATCATTTTCAAAGAGTGGGGGAGTACACAATGTAATTAACGTAACTAGTTGGATTGAATGACTTAACGTGACTAGTTGGAATGAATGAAGGGTAATTGTGAACTGAAGAAATAGCAGAAAACGTTTGATAAATTTCAGGGAAGTCGTTTTCTAGTTTACCCTTTCTTTTAGATCTGTCTCCGAGCTATGGTTTTAATGCTGATTTAGATTTCATTGACACATTTAACAATTTTGTTCTAGATTTAAAAAACCGTTTGATTTTTTCCTCCTGAAACTTGCAGTTTTTCCATTTTTCTGATGACTTCTCACTGATCACTTCTCCATTAGACCCTCCACTGCCTCGGCGCTTGTTATGTAGGCCGCTGTCATCGTGGAAGGGGCTTAACAGAGACCTAATGGAAAATAATATCTCCGATAGATCGATACGTGTATGCTTTCATCATTCACCCGAAGAGCCACTCTACCATTTTTGCGTGTTGTCCTTCGCGTTTGGATATTTCTGGTACTCAACAACGCTTAAAATGAATCACATTTCTGCAAAGGCATAAATGGTTTTATTTGCAAAATATTGTTATCACACGTTAGTAATCACGTGGGAGTACTCTTGTTTCCAGCGTTTCCGTGTTACTGCACCTACAGCGTAATATTTTTCAATGAGCTAAATTGGTGAAATAAAATTCGCAGTTACGTCTTTTAAATTAACTATGGTATTATAAATGATTAATAAATGTTCAATGGAATTAAATTTTAATTGCTATCCTTCATAAAAAGAAATACTCATTATTTACAGAAGGGGAAATATAGACTTTCAAATGCATTACGTATGCTCGAATTATGCAGTTTAATGTTTTTGGCAACATTATGTTAGTCTCATTCATTCATTCATACCGTCTTTTTTAACTTATTTTAGTGTTTTAATATAACAATAGACATTTTTAAGATGTGAAATGAGAAGGAAATACTGAGTCGTTTGGTTACATTATGAGTACCAACTTTCTCCGTTGATTTTTAAGAGATTAAAATCTACGTCGTAAATACTGTTATCTTACTGAAATAGAACTCACCTCTTTCCCTAAATTACCCTAAATTAAGCTGCAGTGCATTCGTCATGGATGCATTGAAAAGTTGAACATTTCATTTACTCGTAGTTTGCGTTGGCGTTTTTCTTATACAAATAAAGGGTTTTGCGTAGGAATGTACACAATGTAGAACTATATACTACTACTTGACGAAATCTATAATAGTAAAAACTATACGCTCTTAAATGCATGCTTCAAAGAAAGATTTTGAGAATGATAATGTAGAATACTACTACAAAAATTCTCTTTTCTTTGAGCCCTACCACCTTCAACCCCCTTCCTCCGTCCCCCGCCCCAAGGAGCCTTCTACTGCGTACTACTGCTGTCGGCAATCACCTTACTCCCAAATCGGACAATAGAGAGTTATCAAGGCCTTTAATTAGCGCTTTTGTGGATCCTGTGGGATATACGAAAAAGCCGATGGAGAATACAAAAACTGATAGAGGATGTCGGATATAGTTAATAACCAGTGGTATATTTTCAATTGCCAACAAATTACACTTCTTTGCACCATTGAGAGAGCTTTTTTGAATTTACATAAATAAAAATTAGTTTCAAAAACTTTTGGTAACATAATTGAGACCTCTTATGTTCATGAAAGCGTTGGTTTTCGGGAGTAGATGAGCAAACGACAGAGCAGACTACATCTTCCTATCACCTCCTACTTTGAATATTAGCCGCAGTAGTGATCCAAAAGCATGGTTTTCGTAGGTGAGGGCAATAGATTACTCCGATGTTTTTAAGCAGGTGTTGATTGTTACAAATTTTCGTCTCAAAGTTGGGAGCCGTAGGTTTTATCCGCGTCACAATTCCAATAGCAACATAATCATATCAATAGATTTTAGATACAGTTGCCAAAGACAACACCCTCTTAAACCATCTAATTACAACCTCTGGTCATTAGCTCTGTTCCCCAGGCTACGGCATAACAATGCCGCAGTTGAATTTTATTCCCCGATAATTCCAGCCGAGGTGGATGATGGCTGTATAATATAGCTATTAATTTAGATAACCTGCGTTTAATAAGTAAAAATATGTGATTTCCACATTTTTCGGGCTGCGTCCGCGTATGTCGTTTAAATGTACAACAGTTTCGCCAGCTATCCTGCTGGCGTCCTCAGGTCAAGGATGAAAAGAAGCTTGTTGTCCCGTCTTATATAGGAAAAATCCGGCGCCAATACCGGGAAATTTCTTGGCCAATCAGGGAACGTCCTCATATTTGCGCGGAATTATTCGTTTCGGCGCACTGTGGAGTGGATATCCATCCTCTCTGTTAAAATTTTTTGGCCTTTTAACGATTTCAATGGCCTCTCTGATTTTTCTCTGGAAGTATTTTCCTTCTTTCGCTATTATTTTAGCGTCGTCGAAGAGAATAGAGTGTCCAGGTTCACTCCAGGCGTGCTCAGCGATGGCCGATGCTCTAAACTGTTTGGCCTTGGTTGCCCTCTGGTGTTCACTCATGCGTGTTTTCAGCGCTCTGCACGTTTCACCGATGTACCATTTGCCACAGGAGCATGGCACTTGGTACACGCCTTCTGATATTAACGGTGAAATTCCATCCTTGGGTCCGGGTAGGGTGTCAGCTATCTTGGTGACGCAGTTGAATCTGGTCACCACATCATGTTTCCTTAAAGCCCTCGCGATTCTTTCCGAAGTCCCTGCGATGAAGGGGATGGTGACGTAAGCCTTCGGACGTGGTCTGGAGTCTTCCTCTCTGTCAGGAACAGCGGTGGTTTGTCTCTTCTTTTCTTCCTTCTCGGCCCTTTTTTGGATCATATGGGTGGCAAATGGTACATCGGTGAAACGTGCAGAGCGCTGAAAACACGCATGAGTGAACACCAGAGGGCAACCAAGGCCAAACAGTTTAGAGCATCGGCCATCGCTGAGCACGCCTGGAGTGAACCTGGACACTCTATTCTCTTCGACGACGCTAAAATAATAGCGAAAGAAGGAAAATACTTCCAGAGAAAAATCAGAGAGGCCATTGAAATCGTTAAAAGGCCAAAAAATTTTAACAGAGAGGATGGATATCCACTCCACAGTGCGCCGAAACGAATAATTCCGCGCAAATATGAGGACGTTCCCTGATTGGCCAAGAAATTTCCCGGTATTGGCGCCGGATTTTTCCTATATAAGACGGGACAACAAGCTTCTTTTCATCCTTGACCTGAGGACGCCAGCAGGATAGCTGGCGAAACTGTTGTACATTTAAACGACATACGCGGACGCAGCCCGAAAAATGTGGAAATCACCTACTCATCGCCGCGGAAACCTTCGAACGAAGTAAAAATATGTTTTGGAAGGATGGAGCGTGCAGAAGACTGAGGTGATCAGACAAATGCGCCCCAAGTGTTCAAAACAGGCTGGTTTATGTTAAGCTCACCTTTGGTCTTAATTTCCCAAAGGAAATTTAAATGAGAAAATTAGGAAGTTTAAAGGGAAAAGAATTAGCGGAAATGTAATTCCTCCTGTTGCTGGATAAGTGAATTCAGTCGTGAACATAATGAGTAAGAATATAGCTGCAGTTTCAGGTGGAACAGAAAGTGTCATTATTTGCAACTTTTTTTCAAGATGTCTCCAGTCAAAATAACTTTACGTCGCTAATAATGCATTTCAAATATAGACATAGGAGTATAAATAATAAAGACTAACATGCCTTTATCGAGGAAACGACTCATTGAATATGTATGAATTCTAGTTGCAATATTATTATAATCATATAAAGGATACAATAAAATATATTTGGTGTGCTTCTCTGCCATAATTCATTATTTCAAATCTTGTTCATTTCTTAAGTTGAATCATTTCTTGAAGGCCGTTTCCTTTTGCTTCGAATTCTTAATTCACATTGACAGAGATTTTAAATGGAATATTAAAGTGAACTTTATCCTGAAGAAGTCCTATTGATATGCATGGTGACTTAACATAAGACATTAATATAGCCTATCATTTGTCAATCATATATAATTGAACGTGTCCCAGAAATCGTCCATTAAATATTCATGAGTGCCCGGAGATGTTTCTATCCTCATGCCATGCAACGTCGTTTCTCATTTCATTAATTCACTTCCTTGCCAGAGGAACTAATGTGACAAGTGTTGGCTCTGTTGGGAAAACTACTTGGAATGAAAGTTACCATGTTTTGCGTCAACACACTTCTGATATTACTACGTCCCTAGGGATTTTGAGCGATGGTATGTTCGTAGACAACCATTCTTGTTAATAACTCTTTACATTTTTTATTATCTTCTTCATCAAGCCCCGGGAATTTTTGTACTCTCAGTTTTAATTCTAGATGTATTAATTCCCTTCATCAAACTCCTGATTTCACCTACTTTTCACTTGTCAATTGGAGAAAACTTTGCAATTGAGATTGCAAAAAACAATCATTTTATCTCTTTGCTTGTGCAATCAATATAAATTAAGCTAATTACTAATTGTTTGAATCATTTTTCCGATCGCTCTGTTTTCCCATTACGGCATATCTTGATTTGGAATAATTTTTACAGTAACATATTTCACGTAATATCAGTGATTTTTTTTACTGTGCAACGATATCAGTTCATTTCAATTCTGGTGTAAACACTTAACATATAGATCGGTGACCATTAACATTAGCACTTTTTGATGTAGAAATACGATATTTGTTTTCAAATTTTAATTTCGAAACATTATAAATTTCTTTTTTCAAATTCATTTCGGAGTATTCCGGTATATTTCTCTGATGGAAAAGTTATTAATATTTTTGGCCAAGAATAAAGACTGGCTACCAGTCTGACCACCGAGACGGTTTTATCTAACGATGACGTTTTGGTCTCCACTGAAGGTTTCCCTGCACCTTTATCGGTTCTTCATTGTACAAGTTTATCGCTGGTAAGATATCAATTATGAGTTATCCATCGATTACAATTAATATAATTCTGCTCAGTTTGAAAATGTGTAATACAGCAATAAAGTATTAAGTTGTGAATCACTGTAATGAGATGAGAAAGAACTACGATAAGAATTCAAGCGTTTCACTGGTTATTCGGCTTTCATTGAAATGGTGCAATAGCTAATTTTTTACCAATCCACCATTGATTAATTAAGTATTAAGATACCAATTAATGAAGTTTAAGAACATGAAGTGTAATGCATGAGTCTTGTGATATTTTATTGGCTAACGCCGAGAATATTTGTAAATCATTGCAGTGTGTGCCTACATGAAGTTAAAATTTGACATTGTTTTGTTATTTATACTTAAATTTGCGCTATGGCTTTAATACGCTACTGTAAATTATCTAGGAGTAACTGAAAAGTATACTTTCATAGAAATTACCTCGCAATATTTTGCCAAATAACCTATTTCTTACTTATAATTCAATTAATATGATACTTAAATTTAGTCATAGCGACAAATGATTCCGTGGCAAATGTAGCTACGCTTAACCGATATTAATAGGATAAAGTCGTCTTATTTTCTTATTCCAAGCAAACTGTGAAATGAATCGTTTATCACTATGTAACATTTCCTTTCAATAAAATATTCTATTTGTTCGGATAAATGTATTTTCCTTTTTTTTAACAGTTCACGTTTTCATTTTATGATAGAGCTGAAAACTAAGTCAGATTAATCCACTCTAAGTTTTAATATATAGGATTTTCTTTTATGTGAGCATAAAAATTACCTACGGGATAAAACTTATGTATTATCTTTTCCAGTTAACTAGAAGGGTACAAGTAACAAAGCTACCTTGATATTTCCTGTGAAACAGTATGTTGAGGAGATTGGACTCCGCATGGTTAAATTTTAACGAGTATCTCGTTTACCTCCAACAAATTGAAATAAAATTTGAAAATGAGTGTAAGCTTTATTTGCTAACGCGCACCGGATCCTGGAAACAATAATCGGCTCAATATATTTACCTCAAAACCATTATGTACCACGTAATTCGATAGCGTTTACAATAATTATGCCTATAAGTCTATTACCCTGTGTTGAATATTTTCAGAAATTTGCGCAAAGCAATTAATTATAATAAGTAAAATAACATCCGTTGGTAAAAAAATTGCAATGCACATGAAATTTGAAATGCGTGATTGGAAAGCGGAACACCGAAAAATCTAATACTTATCTAGTATGTACTTACTGATAGGGTCTCTCAAGGTAATCGAAAAACACAATAGTATTGTGATAAATGGAATAGTCAATAAAATAGCTGTTACCACCGTTGGGTTGATGTTACAATTTACAAAAAATATTTACCGCTCTTGCGAGTATTTACTCGAGAAAGATTAATGGGTAAACCCCATTTGTTTCCGAAGTGCAGCACTTCTGTTTGCATCGTCACTTCCTGCCTGGATATTGTCGAGTCGGTCATGGTGTTTAGATTTCTTTTCCCTGTAATATTCATTTGGGCGGCAGGATGAGTTAGAACGTCAATTTTGAGTGGATAGATGATTTTTTCCTACGATAAAATTTAATGCTATTTCCGGGTAACATTTTGAACAACACGAAACCTCACCATCCGTTTCCCGATTAATTTTAACTAAACTGACGTTTTCCACCTATCCTCAAGTTCAAATGCAATTAAATTTGTGTTAGTCAATTCACACAAGTGGATGAATTAAAGAGATATGAGATTATTACTGAATATATTGTTGATCTTTTTGATGGTGTTTTAGAAATATGTCCATTCCAGTGGATGATAATGTTTTCATGAAAACAAAACAATTTTCATACCAGTAGATTAATATTTAATGATGAAGATGGTGCAGAGATGATCAAAATTCAACCGCTCCTGTTAAAAAAAAATGTACACATTGATGCTAATATGTTTCTCTGGATACAAAATGGAAAATCTCATAGAAATATGTATAAGCAGACTTTGTGGAATGTTCCGAATTCTGAAGGGGGAGAAAGTTTGGACAGATCTTAGGAAAGAGGTGGGGAACCCAAATTTTATAGGCAGAAATGATCACAAATTTAAGGTAAAATGCCGGGCACAGAGAACAAATAAAAAAAAATTCTTTTCTAAATAGAACAATTATTGATTGGAACACCTTACCTGCAAAAATATTCGAGCCCTTTCCTAATAGAGTGTATACTTTTAAGAATAGATGTAAGGTATGTATGTAAAAATTTGATTGATGTGTTGTGTATTGTATTATGTGTAATAGCTTAATTTTTTTAAATTTATCTTTTTTTCTTGCTGATTAATGGTTGTAAATGGTATGGGGATTCGCTTGTTTGGTTAAAGAGATTTGTGTTTTGAAGTCTGATTTTATCTATTATCTTTTGCGATTATTTGGGACTTGTGTGCCACCTGACAATGTCTATCTGCACATGTGTATTTTTAATAATAATAATGTTATTTTAGCATACAAGATTCGCTCAACATGTCTACGTATTTACTAACTGGAGACTATATAACCACGGTTAGAGAGTCGACAATAAGGTTTTGGAAGTTGGAAGTTCGATTTACCCACTCTTTTCTTCTGGAAAAGCGATTAATAACAAAAAATCTTTACGATTAATGACTTTCTCGCTTTCTAAATACGCTTTCACCTACCCCATTTAAGTATGATAGAGTGTTAATTAGAGCCTTAAGGAGATCCAAAATTTCTTTTTTTTAAGAGCCTCACCATCGTTTAAATAAAATGACAAGAGTTTCAGGAAATCTATACCAACCTCCTAGTCTTCCTCTGTAACCTCAAATCCTTCTTTTTTTTCTCTTCCGACGGATGCCAGTTCCGCTTTGTACTTCACATATTCCACCTCGCCGACTACCTTCACGTTTTTCCCGTTTGCATCTCGGCAGCCCAATCACCAGCGCTCTTTTCTTCTCGCCCTCCAGCGCGTTCTAATTAGGTCGAGTAAGGAAGGCACACTCCCCAACGCCGTGCCCTCGTTTTTGTTCTCATCCAAATGATCATGACGGGTGATAATCTTCCGAGAAGAGTTGTGCCGCGTATCATATCCTTCTGTTGCTTTTACGACGGAGGCAATGCCTCAAATCAGTCTGCAAAATAATTACGTCTACGTTGCAAACGTTGTTTATTAGAGAAGCTCTTCCTTATGCCACTTAAGAGAGAAGTCAAATTGCATTGTAACTAGAAATGGAATTGTCACGGAGAAATGATAATCAAAAGCTTGAGCGCAAAAATAAATGATAGAAGAACATTTTCACACTCATGATGCTTGAGGATTACCTATATTCCTAGATTATAATGGGTAAACAATTATCTATGTATTGCGAATATGAATATTCACTTGAAAGACTTTCACAATGAATACATATATCTTTTATAATATTGTAATATGCGTATTTTTAACAATATTTTCATCCTCATATTTCACTTCAAAGTTGGAATCGTTATTATCTCTCAAAGAATAATGATTTTTGGAATAGTATTCTTGTAGATGGAAAATCTTTCTACTAAAGGAAATATCCAGGTTACAATCCCAGTATATATTTTCCGAGAGGCGGCCAAATCATAGCTGTGTGCTTTTCACATCAATAATTTTTATGAATGATATTAGTAAGCTACAAAAATCATATGATCCATGAGTTAAACCGAAGTTGACAGATATTCAATCCAAAAGTTGGACACGCACATCAGTTAGGTTACCATAGAAATGAATGCCTATCAGCTCCTATTCAGCCACACCAACGTTAAAGAAGTTTCAAGAAACTGCGGGATATAACTCAACAGTAACTTTTAACGGTCATCCGCTATGGTATACATTACAATGCGACAATTTCAGATTGTAAAAATCATTCACCCGGCCAAGGCGAATGATTTTTACTTTCTGAAATTTTTGGATTGATAAGGAAGCTTATTTTCAGTCAGCAAAAATTTTTGCATCAGCTCCAGTAGCTCTGTAAATTTAACTTGTGACTACCTTTAACTCCAAATATAGGAAACGTTATTCTGTCGATTATTTAATTTAAAACTTGGAAATTTGATAATGCGGTTGATTCCAATTAGTAAGCCTTTGAGTTCTTACTTAGATTTGTCATACTTCTTGTAAAGGATCATTCATATGAATTATTACCATAAATTAATTTAAATTTCCATGATTCGGTAAATCATCTTTATAATTAATCCATCATTTTTTTACTGATATTTTCCGAGTAACACTGCGTTTCGGAGAAAGCGCAAATAATTGAACGTCGAGAAAACTTCTCTCTAACTCGAATTAACAAGAATAATGGATAATGATAGGTTACTAAATTGCATTTAACTATGAGAATAAAAGGGACTTGATGTTTTCAGATTTGGCCGTGAATCTTTGTGCTTGCAGGGGCATGTGAATGTTAAGATTGATATTAAATCATTGCAATGCAACAATTTTAGAGTTTAAAAATCATTCCCCTTGACCGGGATTTTAATCCGAACCCCTCGGTGTTCGGTCGAGTGCTTTAGCCAGGCAAGCTATCGAGGCATTCTCTTGAACTCTAAAATTTTGGGGGCCTTAAATAAACAAGATGTTTTGACGAAAAACCGTCCATACAATGACACAGGCATTCGCAGTCGTGTGCAACGCACCACAGTCCACGAGGTTGAAAGCCAACTTTAAACACTTAGGCTCTTTTTAATTTTGAAAAATTCCATGAAACTGCGGGAGCTACCACAACAGTAAATTTTAGCGGAGTCATTTGTTAATAGGAATTTCAATGTTACAATTTCAGAGGGTAAAAATCTTTCGCCTTGACCAGGATGCGAATCCTTTTTACACTCTGAAATTGTAGCATTGAAATGCATAGTAGAGGATGACTCCGCTAAAAGTTACTATTGCGGTATCTACCGCAGTTTGTGGAAATTAAATCAATATTTTGTATCTAACTGGTAAAATAAGAGTTTCCCTTTCTTTCTCTCCTTCCTCTTCTTTGTGCAGTCAAATAAAATTTAGTTAGCGACCGTAAGGGGTAACAAGAGCTAACGGGAGATCGAGATGAAAGCCTTATGGAGAAAGCTAAAGTAAAGGCTCAGCGGAAGAGAGATACCACTAATGGCATCCGGAAGCTAAATGTCATAATACAATGTACATCTATATTAATATTTTGGTCAAATGCATGCTCATCAATTGGAAGAGTTTTGCCTTAACTCGGACCGAAGTCAAATGCCTTTCGTGATCTTGAGTCCTCCTTTGGGGTTTTATGATTTACAACTTCCTAGAATTCAGTACTAAATTCTGATATCAAAACCACAGTGGAAGATATCTGTTCAAGGAAAATTAAAAGATATATTAAGGAGGAAGTACCCAAGATTATTTATTAAGTAAATAACGGCAGACTTAACAGGTAAGAAATAAAATATATGCGGAGTTTTTACCTACTGCTACACTATTATATCAATTTGAATGTCACAAAGTTGAAAAATTGGGCGACGAAAAAATATGTAAGATAGCTAGACCATGTTATATTTCTTACAGCAGTTGGATACATTTAATATTATTGATATTCTGGTTAAAATGCTCTTCCGCTTTCGTAAAAAGGATATAAAGTACTGAATTGCATAAATTGGAATTAATTAGAAAATATTGGGGATTGTTGACAGGTTCTTTCGTAAACAACTGGTATCAAGGTAAATAGTACGAGTAGACTACAATAATATGTATCCGAATAATCGACAATATATATTTTTGGTTGAATGTTGTAATTAAATGAGATCATATTTTTAAACTTAAAAAAATTCCATTTTACAAAATGCTTAAATGATGCATTCCAAACGCTGTTCTCGGTGGGACAGTATTGTTGACATTAATTTAGTTCCTTAGCTTTCGATGTCTATTAATTTTTTTTCCCACTAGACCAATTTATTATGCTAGCTAAACGTGCTTTAATAATACTAATAATGCATTCACATTCATTAAATACTATTTAACTTCATTAAATCTACATTCAAATGAATTCAATTTACATTCAACACTCAGAAACTTACAAAAAGACACCAGCAGTACGATCGTCGAAATATGTTATCATTACTCATAATAGTTTTTTATGAATTAATTCTAGAGTGGAATTAGCCACCAACACGCATCCGATCGGTTAGATACGCTAAATTGATTAAATGCTCGCAAAGAGATATTTTAGCATATGCATGAAATTCTTTCCTAGCTTTTATAAATTGGAAGTATGCAGGGAATTCCTGGTTTCTATACCAAATTCCTATATCAAAACATGAAAGCTATAAAAATTCAATTCTAAAAGAAATATTAGCTGATGACTTAACAAAAATGTGTATTTGTAAAATAAACTTGTAGGCAACGAAGAAATACGAGCGCTTTCTTCTCCCTCGCGGCTGGAATATGTAATCACCGTTATCCTGTTTACAATGGTTATAGTCATGTCTATTGAAGCGAAAATTTTCTTTTCGACCTTTTTTCTTTTTCGCCTTTATATACTCACTAACTAAACTTCACTGTACAAATACATGAACACTTGGATATTTAGTGGTTTGCATGAAAAAATTAACTGCACTCAACAGCTAAAACATAAATTTTCCCACGACTAATTCGTAGAGAACTAGTTCAGAGGGTGCAGGACAATCAAAATACACTCCTATCCATCAATCTTCCAATGTTTACTTCGTTCAGTGCTTCGACTCATTTGGCTAATAACTATGCACTAAAAATTGTTTACCAGCCCCCATAGTAACTAGGGCATTCCGTACCTTCTCCTAAATCCATTCGCTCTTGATGTTCTCCGGAAGTACTATATTACTTCCGTCCTTCCCCGAGTCTTCCCCCGAGCACAGCCACATGCGTTGCTCTCTCTCACTCGACTCATAACCCTCTTTCCTCGTCATCTGTGGTCTTCCCAAAGGATGTCCCTCCCACGCACGAGACCTGTCTCTCCGTTCCTTCCATTCCCTTCTTTAGCATCTTATCCTCTAAGGTCCCATTATTCCCCTTGGGAGATGTCCGCGAGCGGACAATGGTTTTACTTTCCTATTGGCAACCGACGCATACAAATGCTTTTGGTGTGGCTTTGTATCATTCATTTATATATATATATATATATAATATATAGGTGGGTGGGTTGAGCTCACCCAGTAGTAAGCCCGATGGCGTGTGAAAATAACACATCAGGGTAAGGGGGCCAATTCCTTTTCCTGAGGCGGTTTGTAGTTAACCAGGAAGATATGGTATCTGCAGGTGATCAGACAGGCTTTCGCGGGAATCGAACCAAAGTGGTCTAACGCCTTACCCCTGGTCTACCGCGACCTACACACACACGTTTATGTATGTTTATATTACGTGTGTGAGTGTATATATACATTTATTTTTAATGTGTGATCGCCCACCGGGTAAACCACTAACCTATTGCCCTGAGCTCCCGGATTAGATTCCGGGTGACGCCTCTGGGCCTCCTAACTTTATCCAAGCTAGTCAACTTTTCGGGTTCTAGATCTCCCTAGAAAAACACAGGGGAATGAATTGAAACCCTATTCTGATGTGTAAATTCCACAAGCTGTTGGATTTAGTACTATATGAGTTCTGTATTATCACCTTTCAAGGGATTGGGATGTTTACTTGGTGCGGCTATATTTGTGCATGCACAATTTCTAGGAAGGGACGTAAAACTTCGTCAGCATAATGAATATGAAAATCACCATTAAAACATATACACAAATAAAATGGACTATAATAGTAAGTGTTTCGTTTCCACGGCAACGCTCTCTTTGTCGAGAAGTAAAAACATGTGTGTGAGATGTCCTTATTCACTGTGTATGTTTATATGTATGTTTTCAATGTACCCGTGCTATATGCTATACATGTATATACACGAGTATATATATGTAAATATATAAAAACACACACACATACGTACATAAATACATGCATATATATATACATATATGTTTGCATATATATTCAAGTACATATCCAAAAGAGATCGCATTAGGGGACGGTAGGGCTTTCGGTTCTCTTCTCTCTGGCTTCCTTTTCCTTTTTCTTCCTTCTCCGACAGGGTTTCCTTGAATTTTATTCGCATTCTCATATCTTCCATTCAATTACTCCGACAGTTCCAATTCTCTTCTCCCAGAAGGTCTCAAGCAAACTAAGCCCCTTTTTTCTATTCTATCATCTATCCGCTTCACTTACATTGACCAGTGCCCACTTATGTCTCTTTCCTCTATTCACCACAGTCCTCCCATCTTGTACTCCATGTGTATCCGTCCTTTATCTTAGTTTCCCACGCACACACACACATACATGTATTCTGCCTCTTTCGTCCTCGTCCCTTTTATTCTGCTTCCAAGTACGCAGGCGCAGGAAGGGCCAGCATACGACCTTATTCCGTGAGAAACTCCAGAAGAACTTGGGATTGGATACTCCTTGGGGCTGGGTGCCTAGTATATATCTATGCCGGTGCGTGTGTACCTTCGTGAAAAATGAGGCTTTCTAAAGAGCACGGTAAGCTTAAAGGGGGAATGTGAAGTGTGCGCGGGACCGTGCGGTGGTTTAAAGAGACATTCTCTTAGGGAAACTTTGGTGTCTCTTTCTATCCCTCTTCCGTCCCTTTCCATTTGCGGCGTAGAGAGTAGTCGATGGTTTCCAGGGAACGTTATACTTCTCCCCCTTCCAGTCACTCTGGTGACCCGCGGGGCGTTCTGGGGGCTGAGGAGGAAATGGTCCAAGGTTAGAGAGACCTGGTAAGGAGATTAGGTGAGAAAGGGACCAGAAGGGAAAGGTATGGGAAATGTTGATGGAAGAATTGTTGGGACAGACAGGTAGCCCAGGTCAAGTTGGAGGGTGGTATAGAGGTAGCGGTGGTATGGACGACGAAATGAGGAGGAACACTACACATTAGGCGTGCGGTTTTAACCGAGAAAATAAAATTATTACACTTAAAAATAAAATAAATTTCCACAGATAGGGCTTTGAATGGCTTCATTAACTTAATCCTTAGGCTTCCGCGACGTCAATCTGTTGTTGAATCCATACCTCTTCCGCGAATTACCGTCGCGTAGGTGAGTTTATGTATGGTCCTAAACCATCAATTCACCTACACTCGGTAATTTCCGGAAATAACATGGATTCACTTCATTACCTTTTTTGTCAGAGGAGCTAAGAATGAGAAAATGCAAATTTGATCATAAGTTCTAAATCACATCACCATTATGCCATCTATTCAAACCTTTTTAGTGCATTGGAAATGTTTACCTTACGTTAAAAATCGTTTAGATTTACTAGAACTTATTCCGTCTGTTTTATTCTGGTCACAAGACATTCGTATGTCTTGATCACATGAAACCGGTGTACTGAAAATATTTTCTCTAAAATAGATAGATTTTTGAAAGGTTGGTAAAACGAGACACTTGAGACACCATTGAGAACTAATAATTTCTGATATAAGGAAGTATGATCAACATCAGATAGAAAATATCGGACAAATGCACATCGGTGTTTTATTTAGTTAACTCGTACATATGATCCCGTGATCTCTGAATGTGACACGATGGGCAAAATACCGACTGCCAGCCAAACCACATCAACTGACTTATAGAAGCTGCCCTGAAGTTAACGTATGCTCACTAAAGTTTCGGCAGATAACATGAAGTCATTTAAAATCCAGAAGCGTAATTAATAGTGTATTAATTTGTCATAATTTGAATATTTGTCGTAATGTTTTATGCTCTTTATCCATAAAATCATGGAGCTCTAACTTGTCTCCAATGATATTTCAAATTGTTACATTACTATACTTCAAAGTAAAGAATTGGTATTGTTCTCTAAAGTCATTAGGTCATTGTGTACCCATCACCTCTTCTGGGTACCCGATGAGGACGCTGGAGGAGAAATTACTTGAGATTACATTCCACCTGTTCGCACTAAATATTCTCTCGCGAAATGACGCAGGGTCATTTATTTATGTTTTTATTTGATATTCTCCGTCCCTAAGAATTTCCTCAGGTATTACTAATTTTTGGATGGCGGGTATGATTAGAGATATAATTGTTATTAAAGTGGTTTCGATCTGTTACTAAGGGCACTATGGTGATAAAATATAAACGCACATCTTCAATATGTGAACGTGTTTCAATCACTTTTAGCCTGTACGCACGCGCAAATGTTTTTTGATTTCCTACTCAAGCCCTTCCGTATGCTTAGGTCCATTGTTTAATGGTCAATATAGGCCTTGTGAGTAGTGGAGATACTGAGATAAAAGGGGAATACTTTACAGCCACAGACTTAAAATTCGATATTTTAAGCTGCGATCTCTATCTTCGGTAATTTCTGCACACACGAGAATTTCGGTGAATTTTAAGCCACCTGATCTCACTTTTCTCAATCTTATACGATATGTAGAAGACATCATAGTCATTAGCATTGCAATAACCTCATAGAGATAAAATTGAAAAAAATAAACATATATTACGGGTGTGGGTCCATGAAAACATACTAATTTAATAGCAATAATTTATTATAAAAATGAATAAATGACCACATACTTCTGCACTTTCAAGAGATAAAAAAAAGCTTTCCTTCATTTTTATACATGGAATAAAAGATTTTATTTTGGTCCCAACTAGCGCATTGAGTTCAACAGCAAATCAATTGAGTTGGGATTATTCTTCAACTAGTAGACCTATTTTTGCGTAATATCAACTAAAAATAACGTTGAACATGCTTTAACCATTCTGTTTAGTTTCATTGGACTGCAATTTGCTGTGCCACGAGAGAGGAGATCTAAAATAGAACAAATTTACTTCCCAAACCTAACTCATTGTAAATTTGATGCATTGCTACAAACTCTTAGGAGATGCTCCACAGATTATATTCATTTTCATATCCATTTCCTGCAAATATTCATAATGCATAGCATATTTGTCGTGATTATGCGTACCTGCTTAGTGTTGAACTACAGTTCGTCTGAAATGCAATCGTATTCCGCATTGACCTTTGAAACTTGGAACTAGAGAACTAGACTAGCGTGCCGGCGAAATTGCCATCCCACGGCATGAGTGAATGCGGAATCTCAACGAAAACCATGGAGCCATTGTTACACTCTCCGACAGAAATGACGACGGACTTACCGTGATGAATGCCCCTTTACACGACCACCACCAAGAATTTTATTTATACAATGAATGCTACACTATATGCGGGCCCTACACTATAGTGTTCGAAAATTTCGAAGAGGTTGAAGGTTGCCATAAGATTTCTCCTCCCCCTTATTTCCCTTTGTGATAAATTTTAAACGGTGCCTCCTAAAAAAATATCACATTGCACCCCATCTGTTGAAGTTATTAGTTGATTGTTGCTGTGTTTTCAACATTTTCATGTCCAATATAACCATTGAGCATTTCATTTCGTATTAAAAACCTTTTCAACCACTTCAAGACAAATAAAATAACTTTTTCACTGGAACATGTCCTTTATTAGATCTGCATTATTCATGTCCCTTAGTACGTGTATCACTTCGTTATACTCCCTTTTTGCCCTTCGTTTGCAGCATTTGGTGTGCAATTTTTTCTAAATAATTCATTCTACACATATAGTTTCCTATTATCTCATTGGCAATTATTCTCTATATCTCAGTCATTCACTTATTAACATTCAGTAAATCGTCAGTCTAAATATTTCAGAACAATTATTATCAATACCGAAATCTAAAAATAATTCAGCCAACGTGCATTCTGTAACTTCTAAAACCAAGTGTCCGGGCCATATAGCTATGACCCTCATTCCATAGTCAAAAATCCATACGAGTTATAACTTCACAAATTTATATCCATTTTTATTTCCTTCGTAGCCATGTCACAATTCGCCTCCCAGTCTCTAAATACTTATTTTGATCACGCATTTTTTTTCGAAATCCATACTCTTTATTCCTAATACTGCATAAGAACATGGTCGGTATTATTCGAACTAATTTTCTCGCCCTTTATAAATGCTATTGAAGCTTAAAATTACCCCACCAATGGTTATTGGCTATTATAAGTTTTCTCTCTATCCTTTAAGGGCTCGATATCATCCTATTATTCTATTCTGTTATGTGCTCATTTTGACTGGAATCCCTTGGCTAACTAATTACATCAACATGTCTTTCATTTATTTCTCTTACTCTTCCCATTGCTTTCTACCCATAGAATGGAAGAAAAAAAAGACCGATGAAAATAAGAAACTTTCCTTATTTCCACTTATCAACCACAGCGATTCTTCATTCGCCACCCTAGTGTAATCTCTCTGCGTCATTCAAACAAGTTTAGTCTCCTGGTACGTAATTCTGTAGAGTTTTCAAATATTTACCATAAAATATTATTAAATACAACATTTATTTATTTATTGGATTCTACACTGTGAAATATATTCTGAAAATCGAACAATCGGTTAAGATTAGTTAAGTGTCTCTTTTTTGTTTCAATATGATCATCCCTTCTGAATTAGTCACATTAAAATTTGTACGATATTTCTTGAGTTTTTGCTCAAAATATTTATTACTTTATATTATCAAGGACGAGTTCAATAGTTATAAACATAAACATATATGTGATATACATATACACACACACACACACACACACACACACATATATATATATATATATATATAGTCAGTTCTGTCCCTCTCTTCCTTGATAAAGGTGGCAACGACCACCGAAAATTCGAAAAATAGTGAGTCTCTTTTTGTGTGTTTCTGTCTGTGTCCACTAGTGCTAAGTGTTATACATTATATATATATATATATATATATATATATATATATATATATATATATATATATATATATATATACATATGCGTGAGTGTATGAATCGCAGTAGTCCAGGGGTAGAGCGTTGGACAAACGACCGGAGGGCCTTATTTATATATATGTATAAAAATTATTATATTCGAAATAATTGCATACCTCTGAAATTACCAATTGAAATAAACTTTCTTCGAATTTTGCACTATTAAATGAATTCATTTAACCTTTCTGAATAGAAGGAGTTAAAATTCATTCAATAGATATTTTCATCATAGAAAAATTATGCAATGCAAACCGCAAGAAATTGATGGGAATAGAAAGAACAATATTTTTACAAAAACAAGTCTGGTCAACAGAAGAATGTTGAGTTGAGGGAATGGATAAATGTGATTTAATGCTACGGAATGAAAGACAAAAGGCTGAGTGGGAAATGAAGAGAGCGGGAATGGTAGAAGGAGAGGTTTTGTGGCGGAAGGCTGTGCTGGGGAGTATTTGAAGGAACGTTGTGGCGAGGAAAGAGACGGTGGAGAAGCGGAAACTCTTAGACGGTGGACATATAGTATTAGTGAGTGCTGACGCGAGGAAGAGGGGATGAAATGAACGGCTGTTGTGAGAGGAAGGAGAAATGGATGGCCAAGAGGTGGTAATGGAGTAGGGGCGTCAGAAGCGAAGCGTAGAATCGATCGCTTCACGGGTCTCCGTTTAAGTTGATCATGAGGGAAGATAAGATTTAAAAAAAGGTTTTTCATTTAGTTGATGAAAGTCGATAAATGCCTTTTATTTAGGTCCAGCGTGGCGAGTCATTGGTGGCCATTAATCATCCTACCTCAACTTGCCCATAAGTTTTTTTCTGCTGTGGTGTTGAGCAACTATTTTTTGGGAGTTATTGTTTTCTTTCCGACTTTTTATTATATAGAAAACCTTCGGAATGGGGAACAATTTTTATTCACATAAGGTTATTAATGATGGTTTGTCATGAAAGCGCTTCATTGGTATAATATGTATTGCTGCATTAAAATGTCAACTGATTTCATGACGTAACGGCTTCGTATTAATAATTTTGATTGTTTTCTCTTTACACGTTATTTTCAAATATTTTGAGCAGACTGTTTATGGACAACAATAATACCATTAGTTTAGCTTACCGCATCGATTAGAGTACAATATTATAAAATATTAACGATAAATTTGTTGCCATAATTTTCCTTAATATCGTATAGTAAACATAGCAATGGCAAATTGGCCACGGTAACATTTTATTTCGCAAACACACTCTTCAATATCCGATTTGTATTGCGTTTGTATATGAGTTCATTAAGCCAAACCACTACATCACTTATCGCTATTGGGGGCGCCATTACAAAACCCTGTGTGCGTAGGCATATACGCAGGATGTTTCGGTTTGGAAGATTTGCTGAAGTCAGCTCAAAACATTGTTTTCATAAGCTATAAAACTAAATATTTAAAAAATGAGAAATAATGTGATACAGCAAACATTAAAAAAATATATTAAACGAGAGTTGTGAAAATATGTGTGCCTGGAACAAATTAGTCCATGATAAAAATTTTAATTTGTTAATGTGAATTTATTTAAATGAGGATTACCTTCAACTAACTGTTAAGAAAGGTTTATCTCTGGTGTTCTAAAACTTCAATGTTTTGAATTTGTGGTTCAGTCTACGAATGAATACTGTCACTGGAATTACTTAAGAATGTTTTACCATCGTATTTGTCAACGATGTCTTTGACGAGCCTTGCTCGCTTCACGATAATGTTTTTCAGCCTGGGTATATACGTAATAGGTCCACACTCGTCCAAGGAGTTAAATGCGGTGGCCGTTCATACTTCGAAAACGGGAACTCATGAATATTCCAATTTAACAGCTTCATCAGCAATCCAAAGAACGGATCTACCACATTAGATGTGAGAACGTATTAAAAGTGTCGGTCAAGTGTTCCAGAATGGGCAATTCTTAACTTATCATTTTTTTACGTTTAGTAAGGAAGACGTTAGTTATGTTATTACACAACATTACAGTTCTTCGGAAAAATGCTATAACATAAAACCTGAGGTCTAATGAAATGCGACTTGACCATTAGTGACTCTAGGTTTGTAAATAATTTTTTTTAGTTTTATATCCCGGAGTGTATTTTTAAATACTCAAAAGAGATAAATAAAAATCTCCAATGAATACTAATTTCCCGATAAACACTCAAAATTTCGATACGTATCATTGGTTCTCTGCTTAGTGGTATGGCTCGATAGCCAATTAAATCCAATTCCGGTGCATTTTTTGAGTTTATTACGAAGGTGCTGGTGATAAGTGTCTTCGCTCTTAGCTGCAACTTAGTAACTCGATTTCCTCTCATATAGCTGATCACAGTCGCTTCATATACTGTAATTTAGATGTTTTCAAGAAAACATCCCTAAATATCACCGGAAAACCGTGTTGTTTTGGGCTAAAGAGAAAAGCTGAAACAACGATGGTATAAATTGTGTTATCGATTCTCGTAAACTTATACTCTACAGAGAAATAATGCTACCACTCCTTTTTTGTCGCGCATAAAACCTTATTCCCACTAGCTCCACTACCTGAACTGGGTCCAACCGTCTACATCCAACTTTATTGTATTGATCTTTCTGGGAAGTTTTCCTTCGAGATCTTCCCCAACTTATGTTCGTCGCAGTATCTTTTCAAAAACCTTTATTTCTTCAAAAACTTTCTGTGTATACTTCCTTTCTCTAGACTCTAATACCCATAGCTCTTCCACAGAAAGTTTAGGTGGTTTTTGGGGCATATGGAATCCTTGGGGTGGTGAAACTCCTGCATCCTCATCTCTGTTTTGGGAAAATACCGACGGGGTTTATATGCTGATGCCTTCCGGAAAATGCAAGGAAGCGCAGATCATCATTTCAATATCTCGGAAACGGTAGTGGATTGTTAGAAACTTCTCTGCAATGATTATTTTAACCTTGGGTGCCCTCTAAAAATTTTTTTTTATACCTTTATTTAAAAAACCTGTAAGTGGATCGTTAATGAGTATTTTTAATGTGAAAATTTCATATTTAATAATATTTTCGTCGGAGGTTACATATTATACGTCACATATTTATTTTTGTCTAACGCGGAAGCCTAGAATCGAAAAGTGCAGTGAATTCAACAGTAGGGAATCTTACTATAGTCGACACCATAGATATGACCAAAAAATCATGGCTTTTTTTTAGTAAGAGTCGCAGCAGAGGGATAATATATCTTATTGGTATATAGCTGTATTTTATTATCACCTCACAATTAAATTTCTATATATTCTTCATTATTTAAACTATAGAGTGGAGCAGAATAGATTACGGGTGAATTGTAAAAAAAACAGCCAAGATAATTAGAAAAAGGTTTTAAATGCTGAAAACTAACTTCAAATTTTTATTTTAATTAATTTTGAAAATATTTTCATCCAGGTGACGACCTTGGTGAGCGATGTACATGTTAAGTCATTCGAAAACTCTTTCGAAAACTCTTCTCGGCATATCTTGCATTATTCCAGCGATGAAATCTGTAATTGCCACCTTAAGAACTTCCGAGGTCCTTAGTTGAACTTTGCAAACCTCAGCTTTGAGATATTCCAAAAGAAAAAAAAATCACATGGGTTCTAATCCGGGGAGCGAGGGGGCCATGGAACATACCCTCGTAAGGAGATCAGGCGGCCGGGAAATTGTTCTTGCAGGATTTTGAGTGAACGACGGGCGGTATGAGCTATGACACCAACTTGTTGAAACTAAAAGGCTTCTGTATCATATTCCTCACCATACTCTTCAATTTTGGGGAGTAAAAACTGCTCTGGCGCACAATAGTGCACAGAGTTCACAGTAACAGTTAAACCTCGAGTTTAAACGAAGTAAGGCCCAATAATGCTAATGGAGGAAGGACCCAGCGCACCAAACTGTCACTTAGTGGCTATGAAGAGATCTTGGATGAAGCTCGCGAGGGTTATCATTCGCCCAATAACGAATATTTTGCTTATTTACTGGGCATGAGAGGTGAAAATGCGCTTCATCGCTGGACCACAGAATAGTGTCGGGTTGCACAGAGGTTCACATTACATTGTAAGCATCTATGCGTTACACTCAGTCTTCTAAACTCAATTCTTGAACAACCATCATCTTGTGGGGGTTTCAGTGAAGGTCCGCGTGTAAAATTCTCCCATCCATTCTGGGCGGCATTCCAAGAGCAGCAGTGTGTATCCACGTAGGGCACGATAGACTGTTCAATGGGCGCTCTCAATGCCACAATGTTTTCAGGCGTCCGCACACTTTTAAGCCGCCCAGCTGGCTTTCTAGGAAGTGCAGATTCTTTCGCTCGTGCAGTAGTAATCCATTTTCCAATGGTTATAGCATCAGGAACCCTGTCATGACGAGTTCAACCAAACCTCCTACGAAAAGCCCTCCGCGTCGCCACCACACTATTATTTTTTTTAAAGAACCTTTCTACGACAAAGCCTCGATACTCACATAACCACTGCACGGGAACAACAAACGTAAGTTTCCTCAATAACACCACTACTCCAACTCCGCTAATTTATCTGCGCGATATTCAATCATTTATTGAAACTATGGAATTCATTTTGTTTACCCTGTATTTTTGATGACATATGAATAAAATTGCATTGAAATTTCAGATAAATAACCATAATCTCAATCTCATTGAAATATTGTTGATAATTATATAAGCCATGAATTACTCCCTCGTATTTAAATTCACGTTAAATTGGTTTACACTGAAAAGGTTTTAGTTGAAGCTCTTCTCAAAAGCGTATGATATTTCTCATAATAAAATCATAAAAACTCTAAAATATGAGTGACTCAGACTCCTAATTGGTTATGAGATATTAGAGACACCGGAAACACTGGGAAACTTAGTTTACTTTTTACCCCAGAAGGTAAAAAATTTGACATCGATTAAAAAATTTACCATTTATAAATTTTCTTATTCAGGTTTGTTTAAATTATAATCTTAAATCCAATATCACATTCTTCTTACCCATTTTTATCGGTAATGAATGTATTTTATTTCATAGCCATTAAGTTATAATACGGCACTGCGTCCTCTTTCAGGAAACTGAGTGGAATAATTGCGCTGTTTCTAAATCGGTCTCACTGTAACTGATTGGTATCCCAGTATTACATGTGAACTTACACGTCAAATACTTTTCCTTGAAAAAGGTTTGATTTAGTATGCAGCTCATCTTCCAGGAACACTCAAATATTTTATAACCGATATAATTCCTTATTCCCAAACCATTCTACCGTATCTCAATTCCATCTTAATCTTTCCCCAACACTGCGTGACAAAGACCAATATCTTTCGTGTGCTTTCTTCCTGGAATGCTTCCATTTATTTAATCCACTCGAGCTATCTAATTCGACCTACCACTGTCTACCTGTCGGTTTACATTCCTGGAATACAACGAACTTATTATAAATGCTGCAACGAATGATCTATGTATGTTAGTAGTTTCCTTGATTTGCTAGTGTACGCCGCGCATTAATGACACGAATGTATGATTATTCATAATATTAGCGAACACTCTAAGTATTCAAATTCTGATCTCATTCAATGGAAATGTTAAGACTCAATTCTGTTTTATTAGTCTGTCATTATTATCTCATCTAACTTAACTCTTTTCTTTTTTATTACATACCATCACTCTATCAAACCTATGAACCGATTTTCTTTCTCTCTTTCCTAATAATATTTTAACAGAATTCATCCAACCTCGAACACGATCTGTTAGCTATTATTTATCTCTAAATTAAATAACCTTATTCAGATAATTAAAGTTTACATTCTATGTATCACAGAAGTTGATGCCTTTCCGTTTAAATCCCGTAACTTATTTCCACATCCGAAGAAATATGAGGCTCGTACTTCCACCCTTGGTAAAGATGGCACAGAAAACCTGCCCTGCACAATGGCGAAGCAACTTAGCATAATGTTACTCGAGTTAAACGCAGAGCCGATGCGTACACGTGTGAAAGGACAGGAGAAAAGTTTTTAGGAGAAAAAGGTAGGATACAAGTTGCGACGCAAGAGAAGGAAGAAATTTTCTCAGCTCAGGGGAGCCACGTAGAGAGGGATGAATGGGTGGTGAGGCATGGGAGTGTCCTAGTGGAATGAGCGCGAGTAAAGGCAGGGGGACAGGGGGGAGGGATGTGAACCGCGAGGGTGAGGAGGCAGAATGCAGGAGACACAAGTGTCACGTTAACCACACCTCTCCACTTGGCCATGGAGTTCGCTCTGACTGAGGACACATCCCTTAACCCTTCGCACAACAATGCCCCTCCCCACACTGACGCGACGCTCGACCTCACAGCTCACTCGGCCTATTTTCCCTCTCCCTTCCCTCATCTCTTCCAACTTAACACATCCACCTTGGAGTAATGTCCTTCTCTCCCGTCTTATACCCTATCTTCCATGCATCCGTAACGTGGGATCTTTCGTCTTAAAAACCCTTTAAAAAAATGGCCGACCAAATATTTCCATCGAGGGAACGGTTTAAAGCACCTACTTCGAGAGAAGAAACAAAGGGTCTATAAGGTGATAGCGCGTGGTTTTGTCGATTCGGTTGCTATCTTTTCCTGCGTAGGTGGTATTTAATCAAACGCTGACTCTGCCTTGACGTCACTGCTCACTTTTCGCGAATGCATTTTGAAAATTAATGATTTTTTTGGATTGAAAATTTTCAAGGTAGTCATGAACCCAGTCTCGGATAAGGCGATCATTGTATAAATTATGTTTTTTAGTTGCATGTATAATTATGGTAGTTATCTATGTTTATTCGGTCACAAACTTCAAATATATATATATATACACACACACACACACACACGAGGGTCATCCGGAAAGTAGTACCCGTTCGTGCCGCATGAAGTGCTGACGACGCGAGTAGCCGCTGGACGAGGTCAGATAGCTTCAGTGGCTTGTCTGCCTTCTCTGAGCCAAGTTGCGTGACGCTAGCATTGCCTGTGTTGTTTCTGTGATTGTTTACAATGTTTAAAAAATTGAGAACGCCGCCAGTTGTGAAGTGAGGGCAGTGATTAAATTCCTCAATGCAAGAAACGTTCGCCCATGTGATATTCATCGCCAATTAAAGGAGGTGTATGGAGACAATGTAATGGACGAGTCGTCTGTTCGGCGGTGGTGTCGCAACTTCAACATGGGGAGGGGGAACACACACGACGATGAGCGTTCGGGGAGACCGTCTGTCATTACAGACCAACTGGTGAGCTCAGTTGACGAATTCGTGAGGAACGATCGGCGCGTCACAATTGATGACATCTGTGAGCATTTTCCCAATGTTTCTCGAACAATTGTTCATGAAATTGTTAAACACCATCTGCATTATGCAAAAATTTGTGCAAGATGGGTCCCTCGCGTATCTCAATGAGCTGGCGGCGAAGGACTATGCAGCAGGAATACAGAAACTTGTCACACGTTATGACAAATGCCTTAATTTGCTTGGAGATTATGTTGAGAAGTAGTTTAAAGTATCCTCTTTCAAATAAAATTTTTTATGTTTGTTAATATTTACTTTTGTGTCTTTATTTCACGAACGGGTACTACTTTCCGGATGACCCTCGTGTGTGTGTGTATATATATATATATATATATACATATATACTATATATATATGTATGTATATACATATATATATATATACATATATATATATGTATATACATACATATATATATATATATATATATATATATATATATATATATGTAGATAATTTTAAATTATTTGATTAAATAACTTCAGGAAAACAATGTGTATTAAATCGGTTGCATTAATACTTACACGCATTACCGGAGATTATGCAAATTGTTGTATTAAGTATGCTAAGTATTGTATCAATGCATATTACAACACTGAGATAATGATATGGTATGGGCTTCCTCTGAAGTGACATGAACCTATATTGATAAACCTTGTCGGCGTCTCAGATGTATATCAATCAATTTATATAATTTCAAAACTTACTTTTAAAAATTTGATTGCAATTTTTACATTAATTGCTACTGGATTAACGGAAAGAAATAGTTTTCTTATGGAGAAAGTATCGAGGATAAACTTAAACGTGGCAAATATAAAACAATAGATTAAGCACCATGTTACCTTTCACAAATTGGTAAGGAAAAGTTGGGATATTACTTTACACATTTTCAGTAGTTTTCCTACTCTAGTTATAATTACTTTTCACATTTTTTAATTACTCAACACACCATTTCATATCAGACATACATTACGAACCTGGCCCAGTTTTCCATCATAAAAATCTGTGTTCAGAATATATCACATTTCATATTTGTCACTGCTTGAAAAAATTTTATTCAGTTAATTTATGGTGTCTGGTAGCAGAAGTAAAGGAATATTACGAGTTTGCGACGTTGAAATTAACGGGGACGTTGATTATATGAAATGTGACGACTAAAATTGTTTCAGACGGAAACGGGAGTATAGTGCTTCAGCAAACTCTTCTGCCTTCAGTAAAGCAGTTGACTGCCGAGCAGTGCTATTTTGAAGGATACATGTAATTTGGCGTTTACTGCTCAAGTCCGTTGCTTTTAAAGCGGAAAGCGATTAGGAGTCATAACCCGTTGCAATTTTCATTGGAGTACACATCAAAGAATCCAGAGCATCGTCAGTTTAACTGTTGTCTACCTTCTGAATACATTTCCCATCGTTTGACATTATAATAAAAGTGGGAATCTCAAAATAAATACATAACGGACCGTGTTTTTGGTTATCGCAGTAAGAATTTTGAATTTTTTACCAATGGGAGTTCGAGCTGTCAACCCTTGTTGAGGAAAATGGAATGGACTAGAGAGGGGGGTACGGTTTTTGAATAGCCTTTTGTAAGTTTTTCTTTAGTGCCCTGATGTACGATTTTGTCACACAATGCAGTGCTCATCTGAAATTGGGATTCGAATTTGAAAACATTTGTACAATCTCAAATTAGACCCCTGTTCTCTTTCCATCTTTGTTTCATATCAAATCATTGAAAATTTATTACAAATGATTTTTTATTAATATTTACCACTAATTACTTACCGATATATTGCTCTAAAATATTGTTTAGTTAAAAATATATAAAATGGAGCACTAAGTCAGTATTTATCTTCTGTAGCCACCTACTTACTGTAATTCTTAATTAACAAAGTGACGAACAATTATTGCCAATCAACATATGAGAAAATATTTGCGCAAAGTCAAGTATCAGCATAAATTAGCGTAGTTGTCGTCTAAAAATTCTAATGAATGAAAAGAAAAATGGCGATAGTGAACCCTAAATCATCCGAAATTATCTGCGTGCTTTTGCGTGGCTGTTATTGCTTCGTAATTTGAGAATCACCACAATCCTACCAAAAGCAAAAGCATTTCCAGTGTACTATTCCTACAAAAATAGGGTCGCCCACAGTGCATATACCTAATATTCTGTCTTTTCTTGAGGGCCAGAATTATATTTTAGATTAAGAAATACTCTGTCCTAGTTAAATTCCGTATTTATTTACGTAGTTTATATTAAAAGGAAACCATCTAGAATTGCGCAAAATAACTAATTCCAAGATGTCTTCTAAGAATGGTTGTACCTTGTAATGTAATCAAAATTTAAAATAGCTAAAGAATTCGTGGTACCTTAAACAAACAATGATTCCATTTTAACGCGATAATTTTATCAGAAAAATATTTTTCTATGGTAGGGAATCTATGACAGCTGATTTCTAAGTTAGTTAACCCTTGGGGAACATTCACAAGGGTTTTTTTCCCTTGAGCTTATTTTAAATTATTGCAGTTATACCAAATCTATGCTTATTCAAGCTTTGTTTTTCTTATAAATTTGTTGATAGAATATTATTAACATCTTGTCATAGATAAAAAGAAGAAAAAAGAGTTTCCCCTCATTCTAAATATAAACATATTACAGATCACATATATTACCCTTTACTATTCCAAAACGAGATTGGTATTTTCATAAGAATTTTTTCACCACTGGTCATTACTTATTATTTGATGAGATGTTATTTTACCGATGAATAATTACATGTTTCATCCACAAAAACGTATTAAAAAACTTCTAAAAATATACGGAATAGTTAAATATGAAAGAATTAAATTTCTTGTGTACCCGCACGAATACTTATTCGTTATTCTGTTCAAAATTTGCAATGTCCGATATAAATATATTCCATGCATAACATTAAATAAAAACATGCCTATCATTCACACATACTGCATGCTAATTGCATTTTGGCGAGGCCTATTCAAAAAGTACAATGTATATTTTTATTGTGGTCTTGATATCACCGATAAGGATTTAAAACTTCTGTGGGAAATGTAGCCCAACACAAAAGGCGTTTCTAAGCTCTTTCCTATGGTATTCGAAATCGATGAAACGCCGATTTTCGAAATGACCATGAGATTTTATATCCTGCGGTTTCATATCCCTTTCCATTCGACGGCCACAATTTTTCGAAATAATGTGGGTATTTTTACGAAAAGGTCCATCACCGCGCGTATAATAAATCATGGAGTAAAGAAATCTCTCGTCACAGACAGACGCGACTGCTAAACGATCTCAAAAGTTTAGTTTAAACTTTTTTTCATTTTAGATTGAACATACCAATTAAAAACGAACCTTTTTAGAGTAATTTCGAAAAAATTCTCATTTTTTCCTAGTAAAGCTGTGAAACAGAAAAGGGTATTTTATGCATATGCGAACACGGGATAGTATTAGAATCTCAAAATTTTTCAAAAAAAGAAATATGTAAAAATAATTTAGTCCAAACATTGAATTATAAAAAATAATTTACTCCAAACATTGAATTATAAAGAAAAGTATTTCGATTACGTCACATGATTTCCATGTCTCAGCAGTCCTCGGCTCACAGACGGTGGAAATAAATACCATAAAGATTTTTCGCTGAGAAGGCAGTAGACGCTGTCGATGAATCTCTAAAATAAAAAAGATAAAAAAATCCTTTTCCTCCATCGCATCGAATAGAGCTCCCTCACCTCATCCCCACTGCACGAGCTTTCCATATTCCATTATTTCATTTAGGAACACTCTGGTTCCATTTCCTCGTGCCTGCTCCAATTACCGCTTGAAATTCCCTTAATTTTGTCATACCTTCACTCCCTTGCGCTACTCAATCCTTCCGTCTCAATCGCAAATTTCAAGTTTCCCAAGACTTCTTTTCATTTCAGGGAAAGTGTTACCTAGACGGGTTTATTTTCACAGTTCTTCAACTACCGCACATATAAATTCACTTCAATTACTTTATATATGTTCTAATGAACGTTATCCTTTATTTTAGCTACCTGTTTTTGTTTAAGTTGAAAACTGCTGCACGTATCCTATAATGGAAAGGATACATTAGAAGTAAATAATCATTAGTTATTCGTAATATAAAATGAATAGATATCTTGGGTATTGCAAAGCGAAAGAAATCTTCAACAGATTCACAGACACTTTCCAAGCGCTTAGTCATGTATTAAATAATAATATCACATACATGAAAATATTTAAATATATCAAACAACTAATGCATAACATGGACGTATTTCCCTTGGAGATATTTATTCCCACATTTTTATTGCCATGTAGATTTTTCTTCCTTTTTTCAACGCGTTTAGTATCCCATGTTTTAATTCCCTGCGCCATTTGATTTATTTATGTTTAACATCTATTCCGAGATCTCTTTTACGTTAACATTAAGTTTAAATACATAAAATCAGTTCAGCATGTATTCCCAACACCCCAAGTCCACAGAATTTCTTAATTCGCCTAAGGCTTGTCGTAATTCTTCACTAACCATACTTATCTTGGGTCTCGATTCTTCTTCTCTTGGTAGCACGCACCAAAATCAGGTTTCATAACTTCTTCATTTCACCACCCGACCAGCAAACAGTTTTCCAGTCCTCATTCCTTCCTTACACCTCTTTTATCTAATGCCCTCACTTCTTCCAAACTCATGCCCCATTTATCCTCCGTCGTCTCCACTTTCCTTGTTCTGTCAAACTGCTATCCTCCGGAACTTCTAACTTATTCCTTTCCGCTCCTCTCACACATTGTTTCTCTTTTCCCATTTTCGAATCTTTCCATCTTATGTTTTATACTCAAATGATTGGTTCGAACTCAGCCCGCCATTTCGGAAGAGCGGTTTTTAACTGTGGTCGGTGTGCTTACTTTCTGTGCGTTAGAACACTCGGCAGTAACTGAATTCCTAAAATGAGATGGAAGCGGAGTTAAATGCGAGTTCCACCGGTGATGTTGGAGAAGATACGAGCTGAGGAAGGAGGAAGTACTTTGGATGATTGGGGCCAATGTAGTTAACGTTTTGCTCTTCAATAGCCACTCGAAAAAATTCGAGGAATGACACCTTATTTTCCCCTGCAGCCATCTGGCTGTAATTAGTTCCGTTTGATGGTCTGCGTTCGAGATATTGGAAGAATTTCCGTTAGTAATTTAAAAAAAATTGTTTCCCATGGCAGAAGATATTAGCGTTCATTTGGCGAATGAGTTCGCCAAATGAAGTACACATTTGTCCTTTTGTTCAGGAAGGAAATTCCTGCATAGATGATCCGTGTTGGGCCACGTCTGATCTGTATACATACCTCCATCTGTGCAAGGCTTGTGAAGGAATTTATCCGATGTTTACATAAAATGAGTCTTTTTGATGCATTTCTAGAATTAGTTTGAAATCATTCATATTCACTATTTTGTACACGATATACTATTCCGATTGACTTGGAAAAGTCTGCCTGTTTTTCTTCATCTTTGATATGGAATATGTGCCTGACTGACCCCAGCCATTTTCGCTAATGTTGACATGAAACTGGCTGCTTTAAAGTTAAATTGAAACTTAGAATCCAGGATTTAAATAAGTGACCTTTTTAAACTTACGTTAATGTGATGGGCTCCAGCACGTTAAATTATTCAGTCCTCTAAATAAATCTGATTAGATATATCCACGTTGAAGAGAGGCATAAAGAATGATAGGAACAGAACAATTTTAATTTGTGATGTGCTATACAAAAGGACTTATTTGACGCGCTTACACAGCTATTGAATTGCTCAACTTAAATATTGCCGCTTCGTATGTCTCAGGTCTTATTGCAGTATTTCGAAAAAATTGAAAATATTAACTTGATGTTATCACAAATAATGGCAAACCTTAACCACGATGGTGGGACAACACAGTGTTTCACAACATCAATGTCTGCAGTAAATATATTTTTTAAGGTAAGGCCACCAGAACAGTTTATAGCAGGAGGGAGAGGTCTTCGAGAAAACCGAAAAGGAATCAATTTGTTAAGGCTCATAGGAGAACCAATGGTATATATATATATATATATATATATATATATATATATATATATATATATATATATATATGTGTGTGTGTGTGTGTGTATAATGTATATGAAGTTAGCACTAGCCAACACAGACCAAAAACACAGAAACAAGCAAAAAAGAAAAGAAACTCATTAGTTTTCGAATTTTCGGTTGTACAATCCACCTTTCTAAACGAAAAGAAGAAAGGGACTCTATATATAAATCTATATGCATGTATATATATATATATATATATATATATATATAAAATGAATGAAATGAAAATTATGTATTCTGTATGTATGTAGCTGTGGTAGCGAAATATTAAAAAACAATTCATGTGTCCTTTTTGTGTTTTTTTAGTGTTTTATGCCATCATCACGCCAGTTTATATACATATGGGTTAATTCATATATATATATATATATATATATATATATATATATATATATATATATATATATATATATATATCTATATATATATATACATAAATCTTCTTCTCCAAACTTCTTCCTTAACCTTCGTCACCAATTTCATTCCCCTCCTCCCGTTCCTCTCTTTTTTGGCTACCGCCCCCAGCCATAAATTCCCACCTCCCATCGTGCTCCTCTCTTCCCCATGCTATCGCCTCGAAAACCCCCGTCAACCCCTTTCCTTCGCATTAGGGGTCCTTCCGTCCGACACACTCCGCACTTAAGGGGGAAGCTCGAGAAGGCGGTGAGGTAGGGAGGGTGGTGTGGAGACGGCGGTGGCTCTGTGGGTGTCAGGGCGCCCTTCTCTCAAAAGGGGGCGTGAAAAGAGAAGAGCGGGATGCGGGGGGGGGGAAGAGATTGGGATGGAGGAAGGATGGGAGACCGGGGCCGAGGAGGTGTTAAGTTGGAAGGGGAGTCGTGCTGGGAAGTGGAGAAACGGAGGGGAGGGCGAGACAAAGAGGGTGAGAGAGACGGTAGGATGGAATATAAACGCTTCCACCGGAGAGGACTACTACCTTTTTCCTTACCTCCTTCCACTCATCTACTTCCCATTTAGGAGTCTCCTACGTCGTAGAAGGACACCCAAAAAAAATAGTGGGTGAAGGGGTGAAGGAGATGGGAAGAGGAGTGCTGAAGGGAAGATGCCATATAAAAATATAATCGAGTGGAGTTGGAGAAGAAATGTTTGAAGAAGCGAAAGAAAAGGGTGCGCTTTTGCGATAGTCTTTTTTTGTTCCTTCCCCCTCATTTTTTCCGTCCTCTCCTGGTTGTGTCCATTAAGGGAACCCTAGCTCTCTCTCCTTCTATCATCCCATCCCTTAGTTCCCGACTCCATCCCCTACCCTTTTTCCGGCACCGTAACTCAGGTCCCCCCTCCACTCCGGCTCCTCCCTCTCATTTGCCCCATCAGAGCCACAGATGGCGCTCCGACCTGGTTCTCATGCGGATGGAACTGCCAATACCGAGTGTTCCCTGGCAGTAATTCCACATTTGGACAACCAGGGGGCAGCGAAGTAGGGGGGTGGGTAAAGGGTGTGGGGAAGTTAGGAAAGCCGTAAGTGCTCAAGTGGCCGGCTGGATTTGGTTACAATGAGTGCTCATTTGATTCGTATATCAAAATGTCTTGTGTGAGACTATACGTAAATGAGAGTGTGCGTATTTCTAAATACATTAAAACAGTAGCAATTTCGTACAAAAAAGACACAAAAATAATATTCGCACTAGTATAAAAAATGAATATCTGGGCATTTATACTTTATTGAAACATTACTAACTGATAATATATTTGAAATGTCATTAGGATTAAAAAAAGATTTTGAAATTGTTTTCCAAAATCATGCGAATTTGGGAAAAAGCAAAGCAAAGTATTTTTCCAGAATTTTGAGTTTACAACTGAAAACGCAGCACACCCGTTAGGAAATATATCATTTCCTAACATTTATGGTTTATAACGATGGTGTTGCGTAGTGTATCCGGTTTTTGCTTCTTTTGTCCAATTATAAACCTCCTCGTCAAGATGGAGTTTGCTTCAATCTATATATTTAGGGCAATGAAAACGATATAATTTAAGTTGCATGGTTGGATGGTGCCGCCTGGAAAAGGTAGTTACCGTTGCTCTGTCAAATTTACCCCTCACAGTTGAAAATGAGGTTATACGAGCATATCTCGTATGCATGAAGACAGCTAAAATCCTACCGATATCATTAAGATGAACTGGTTTTTCCGTGACATAGTTTTAGTAGTGAATGAAGCCACGGAAATGGAAATGGAAATTTTGTGGGCTAAAATTTTTTGCGTACTATCTCATTAAAGCAGCTCCAAACATTTTAATGCCACACGGAGAACTAAAATATCAACAAATATCCAGGATTAAAGCCATGAGTTTCCATTGCCAAAATATCTCGAATTTGTGCCTTTTGAAGAAAAAAAGTTTTCATTAATAATATCATAAGCAGAAAAACAGCAATCGTATGCTATTACAAATGAAAAGCGCCACATTCTGTGAGTGGTATTAATATTTATGTAAATCAAAATATGATTTTAATAACCCTTTGTTGACTCCTTTAATTTAATTTTATTGATCGAATTTTCGAAAAATATACCTGTCAATGTACCACTTCCTTGAGTAGTTGGTTAGGAAATATATAAAATAAGATTCTTGCCACTCTTTTTATTCGTTTTATACATTTAACCGGGGCATTATTTCCAACACATCTGAGAGAACTTCAAAGCGTATGTGAAGGAGGAGACTTCACAGAGTCAATGTAGCCATATTGCATCAAAACATTCGATATGATATCAAGCACGAATAAAAACACATACATATGTATGTGTTTTTATACGTGCTCGTGCATACGTGCGTGTATATGTATACTATATATATGTATACTATGTGTGTGTATCTATATATTATATATATATATATATATATATATATATATATATATATATATATATATATATATATATTTATACATACACAGTCTTACTTGAGGGAGGCCGACAACTTAAAAAAATTACCATGTGAGTGTCCTTTGTTACTATTTTATTTGTGTCCTATTGTTCCGTCCAAATATTATATTATTTTTGTATACATATATATATATATATATATATATATATATATAAATATATATAAATTTATAATAAAAATATTGAGAATAAAAAGAGGAACGCTGATGCGGCAGTGTCGGTTTCCTTAGCACCCGCTGCTTTGGCGACAATGAAGCCGACGACGCAGAAACGACTCCCCGGAGCAAAGACGGGATAAGGATATAAATGAGAGGAGAATGAGAGAGGAAAGGAGATAGCCTAGGCCGTTGAGAGAGAGTGAGGGAGATAAAGTTAGGAGGGAAAAGGAGTGGTAGTATGTGAAAACGTGTGAACTGGGTGAGGGAATGAGGGTGATGGGGTAGGGGAACGGTCCCATGGCCATGAGCGTGCGAGTGAGGGTTTGCGGAAATGGGGCATCGGGAATGGGCGATAGTGACCGTAACGACCGGAAAAAGGATAGAATGTGTATGAACGAGAGAGTGGAAGACGGAAGGAGGGATGTAGGCGGGGAGGCTTGGTTAGTGGAGTAGTAAAGAGAAGTGAAGATGATGATTTTCTTTGAGGGTAAGAACAAGTTCAAATTATGAAGATTTTGTCCAAGTAGATGTATATAAAGGTGACCTCTCTCATGATATTATCTATAATTAGAAAATGTCACTACTATATTTTTTATAGATTTCCTAATACCTTTTGAAAATCAAATAATTTTGTTTCTTTTTCACTTTTTCGAGGATGTTGGCGTCGCATATGATCTAGTTATTGTTTATAAAAGTTTGATATGATGCCACTGGATTTACAAGGAAATTGACTCAGTACATATCTCTTATGAAAATTTATTTTCACTAAATTATCCCCAAAGTCTAAAATCGTCTACTTGATGTGTTTTGCCTTCAATGGATGCGACTTTACAACGCAACTTTTATAATGAAACTAAGAATATTTAATTTAAAGATGACTTCTATTACGTGTGGGAAAACATAAAACTTTTATGGTATTAAGTGCTTTAAGCCTACTTAATTTTTTACTGAAAGTAGTTAATACGTGCTATAATATATTCATCAGATTCAGGCGAGATGAAGCGGAAGTTCGTTATTATGAGAAAAACAAAATTTTGTTTTTCTCGTAATACTCTCGTATAGATGTAGAGAAAAGAGACAATGTTGATATCTCACCTAATTTACGCTACAACACTCTAATTTTTATATCATCGGAAGCTTTGAATTTTATATTATTTCATAACTTCATGCAGCACCAGCTAAATTTGATAGAGAAATGATCTAAGCTAGCAATCATAAAAAGAAAACTGTGTTTAGATCATCGTTAAAAGTTTCTTTTCACTTCAAATCTAGCAAAATTCTCCGCTCCCTTCTATTACATTTCTAATGTTGAACAAATTACCCTTGTTAATATTCACTTTATCAGCCTGAATGCCAGCCTTCGATAGACAGGAAAATATTTTTAGAAAATAAAAGATTATGCATGTATCTGACCTAATGTGGTTTCGTTTTCTAATATTCTCCTCCCCATTCTTTTGAAAAATTACTTTTATTCGACAGGCACTAGTTAGATTTCCGTCATAATGCAATGCTGCACACTTTTTCGTGCTGGAGTACTTCAATTCAAGGTTTTCATGACGTGTAGCACATGTCACGTTACGAAAGAATTCATTTTATCTTGTGAAAGAATTTGCTTGCAAGACTATCCCGGTAGCAGATTGTGGCTTCAGTATGAGATTTCACGCGCATTTGGCACTTTCTTTGGAATTTATCATCATATCCTAGGACGACGATTTTTGGTGGATAGTTCCGTATTTAATTTGAAAAAAATATATTGGATACTTTGCGCATCATTTTGCCTATCCTTTGAAACATTTGTCAATGGATATATTTATAGTGCATGGATAGTTAAGAAATTATGTTAGTATGATTATTTTGATCATGTGCTATTCTCAGAGTTCTGAATTAGATGCGTATGAATAACCACGTAATACTTCAAATTTAAAATATTAACTCAAGTGATTTCTTGGGTGTACAAAAATTAGGTTGTATTCGATAATTATTTTTAGAATGTACAACAGTGAACGATACACCTACTGGGGAAGGTCGTAGATGATCTAGTTTACAAATTTAGAATTTTTAAGATTTTCACACACTTTCACCATTTTAATACTTTTCAAATAAATAAATACATTATGATTTGGGAAATATATCAACAAGTTTCGCAAGGAAAAAAAGTTTTAATGATAACCAACTAATAAGGATTTAACGTGGCATGAATTCCTCACTTGCGCAAGGAAACGCGTTGTCACTGGATGACGTTTTAGTGGAAGTAAACCATTCTCGGCAGTAACATTAATTTCGTTTGTCATTTTCGAAATGTTTTCAAAGAGTTTTGTTGAGTGAGCCATTGGAGAAGAGGGCGACCAACGCTGAAATCTCTTCTACTTTTATCCATTCGCCCCGACCTGCATAAGTTCCCCGGATCGGATTGATTTAGGATCTCATTACGGAATTCGATGTTCGTTTTTCGGCGGAAGGAACTGGGTTGTGCGGCGGGAGCACCTCGCAAGGAAGATTCTAAGACGTGACACGATCTAAGTTGCCGAGATATCAGGCGGAGGATAGAGCGAGGTAGGGGAAAAATGCAGATGTGAACGCCATGCGGTGGTGGCGAGCAAAATCGAAGGAGAAGGGGTGGAGCGGAGCGGGCGGGAGAGGGCGGAGGAATGGGGAGAGCGGGGGTGAAACCCTTAAGGGAGGGTGATGGAGAAGGAAAGAAGGAAAAAAAATGAAGAGAGCACGTCGCGGAGAGGAGACGGAGGGAATTCGCGAGGGGTTCGCGGGAAACAAAAACAAAAGAACATCTTGGAAGTATGCGAGTTTCTGAAGGAGTCGCGCGCTCTCGCGTTATTTTGTTCGGTGGAACGAAATTTTTTTCCCCGTCATTTTTTTTCCATTCCGTGTACGACGGTTTTGGAGGGCCAAAGGAGATGTGATCGATGGCGGAGACGATGAGTTGGGGATTCAGGAGGAGAGCCGCGGAGCAGGAATACAAACGAGTGCGCCTCTGCGAGTCCCGTGTGGAGCGAGGTGGAGGGTACAGGCCAAGGAAGAGGGGTGGGATTATAAAAAAAAGAATATTCTGAGAGGATGTTAAAAAATGCGTGGTCTTTGAGGATATCCGTCCATAGTAATTATTCACCATGCTATCCTGTTTTTTTTGGAATGTCATGCATAACTCGTATCCTCTTGTTTTGAGCTTATGATCTTTAGATGCATGCAGTTTAAAGAACAATTTTTTCGTTAAAACGGTGTACGTTCCCTTATTCACACAATGAGGAAATACCTTCTACGGACAAGCATTAAGTTTATTCGATTTATTTGCGTCAGAACTGTGAATCGTATTTAATTTTATTTAAATGGAGTATTTTCCCGGTTGAAACTAATGTAAGTTCTGTGAACCGATCTAGAGACGAATACGAGAGATTTTTAATGTGAATAAATTCAATTCCGGTCGTGAGGATGGTTGCCATATCAAACGTAACTCATTGGTAGAGGTATTTATTTCTAGTTTTAATCCCAATATCCTATGTCTACATTGGTGAGATCATTTACTTCAGTTATACTCAAAACTTAATCGTTTCAGTCATGAGGTTTATAACTATCAGGCATTCCTTTTACCAAGAGCTGACAGTACATAGTAATTATCCATCAATTTGAGGAAACAGAAATGCACCCACCCATTCGCTCTCTTGCTAACTATATAAAGGCATTTAAGTTTGCCTTCAGTTTATCGGTGAACTAGTCAGCCATTTGTTGACTATGAGGTTGATTTCAATGTTTGTTTCTTGTAGAGTAGTTGGTACCTAAGTCTTATCTCTTCAAGTCTTCCTCCTGAAGGCCCTTGGTGGTTCTCAAGGGAAAGAACACTTTTAAATAAAAAAAACCATGTGGTATACTACGCATTATTTTATGACAATAAACGTTATTACCCCTCTTGATACTTTTTTCATTAGTATACTAAATTTACCCTTGCTAAAATTTTAAGTAAAAGGCTGGTGTTCTGAAGTGGTACGTTACACAGTCTCTAGGCAGCTCGCGGAGAGGGTCGTAGATGCATGCGCAAAGATAAAAGTATGAAGACTATCCCAATGTGCAATATCAGGTTCACATAGTAGCATATGTTGCTTAGGTGGCACATTTTTAGCTATTAAAAGGAAATGATTGTTTTATTCCTAAGCAGCCTCAAGTTTATAACTTTGCAATCGCAGTCACAACTTTGGAAGTTCGGATTAGACCAAATTATGACTACATGAATAAGAATATCCATCTTCAATTCCACTTTTTTATTGCATTATTAACTCTTTACCAATAATAAGGGAAGGGAATTATTTTAAAAATCCACATCTACCTTTATTTTAAGTTACCGTTGAATTAGAGAATTTCAAAATAAGAGGTTCAATCTTGCGCCAGTCTACTACAATGGATACTCAACTATAGCGAAATCTTTGTGATATGCACGTACAATAATGTCATAATTTTCTTTATAGTGTAAGATTAGTCTTCAATAGTTCTACAACATACATTCACATTGAAAATGAATGAGCTCTTAATTAATTAAATCTAGCTACTTTTTAGTAAAAGCTTTGAAAAGCGTTCTAATTCTTGAAAGGTTTAAATTTCAATGTCATGAATCAAACAATAATAATTATACGGTAATATTTAGGTTATTTTTCGCATTACATTTTGTCCAGCTGCACCGAGTCTATTAAGTTTTGAATGAAACCAACCACTATATGAGAGATGTGAAATATTTTCGACTTTTTCAGAAATACATTTTAAGAAATCAATAAGCAGTAAAATAAAAATTTGGCCAATAAATTTTGTAAATCTGAAAGAGATACTTTTAAAATAACCCACTCAGGTTTAGGCTAGTTATTGAAAAATACTATGCTCCATTTTGGGGCTTTGCGTAACAAAATCATATGATGCAATCAATGTTCTCCCATTCCGCTTCTCCATCTATCCACTTCAATTCTTTTAGTCCAGAATGCTCATTTATTTTCTCTCCCTTTTCCACTTACTAGGTCTGATACTTTCTGTCGCAATAATAAATACACTTAAAATGTGCTCCGCCTACTTTTTCTATCTTCTTTGAATGTCATTAAGTAACTTCCGCTCTACCTTCACCCTAATCCATCTTTGGTATAATACTTCGCATATAATACATGTTTTAAATATCCTTCATTCTAACACCTCAAAAATCTCTATAAAATTCACCATTTGACCTTTCTTCGAATATCAGGTTAATCAACATTACCACACAAGAAAACATAACCAATTCTTCCTGATTATTACTATTATGAGGTAATCTACAAGTTAAGGTGTGTTTTTGGATGGACATAATTAATAATTAAATAATTTGTGGCCCCTAGCAAAGCACAGCATCCTACTCTACATCAGGTCCCTCTTCAGCTCTGAGTATTTTCTTCAACCTTAACCGGTTGATAACCTAACTATTATTTATTATTAGGTAATCTACCGGTTAAGGTAGGTTTTTGGATGGACACAACTACCAAAGAAACATTTTATTACTCCTAACAAAACACAAAATCATATATAATAAGACATAATTAATAATTAAATAATTTGTGGCCCCTAGCAAAGCACAGCATCCTACTCTATATCAGGTCCCTCTTCATCTCTGAGTACTTTCTTCCTCCCTTCATCCCGTCCAACATCCCTATCCTGTTCCTTCCCTTTCCTCTTTTGCCCAACATTCTACCCTCTATCACAGTCTTCAACATCCCACTGCCGGTCAATACCCCCTTCATCCACTTTTCCTGCCTCCACAGGATTTCTCCCAACAAACCCCTCTCTTCTCCCACCATACCAAGTACTTCCTCATTTATTTTCTTCTCTGTCCATTTCACCTTCTCCATTCTTCTCCACACCCACATTTCAAAAGCCTCCAATCTACGTCTATCCTCCTGCTTCAATGACCACGTTTCCGCACCGTACATAGCTACGCTCCATATCAAATTTTTACGAGTCTTTTCTCAACATCCTTACTCAACGTCCCCATCATCAACTCCCTCCTCCTTGCTCCTCCTCCTTCTTCCTGATATCTTAATTTTTTTGTTATGAAAAAGACTTATATTTAAATGGTATTTCCCTCTACCCTTTCCTGGAGACATTTTTTCACCTTTCACCTGTAAACATTCATGAAACTACGCTGTTCAACTCACGTTGTATTTTCTGTTTAAATCTGTGAGCAATCACTTAAGTAGTCGTATTTGCTGTTATTTTTCCTCTTGCATTCTTTACACTTTTTAGGGATTTTTTTTCTATTTTCAACCTTTGTAATCTTTAATAATAAGCAAAAATCCTTTTTAACTCAAACAATTATTTTTCATGTACTACCTTACAAAATAATTCCTTCCGATGATTTTTCTACAAATAACCAGTTACTTTTTCCACAACGTCTTTTCCAACGTTTATCCATTTCGCGCGCTCTCTCTCTCTCTCGTTTTCTGATTTTATCATCAGTAAACTGTCTTAAACTTTTTTCCATCATTTAAAGTTCCTTTGTTTTGATGTACAACCCTCGCTAATCCATTTATATCTTCCCAGTCGACATTTTTCTGCCGTATTTTCGCGTGTAACTTGGTATGTATCAACCTGGTATCCAGTCGAGTTTACCTTCTTGAGCTGAATTATAAGCTTAAATCGGCTATTTTAAGCTTATTGAGTTTCCTGATAAAAAGGTGCTGAACCATATTTTAGCTGACTAATTCCAAATTAATTTGCTAAACACCGTTACTTCACGACATACCTCCTCAGTTAATTCATGCTTTTTCGCCAAATTTGAGCTACGGTAAATATTTTTCCGCCCAACATAAATTCTAAAACACGTTTTCACCATACTTTACTGAAAGATGAAATATCTATGATTCCTTTCTTAATTTTAGTTAATTTATATTTGATTAAAATTCCTTAGCGTTGTTCTATCATTTCGTTATAACTTGCAGTAATCTACCGGATTCGGGTAGGATTTTAATTCACTCTGGGATACCACACAAATTACGTCCTAAGTACAGAAAATATCCATGTCCAGATGCCATACTATGCATTAAAAAATCAATCTACGGCTATGGATAACTATATCTCCAGTAACTCTTATATTCTGCATAATATTTATCAATTGTATCCAGCTTATTCTTTCGAACGCATTCTCAAAGCCCTTAATGTATACAAAAGCACTTGCGTATGTTTCCTTCCCATGTTTCCTTCAAATAATGACCTCGTTATTCCTATTCAATCACGCGTACCTTTCCTCTTTCTAAAATAGATCTTCGCCCGAGTTCTCCCAGCTTTGAGAAATCATTTGCTCTTTTCTACATAGTTTTGTTGATGATTCTATATGATACCTTTGCCGCGGATTAAATATAAACTTGCAGTCCTACATTTCTCATATACCGTTGCTTTTCGGTTGGGGTGAATATTAAGGCGAATATTTGTTGGGTTTCGAAGTCTTCTGGCCAAATTCCTATCTCTTACATGCCACGCTTCTAATGATTTCATGAATGCCATTCGCATCATTAATACTAGTAATCGTTCAAATTTCATTTCATATTGAACTTCTATAGTGTTTCTTCTTTTCTACTGTTACCATCTATCTCTGATAACGTAGGATTTATGTCACCCAACTGGTCAACCCCTTTCTCAACTCTTTAAAAATTAAATCATCGAAATTTAAAAATTTTGATATTTGATTGCTATTCATTTTATTTCCAAACTAATACATTCCGTGGGCACCATCCCTAAAACCTAAGCCATCTCTGATTCCTACGTCTTTATAGCCCCATCATGTTCACTTGCCGAAGTAATCATTTTGTGGTAGAGGATGAACCTCACTCCGGCCTTAGTCTTAAAGCGTATGAGATTCACACCTTCTTCGTGAAAGGAGCAGTTTCTACCCCTGTGCCACCGTTCGATTTTCCATGAGGTTTTAAAAACAAAAAGATCATATTACTCTGGTTTTCAAAAGACATCATATGGCTGTGAACCATGAGCATTAATCCATAGTTATACCTATGGGGCTTCTCGGTCTATATAGAACGTTCATTTTTTACTTCATATACGAGTCCCGTGGAATGCAAAAACTTAAATCTTGAACCTCTTACAAATAAATCTTTCGAAATTTATTCATAATATATTTACACTTTGAGATGCTACTCTGTCACATGCTGCAAAGCATACAAACCTGCAAAACATTGTCATGCTCAATGAATATTCCTATTTCAGTGAATGAATAAAAAGACACAGTAATCTGTTTAAACTGTTTTTAGTACAGCAAACTTGCCAACATCAGTAGAAAGAGAAGCAAAATGATATTCTGCTCTGTATAAATTTGCTATAATGCATTTTAGAGTATTCTGGGAAACGCTTCACCTCATAAGCCATATCCTCGTCATCCGAAAACCGCTGTTTGCCAACACTAAAATTTGAATGAAGGTCACACCACAGAATACGTATTGGCGTGACGGGGAAGTCGACGGTATAGCCGAAGGGGTCATAACGCTTCATAGCCTTGATCTTGCCGTCGTTATATGTCTTTTATGTCTGTGAGGACGATGAAGCATGCGGATGGAACTATTTCCAGGTTATATGAATAAGGAAATCCGTCCAAGAACCAATCCCTTAACCATCCCTACGTTGTGCTGCTCAATGGACTACTTCCTAGTGCAGATTACCTTCCTTAACATGAAAATAAATAATCAATGTAAAGAATAAACTGATTATATTGAGCTTAGGTCATAGAACTTAGATGTTTAAATTTTAGAACGACTTTTCAGAGTTCTGTCACCGATGTCGCAATCCAGATTTTATAAAACTCTCATTTATAAAACTTGGGATTTTCCCTTTGGGTACGGTATGCCAGGGAAATATATATCTTTTATTGATATCTTTATGAAGAATTTAATGAATCAAAAGAAATCAGTTCCATTAATATAAGGCACTGAAATATTTTTACCCCTAACTTAAAAACTGGGTTGATACATTTAGATCCAAACGTAATTTGAAATACAATTTTTAGCAGGTAAACTTAGGGGTAAACATATATGTATTACTTTTCATCCTCAAGATGCCCAAATGATGTCAATAATAACTCAAAAGAAACAGAAAACTGCTCAGTATTTGGAATATTCATCGTATTCAAACATCGAATGCGTGAACATTAAAATGGATGAAATCAATATTTCGTCATTACAACGTTAACGGCCATTTTAATTAGTATATAAATCTATGGTGAATTCACTTGTTCTTAAATGGAATTTCAAACTTTAAATAAATAATGCTTTACGACGGGCAAAAATCAAATCTTGCAGTAACTATTTCTTGTGTCATCTTTCCATTCCCTCTTTTTGAAAATTTAAGAGATTGAAATGAGAAAAACCTTTCTGAACGGTCTTCTTTTTTATGTTTTTGTGTTCATATAAAGCTCTGAATAGCAAGTCTAACTGAAATCTTCTTTTTCTATTTTTTCCCTCTTTCTTCGAATTTTTCATCATGTTCTTCACCTCGTCTTCAGTCCTCCTATAATGCCCCATTCCTCCCCCACCCTCTTCTCCCCACTTTGTCACCAGAGTCCTACCACCCTTCAGCTCCCAACCATCCGTACCTACTTTCCTCATTCCGTCTCCCCGGACTCGCACATCCATCTTCCCGGACTCGCCATTCCCCTTCCCCTCGCTCCCTTTTGTTCCCCCCACCCATCTCCGTGGAAGTGCCCTCTTTTCCCCAGGTCTTTCTGAAGCCGTCTTACCGTTTTCCCCTTTCTCTTTCCCTTTCTTCTCACCACCTTCCTCTTCCTATTCATTCTCCTTTTCCATCCGTCCTGCTTTTCCTTTCCGCTAAAATAACCGTCTGAAGCAAAAAGTTTTTCACGGGTTCGAGTGAATTGATTTCGGAATCTACGGCCAATGTGGAGACCATTTCGCATTCACACGAAGGACCGCATTTTATAACCCATATAATTTAATTCATATATTTTTGGAAGGAAACCGAACATTAAGTATTCAGACGTGGTTAAAATAGTACTGGAATAATTTTTGTAGTAAAATAGGGGTCTTGAGGTATTTTTGTACCAAAATCCAAGCTTCCGTTACTTTGGATATGGTTAAGTTCGTCATTCTCTTAGCTCGGGTTAGCTATGTAATAAATACTCGACTCATGTTCGGATGGTTTTGATACATTTCATGAGAATATTTAAGCTAGTTATTTTTTAAATCGATGCCCATGACATTATTAAGGATTGACTTAACTTTAGTAGTATCAAATGATATTTATTTTGAATGACTGTGATTTGATTCATGGAGCTGTGCAAAGCTGTAGCATACCATTGTTGCGGATTTAACAATATCTCTTTAAAGTTTCTGATGAAGGTCTTTCTGTTCATTTACAGTATGTTAATATTTTTAAAATTAAACGAATACGCAAAACTTAGACTTTTTAACACTTTAAGAAAGTTTTTATTGAACGAAGACATTAAATTAGAGAATCATACAATGGTAAAAGGATGAATGGTATTTCCTCTAAAACTAATGATTTTCTTGTTCCATTTAATAACACATGAAGGGTATTGGAAAACCTATCCTTTATGTGTTGCCTAAGATAAAATAAACTACGAAAACATTTTAATTTATATAGACCTATTCACTTTTACTTTTGATCTTGACACCGAAGAAATCACAAGCTAAATGAAGAAAACCTCAAAATAAATGTTAAGTCATAAAAGGAAATTTCATAGGTTCTAATTTTACTAGATACTAAATACACAACATTGGAAAACCGGTGACAAATTCGAGAACAAAATATTTATCCAAACTTACTCATCAAGCGAGAAGTAGGTATTTTAACCAATCGACCATAATAAGTCCCCTTTCCTATAATCAAAATCTTCTGGGTTTCTTTTTAAAATTCCAATGAAAAGAAGGGCGTTTATTCTATACATGACACCATGAAGATTTTAGCAGACTATTTTACTTGTGAATTATGACATGCAAAAATATTTCGTAATCCTCGAGAGCAGTATTGGAAATACGCATATTCTGATTCTATATATTTAAAGATAATATCGTGCTTTTTTATGCGTAAGAAATTGATAGCTTTTGCCTTTAAGGTCAATTACCTTGATATCACGTTAAATTACCTTGATATCGATGAAATTTAATTACCTTGATATATTTATAATTTTGTCATCTTAGTTTGCGTGGATCAAACTCAAAAATTTTGCGGTGCGATCTTTCACATGATCGGGAAAATATTTTTTATCGTAATTCTCAGTCCCTTGAGGAATTTTGGCTCAAGGAACTACGAACTTCTCATGAAAATATTTCATTTTGCTATGCTTGCCTGCTCATCCTGAACGACAAGTCTTAACTAATCCTTCCTTTCTCCTATTGCTTTCCGTGCTGTGAACTCATACCTTTCGCGGTATTCCCTTTTGATCATAATTTCATCTTGTCTTCTCCCGCTCCGCTTCCTTTGAGCCGATCTTCCATCATCCTCTCATCTCATCTTTCGTCTTTTTCACCCAAATGCCCCTCTACCAACTCCGGTCCCCTTTCGGCATACGAGAAATCTCTACTCGTTTTATGAATTTCATACAGAAAATCCTATTCGTTTTTCCTCCCCATACTAGTAGCCTTTACACAAACCTCTTGTTTTTCAATTCCTATTCCCTTTTACTGTGTTGTCTTTCTTCCAAATCGTTTTCCTTTCCTTCTTTGCACTTTTTCACTGGCTATAGAAGTAGAGCAAATTAGTTTGGTAGCTACTGCCAGGTTTTTTTTGGAGCATGTTATGGCCACATCATGGGAATCCCCGCCAGAGAAAAATTTTTATCCCTGGCCTGGCCCGATCAGAGGCTAAAAAGTAGAGAGAAAGGCGAGACTTGGTGTTTGCCTGGCCGGAGTGAAGATATCTGAGGAAAGGTAGTCTTTAGAGGCCCTTCCATGTAACCGCACTCATCTCTTTTGCTTTTCCTTATACCATTATCTCAGTTACATCTTACTGCTCGGGCAATCGTTAATTTTTTTATTGGTAGTACTGCTACATCAAACCAAGCTTCATTCCAAAGTCTCAGCAATCTAGGTCACTTCTTTTTGCTCCTTAAATGAAACGTTTCTATGCTGTCCTCATGTAATCACACTTGCTCCTTAAGCTTAGTTTTTATTCCTCTTATATTATATATCTTATTGAAGCTCATTTATTTTGTTAAGAACATATTCATTTTTGTAATGCCAGAGCCATTTTCATTTTGAAGTAATTCGGTGAATAATATCATATCGTTAAATTAATATTGTTGTAAAATATTTTTCGACAGAAAATATCCCTTCAAGCCACTACAGCTTATCTCACCCGTCCTTTATTCGATTTAATAATGTCAAATGTATTAAAAACACTATTTTTCCTATTTTTATATTGATATTACTACTTCAACTACTTGCGACTAAGATGTAATGCCTTTTAATGGAGGTATAACCTTTCATCCTTTAATTAACAATTCTGGAGCCTCAAAGGACCTTTTTTCCGCTGCATACTTTTGAAAGAGTTTTTCAGTCGCATGTGATATTAATAAGATAGTTCGGTCTCTGGTTGAAAATGCATCTCATACAACGATATCAAAAAGAAAGGGAACATTTTTTCGAATTGGGATTCCTCAAACGTTTCTCATAGAGTCGATATATAGCGCTCAAGTGTAGACCTTATTTTTTTTCTATTATTAGAAGCATCTAGCTATATTCCTTTTTTTTATTTTCCCTAACGAATAAATAGACCTTCTTTAATTTAAATTTCAATATTTTGTCTTATTCAATCCAATTTCATTCTGTTTGCAACATAAATATCCCTGGGATTGTTGGTCTCGTCTTCAAGACCTATTATATCTTTAAAAAGTAATTCTATGATTCCAATTCTTTTGATGAAAGCATAGTTTTTCATAATCAATTGATAATGGGAACGTTTTTACGGTATAATGGTTTAAATAGTACATTTTTATGGAAAAATCACTTATCTTATTTATCTCTCTTAATCCAGTACTTTCTCATTTTCTATTTGCGTATTTCAAATCATGGTCATCGTTATTTTTTCATTCTCTCTGGCACTTCCGTCGTAATTTCATTTGCCAACTGTTTTCTTGAACCCTAGCCGTTCGACACCCAGCCACCACACTTCGTTTCTCTAACCAATCTACCAATCCTACTACATTTCTCAAAATCTGTCCGTCCCTTTCCTTTTCGGCTAATATCTCTTCACCCTCATCCTTTTCAAGCACAGACTCCGCCCTATCTCTCTCCCTCTCTCTCTCTCTCTCTCTCGCTATACCCTTCTTTATCCCACATCATTCGTTTGGTGCGTAGAATGATACCCTTCCTCTTTTCCCCTCTCTTGGCACAAACAAAACATTCAAAACACCCTCTCAATCTCTCCACCCTACTTCTCTCTTTCTCCGTACCACTCCCTTTCCTCTCACCCCAGCCCATCGGACTACCCTCCTCGCATTCCCAAAAAAAATTTGCTCCAAGTACATTTTTTTCCATAAATATTTATGCCGCCGTTGAATAAATCCCCCTCAAAAGTCTTCCCTGTTATTTTCACGACGGCATAAATTTCATCGGAAATAGAAGAGGATCAGAGGGGTGAGAGGAAAAAAAGGGAACTATCGCTTTGATTATGCAAGGCGGGACTTTATTTGACACATTAATATCCGATCTGTGTGCAGAGTCCTTACTCCATTTCTTTCCTGTAATAATATCACAACGGAAGGAGTGATAGCACAGAAATAATGGGGCAGAGATTTTTTCAGGAAGCGATTTTTAAGACGCTTTTGTTTGGCAAAATTCGATAATTGGAATGACTGCCCAATTTATAATCTTCGAGCTCTGAGAAACGGAAAATGCTAATTTAAAATGAATGTCCCTAGGAACTAAAGGAATGGTCAAAGATTCGCCAGCAGTAATAAAATTTTTTGTTATTCGCCAGAAAAGATTAATTTACCCTTGCTGATTTCTCATAAAAGAAAATAATTCGGTTTATGGAATTACTTCTCTAAACTTGTTAGCTTATTCCTCTTATTATGGAAATAAATATAAATTTGAGAATATATAATAATTTTTATGGATTCTCAACTGGAATGAGACGTTAGTGGCTTTTAAATCTAATTTTACCTCTTATTCAATCGTCTCAGTTCACCACTCGGCATTCTCTTTAACCAACGATGTTATTAATTTCTAATATAGTCATGTGATAGGAAATTTGTAGCATTAATCGTATCACATCAAATACGTATTATACGGAATTATTCATCGTTTGCGATATAATGAGTTCATTAATTAAGTATAATTTATGCCGAGAATGTGGCTATTTAAAAGAGTCTTCCTTCATTGAAACCACTTCAAGTCTTTTGTCGAGACTCGGGGTATAGTTCAACTTTTAATTAAGGCTACAGCCCCAGGATCAGTGATTTATTGAAAGAGTGCTCGCATTCATTATAGATCTTTGTCTTAAAATACTCTAGATTTTTATGTCTCGCTTTTATTATTTATTACAATATGAGTGGGGTCACATAATCGGAATTAGGTCAGTAAGAATATCAGAATCAATTATTACACCAATATTTTATATGTGGTCCGCAAAATTTCTACTGATTATATGGAGGCTTGGACCTAAACTTGACGATATTTTCTTTTTCTATCATTAATACTTTCTTTACAAATTTTTGCTGACCGATGCTTTAGTCAATTTGTTTTCACTCCCGGATTGACTAAACTTCCTTTCTGTCTAGGTCATCAACTTTTACCTACCTATCCATGTCGTCTCCCAGTTTTTCTTGTCAAATAATGGGGTAAACATGTAATCTTTTCATTCATTCTAACAATCTCCTACAATGTGTTATCATGCTTTACTATGCCTTGAAAATCTCCTTACTTTAATTATTATAAATAATTTTCTTCCTTGCATGCCACCGTTAGCATGTAAAACCATGGTTGTCTGCCTTGAAGCTTGAGAGTCTATCTGGATAGCTGTAGGTTTATCGACCATCTTCACGACAAACTATAGCTTATCCCATATCAACCACAATCATCGTAAATATTTAACTCAAGGATGAAAAGAGCTGACTGTATCTCTGATCATTTCATACTTATCAATGATTTATTCCGGTGTCTGCTTCACATAGTGTTCCAGTAAGTTTCTTTCACTCAATTCTTAGTTCAAATCCAACAATACTTTCATTAACATTATTTCCTAAATAAAACACGTTCCCAATATTCACGGCTCACGTAGCACTCAATGACATCTTGGCTACTGATCAATAGGTTGCCCATTAATTGCGCTCTCATTTTAGCAAGAGCCACTATGGCGGCGGTCTAATGTTACCGACTGTCAACATAGTGTTCGCAGATTTGATTCTAGCCAAGATGAGTTTCACTCACCCAGGGACATGGGTGTTCATAATTTTCGTAAATGTTATATTTTAGAGTTAGGTGGAAGAATGGACTGTGTAATCTCAATTTCGCACTCATAAAAACATTTGATGAAATGACGTCTGGGATCATTTTACGCCTTTCTAAACAAAAATTAATACCCACCTTCGCGGTTGTTTTGTACTTAAGGGAAAAGTTATAATTCGTATCATTATTTTTGGCATAGCAGAAATAAAATACCTTCATATCATAGTGTTGGTGTTCATTTTCGGGATGTGGGGATGAAAATGTAGTTACAGCTGACTGCTTTCCTAAAATATTCTTAATTATTTTCACGAAAATCCAGGAAATATATCCCTAATATTTTCCTCAAACTCTTTGGTGGTTCCAGAATTGTATGCATATTTCTTACAGTTTTTGTCTTCATTTCATGAACTTCTGTTTCTTTCTCTCTATCAAGGAAATACCTGGCGTGAATACCATTACCATCCTCCTCTTATTCCCTTTCTGTAAATAAGCTACATGGCAAGCAAAAATGTTTTCTGCGTAGTATTCTAGGGTCATGCAATTAAAAATGCCAAAGTTTTACATTCGTTAAATAACCAGAAGATTAACTAGATCGTACCTTTTTCAAGTTGCTGTACCTTTCAAAACTTAAAATGGTGGCTTTTGTAGATGATCATTAGAATTGATGTTCTCCGATCAATGATACGTTTTGGGATAACACAAACTTAAAACCGCTAAATTTCCCATCTAATAAAATAAACCCATCTAACAAGACACAACCTGGCATCCTACAATCCGTACATTTAACTCTTCTTCAATTTGACTTGCTTTTTTTCTCCTTCCATTTCGTCTAACATGTCTATCCTTTTCCTGCTCCTTCTTCGATTGCCTAACGTCCTCCCCTCTTTCACTTTGTTCAACATTCCGTCAACTACGAAAATAGTTTGCATCAACTTTTGCTGCCTCCTTTCGGTTTCTGCCAAAAATCTTAACTCTTCTTCTTCCATGTTCTTATTTGTGCTCATTTCCATTCATTTCACCTATTCCATCCCTCTCAAAACCCATATTTCGAAATCCTACAAACTACACCTTTCATCTTTCTGCAACGATTATGTTACCACCGCATAAAAAATCACGCTCCATATCAAATTTTCAACTATTCTTTTCTTAAAATCTTTCACAATGTCACCGTTTATCAATTCCCTCCTCCTCATGACAACTACCTTAACAAATGCAATTCTTTTTCTTAGGTCCCGAATATTTTGACCATCATGGTTGGAAAAACTAAAGCCCTCTCCTCTTTGTTTGCCATCCTACTTTAATATTAACTTATCTTTCCTCTATCTCGGAAACCTGATAAGCTTTGTTTTGTTTACATGTAAGTTATGATTCTGAACGTAGCATGGTGTATGAGAATATGGTGTTAAAATTTTCTTTTTTAAACTATGTTACTAATTTTCATGTGAAAAACAACTAAGAAAAGGATCACATTAACCGAAAAAAAACTATTTGATCATTTTAGAATATCAGAAAAGGTAATTTAGATTTTGTTCTTAACATATTCATGCTCAATCACAACTAGAAGAAATATTATTTTATAAATTATTACAACCCTTTTATTCAATTGAACTAATAAAAGAAAATATAACTTTTTTGTAATCAACATTTGCGAAAAACTTTTACACCATGTACTCTAGAAAGGCACTCGCAAGATAAATCCAGTTTAAGATACCAAAATTAACTTATTCTCTCTTACAAATGGATGCATGCTAATTTAACCTTGAAGATAATATCATTATAACCTTTCATAGTGTTAAAATCATGGTATCAATGACTTATATTTATTTTGTATTGTTGCATTATTATAATCACAATGTAAGGCCATGCATATTCTTAACTGAATAACGTAACCAATGGAAAAAAACAATGCCACGACAGAGACCCTTTGATTTGAAAATAATGAAAGATTATAATGATCCCGTCTCAATTGTGTGTACCTGTTTGTACAGGAAATCTGTAAATACCTGTACATACGATTTATTTGTGTCACAGAATGAATGGAATAAGTCTATGTATAAGGTATATTTGAATAGGAGAGACTAAGTCTACCTTGATATCTATAACTGGACTTATCTTGAGACGGCCTGCCCAGAACTATAACTTTGAATATGCTCGCAGCTGAAGAACTTGTCAGGATCATCAACAAAAGAATAAAGAGCAGGGGAATGATTACCTACGGGAAAATCAGTTTCAGTTCAGAAAGGAGATGGAAAGAATTCAGGAAGGGTGATACCATTGTAGTAATTAGGTTTCTAATAGAGAGGAAAATATAATACAATTAAGATATATTTTTCAGTTTCGCGGATTTCAGGGAGGTGTTCAATAGAGTTAACCGAGCAAACTCAACAAATATGTTTCAGAAAATAGACGTAAATTGGAGGGGTAGGAGACCTATCCGTGACTTACAAACTAGCATCTAATTCAGGCTGCTCTGGGGCAAGATGTGAATGCAGAGATCGGAAGGGCAGTGTTAGAAAGAGGAGGAAGACAGCGATGTCATTATCGTCAATGCTGTATATGCGGAGGAAATGGTTGAAGATGTGATTGGAACTGGAGCCTGGCCAATATTTTACCTATCCCTGAAATAATCCGGTCAAAGAAGATGGAACATAAGAGGAAAAAATTGCGTTAGGCAAAGAAGCTTTCGCAAGGAGGGTGGGTATGATGATGGGGACGTAGAAGAAAAATAATTGTCTCGCAAAACGATTTTTGCTGTGCAAAATGGTTGTGGAAGTGAGATGTTAGGTAAAGATTAGAGGCTTTTGAAACATGGGCGTGGAGAAGGGTGGAAAAAGTAAAGTGGACAGAAAAGACGAAAACGAGGGAATACTAAGCATGGCGATGGAGAAGAGGGGATAGTTGGGTAAAATCCAAAGATGGTAGGAAAGTTGGATGGAGATCATTATAATATACGACGGAACGCTGAAGTTTATGATAGAAGGGAGGACATTAGGCAAGCGAGGAAGAGTGGGGGGAATAGGATTGGCAAAGGGGTAGTAATGGGATGTAACGGAAGAAGTATATGTGCGGTATTGAAGAAGGGTTCATTGCAATGTGTGAATGTCCGGCTGTTTTGTCAGGAGATATATTGTTTTACTGTTGTACGAGCCTGTGCCCATCGAAACCCGAACTTAAACCTTGGGATATCAATCAGGATAATAATAATTTCAATAAACGGAAACTTTCTCCTTTGGAGCAGTGATTGTTGGTAGAATCATCCATAATACTTCAATGTTTGTAAAGGAACACCAACGGCTGGAGGAGATGGAGCAATTAGCCATCGCTGAACGATCAACCATCGATATGGACCACTGAATTACATTCGGTGGAACAAAAGTAACTTTCCCCGTTGGTAACTGGGTCCAATTTATTGAAGAAGCTATTGAAAGACGGATGGAGAGTTAGAATTTTAATGCAGATTCCAACTAATACATCAGCAACGCGTGGAAACCGGTACTGCGGAATGTTAAAGAAGAAACATAGCACCATGGTGAATAATCGGAAGGCTCCAACACTTTTCCCTCCAAAACGAACCAATCACGAGCCACCTGACCCGTGACCTCGTATATATAAAGCGGCCATAACGCAAAGTTGGTCCTAAACTGCCCTGAGGACGATGCTCGAATGCAACTTCGAAGCATCGGCCAACATGGGATCTCTGCGTCGGTGAAAGACCCGAGAAAATTTCAATAAGGAATAATTTATTTTTTGAGTGGCATGAAATTTTGTTTTGTGCTCCAATGGCTCTAACACTCGTCTTAATTTACGTAGACAGGAAAACCTGTTTGTGGTGTCTTCATTAATTCTTCATTAATATAATCCTAAATTTGACTCATTAATAAGATGGAGTGGTTAATGAGTTGACGCCTATTATTTTGTAGTTCAATATGGGAATAGATTTCCTTACCTTTCCTCCAGAGCGGCGTCGCAGGCGGGTTTGAATCCACGTCGCACTTCAGCGATACTGGCATCCCCTCCCGAATGGGAAATCCAAATCCCGGTTCTCGGCTTATCCCAAACGAGGGGCTGTCTGTTCTCCCAGGGAAATATGAAAAAAAGAATAGAACAATCCATCAGAGGCCTGCAAAGGCAGAAAGGTTCTAGGGCTACACAGAATGATGGCAAAATGAGAAAATATAAAAAGCATCGCTCTTTTTTTGGTTAAGCCATCAATCTTGTGCATATTTGAAATGTTTTTGTGAGGTGATAATGAAAACATGTTCACTTGACGAGAAAGACGTCATTATGAGTAGTAGTTGGTGGTGAGTGACTGGGCAAAACAAAGGAACAAAGAGCATAATATAGGGTGTCAATGAGCTTCAATGTTTTTATAAACCTACATCTACATAATGCCCCGCAAGCCGCCGCAAAGACGTGTGGCGGGGGGTGTTAGGTCACCACCCGTAAAAAGGAGCAAAACAACATTCAAAACCAGTACATAGACGCAAAACCATACACACAGTGGCGTAGAAATTCATGCAAAAATCCTTGCATTTAAAACGCATGCAATTACATATACTATTATCTAAGAAATAGTTGTACTTCAGGATGCAGTAAGAAATTTCTCCAATAACGTCCAAGCTAGAATTTGAAAAGCAAGAATGAACCTGCAAAATACAAGTCTATACGTTATATACCTTATGTCTATCCAAAACAAACCTTAATTGGTAGATTAAAAACAATAATAAGAGAAAACTCTCTATAGGACAGTAATGTCATTTTTCGAAATACTTCTTTGATGTTAAAACCTCCATCATTCTGCAACCTTGTACTTTATTGTCCAGCCTATGACTATTTGCCTATGAATAATATTATTGAATCCAGAAATGATTAATGTTATGGAATCACAGGGATCTAATGCTTCGGTACTCTCCAGTATCTATTCTTTGTTACTCTACTTGTGTCTCACAACTATGAAACTCACTTCAAAGAGTTATATGCAAGCCTTAAAGAGCTAAACCATGCTTTAAAATTTTAATACCGGCAGTGGGCATTATAAATACAGTTTATCATTGGGGAAATTAATATTGTGCAAGTGCATACAAATGTTTACAATACTATCTTAGCTTAGGTAATTTACGTTGCCCTCTCATGCACATTTAAATATACCGTTAAGCCAAATGGAGGCGTAAGACAGGTTATCACCTATTGGCTGTCACTCCTCACAAACGGCCTTTCAGGAAAAATATCCGTTTCACTGACTACTAGAAATTTAGGAAACTTATTTCATGCATTCATCTTGATTGTAAAAACCTTACCATTCTTCGCCTGTATTCGTCGCATGCATTTACTTTATCTAAGTCGTTACTAAAATCGGTAAATTACTCCTAAATTGTAAATGTTTTTGTCACCTGCTTTTTACAAAATAAATACATGCATACCGGAGTTTGCTCTCCACATGTACTAAAACCTTGACGTGGTGTAAGGTCTTCTGGGTTCTAATTACTCCTAGAGGTGAGCTGGTGGAGGAAACATAATTGCCCCTGCTAGGGCCACCCATGCCAGGCAGTTCAAACGATAGGAGCGTAAAAGATTAGAGAGGAAGAATTATTTTGCATTAAATTTATTCGAAGGTAACGGGCCTAATTCATCAAATAACTGAGATCGATATTTTACATTTGTTAAATATTTCATGTATCGCAGAATGAATCAAAAGATGCTTACTACGCCTAATTTACAAATGGAAAAAATGTAAGGGGATTGCTTCTTATGATATCTAAGAACATTAGAATACTTAATTTTTCTATTCAATTACTGTTACATTACTATATATAAATATTTTACATAAATATATATACATATATAAATACAGGGTCCGTACAATAAGTATCGGGACTGGTTCCAAAAATCAAAATTTATTGCAGTTATCATTACAATTACTTAATAATTTTCAAAACACATTCCTCCTGCATGGATACACCTGCAGTTCAGTGCGTCTGCCACTCGTTTAAAGTCCGCAGGAAGTCGTTTTCCCGAATACTGTCGAGAGCCTTTGTCGTCGCCGCTTGAACCGCCTCGATGGAGTGGAATCGATATCCTTTGAGCTCCTTTTGAGCTATTCTTCGAGGTGATAACGTTGTCGAGAAAATCTTCATCTACCTAGAAGCAGTCCTAAATTTCTTGCGAAATTTCCACCCGCCAAAGTTTTTGTTCCTACCTCAAGACTTTCGGCACCAGCTTCGCGCACACTTTTCTCATCGCAAGATCTTCTGTTACAACGGTGTGGACGGTTACGACTGAAAGGCCAGTCTCCTCAATGATAAGGGCGATGGTCAAACGTCTTTCAGAGTCCAAAACGTTTTCACTCATGCCACCTAAGCATTGGTTCGAGCGGTCGTCGGGCGTCCGACGCGGTGCTCGTCCTCAACGACCTCCCGGCCTTCCTTAAACATTTTGTGCTACTCAAAAACTCTTGTGCGGCTTAAGACATCATCCCCATAAGCCTGTTTAATGAGTTCAAGAGTTTAACGCAAAACCTTACAGCGTCGAGCGTAGCGTTACTAGATGGTGCGCTCCATGCTGGCGCGACGACGCCATAAACAATCACGCGTCACAAAAATCCACCTCCTGTCTCAACGCATGCCCGGAGGCGACAAAACTAGAGTGCGCCTGTGTGGTGGGGGACCTCTCTACCGAGCCGACTGGTTGGACTCCCATCCACTACTAGGAGCTACGAGGCTACAGCGAACCAGTCACGATACTTATTATACGGACCCTGTATATATATGCATACATGTATGCATTAAAAACTGATGTGAACGTTTGACGAATGTGAATAATAGTAAATAAATTTAGCGCTATCGAACACAAAGAAAAACACAGAAACACACAAAAAAGAAAAGAAGCTCACATGTTTTCAAATTTTGGTTGGTCAAGCCTCCTTTCTCACGAAAGAGAAGAAAGGAACTGAAGAGGAGGTTATAACAGAAGGGGCTAGAGACGCTGAATGAAAGGGGAAGGTTTTGGGAGGGGTGGGGGGATGAAAATATGTGTGTGGCTTAGGGCGTTGAGAAAAGTAGTATTGGAGAGAGGAGAGACATTCTGAGTGGGAATTGGTTGTATAAAGGGATGTGGCATCAATAGTGGCCATGGTTATCTCGGTATCTTGAGGGTTAATTTTAGCTCTCCTGGTTGGAAGCAAGCACGTCATCTACCGCACCATCTCGATCGCCTTTTGCTGTCATTATTAGATTTGATATAATCGAATTGGAGCCAAATTATTCCGTAGAATGTTTAATATGGCCAATTATGTAACTGGCGGTGAAATATTTTATTGATACCATATTTGGAAAATGAAAATCTTCCAGGGGAGAAATATTTCTGTTTTGCCAAAAATATATGTCTTTTTAAGAAAGAATCATCATGAAGAATCGTGGTAAAAATATACGTATTTTTGTATTCTCTTAACTGAATTAACAAAAAAGTCATGGGTCACCATAATATCACAGGAAAACAATCTAGCTAATCAAATATTTTCTCAGGTATTTACTGAAGTTTATTTGAAGAATTTGTATTTTAAATTAAGTTCTGAAAATACGCATTGCGTGCTTTATGCACAGATTCTCTCATCTTCCCATAATTATTTGGTCAGATAACATCTTTTCAGCTTCCTGATTCGTTTTTGGATTTATCGTTTCCCTTTTGAATGCCTCCTCGGAAGCAATAATTAGACACTGTGAGCACCAGAATATACGAACGTATAAATATATCCATTAAAGTTGTGGGTTTTCAGTCTTGAAAATATTAATTCTTCTAACAAGGCACCATGTTACATTTCCCACGATCCCATCGATATGCAAACTCCATGACGGAAGCACATTTTTATGTCTTCTCCCCATTATTAATTTGGGTTAAATGCCAAGGCAACTTTGAAAATAAAAATTGTTTTTTCCTCGACTCACAGAAGTTTCCGCTTTAGTTTCCCGTCATTTTTTTCCTTTTTTTAATATCTACTTCCTTCCTTTCTTTGCCTCCCTTTCCCCAGAGAACTCCTGCATTTTTGCTCCCGCATCCCCATCAGGAAACCACTATTCCCGCTCACTTCTTTCATTCTCTTTTCCCTTTTTACTCCGAGGCCACGCCTAAATGCTTCCATTGTCCAAGAATATTGACACTCTCTTCCCTTCAATAAGGATCCCAAAGAGAATCCTCCATATCAACCCCATACCGACCACCCCTCACCTCATCCAGTGCCACCTTTCGACGCCAAACATAACCACTAACCCCCAACCTCACCCCCTCTCTCGTTCCTTCAAACCGACCCCCTCCGCCCCAGAAACCAACACATTCTTCCTCAGCCATCACCATCATCCCGCCTCAAGGCACAATGCTCATTTCCCCCCAATTTCGGCACCTCCCGCACTCTCCCGCGCAAACTCCCCCAGCGCTTCTCTTTCCCTCCCCGTCCCCCTCGCCCCCGATGTACGCGCCAGGGCGTCCTCGTTCGCCCTCCCCTTCGCAAGCGTTTCCTCTTATTTTTTCAACTCCTCATCCTTTGGCCCCTCCCCTGCCCCTCACCGACTTTCTCGACCTCCTCCGCGTAGGTCTCGTCCCCCCGCGCCCCACGTCACCTCAGTGCTCGCCTAACCAGTAGTGGGGTTCCTTCTACCGGGGTCGCCCTTTCCTCTTTCCCTTATGCTTTTTTTTTAATTTCCCATTTGAAAACTTTTTCCTAATGGAAAAGTATCCATATAATCTCTATATGTATGCAGCTCGCCTCCTCTTCTGTGTGCCACCAAAACTCTTTCTGGGTCTGGGCGTCTACCTTTTTCTATTCAAATCCAAGAGTTTTCTCTGTTTATCCTCCTACCTTAAGGTATTTGTTTCGTTTCTCTAACTACGTCACGCGGAGCTGATATGAACTATCCACGTCTTTCCTAAATTTTCTTTTCCTCTCGCTACTTTTATTTTCCATCTGGGACTGTGGTTTGAGAGAAACTTGCTATTAATATCGTTAATACGATTGGAAGAAGATATTTTTGAAACATCAGCTAAATCCATATGCAGAGGAAATGAGTATTTCATAAAGAAGCCATTAAGTGTTTTTTAGAGTTATTTTGAAAATTCTTATATATATATATATATATATATATATATATATATATATATATATATATTTATTTATATGATTTCGTCGAAGTAATACAGAAGTGTTGAATAACAAACTTGGACAGCAACAGACAATATAAGAACACATAAAGAGATCACTCACAGGTTATTTCTTGATCATTTCGACGGAATTCAGCTTCGTCTTCATCGGAAGAAATACAAGTAATGATTCTGCGTCTTCCGATGAAATGATCAAGAAATAACGTGTAGGTGATCTTTTTATGTGTTCTTATATTGTTTGTTGCTGGCCAAGTTTGTAGTAAAATTTTCAAAGTGTATGTAAACAGCAGATAAAAAAACATTTAAAGGAGTCACAGCTATAGGCTCAACAAATTGTGCTGAGGATGTCTTTTCGACATGAACGGATGAAAACATTTTGGATTGCTCAGAATAGGATAGTGCATAACCATTTACCTTATCGTATATTTAGTGATTTTAATGTTACCCTTAAATGTGCAAAATATTTCTCCTATTGAATAGGGACCCAGTTTTCAGTATATTTACCCTCTAAAAATGACGGAGAAATGCATGCTTAGATTATAGAATGGATCATCATCATCCATAAACATGTTCTATGGCAAATTGCACGAGCTTATTTAAGGCCATTAATGCTTAATTATGGCTTTTTGACCGTTTGTGAGCGACTCATGCCCAGTGCCAATGTGGAAGTGCTTTTGGTTACAGATTACCTCTAAACCTCTTCTTGAGAGAGCAATGTCGTTTGATCACCCTTGGTGAGAGACTTAACTTTGAGTCTTGATCAAAATAAACCAGGTGCAGAAGACAATTTTTTTATGAAAAGGGCCTCGACCACCTATGCCAGTAGTTGAGAAGTCATTGCAGCGATTTTGACGCAAATCACACATCTGACCCATGGAATGACGTTGTACACATAAAGAATGGGGAATTCTGAATACCAAGAAACCTAGCTCAGGTGGTAATCTAAGGTTCCGGATAGCTAAAAAAATATAATCGGAACGATTTTGAAATATGATCAAGAGGAGATAAATAAGAGGAATGATTCACCAATTAAAATATAATACTATTACGGACATATTTGAATGGGGTCATAGAGACAGAGAAAGTTATCAGCGGGGGTTTGCCAAATTGTCGAACAGGTATTTACGGCAGTGAATAATGTTTGCGAAGTAATGAAATGAAACAGAAAATCTAAAATGATTAAACGGTGAACAGTGATACATATGTCAAAAAATGTCAGAAATTTGAAATTAACTGTAAACCTGCGTATATTAGGGGTGATTTGTTTAACCTTTTTGTGATTTGACAAAAAAATTAGCTTAATATAAAATCTATCATAAAAAATTTGCAAGATATAATGCTTGGAAGAATAAAAAAAGGAATTAGGAGGAAAAGAAAAACTCTTTGGGTGCCATATATTGCATAAAAGTTCACTAATAACTTGCTTAGAAAGAATTTGAAAAGAGTAAGAGAATTGGTTTGCGTGCACGAGTATATAGCGCATAGTATTTATTAGTATTCCCATTTTTAATTTCTGTCTAATCAACTTCCTAGTCAAGTGTTCATGTTGTTAGAGCATCCACCCAGCAAGTTGAAATATCGATTGTTCAAGTTCCGGTCAAAGAAAAATTTTTGGCTTGGTGATCTGCTTGAATCCGCCTTCCCCACCTCTCCTGGGGGTTTATCTTTTATGTGAGTCCATATACCTTTTCCTTTTACCTTTATCCATTTTGATATATATATATATATATATATATATATATATATTTATATATTTAATACGTAATCTACCGGTACAAGTAGGTTTTGGATAGACACAATTGCTAAATAAATGTTTTGTTACGCCTACCAAACCCCAACCCAACATCCTAATCTACAAATGACTCTTCTCTATCACTGTATACTTTCTACCTACCGTCATCGCGTCCCACATCCCAGTCCTATTCCTGCCCTTTCCTCGTTTGCCTAACATTCCCCCTCTACTACACTTTCTTCTTTCTTTCACATCCTACTGCCGATCAATACGCCCTTCATCCATTTTCCCTGCCTCCTTAAGATTTCTCCCACAATCCTCTCTCCTCGCTTACCTTACCTAGCCGCTTCTAATTAGCTTGTGATTTAACATGAAGATATTTTGAAGATTTCGAGGAGAATGTAACACAGCAAAAATGTTTTTCAAAATAATAAACAGAAAAAAACTTGAAAACTGAAACAGAAAAACTGAAAAAGAAAAAGAATAATAAAAGCACAAAAGTGACTAATGAAAATATAATCAAAACATAATAAAAATAAATACTTATATACCAGAATAGATAATTAGATACATGCATTTAGTTAACTTATACGACCTTGTACTATCGGAGATTTTTTGTTATTTTTAATGATTCCATAAAATTGTAATTTGTTTATTTCTCCTTTGCAGCACTGATATTGAAACAATTTTTTCAGGAAACATTTCTTATTTTCACTCGTCTATCTGTCCAGCCATGAACGAAATATGAATCATTAGAGTATAAGTTTATTAGAAATGCCACAATAGGTAAACAATATAATTTCAATGATCTATTTTATAAATCCCTTTATATTAATGAAATACTTTTCTTTTAAGTATCTACCAACTTTTCCTGCGCACTTACCCATTATTACTCCCACGCGCGCTTACCTTCTGCGAAAAAATGTATTTTCATTGCCTGCCTGGATATATTTTTCCTTTGTCGTTTTTCAACTTCTTGCACACCGCTCTTCCACTAATAACTCCATCGCCCTCATTTCATATTACCTACTAGTTTTTCTGTTCTCTTCTGGTGTGTGTGTGTGTATATATATATATATATATATATATATATATATATATATATATATATACATATATATATAATATATATATATGTGTGTATATATATTTATAAACTACAAAAACACCAATAAACCCGAAGGTCGGCTTGGTAGTGACGGTAGAGTTCACCCAGCACAGACCGACGGCGTGTGAAATTCACATATCAGGGTAGGGGGACCAGTTCCTTTCCCTTTGCCGGTTTCCGAGGAATACATGGTACCAAAAAAAATCACATAGCTTGAGTAGAGCTGTAGGTGCCCAGAGAGGAATGCCAGGGAATCAAACCCGGGCCCGGTCAGTCCGGTCAGTATTTCAACGCTCTACCCTTGGACTTCCGCGCCCACTCGCATATAAATAAATATGTTTTTATGAATATTTTTATATATTTATGTATAGACACACCCTTAATAAAGTGGTTTATTAAAATAATATTTATATGTATGTATATTATCATTAGGTAGCCCACAGTTTGTCTCTCCTTCCTGTGAAACGGATTTAACGATGCTGAAAGCCACCTTCTCCCCATTTTTTGTGCTACAGATACATCTCCCGAAGATGCTCATCGCACTTCATCCTCATCCATTTTCCCAGGGAGAAGAACTTTCCAGACTACTTTTTCCTCTCCCCGTAGGTTCACCTTCTTGAGTTCTGAGGTTTTCCCTTGCTTAACACAACTCTGCTAATGTTTTCTTTTCATTCATCGTCCCCCAAACGTGGAGTATATCCACTTCACATAAATTCATGAAAGTAATTGTATTACGCAATAAACAGTTCATAAATATTTTTGTAAGGATTTAAAGTAAATTATGTAAGTTGAAATTTTGTGAGTTGAATTCTTTCTCCATTTTTTAACGTATTTTCCATTTTCTTCCCCTTAATTATTTCTAATTTCTGTTGCTATACAATTGATGCCTTCTTTCAAATTTAGGCATGTGTTTTATAATTTATATAGGAATGGCGTAAATAAAAGAGCTGAGGAAAATATTATTATTTATCAAATTTTCTTCCTCTGATGCTATCTTATTAGAATTCGTTTAAGATTAGACCTCTCAATATAGAGGGCAAAATATTTCCTTTAGACTTGTTCCAATATCTCTCGTATATATTAGGTTCTTAGTATACGTATATGGTCCTAAATTCTCATAGGTTATGAAATACTTTTGAAAAAAAATTTGAAACTGATATTACCGTTTATGAATTTAAGGGTCAGCAATGTGTGTAAGTTCAAGTTATTATTATATATGCAAAAATACTTAAAAGCTATATACGGCACAGGCAATAATTATATATGCGTATTCACTTTCGAGTCATGATCGAGGGTGAAAAGCATGAACTTAATTACACAAATAATTTAGTTTTTCATGCAAATTACACAATATCTTGCCTGAAAGGAATCCGAGCTGTATTTTATCTTACATGGCCATTTGAGTCACTGAAATTTAGTACTTGGTTATTCAATTTTGATAGCGTCTTAGAAATTGAGATTCTATTCCATTATCTCGCTGATAAACCAGGCGGCGAATTGAGGTGGTGATTAACATCCCGGATTGCACTTCTCCGGGTGATTTGTAAACCGTCGGGTGAGGTGGATTTGAAAACCTGCAATTCATCTTTCTTCATGGAGCCCCTGCTTTCAAGAAAGGCACAGCCACTGTTCCATACCTCATTCCTACCCTCTCTATCTTTCTCCCCATCTTTCCTCCCCTTCCAGCTTTGTTCATATCCTCCTCTGGGCCGCCTTCGGGGTGTATCTCCTTCTATATTGTCATCTTAACCATGGACTGTGCCAACGCATGCCCGACCACCCCTTTTGAGCAAATGACAGGCAGGTGAAGGGAGGGACTGTAGGAGGAGGTCGAGCCGGTTGAATAGCTCGGAGACATGACATTGATGTTCGGAGGGGATGGGACGCGGATGGAAGCCCAACGAGGGGGGTGCGTCATAAGCAATGGAAGAGATATGGTGGAAGATGGAAGAGAGAGGGTGTTTGTGAGAAGGCAAGGGTTCGTTGGAGTCTCAACGCAAAGAGTTCTGGGTTCAAATAACGGAATGGGTTTAGGAGTCTGATTGAGCCCAGAGGTCCAGATGGATGAAAGGGAGTTGAATTTTTGCGATGCACTGCGTTAAGGCTTATGGTTTTCATTCGCAGATCCAAGGTTACCAAATGTTCCCCATAATAGATGACACGTTTTTATTGGCATGAATACAAAAGAATCATTAATGCCAATGCGCAATAAAAAAATAGGCTGACATTGTAAGCGTTAATACCCACTTGAAATTGCACATGTTTTTGGAAGATTCAATAAATAAGCCGAAAGGTGTGTAATAGACCAAATTCTGTCATGAACTAGTTAACTACCTACAAGTTATTATCTACTTATATATATTTACCATTGCCCCATTTTCCTCGAGAGAATCAATAAATATCACCAATAAAGATGGTATTCATGAATGTTAGGCGTATTAGCCGTGTTACGTCCTGAAATGTTTTCCGCCGAAGGTATTTGTAAATCCAGAATGTTCTTTGCTTATTAAATCTCCGATATTGTATTTGAAACGGTATAGATATCCCCCAAAAAGATTTTTAGGTGCAATGTTTTAGAACTTTTTCCCTTAAACGTACTTATTTAGGATGGTAGGGAGCATGTTATTTATATTTAAGTGTAATGACACTATGAACGACGGTAATAATAATTACAACAATAAGAAAAATAGTATCTTGCATTACGCAGCCAGATTGGAGTTCAGGAATACTTGAATGCAGCTATACGTATATTCCTGGTTTCAAAAAACGCTTTTCTTACAAGATTATTGGCATCTCTTTTAACTTATGAGTCATTGGATACATTTATTAAAAATATTAAGATAAAACGATGGCTTATAATATAAAGTAAATATACAAATACTTGAATAAGTAATTTTTGGAATGAATTAGTCATCATTTGTAAAAATAAGAGTAAAAGTGAAACATTCAAATCGTGAAGTAAAAGTGAAATATTTGATATCATAGAAGTCTCTTCTTTCCGTAAAAAAGGTAAATATTACTATTACTTCGGTGTGTAACTCAGAAGAATAACCTGCATGATAGAAATATAAAAGATAAATAGAAGTATAAAAGGAAAATGAAATCCATGAGTTTTGAAGAGATGAGGTGACTTTAACTGAGGTAACACCATCACATAATCCACCAAAAAGTTTGGTTTTGGGAAGTATTTAGGGAATTGCCGAGTACTTGTGCATAGGCCCTTCGGAATGTAAAATTCATACTTAAAGATATGTAAATCAATTTCTTTCGGTGCATTCTATTTCTCTGGATGTTGCTCGATCTATTTATCAGGATGAAAATTTTTCCGAAAAAATTACACCTCTTGGAATAAAAACCATAAACACCCTTAATAATCTGAATGTTGGTTTCATAGGTGTTGGTGGAGTTCATCCAATACTAAGCCCTACGGCGTGTGAAATTCATATATTGGGGAAGGGGGCCACGGTCTATCGACATATCGTGGCATGGCACCGTACGGTTGTAAACACAAAACCTTATGTTACAGCCGCTAGTCACTAGAGTACCACGTCTTAAAATACCACACTAAAAACGCAGGAGGTTTCCAATGGAGAAATAACAGAAAATATATGCGTTTGTATTGTAATTGTGACGTCGGTTATAAAAATATAGAAACCATATATTAAATTACGTTTTTAAATAATGAATGAGAAGTAGGTGAATTTCCATAGAAGACGCTTTTGATTGCAAGGACTCTTTGAGTAAACACTTAATGAGAAGATTACTGAAGATACGAATGTGGAACTTGACGTTGAAGTTTCCGAAACCTAGTTTGTGAGGCTAAAGAATAATCAACCATTTGAAGATGATGAAAATAAGCATTTTCTAAGAAAAAAATGATAATGTGAATGGTTTTTAAATAGGTTAATCGAACAAAGTTGAATATATGAAAGAATGGACAAGTTTCTAATGATGGATATGGATATGATGAGTCCATTAATTTTCATCCTGTCATTATTTCAATCCTGGCAGTAGTTTACTGCAGCCTACTGTTCTTCTTTATTCAGTATACATTTCCTCACCTACAGCTTCTCCTTCGCTGTTACTTGAATGTTTTGATTATTTTTCCTTGTATTTTGTCATTTCCTGGTGCCATATTGTTCCTCAGTCAAATTCATCTCTAAGTATTTCCGGGCCCTATTCGCCTACTCCTATCACAATTTATTTTTTAATTAAGCTCATCTTCAAGTGTTATGGGTCCTCAGTTAAGTTCTACAGTGTACTTTTCACCTTTGCCTCTTTCTCCAAATTCGTCTCTCTACCAGTTTATAGACCATTTTTCTGTTTTCATACTTAATGCTGCTATTGATTTCACCGCAGCAACTTTCTACCTACTCTTCCTCTACCGTCTTACACTCTCGTGTGGATTGGTTCTGCAACTTATCGTTAAAGGTTTACTCAGCTTTGTTTCTTGCATTCTCTTTTTGTCTCCAGGAGATATCTTATTTGAGTTGTTACCCATGGCCGCTTTGATTTTGCCACCCTTTTCGCGAGTTGCTCTTCTGATACTTCGGTAATTGAATTTAAGTCCATTAATATGCATATTAATTAAAAGGGACCATCCAAATCGCCTCTAATTGTTCACATATTTAATATATTAATAAAATTTAAAATGATTACTTTCACAGTGTTCTTTTCACAAAAGTGGAAACAGGCTTAATTATGTCATGCGGAAAAATGTTTTTCTGGAATCATATTTTTCGGGAATATCCAAATATTTGCGTATTTTATACAAATCCTTGAAGTGGGAATGAACAAGTAAAGTGTATCATAACTTGAGCGCCGTAACAGAGTTATTTTTGCTTTAAATTTGAATATATTTTTCGAATAAACGGTTTCTTCTTTGAGCAAATACTTTACCAACGCGTACGAGACAGTAAGGTGGTATTAAGCTTGTGGAGAAACATTTTTAATTTTAGCTCGAGGAAGTTAATGCACATACTTAAAATAATGCAGGTTCACGGAGCGTGGCAAGCAGGGATAGTAACGGCATTTTCCCCTCAAAGGGAGGCGACGATGAAAATTGCGTGCTTTTCGCCAACCGTTCGTACGTTCACTTCTCGGCCTCCGCGGACGATACCACTGCCGTCGCCGGCACTACCATCCCTTCGTCTTTCCCTCGTAACCCTCCCACGACCATCGAAAAACTTTGAATTTTTTCTCCCACCGACCCTTCCCCCGCCTATCCACTTTTGTTACACACGCACGCACAAGCACAAAAGACGCACATCTCACGCGTGCCCACCCTCACGCACTTCCAACTACCTAACATCACTACCCTCCACGGCCGTCGCACTTTATTCCGCTCCGATGTTCCTTGTCTTTCCTTCAGTGTGGGTGAAGTGCCACTCCATTCCACCCGCAACCACACCCTAGTCTCCCTACCTCACGCCACTCTTCCCTCAGACACATTCACAACCCAGTCCACCCCTTCCCAACTCACTGACATTTCTGCTCTCTTAATCGCCAGATGCTATGCTTGTCTCCTCTTGGCAACAAATATTTCTCTCGCCTCCTTACCTCCGTCTCCCTCTTTCTTCCTAATTGCCTTTGTGCACCGTCGTCGGCTAGTTCAGGATTCCAGTTGGAAATACTTTAGAGAATTACTTTGCATGCGAAGTATCGGGATAATAGGCTAAAAGCGTACACGTTTTGGAACCAGAAAACGAAAATGAAGAGGCTGTATTTAATTGCACAGACATTTTGCACACATGGTTACATAAGCGCTGAAACTGATATTGATGTAACCATGTGCCAAAATCATTTTGATAGCTTAGTAATCTACTGCGTATCTTCAAATAACACTCATTAAGCTAATTAATAATTTATAGTCTTTTTTCGTCTTTGGGCTCTAAAACTAAATAAAAAATGAACGTTATTACCTCGATTTTCTATAAAATTGAAATTGTATGCCATAGGTTGAAACTATAATCTTTAATTACCAGGACATATTTTAAGAAATAACAACTTCCTATAAAAACTGAGTGAAATATATATATATATATATATATATATATATATATATATATATATATATATATATATATATATATATACATTTTTATGAATGACGTTTGATGATAATGTATTTCTTGACAGGTGAGAGTACAGTAGTCTGCCTTTTAACAACAGTTTTTAATGCTATGATTGGTGTCCTATCGCCAAATATCAATACCAAGATTACCATATCCAGCCAAATATTTATTTGGTTCTGTCTTCCCTTTTGCTATGCATTTGATATATCTAACGACCGACCACGCTAGAATTAACTTATTCTTTGGAATTAGAGTATTAGAATTATTTATCGAGATATACGTATACTTTTTCAGTATAACCCTTTAAGACTATAGGAAGAGGACTTGGTGATTATTTTTTTCTGAGCATTTTTTTTTTGAATAATTTCTTTCTTTCCCTCCTCATCATTACCATGATTTTCATTTGCAACCTGTATTCTTTTCACATTCGCAATTCCCAATTCATTATTCGCATTTTTTTAGACGAACGAAGTCAACCAGCAGGACAGGGCTGAATTTCCTCCGGTTGGGTTCTCATGCATTGTTGGTTGATGACTGAGGCGACCTTTGTCTCTCGTCCTTTTCCTCTCTCTCTAGGGTTCAAGGGAGGTCATAGTGGGCGTGTCCGTTCAGCAGCGTAGAACCACAATTTAGGCAATAAGACCAGTGAAACATCGCAGAAAAATGTGTTTTAATTTCATTGATTTAATAGCTCTCGACTTTTTAATTCAAACCTTAGCAAGATTTATAACTTGAAATCCTGATCTATCTCAGTTTTTTACCGTATTTATTTAAGCGTATATTTGTTTAGCTCTATTTATATATTTTATTAATCATTGAAAAAAAATATTTAAAACAGGTGTATGTGTGCATACGGTTTCTACACGTGAAGATATAAAAATCATCTTTCACCCAAAACAGTGATGTTCGACCTCACGCTAAGGCCTGAGGATTACAAAAATATCATCTGGTTTTTCCATTGAGAATATCCTGCAATAGTATGCATCACGCTTAAAGAGAAGTATCTCTAATAGCCTATATTCTAGGCGCTACAAAACTGACAATTCATTTAATTGTAAATTTAAATATTATATAATAATTAATGATAATGAATGACATTAAATGACAATATATAATAATAAAATAATAATCAAATAATAATAAATAATAATAAAATAATAAAAAATAATAATAAATAATAATAAATAATAATAAACAATAATAAACAATAATAAATAATAATAAATAATAATAAACAATAATAAATAATAATAAACAATAATAAATAATAATAAATAATAATGAATAATAATAAATAATAATACATAATAATAAATAATAATACATAATAATAAAAAATAATAAATAATAAAAAATAATTATTATAAACAACAACAATAAATAAGATTAAATTTATAATGGATGTAAATATACAATGTTAAAACTCTGCTCTTTGCAAAAAAACCTTACCTCTTGAATAATACCTGAGTAAATATATATTCAGTAAGGTTCTCTGTAAAGTTACAGTTATTCAAACTAGTAATCCACGTTTCTCCCACATTTGATGTTAGCTGCGAATAACCATTATCGCTGTAATGAAGCTGTCGCAGTTGCACGGAATCCAGATATTTAAACCGCTGAGGTTATTTATCTGCATAAAATAAAACAAAAATGTATGCCATGAAAACACAAAAATCAAACTCGAATAAGATTTAGAACCAGAAAATTGCTTCACTTGGCATACGTATGCCTATTAAAATTGGTTCACCTGACCGTGCATTGAATCTCTGCTTAAAATTCTATGGCACACTGAGAAAAACCTGAAATATGAAGCCGATGAAAACTTAACCGGGGAGCTTCTCAAATGGAAAATATAACATTTGACTTTCAAAATTATTCCTTTGCTCCCCGGTAAGCATGACTCACGTGGATATAATAAAAAGAAGAAAAACACTATTTGCAAAACACATTTTGCATATTTTTTGGCCACGCAATAATTTAACACTTTCGGTATCATGAAGAATTGATAATAAGTGATTTCATATACCATTGAAGTGAACTTACTTGGGGTGGAATATAAATAATTGTAGAAAAAATAATTATTTGACACTTTTGCTCTTAGTGCAAGGTTAGTCTCTCAAAATAGCTTGTACGCCTCTTGTAAAATATGATTGTACTTTTAATAATTAAATGAATCACAATACTAACGTTTCATAAACCTCATGCAAAATCAATGAACCTTAGAGGAAAAACGAAGGGCAAATGCAATAAGTAAAAATCTTAATTTTATTGTGAGCATATTTATACCCTTTTAATAAACATTCAATCCATAAATTATAATCAGTAGTAAAACAATGGAGTTCCA